>NC_091688.1:95320000-95942500 GCF_041296265.1 Equus caballus
AATTCAATTTTATTTGTCGTTGAATATTTTAGAGATATTCATACTATTTAATATTCTTAAATTTTCATATTTTTGGTTTGCTCAATTCTTTTGCACCTTTCATCTTATTTCATTCATTTATTAAATATTTTATTGAGCATCAGGCCCTAATCTAGGAATATAAGAGGTCATTCTTGCCTTCCAATAGCTCATGGTTTAATAAAGGAAATAAACATTTAAACTCTTGCAATTTTAGAACTGGTGTAATATATGTGTAGGATACACTGGGAATATAAAGCAGAAAGCGATAGTTTATCTGGAGAAGGTCAGAATAATTGACAAAGGCAGAACTATTTGAGCAGGCTCTTGAAGGTTGAGTAGGCATATTTCTGATTTAAAGGGATGGGAGAAGGCATTCTAGGTAAACATATCAGTGTTTACAAAGACAGTGACATGAAATAACTTAATGAATCAACCTAGTGTCATGTGCTCCTGAAACTGCAATTTGTGGGTGACGTGGTCAGAGAGGTGGTAGGTACCAGGAGATAGGGGGTTGTTTGATCTTTATCCTATAGGCAGAGATGAATAATTGCCATATGTTTCATTCATTTATCAGATTTCTTATCAATAACATATATTTTCATGTGGATTCTATTTATGCCTATGTAAAAATAGATATTTTTCTGTGAAAGCCGTTGACTAAGGGATTATAAATAACATTCATGCTTTTTAAAAACAATTCCAATATAATGTGAAAGACATTAGGACAAGGATGACACAGAGTTAGGAGATGAAGGCTTGGATTACTGCTATACTATAACAAGGAAGAAAGAGTTTGAGGGCTATTTAGCTGTGGATTAAATAGGATTCAGTGACTGGATATGTAAGGAGAGGAAGCCTCCAAGATAACTGGTTTGGATAGTTGAGTGGATCTGTGGAGCCAATTATTAGGATAGAAATTTCAGGAGGAAGAATCAACTGGAGATAGAGCAGGGAAGGAAATGTTGAATATATTGGAGGGAGAGTCTTATGAGTGTGAAGTGTTGATCGAAAACCCAGGTGGAAAAATCTAGAACAATGCTTCTCAAAGTTTAATATACATACAGATCACCAAGGGATCTTCTTCATGCACAGCTTCTGATTCAGTAAGTCTGGGGTGGGGCCTGAGATTCTGCAATTCTGACAAGCTCCTGGGAGATTGCCATGCTGTCTGTCCATGGACCACACTTTGCAGAGCAAGGATCTAAGAGATAGTTGGGTTTTATACTCAACAAAGAAGTATGAGCTGGAGATATAAATTCACAAGTTCTCAGTTCCAGGTGGCATCTGAAGCCAGACTAGTGATTATTTATAAAGCTTACCCATAAAAACTTCTTTCCTATAAAACCAAAATTTGAGAGGTTAATAAAAAGCTGCAAATTATGCTATTCCTGACAGATTTAAGATTTTTTTTATAAAGTATAGTTTTTTCATCAAATTCTGCCTTTTACTCCTTTATCCTGTTAACCAGAGAAGCTCCAATTTGCAATTTTTTTAGGAGAAAACTTGGGTGTATTTTATGTGAAATCTCTTGAACTAATCGATTGACCATTGGAATCAGTAAAGGCCAACCCCTTTTTAAGTGAGAGAGATCTCATTCTTTTACCAATCAGATGAAACCTTTCTTAAAATATGATAAGAACAAATTGGCATGTGAGGAAACCCAAACATTCAGACTAACAGTACTTGAATCGAGGAAGTACGTATATAAATTGAAAAGAAAAGTAAGGCTGGTCCCTGTGGAGCAAGAACATTTGAGAAGTGAGCAGAGAAAGAGAAGCCAGCTAAGGAATTGGAGGATTGCTGAACAAGAAATAAAGCCAGGAATTCATCGTTATTGCAGTAAAAAGAAAACAGGGCTTCAGGGAGGAATTGGTCAACAATATTATGAGCCACAGTCAATAAAAGTAAGATGGGTTCCAGACAATATTCATTGTGCTTAGAATTTTTGCAATTATGCCATTGGTGGCCATTTCCAGGCAATTTCAGTGGAGGGAGAGGGTCAGAAGAAGCCAGATAGCTGTGGCTTGAAGATTGGATTGGGAGGTAAGAATTAGAAAGAATGAAAGGAAGTAGTTTTTTGTTTGTTTAAGGAATTTCAATGTAAACAGTCCAAAAGAGAGAGGAATAGTTCATAAAATCTCATTTTTAAAGTTATATTTTAATTTCATTATTCAGTTTTACTGACAACTAGTTTTTACTCCTTTTGGTATGAGAGACTCCAATACCTTAGGAAAAGGAATAGATTGGATGTAGAGACAAAGGTTTTAGTTTCAGTCTGTCATTAATAATCTGTTTAATAGAACTGAAAAATGACTGTTGAAGTCGACTAGTCCAAATGGTATATTCCCATCTCTTCCTCATCTTTCAGGTTTTCATAGTAAGTCAGTTGAAATGAGAACTGCTTCATGGGTGGAACAGAGATAGTAATTTACTTTATCCAGTGAACTGTCTGCTTTAATTATGTCACTTCCAGAAAATGGGGCTCCCATCTCCAGAACTGCAGCTTAGTTTTTGGCAGAAAGTAGAATGAAAGACAAAAATTACATTGCCTCTGATTAGCGATGTATTTAAATGCTGCTAAATGAAAATCAGAATTCAATACATGATTCCAGGTGGATCACATAAATTAAAAGTATTGTTCATTCTCTCACTTTAACCTGGAGCTTGTTTGTCTTCTTCAGTTACTTTTTGTATCTTGGTGTTACTGACTGGTTGTGATCGACTGTGAATTTGAAGAGTTTGGATGGTATTTTGTTAATTTTGGATTCCCAGGGATTAACACAGTGCCTGGAAACTTGAAAGATGTTTTCTAGATACTTATTGAATCAATCAATCGATTATTTTATTACTTAATAAGGGCTTAAAAACCATGATAGAGTAGTAAGTTAGTTAAAATAGCCATTTTTGTGAATAAGTTTTGTGGGGCCAACAGGCAGTTTGGAAACACCTAGTCAAAGTTATGAGATAATTTTAGTTCTATAAAATAAAGTTCTGTATCTGTATAGGCCTTCTTATTTTTAAAATGTTATAAATACATAGAATTTGAGAAATTTTTAGCCTGTTTTATGTGGGGTCAATGTGAAGGTTATACTATATGAGGTATAAAAAGTTAGCAATATCTTTTTTGAGTTATATTTTTGTGTCTAGACTGAAAAGTGTTCCTTAAAAGTTTAGTATAGTTTCTTGATTTTGGACCATAATTCATTTGTAGAAAAATGAAATTGGATTGTTTCAGTATAACTCCCAAGTGGCAAATCATTTCAAGAGCTCTATGAATAGGTGCATTTGCACAATCTGATTGGCTACCCTAAAGGCAGAAGCAATTATATTATGCTAATGTGCATATTATGCTCAGAAATCTGAATTTACCATTCTAATACATCAGGGTATGTTGTCTTTTTAAAGAGGTAAGCTCATAGCTGTCAAGTTTTGTGTAAAGAGAGGTTTTAAAGATTAGAAATTGTCAGGTTTAGGAAGCTTGAAGCATTCTTACATTTCATGATAATGATTGAATCTTTCCTTTGACAGTCAATACAGAGCTGAAAATAGTGATAGCCTTGATTAAGCATAACATGGCTGTAGAAACATTCTGGAAAAGGCTTTTTGCATCTTTATGTGAAGTTCACAACAACCTGAGGGAAATTATTTGGGAATTTGCTCATTAAGAGCTTGGCAGAAAAGCATTTTGTTTGCATTGCCTAATAAAATGGACCAGTGGGTACATATTTTTTCCGAGTTTATGGTCTAAAATTTTGTGGTGCTTTTGTGACACCATTCACCAAGGATTTTTATTTATTTTATTTTATAGCTCATCAGAAGGTTTAACAGGAAGAATTTCCTTTAAAACTGAGTAAACAAAAGTAATGCTGCATCTCTTGCTTCAACCGAGAAACATGAAAAGATATATACTATGTATGTACTACAGACTTTTCAGTTTTTATTTTTGATGGAGAGAAAAAATAAGTGATTCAGTGGTAAAAAAGACTTCAGTACATTTTTCTCAAATACTTTCTGGTATGTTCTTCAGTAATAAGTCCTGTAGCCAGATGGCTGTATATGAGAAATGACCTGTGTAAGTCAAACATTTTAATCTAAATTTTACCAAATGTGATTCTGTGGATTAAAGAGGATTAGTAACTTTTATGTTAGAGCTGGGTTATAAATGGCGATTTTCTTTGGAAATTGATAGTTTATATAGTGCTTTTTAAGGTTATTGTTATATGATGAAGGTAAGAGATTTGCCCCCTAGTTCTAAGCAACCCGTTGAGTTCACTGTCTTTGTCTATGACTATGATTATTCTTTTGTGTAAATAATATAATGTATCAAGAAAGGAGAGCATGGTATAATTTGATAGGAGAATATAATAAAATATAATGACATTTGCTAGTCCCTAATACTCCTACTTTGTTATTTTGTTAGTTCATTAAACGGTTTTCTCTTTCACTTTAATGTTTATTGATCCCCAGTGAATATGGAAGGCTTTACATAGCTCAACTCTTTAATTTGTTATTTCAGTAATTATTGTTCTTGTGTTATTTGTTAAGATTTTTTTATTAAAATGTTTTAAACATGGAATGTAAACTAGCAGGGAAGCATTATATTAACTTTAAAAATCCCTTGCTTTAATTTACAAGATATTTTCTAATCTCATTATGGGGGATTTAGCAGAATAACTCTCATTTACACAAAAACAGGCCAATTGGCCTCTCTATGTAGAGGAATTTGCATCTGCATTTTAAAGCACTAAGCCTTTTTAATATCCTCTTGATAAGGCAGCTTTTAGATTCATCCAGTAAATAGGTGTAGGGAGACAATGTAAACACTTATTTAGGTGGTTAGAGACACATAAGTAATTAAAATGAGGTAATTTTATTTGTGTAAAGGGTTTGGGCTTAGTTTGAATCAGGCAAGTGTCAAGGGCTCTGCTCAGGGTTCCAACACCACCGCAATAACAATAACCGCTCGATAACCTTTGCTTGGGCAAAGATGTGCAAAGGAGTTAGGAGTCATGTCAGCCTTTTCAAAATCTTCTGCCACAAAAATGACAATAATGATGATGCTGAAATGCAATGAATTGAGGAAATGAAATACTCCTTGATGAAAGGAGGTGGATATTTACAGATTTTAGTCTTACTTCTTCAGGTGTTTTTAGTACTGCAGGGCATGTCATTGTGCTGAAATGCAATGATTTGTGGAAATAAAATAATATTTAATGAAAGGAGTAGGATATGTAGAGATTCTATTCTTACTGCTTTGAGTGTTTGCATTGTTTTATATTGTGAGGCTTTGGCAACTTTCCAAAAAATACAGTAAAACTAAAAGACCTTAAAAATTGTCATTGCTTCTTAGGAACTTTTCAAATTCAATGGATTTGCTATCTTTGCTTTATTCAAGATATTTTGAAACATTAATTTTTAAATGTTATCTTGTCAAATTTGTTCTTAGATAGCTTATATTGTTACTGTTGTTGTATAAGGTATCTTATTAAAATTAAATGTTCTAAATATTTGCTACTACTACATAAAAATGCAGTTGTTTTCTGTTATGTTGATTTTATATGCAGCAACCTTGTCAAGCAATTATTGAATTTAATTATGAATTTGTCTATTCTTTTGGTACATCCTTGCAGATAACTGTATCATGTGAATAATGACAATTGGGCTGCTTCTTTAACAAGCCATACCTCTTATTTGTTTTTCTTGTCATATTGTACTGGCTAAAATATTTGTTAGATTTTAGAAAGAAATGATAGTTGCAAGCATTGCGTCAAGTTCCAAAGGAAATTCGTCTTGTTTTTCACTATTGACAATATTTATTGTAGTCTTTACTATATGTCCTTTACAAATTTGTTTTTTTGTATATATTCTTTTTCAGTTTTCTAAGCTTTTTTATAAATAGATATGAATTTTGTTGAATGTATATTTGGCATCCATCGAGATAATCATACACTTTTTCTTCTTTAATCCATTATTGAAGTAATCAAATCCTTAAATAAACAAAACATAATGTGGTCAAGTAGCATGATTCTTTTTATAAACTGCTAGATTCAGTTTGCTTTAGAATGTTTAGATTTGTATTTCTTAATGAGATTTGTTTATAATTCTATTCATAATTTCTTTGTCTGATTTTGGTATCCAAGTTATAATTATCTCGACAAATGAGTACAGAGCCTTCCCTTCATTTCTATTTTTTTCCTCATTTCTATTCTCTTCTATAACAGATAACATTGGATTATCAGTTCTTTAAATAACTGGTAGAATTTTCCTCCATAGAGCCTGATGGTCTTTAGGACATGATTTTTTACTAATGATTCCATTTCTTTAATATCTAGGTGAATATTATCAAAGTTCCACTATTTCTGAGAAAATGTTTTGAGTAAATTTTTGTGGAATTTTTAGCATTTTGCTTAGGTTCTTAAATGTACTGGAATATTGTCATTTCAATCTATCACATCTATAATTATGTTCGCTGTTTCATTTGCCACATGGTTTTTATGACTTCTCCCTTTTCTTTATTAACTTTGCTAAATATTTGTTAATTTTATTAATTTTCTTGAATTAACATTTAATTCTTTCCAATATTATGATCCTGGTATATTAAACTTTCTAATACAGTAATTTCTGCTCTTCTTAAAATTAGTTTTTTTAATTTCCTTTGAATTTGTTCTCTTATTCTTTTTCAGGCTGACAAATTTAGATGCTTAGCGCATTTATTTTCAGGCTTCTGTTAAAATATAATAATTTAAATCTCTATCTATTTTCCTCTAAGCGCTGTGTGTATGTATTCCTCAAGCTTGGTAACACAGGAGATACAGTTGTTGGTATTGTACAGTTTTCGTTTTTTTAATATGATTTTTTCTTTCACCCCAGAATCTCTTGGAAGTGTATAAATTTCCAAGCAAATGAGGTTTGTAAAAATGATTTTTTTCTCTTTGATTTCAAACTTTATTATAGTCAGAGTGTAGACTTTGTGAAATTGGTTGAGGTTTTTTAGTATGTGTTTAATTTTTGTAAATGTTTCAGTGGTTCTTGGAAAAACATGTTTCTTCAACTGCTGGGAGCACAGTTCATTCATGACCATTATGTCAGTCTCATTAATTAACTTGTTCACATCTTCTGTACTGTCCTAATTTTTTCTTTAAGTCTGCATGATCTAACAAATAGTAAAAGAACTGTGTTAACAACTGCCACTATGATTTGTCATTTTATTCTAGTAACTGTGTCAGTTTTTGTTTAAATATTTTGAAGCTGTCTTATAAGTCCGTCTAAAATTAAGCATTTTGTGTCTTTTTGCTGAATTGAACCTTGTATCAATTTGTAGTGACTCTCATTATTTCTGCTGATTTTTTTCTTGTTGGTTCGTTTTACTACTTTATTTCATGATTTACTTGGACATTAGCATATCATGTTTCTTTTGTTTAGAATTTGCCTGACGTATCCTTTTTGTCCTTTGACTTTTAACTTCTAATGTACTCATGTTTTAGGCATTTTTCTTGTTAATAGCATAAAATTGGGCTGTTGTTTTCTTTTATGTCCTCTAACACGTCGGTCTATATTATACGGCACAAACTCGCAAGTGTCGCTACTGTACCTTAGTATACTCTGGCAGGAGAGTTTTTCCTGGTTTACTTACCAAGAGTGTTGCTTTTCAGGAGTCTGGTCTTCTGGGAACTAATTCTTGCAACCTCCTGCCTTTTCTGGGCCCTACGTTTTGGCTATGGCCTTCAAGAGTGGCTTGAATATCCCAAGTGGTCTACTTAAGATGAAGAGAGTTTTTAGGATTTACTTGTCTTTCTTTAGGCATTCTTGTAATTTTGGCCCCTGAGGGTTTCCTTCTCTGAATTTTCTGCCAACGAAACCATGCATCTAATATTTTTAGGTGATCAGTACTGGGACTATTTTCCTCAAAATCTATTATCCTTTATTGCCAGAAACAAAAGGGGAATTTTTAAAAAATAATTAAACTATGTAGACTCAAAAACTTAGACTCCAAAGGAATCTTTAGAAGTGACCTAGCCAACTTTTTATTTATTCAGTCCCTCAGTTTCCTCATCTGAAATCCAAGAATTCTAATGCTTGCTTTGCAGCGTTAGTTCTTTTATTATGACTGGAATATGTGAACCCTCTGGCTAATCAAGAGTCACGAATTCAATAAGCGGTAATTAATATTACTAGTCATGAAGATTTATGTTAAAAACAGTATTTAAGTGAGGAATGCCTTGGAAAGGAACTGGAGGTGATGAAACACAAACTGCTAATGACACTAGGAATGAATTTAGGTTAAAATGTATGGCTTCGGGGCTGGCCCGGTGGTGCAGCGGTGAAGTGCGCCCATTCTGCTTTGGTGGCCCTGGGTTTGCCGGTTTGGATCCTGGGTGCAGACACGGCACCGCTTGGCAAGCCACGCTGTGGTAGGCATCCCACATATAAAGTAGAGGAAGATGGGCATGGGTGTTAGCTCTGGGCCAGTCTTCCTCAGCAAAACAGGAAGATTGGTGGCAGATGTTAGCTCAGGGCTAATCTTCCTCAAAAAAAAAAAAGTACGGCTTCAAATTTACGGTGATGCATGGGACAAAACGAGGAAATGTGATATTGTATGGCAAATTAGGCACAGTAATAAAGCTCAATTATTATTCAGCTTTTATCAAAAAAGAAGTGGCAACTTGAAAATTGAGACAAAACCAATTTAAAAATGCCTTTACCATCTCAAAGCTTCTACTCAGTTGAAATTTATTCACTGATCTGATGAAGATTTCATGTGTGTTTTTGATGGTACTTTCATTTTGCTAGCTCTTCATAGCTTTTATTACTCTTAAAGAGTTTTCAGGCTCATACTGAGGGAACCAGGATAATGAACATGTGCATTATAATACAATATTGTCTTCTATTTTCTTTTTTCTGTCACTATTTTCTAGTGTGCAAGAAGAAAAAGCTCTTTAGACTTGAGCGTTTTATACCTGTTGTGGGTGCTTATGCAAATATGCTTGTGTACTGTGTCCATATGACTGTATAAACATGTGAAAGAGAAAGAGAACTCTCAAGAGCTTACTTTACCAAGATTTGTCTTCTTTATCTTTTCAGTTAGATGGAAATACATAAGAAAGAAACTCCAAGAGTTATGAGCACAGCACTGCTGTTCACCTCATCGCTTGAGCTAGAAACTCTGGAATCATCCTTGACTTCTCCCCCTTTCCCTCACATCATGTCCAATCCATGAAGAAATATTCTCTTTTCTGACATCAGAATACATATTGACTCATTTTTCATGATGTTCAGGGCCACCGTACCCCGCAAGGCCACCATCATCTCTTCCATTTCCTGGCCGTGTCTTGCTGCTTCCGTTCTTAAACTTCTCCAGCATATTCTCTCTCTGCAGAGCGGCCTGAAGGATGTCTTTGAAACTTTTGCCAGATTATGTTATTCTTTACTAAGATTCCTCCAGTGTCCTCGCATCACACTTAAACGAAAGCACAAAACCCTTGCAGTGGCCCCTAAATATTCTCTCAAAAAAATTTACCATGCTTTTCTTTGCTTTATTCCAGCCAGGCTGGCCTTCTTGCAGTTCCTGAAATGTACCCCTCTAGATACGCACACGGCTCTGTAGCTGCCTCTGCCAGCTTCTTTTCCGTTGGCCTGTATTAGTTTGCTTCATAGCACTTATCATTACCTGACATTATATTTTGTGTCTTTTTTTTTTTTAATTGTCAATGTTCTTTAGCCTAGCTGCATATCTGAATCATATCATATATGAATCTCCTGGTTGGATGGGTGAGAGGAGATATCCTAGGCATTAGTAACTTATAAAAACTCTACAGCCAGGGTTGAGAACCACTGTATATTTGTTTTGTTTTCTTCTCCTCTTCATAGACTATAAGCTCAGCAGAGGCAAGGGCATTATCTATTTTGATCACTGCTCTATTCCTAGTCCTCAGAATAGTACCTGGCACATAGTAAACTTTCAGTAAATATTTATTCATAATTTAAAAAATTCCTTAGTTAGTCTTTTGCATCTAGAACATGCAGATAAAAATGCACTATTGGCTCTATGGAATTCAGTAATACCCTCATCCCTTCATCAGTTCATTCACTCCTTTAAGAAATGCTTATTTGGTGCATTTAATGAACCAGATAATATTCTAGTCTCTCAGAAATCAAGAGTGAAATTAATAAATATCTCTGCCCATGTGGAGCTTCAGTTCTCATCTGTGGTACATTCTGTAGATAATTGTAGTTTTAGCAATAAGAAAAATCTAAGACTTTTATTTATTTATTGATTTACTTACTTACTTTTTGAGGAAGATTAGCCCTGAGCTAACATCTGCCACCAATCCTCCTGTTTTTGCTGAGGAAGCCTGGCCCTGGGCTAACATCCATGCCCATCTTCCTCTACTTTGTATGTAGAATGCCTACCACAGCATGGCTTGCCAAGCGGTGCCATGCCAACACTGGGGGTCCGAACCGGCGAACCCCGGCCTGCTGAGGTGGAACGTGCACACTTAACCTCTGCGCCACCCGGCCAGCCCCAAATCTAAGCCTTTTAAAAGAATTTTTTATTATTCAGTGTTCTATCTTGAAAAAAGCCACTTAACCTCTTTAGGACTAGTCATAAAATTATTTTAAAGAATCCTTCTCCTTTAATTCAATGTAATTGGAACTGCTATTTTTGTGCTACTGTTTAAAACAACTTCCCAAAGTAATTTCAGAAGATTCTTTCTTTCTTAAACTATGACTAATTAAAAGAAAACCAATTTTCTGCAAAAGAAAATAATTGGATTGTAACAGATTTACAAGGCCCACTACATCTGTCTTAAGATAAGCTCATAGTCTACAGAATAAAGCCAGCCGGAGTGATAACTCTGGGATATCCTGAATGGCAAAAGTGTTGGAATCATTTAAAAGTTCATTTGAGTTTGCACAATCTAATAATTAATTTATTTTTTCATCCATCTATTCAATAAACATCCTCATGTGCTGAGAAGCACTAGGTGTTATTCCACGTCGTAAGGTTATAATACATTTCTTAAGAAGCTCATTCTATCATACTAATTTTTTCAAGAAATAATAGCAAATATCATGTCAAAGGCAACATAAACAAGTAATGCACATTGTAAGGAAGCACATAGTATTGAACTTTGCCCCTGCCCTTAATAAGCTCACAAAATCTCTCCCTGTTTTGATGTCCTATAGCAGTCAGTTTATTATGTCAACTAACAGTCTGCTTTTATTCTGTTTATCTGCTCATGTTACCCATTCCTTTCACCCCGTTGGCTTATACAGATGTGTATTTTATATATATTACACTTACTTATGTATGTATTCACATTGCATGGCATACCACATTCACTTGATACATACATTTTATCAAATTACATAGAATAAATTAAAATGACCATAAGAGTTATAGTCATAAAAATCAACAATAAAGTCTGATAAATCCAGATGTATATCACGCTCAAAGTCTTCCACAAAAGCTAAACAATTTCAAATAAATAACTGTGCTCAGGTATAAGACAAAAAGAGCCAGAGGTTGGAATTAACAGGATACAAAACCAGAATCTCTAGAAAGATCAAAATGTTTGTAAGCATTGTAGTGACAGCATATTAAACACAATTTGGTGAACCATGTGCCTTGCCTCTGAGATAAGGGCAGAGCAGTGGTTTTTAGAGTGAACCTAAACACCTGAGCTCTTGGAATGCGGGCTTTTATAAATTGCTGTACATCTTCTTGAGGCTTACAGGTTAGTATTTTCCCTGTGCATGAAAGCAAGATCTCAACATTTAACAGGAAAGCATCTTGGGTTCAATCCTGTTACCTTCGTCACGGAAGGATTTGGGAGAAATTCCAGGAACGTTAAAAATTTGCAGCTTATTGCCTATCCTTTCAAATCTTGGATGGCTTTCTGTTCCTTTTTATTTCGGGAGGCAGATGAGTGTAGGAGACAGAGTGTGGGCTCCAGAGGCATAGAAACCGGAATTTCAAAACTGGTTCTGTCACTCACACTTGTACCACTTTGGAAGAATTAACTGGTCTACTCTTCAGTTTCTCTCTCTGTAAAGTAGGAACACCATTTATATCTCACAGGTCTTTTTGAATGAATACATTGGACATTCTTTGTCCAATGGTAGAAAATGTTAAGGATGGTAGACAAATGTTAATTTCTTCTTCCATCTCTCTTTCTTGGACATTATATCAATTACTCAGAGTTTAACTTCCTGTTCTTCTCATTTGGGTCAGCCTAGGTTATTGTTCCTTTAAGATTATATTCAAACCTATGGGTGATACAACAAGCAATTTATTTAATAAATAAGGGCATTGAAACACAAGAAAAGTAACATGATTTCAGAGTGAAGGGCAATTTCTTAAACTGAGAAAATTTAGCTTTATATAAAAGTCACTGCACTATTCTTGCTCTTCTCATTTCTCTTTGGACCAAACAAAAAGTCAGCCTAGATTTGTATTCATCTTTAGAACTGACTAGATAACTTGCAGCTCTGTTTTTACTCTGATATTCTTTGAGATTATTTTGGTCATGGACACCAGAGTAACTAGCAAATTATGTAAAAGATATTAAAGGTCATTTTATCCATGGTAAAAATCTACAGGGGAAGCTTGTAAATGACTTAGGTTAACTGCTTATCTTCGCAACAACTTTAGCTTGTAGGCGGATAATCAAGCCCATAGGACAATATAATGTGCATTTTTTGTGACTGCAAAATGTTAATACATTAATGTTTGTTTTAGAGGAAGAACTGCCTCAATAAATACTTTAAATTAAAAAAAATACAAAGCAAAACTGAATACCAATTTGATTTATGCTCATAAAAGCATACAGCACTGATAAGGCCTTTCATTCGGTGTATTTCTTCTGTGTTTATATGAGGAATTCTGGGAGCTTTTTTCTTCTAAAATATTGAATTTTATTTTCTTAAAATTCTGTTTTATAGTTTAACTCATATTAGCGTACTTCTCTAACATATGTTTCCTGGGTGTTAACAATAATTCAAACAAATAGGGTGTTAGCTCTAGCATGATGTGGAACACAGTCTTATGTACTTGAATTTCTGGAAATAGATCCTTAGAAAACAACAATGTGGAGAATATCCTGCAATGTAATTTTGATGACAAATGCCTGAACTTTTGTTGTATTACTTTACAAAAGAATACCTTCATTTAACATATTTCAGAGACCTCTTAACTGTCACATTTCTGCTCACACTAAAAGCTATGAATAATTGTTACGAAGAAGCCTGTTTTTGTTGTAATGGATAAATAAGTAGTATGTATTTATGGCTTGAAAGAAACATCATAGTTAAATGAAGAACTACCTTTAAAAACCCAATATCCACGTTGGTTTAATGAGAATATATTATGTTAATATTGTATTTATAAGCTGGAAATAATTATTTGAACACATTATTTAACTTAATCTTGGTATATAGATATAAGATTATTAATATATCTAGTGAAAATTCGCTATTTTAAAGGTTTTGTAAATATTTAAATAACCTTACATATTATGCTATGTACAGGAATATATATGTTAACTAATTTAACTTAGAAAAGCATTAAATAACCTGAATTTTAAAGTGAGGTTAGTAGTAACAATAATAATGATGTAATGGGAGATGTTACATTGAGTATCTCAGAAAACATTTTTTAAGAGAGTTGAGAGACAGAAATTCTCTGTAAGGAAAGTGGTGTTACATAATACCTAAGTGTATAGCTTGTGGAATTCAACAGTCTTAGGCTCAATCCTTGTTCTGTCACTTACCACTTGGGACTTCAAGCCAGTTCCTCATATAAGCCTTGGGTTCCTTGTATCAGAAGAGGTATCATAACCCATAAATAGTAGGATTAGTAACCAAGATAATGTTTGTACTGCAAAATTCTTGGCAAAGAGCAAGCAGTCAATAAATAATAGTATTATGATAATAATGTTAATAAGTATCACTTTAAAATAAAGGAAGTTATATGGTTAAAGAAATTTTGGAAATGCTGCATACAAAAAAGATGAACAGCCTTTTTTTTCAGCATTCCTCAGAGCTTTCAGGATGCTAACGTGCCTTGTGGCTCTCTTAAAATTCTACAGTTCCCAAGTTTAATTAACTATGGAGCTGCTTTTTTTTTTTTTTTACAGAGCATCTCCTGGGACTAGTGTTCTTCTCACACACTTTCTTAAATGATTTTGTAAGTAAATATCTACCTATTAATTGTAATTCATGTAAAATTAATATAGCGTAGGTTTTCAACTGCTTGAGTTAAAAAAAGGTAAAATAATAAATGTCACACGTCAGAATAGTGAATGTTTAAAAAACTGTTTTCATGAGCATGACAGTCTCATTACCAGAATTTTAGGAATAAAATTTTCAACTGCACCAAAATTAGTCTTTCCATTCTAGACGTGCCTAAATCACCAGAATATAATATTCAATTAATACCGTCTATAATTAATAAATGTTATATATCAACAAAGGTGATCTATTTATTTATACTTAATTTATGTTACCAAAAGTATAGCATTATAGTACTTGAGATTATTTACTGTCACAATTCTCTTTAGATCTCAAGAGTTTCCATTTTTGTAGAAAAAGAATTATAAAAACTAAGAAGCAGTGATATGACTATTATCTTGCCCTCCAAAAAACGTCATAGATAACTTATATAGTTGATTATAAAACCAGGCTGTTCAAAAGGATCATTAATTATGTATAAACTTGAAATTTAAGCCTTAGAATCTCAAATAATGTCTTTACCTTGTGTTGTATTTGTTCTAATTGGTCTGCCTGTCGTCTACAGTTTGGAAAATACACCTTCCACCTTGCACCAGAGGGATACACTTTATCAAAAAGCTGATTTCCCGTTGCTTTCAGGATAACTCCCAGCTCCTGGACACAGCACAAGACTCTGCCCTGCCTTGCACCTGCCTGGCTCTCCATCCCCATCACTGAAACTCTTGCCGTCCACTTCATCACTTTATGGTCACCCGTCGCTTAGATTTTATAGGTCCCTGCACACTTTACGTTATTTTCTTTCTTTGCCTCTGGGCCTTTGTGTATATTGTTCTTATTGGCAGCTAACTACAGCTCGTTGTTTAAGATTCCACATAGACGCTGCCAGTTCTAGAAGCCTTCTCTAACCCCTGAGTCAAAAACTGGATTTAATACCTTTCAACTCTGTTCCCATTTCACACTATTACTTCTATTATTTGCAGTGACCATGCTGTATTTTAATAAACTGTTTGCGTGCCTTTTTGTTCCTAAGAGTGTCAGCTTTTTGAGAGAAATATTGTGGCTTATTAATTCTTAGTATCTCATTGGGATCTCGCTCAGCCTATGGTTGTTATTTGTTATTGACCTCACTGAGTATTAGGAAATATTTCCATTAGGTGGATTAACCTTACAAATTTGTGAACCCTCCAAGTTTTCCATGTCGTATCTGAGAGTGTTTCATCTACTAAACCAGTATTCCTATGTGAAGGCTGTCTTATAGCGTTGAAAGATCGTCCTTTCAAACCCTGAACTTCCTTTTCCCAAAGATATCGGCTCACCCACTGATTTTTCTGAATTATTCTAATACCAACTGCATCTTATTCAGGCACTTGCTGGTAATGAACTTCTCAGACATGCTGAGCCCAGTAATATCCTTTGAATTCCTATGTTCTCTCTCAGCCCCCTTTCTGGGAGAGTCTCAGAGTGTTCATCAGCCCCCACGGTGCCCAAATTGATCTTCATTGACATGACCAAAATCATGCAGAGGGTACTATATTAGATAATTAAAAAAACCAAGAACTTCAAAGCAATGTTAGTTTTAAATACGTACTTCATTTTTCTCCTGCTACTTTTTTCTTTAGCCTAAATCAATCACTCTCATGGCATCACCATTCCATTTTGCACTGTCGATTGCAGGGAAATGCTATTTCTAGGGACTCTTGGAGAATAAGAGGCCTCGGGAGGAAGATGAAGGCTGGGGCACATAGTGTCCTAAGTTGCCATGTGTATCTATTTTAAATTACCTTTAACAGTCTACCTCTGGTCATAATGATCTCCTGCGCTCCAACAAACCACTCCTATCTACCCAGTCCTCTCCCAGGCTCCTGTCAGTAAATAAATGCTCACATTCTCCTACGCTTGTGCCAACGTGACCCCTCAGAGTTGTAGCCACAGTCAAGTTTCCTTTGAGTTCCACATAATTCTGCTTCTAGAAAATAAATTCTTCCTTTCACTGTCCTGATGTGGGTGGGAGGGTGGGGAAATGAGAAAAAAAAAGAAAAAGGAATATAAATAGCCAGGGGAGAATATTGCAATGCTTTAGTTGAGCCTGGCAGGTATGTAGAGTTGTACACTGCACATAAGGCGAAAATTTCATTTTTATCCACTTTCATCACATTTTCTTTAGTGAACAGAAGGAGGAAAAAGAGAGTATGACTTTGTACTAATTAGAAAAACAAAGATAAAAATGGACGTTTTGAGATTGGATGTTTTATGGGCACCATTTGTTCTTCCGTTTTCTTCTGTTTTTATCCAGCACTGACTGACTTCTTTTGACTTCTTCCCCTACCTGGATCCTCACCTCATTTTATCAGCTGTCTTTAGCTGCTTCTGACCTATCTCACAAGCATGGGACGTGGCAAGCACAGGTGTCAGCAGCTCTTCACAGCTGGCAGAGCTGTGCTTTCACTTGATTTTCCCCCATTAAAAAGAGAAAAAAAACAAACACCTGTTTTGACTCATCTCCCTTCCTTTGCTCCAATTGCAAATTAAACTGACAAGCTGGCTGGACAGTGGCAGAGGGGGCTTAGTTTTCAGTCAAATTATTTTTGTCTCTTTTTTGCCAGTGCATTCTCTTCCTGTCACTTCCTCCATCTATGTTTTTGACAGCTGGAATTATTTTTATTGCACATTTCAGGCTCTGCTTTTAATAGCTAGAATTTTTTTTTTCACTTCCCAGATTTAACTACCCTAGAATGACTGATCCTTGGATGGAGCTATGTTCCCAAAGTTACAAATATTTACCCTGGATTTCATTAATTCTCTGAGAACATAAATGTCTATGCTATGGCAATACTACCAGGTGTTGAGACCAAAGATAATGACTAACCCATAGCACCTGTTATTGAATAGCTCAGCTTGTAACTGCTGGTTAGATACAAAACAAACGGATATGTAGAGATGGAGGGAGACCAACCTGGAAGTCCTGAACGGATGTCCCCTTCGGTTGCATGTGAACCGTCGTAGACTAGTCCCTGCCCTAAGCGTTAGGATGCCACTTGTATGTTTGTAGATGGTAGGAAGATCTTTGACGACTACTTTGTCCAAAGAATATTTTTATCTTGAGATTGTGCTTTTTATAAACAAAAGAAACCTTCTGCATTTAAAAGTAGAATGATTAAAAAAAGACGGAAGAAAAACTTAAGTTGGGGTGAACTATGCTAATTTTGGATCTAAATGAAATCCAATTTAGGGTATTATATAAGGATCCATATGCTAACCTTTACAAAGATGGGGAGAACTTAGAAGAGGAACTGGCTCTGAAATGTAGAGGGAAATGGGATGGCTTTGGGAATCTCCAGGCCAGTTTCTGTAGTTGACAAGAAAGGAACCTCCTTATGTTTGAACTCTGATTGTTTCTGTTATGGAAGATAAAGAGAAGGATTCAGGTACGAATGTCTGCTACATAATGATATCATCACATAAAAATTTTGACAAAAATATCAGTACTTCATATTACAGTTCCGTGAAGTTGTTATTATTAACACTACTCTCTTTTTTTCTTTCTTTCTTTTTTTTTTTATATGAGAAATGGTTCAGATCGGTTTTGTAGGGGAGGAAGACATTTCCTCTTCCCAAATGGGGGTTCGTCTGGCCGGAGAACGAATTAAATTCACATGAGACAGAATAGCAAGAGAAAATTAAACAAAGCTTTATGAGGAACCATGGCCCGGGGCCTTTCTTCCCGAAGGAAGAAAGGGCACTGAAGAAGTGGGGTGCACAGAGTGGTTATATACCCCCAAACAGGGTGTTTCACATATGATTGAAATGTCCCTCCCACAATAGTCACAAGATTGCCCTGTTGGCACATTGCTTGATGGACACAGCAGGCAGTGGTCTGCTATCTCAGAGGGCGTAGCAGGAGATAAGTCGATTGTCTGAAGCTGGTCGGTCACAGGTGAGCGCAGCAATCAGTTCCTAGCCTAAGGAAAGATGCTTAATCCTTAAAGAAATGCCAAAGTTGGGAGGGGGAGGGAAGTCAGTTACAGGAGGTTACCAGACTAGCACAATAAAATGCAGATTTAAGTCCTTGCCTTTGGTATTGATTAAGAGTTTTTAGAGAGAAGGTCATCTCCTTTCTTCTTCCTGGTACAGAGAGGGAGGCAGCTTTTACAGATATTTACCTTACAAATGTAAATGTGTCCTAACAAAGGGCAAGTTCCATTCCTCAGAGCCTCCTTGCCTGTCCCAGTTTATCAAAAGCAATCAGCCTCAAATAATCCTGATGCCAAACAGACATATCTTGGGGTGGCCAATTCCAGGTCCCCACAGTTTCATAGTTCCAGGCACTGGTGTTTGCTAGGGCCAGGTTTTAATGTAGATATGTTTGACTTTTACTCTTTTCACTAAAGTAATTTCTGAAGAGGTTTTCCAAAATATCAATGGTATAACCCAGGAGTGTGCGCTTAACAGACATTATAGGCAAATCTGATGAAGGTGGCGTAAAGATGAAATGCTACACTTACGAGTTCTGACTTATCTTTTGTATCCTCACCACTTATCATTCTGGACAAGGCATATTAAGCACTGCCTTAATCACGGGACTGTGTGAAGTGCTGTACAAAGAGAATTATGTAGGCCAAGGCTCAGCTTTCAGTGCGTTTACTATGAGATGGGTATGGAAATTGAGAATAATATTTGAAACTTATTAGCATTTACTGTGTGTCAGGCCCTATAGTAAGTGCGTTACGTAGACTCTCTCTCAAATCCTAAAACAATGCAATGAGGTAGGTACCATTTCTATTCCCATTTACAGATGAGAAGTTTGAGCTTGGTACAGCAAACCAACTTGCCCTGTACCCTAGATTTGTGTATAACTCCAAATGTAGACTAGGAAAATGTAATGATGCATACTAATAGACGACAAATAGACAAAATGCGTGCATTTCATTAGAGTAAAGAAATGTTTCTTTGTAACAATGGAAAGAGAGGCTCCACAGGAGTAGATGTCTAGATTGGGGCTCCTGGAAGGACATTTCTAACCTTTCTTTGATGATCTATTTATTAACTATGTGGCATTGGGCACATGATGTCGACTAAACTCAATTTCTTATTCTGTAAAAACGTGGATAATAATCACTGGCACCAATAAAAAGCATCAATGAACTTGTATATCCACACCATCATTTCCTCATCTTTCCAAAAGTAATGTTTGCATTTTTTAAGAAAAATTGCAGAGAAAAAAAATCCCCAAATAGCTATTCAAGCAATAAGTAAAATTAAGACACACAGACTTACTTTTTAAAACTTCAGAATTTCATTATATCTCTTCTAATTCTTCATCATTGTCCAGAACCAGTCCCTCTGTCCTCATATTCCTCATTATTACTAAGCCATAAGATGGTTCATTTGACATATTTTCTTTGAGAAACAATGAAAATAAAAGAGTCAGGCCTTGGGCAAAGTATTAATGTACTTAATGAAGAAATAGCTAAAATTATTAATTAATGATATAAAATGATCTTTATCCTCAGAGTATAGTTTGTAGAATTAAATTAGGTTTTCTTTAAGCTTCCACACTTAGAACATGTAGGTTTTGAACTGAAGAAAATGATAGTAAATGTTGTTTTTTAACTAGTTCACTTTCATATAGGAAGCTGTAGTTTTGGCTCTCTACTCTTCTTTTATCTACTGGCTGCAAGACTTGATTTCTTATATGCATTTTTTCAGCTGGTGATGATAAGATGATCAGTAACTTAGCATAGCAGTCTCAGGAAAAGGTCACAGCTGGTGGAGAGAAGTGACCTTCTTTGGGAGCACCCTGGCTTCCTCTTCTGCCAATCAACTGAGCTCACAGTGAGCTTGACCCAGAAAATTGGTCAGGTTAAATAGGAAAGGAGAACATTTCTTCTTTTTTCTTTTTAATTTTGTTTTTCCTTTTGACTTAGAAGTAGAAAAAGAGTTTTAAAAGGATTTAATGCCTGAATTCGCTCTGGGACACTAATTTCAAAAAAAGAACTCCAAACTGGGAGAAACATATGAGAAGTTATGAAAGAAATGATCAGTCTTATAAATGAGCCCAAAGACATTCACCATCACCAGTGAATTCTGACCAGCATTTGTTTTTCTAGGGTAAACTCAAGTAGCTAAATGACACCTCTCCTTTTTCTTTCAGTTGCTGGTGTTAATGTTTAGTCTCCTTTCTCATGAAAGGAAGCAATTATTTATTTTTAAATGGAGATTTTTGACCCTTAGAAGGAAAAGCATTAGACCTCACTAACAGTAAAGAGATATATGGAGAAATATAGGCTTATTAAAACATGCAAAAACAAACAAAATAATTTGCACCATTAACTTTGACCTTGATCTCTCACTTTAGACTCTCATCAAAAAGCGGTTAACAACGTACTTGTCCCCACTGTGCTCTGTAAGGAAGGTAAGGATGCTTCAGAGACTGTTGGGCACTGAGTCAAAGGCCTTGTGAAAGGCAGTCTAACCTTGTCTTTGCAAGCCACCTTATTTTTACATGGTTTTTACCGCAGTAAGTCATGACAGTACTTTAGAAACGGAGATTCACCTCCACCTTATTTGAGTTGCTAGTACTATTTTTAGTGGGACTTTTTTGAAACATTTTTCTTGTGATTTAATTGTCATGTTCTCCCTCATCACATTATGCAGTTAGGTACTTTGCTAATTACTGGGTGCTTAATGTCAAAACGCATAATGTGCCTGAATGGAGCCCTCTCTTTTCTCTCCAGCACCCTCAGCAGCATTACGTGGTATGCGGACCAGGAGACGGTGTGAGCAGGACAGTTAGCTTGGTGGCTGTGGTACTTATAGAGAAAAATAATTATTCTGATAGAACATATATTACATTTTGTGGTGGAGAATTATGATTATAGGCGTTTAAAATGCATGGAATGTTTCTACTATACCTACGTGGTCTGGAAGGCCTTTTCTACACAAGGCTTGTTTCCTCTCAGAACTCCAAATGTACCATGTCCTTTTAACACATTCTTGGGGGCTGACAGAGCTGGAGATGCTTTCATAGGCTAATGTCAGTGGACACACAGAAGTGCCAAAGTGCATTAGGAAAATGGAAATCTATTCTGCTTCACGGTTGAATTTACCCTTCTCTAGAGACTGAATTTATTTGCATATTTTATTTCAAATATATGTGAGTTACACTGAAGAAGGTTTGAAATTAAATAAATGCCATGATTAAATGACAGACATGCAATGGCCAACTTGATAGCCTATCATAAATTTTCCTGTTCATAGGAATTTAAGCCTCTGTTGTTTTTTGGTAAAAAAGGTATCTGTCCTGTAAAAGCGAGTGAAATTTTATTGAAAAATGTTGGCCACTGAAAGCTATATTTGAAAACTACTATTTGTATTACTAATACATGAAGAGAATTAAAAGACATGTTGAATCAAAATATAGGTAATTGCATAGCTGATTTTGCTAAGTCGTTTCTTTTTCTAAATATTCTTTCCTGAATCTGTGTGTGATTGTCTGCTGCTGAATATTTTGAAATACTGAAGTCACTGGAAACATTTTACAGATGATCAGCTTACTGTTTAAACAAAAGAAATATGGAAGCTGGATTTATTAAAAACAAACACGTATTTATTATGACCATATATTTATTATAACTCAACTAAAACTCTTTAAAGCAATTCAGATCCAAGTTTTTAAAACAATATTTTATAAATTTCAAATAAATATAAATCTAGATATGTTTAATTATAAAATGTGGAATGCTGAATTAAAAGAATCAGAGTATGTCATCAGTTAGGATTTGTATTTATGGCTTAGAGTCATGCATATATTGTGATGATTCACTTCTTGATCTTGTTTATATACATTTTATATGTAAGTATATATATATAGAATGACTTGGGCAAAGGGAAAAGAAAAGGGAAGAATAAAATGTGGCTTAAAGCAGTTATTGGTTATGGGGTGTTCAATTACCCCTATTGCTACGGACTGAATGTTTGTGTCCCCCCTACAATTTATACATTGAAACCCTAATCCATAATGTGATGGTATTTGAAGATGGGACCTTTGGAAGATAATTAGGTCATGAGAGTGGAGCCCTTGTGATGAGATTAGTGCCCTTATGAGTTGAGAAAGGAGAGCTTGCCGCCTCTTTTTCTCCACCATGTGAGAACATAGCAAGATATCCATTTTGTGTGCAAACCAGGAAGCGAGCTCTCACCAGAACCGGACTGTGCTGGTCCCCTAATCTCAGACTTCCCAATCTCCAGAACTGTGCGAAGTGCACTTCTGTTGGGTAAGCCACCCAGTCTATGGTATTTGTTATAACAACTGACTAAGACACTTATTTTCTCTGCACTTCTTTCCTTCTCACGTAATGAGACGTGCTGATTACATAAACTAGAAGAAATGGAGGAAAGTGTACCTTTATTTTTCTACCCATTAATCTCTCAGTCATTTATCTATTCATTAATCTCTCCCTTACTCCGTGAAAAATGGCTCATGTAAATGAGCTATAAATCTGTGGTACTACCTTGACTATACAATGCTATAACAAAAATAAGTAAATTATATGCTTCGCAACAATTCTGAATTGGAATAAAACATTATAGTTCTGTTCATTCCAATCTTTCAGGTTTTGCCTGCATTGAATTGGTTCTGGAAAAAAGAATACAGTGTATATTCCTTCAACCTGATGTTTCTATGTAAAATTTTATATCATTTTTCATACCATGCTTATTTACGTAAGCCCAACAAAATAAGGATGTCTATCAGTATAACCAAGTTCAGTTAATATGACCTAAAAACAGTATTTAATCCTATATTTCAGTAGCTTCATGACTTTTCCATGGCCTTTTTCTTTTCCAAGTTCCCCATTTTTCTACCTGAGTCATGTTATCCAAATATTAGCTTTTTATTTTTTTAATGTCTTTACTTGTGCAATGCCGTCCTTCTCCTCTTTCTTATGTTTTTCTTTTCCACCAATATTTCCTCTTTGTTTATTTAACTTTCTAATTAAATTCTGCCAAGATCCCTTTCGAGTGACATTGCGTGTTTGCTGGCAGCTGCATTTTGCAGTGCTGCTTCAGCTTGAGTTTAGGTACAAAAATGTTGATATTTACAAAGCATCCAGCAAAAGTCAGTATTGTACCAGGCAGAGCAGAACAGCAGCTAAATTGTAAAACCTAACCTGCAGACCCAAAACTCGGGTAGGCTTTAAAGCCTTCAAGGCCAAAAGGAAACCTTAAGCATTTGAATAAGTCTTTTAGGTTATTCCTGAATCAGAGAAATTTCTAAGGAAGCAAATATCTGAACATAGAATTGAATTTCTTTCTAGCTTTTTAGAAAATCTCTGTTTTTAGTTGTAATTTGCGAACCTTGAAAGTGTCCATTTGAATGTTGTCTAGTTTTAAGTGCTACTTTCAATCCACTTTATAGGTTAATAACAGGTATAACCTCTCAAAATGTTTTTATTCTTGCACTATTTAAATTGTAGCCCATTAGCAGCAATTATTTTTAGTAAGCTTAGCAACATGGAGCATTTTACATTTGATGTGTCCTTTGCATTGATTTAAGGAAACCAGGAGAGCTCTATGGTCAACTCTTTGGTGCAATTTGTAAAGAATAATTAATGAATTGCTGAACTGCATTTTTTAAAGTATTGATTTACATTTAAGAGTAGACAATCCATATGACGTTATTGATTAGCAATATGAATACTAAATTTTTTATCTCATTTCCTCATGTTATATGGTTGCATTATTCCAACACTCTTCCACCCGTTTCTTTAAACTCCTGTTGAACATTTAGTCTATAGACTATACAATGAAATTCTACCAAACAATTATGTGCTCTCTTTATTGTTCTCTAAATGATTATACCTATCACTTTGCTGGACCGTAGGCTCCTGGAAGCTGCAGATTCTATCACATTGCTGATGCAGACAAGGCATTGAGTAGCTCCTGTTAGTTAGTTAATATTAGAGTCGTCATTTTATTTTCCCAGGTAACACTGTTGAATTGTGCTTTACTCGTTCTCTGTAGTCTGAGAACTATTAGGAATTCAATGAAGGGAACTAAACAAAAATATGTAATTGGAAGAAGAGCAATAGTTACACATTGCTATACTTTAAAAATTTTTATTTTACATTTTTCTAATTTTATAACAAATTTTCTACACCCTTATGTGAAACTTTATTTAAAATAATAACAGTAATAGTAAAATAATAGTGACTCCATTACCAGGCTCCCAATTTGTTTTCTCTTCCTATTGTGTCATAGTACAATTTAAAGGCAGGAAAGAAATGAGTTTAAGTCCAGGCCCAAATTAATTTTCCTCCTTAGTAGTTTAAGAATTTTCACATCTGATCAAAGAACTGCTTGTATTAAACTTTGAAAAGCAGTGGCAAAGATAAAAACACCAGAAGACCAGAATTTGATTCATACCCCAAATTTAAAAAAGAATAAAAAGAAAAATTTGATTTAAGAAAAGTACAAATTTAGGTCGCCCCCTAGGAAGACTCTAGAATGAATTATCAAGTCAATTTTTTGGAGGGAGGGGCACGCAGGAAAAAATCTATGTCCATAGATTGTGTACCACAAGAGGATAGTTTCCTTGGAATGAGAATGTAAGTGAATCAAGAGTGTACACATTGTAGAATGGCCCCTGTGGAGATGCATTCCTGGTATATTTTGTTGGCAATTACTCTTCTGTTCTCTTCAACCGTCTGAAGTTCTGACCCACTACTAGGGTAGTTTGTTCTAGCTACTCTCCATAGGATTGCATGCAATATTTATAATCTCTGTCTTAGTTTCAAAGACTTGATTAATGCCTAGTTGCCTATCTATCATTAATTTGGTTTCCTTCCATCTTTCTTGGATAGTGTCCAATGTTATTGCTTATATTTTAATATTCTACATTTTTTTCTTTGTGCCAAGTCCAGAACATTTACTTGCCACGATCTTGTGATTATAGATCAAATTTGATGCTGAAATGAGTGCTTCTCAATATTAATGTGCACACAAATCACCTGGTGAACTTGCTGAAATTCAGATTCTGATTCAATGGATATGGTGTAAAGCTTGAGATTCTGCATTTAAAATAAGGTCCCAGATGATAAACATTTTGAGGAGTTAGACCTAAAAATATAAAATAAATGGCAAAAATGATGCAATAAAATAAACAACGAGTGCTGCAAAGCACCCTCACCGTGGGATAACTTTGTAAATTGCTCATTGGTTCATCATTAAACACTATTTAAAAAGAAGGAGGATTTTGTGACATAAGAGTCTAGAAAAAATTTAATAAGCTTCATTTAAGAACATGGCACATGATGAAAATAAATGTATTTATTTTGATATAAGAAGGTAAACATTGAAACAAAAAATTTTTAAAAGGTATTAAATTCACAAAACATATTTAAAATTAATGTAAGTAAATCTTCAGATTAGATTTTTTTGTCAAGAGTGTAGCATTTATACTTCTGAAGTTATTAAAACTTAAACTGCATCAAGATTTTCTTTTGGACATTTTCCTCCAACTCTATTTCCTCATCTGTAAAATGCAGACAGTATTATTATGAGTATAAAAGGTGATTATATGAGTAATATGCTCAGCACATATTAAAAGTGTTTAATAAATAGTATTCATTTTAATTATACCCATAATTATTACCTGTATCCAAAGTTCAGAATTAAGAAGAAATTAAAGAAAGCTTATAAAAAATGATCATACATGATAACTTTTCTAGAACAGTCATCAGCATGATATTCCAGTTTTCAGAATAACCTAGAGATTTTAACGTGTATACTTTGAAGTGATGTTTGAGTATATACTTAGAACCTTGATCATGTTGTCTAGCCTTCCTGAGCCTTGGTTTTAGCATCAGTCTCCTAGTGCTATTATGAGAACTAAACAAGATAATGTATGTTTAGCTCACAATAAGGTGACCGACACAAAATAGAGACTCCATTATGAATGCTAGTTTTGTATCCCAAGTCTCTTCAGAGAAAACAGGCCAGCTAGAACAAGGGAAATATAAAAGCAAGTTAATTGGTGACAAAGTAAGCAAACTAAACCTAGCTAAGGCTCGGTTTTAAGGCTGTTGCCTTAAAAGCTCAAGAGGAGTCATTAATAGCCTGTAAACAAAATGAAAGGTATGTATTTTCAGTGACTAAAAGTGACTGCAGGGAATGCCAAGTCTCAGAGATGCAAGGGAAAAACAAAGTTGTCTTGATCAAAATGCAAATATACTGGAATCTTGGGAATGGGAGAGTTTATCTTAGAACTTTTCAGAAGACAGAATCAACAAACCCAAATGAAAACAGATGCTTGTAAATAGATGAGAAACTTCAGTTCTGAAGTCAAGACCCATCTGTCATACTCCTTCCTTATTCTGGTATATTTAACTTTCTTAAAATATTCTGGTGTTATGTCATCTTCCTAGACAGGAAAAAAAATAATGGGGGGAAAAAACCAGTAATGTTTCCATTAGCTTGAAAAATAATCTCAAGGCTGACTGCGGGAACTAATAGTGGACATTATTAAACATGAAAAGGTTGAGTGAAAGAGGTGGGTTATGAAATCCTATTTAAAATTGAGCTTTTTTAAAATAGAATATTTTCCTAAGTAATGATACCTCATTGGAGCCTGGAGTGAGCCTTCTTATATTCCTTTTCAGTCCTGTAATTTTGTGATGTCAAAATAATTGGGACTCAGAAAGTCCATTTTAGAAATTTATATCTGGCAGTGAAGCAATACTGCAAACCAGTGTAAAGCTGGGCATTTGTGTGTTTTGTAGATGATGAAATAGAAGGCAACTCATTCAATCACATATTCTACCATTTAGGAAAACCATTTTATCATTTAATATGTGCCAGATGGTGTGGTAAGATACATGTTTCACAGAGCTTTTGACCTAATAGAAGAGAAAGTCGTGTACCTGAATAACTATAATTCCGAGTTGTATGTGTGTTATACATAAATTATCTATAATATATATACACGCAAACTTGGAGTTATAATAGATACATAAACATGTATGTTTTTACATTAGTTTGTATATTTATATTTTAAATATATAGTATATTTTTAAATATGTATTTATACATTTTGTATATATATACACACACACAAGTCTATGGAAGTGTAGTAAGTGAAAATGTTGTAGAGGATGTGATCTTCCTTTAAGCGCTATCTTGAGGTATGAGTAGGAATCTGTATAGAGATTCAGAGAAGAAGTGAGGGGCAGAAAGGTCACTGTAGAGAGAAGAAAAAAACATGAGTCTTAAAAGTGCGTAAAATATCTTTTATTTGGCTTTAGTGTACTGTGTGTGAAATAAACAATAGCATTATAAGTCTGGAATGGTAGATTAGACTTCTACTATAAAAGGTTCTGAAATCTATTCCAGTGATTTTTGGATTTTACTTTGGGAGCAGGAAGAAGCTCTGTGAATTTTCTAAGCAGTAGAGAGCTGTGATCATGTCTGTGTGTTAGAAAAGTGACTATGAAAATAATGGGAAGAGGTAGGATTGAAGTATTTAGACAGTTATTTCAATAGGCCAGGTTAGGAATGTAGGAGCCTGTACTGGGATAGTAACAGTAGGAATGGGAAATTGAGAACTCAGCCACTGAAGAGCTCATGAATTTTCATGGCGATCCTTTCCCTTTTTAAAAACTGACACTTGTTGCTCACAAGAATTTGCAAATTGACACAGGAAACCATGAAGTTACTATGCTGGCTCCAGCTTGTTTTGCCCCTTATATGCTGTAATGACACACTATATAAGTGGGGGCTTTACTTAAATGATACAATGAGAATAAATTGTAAAGAAATAATTTCAGAATGTTCTTTGAAATTGAATTTTTATGAACGGCCTACTATACAGGTATAAGATAAAATCATTTGCATGGAAACAGCCTCCTACCTAGAAGATGGGGAGTAAGATAAAATTAATGAATAAAAGTACACCTCAGTTATTGAATTGTATGCCAAGAATCATGGAAATTACTTTATATGCATTATTTAGTTTAATCTTCGAAAACCATTTATGGGAAAGGTATTAAGATTAGCCCCATTTAAAAGATAAATTCACAGGAATTTAAAGAATTTAAGTAAATTGCAAGCAAAGGTTGTTGATTTAAAAGACCTAGTATTCATCCCTTATTTAGAGACCCTTAGCCTTCTTATTCACAGCTGCAACTCCTGGAAATTTTCTTCTTGGTTAGGGAAAATTAAGAACTCATTTCAAAATTGTTAATTTTCACTGGCAAAAGATAAATCTGTTAAGAAATGTTAATGCAAAACCTAAAAAGGTTAATTATACCTGGTATGACTATAGGTAGGAGGTGTACAGTGTCAAACCTCATGTAAAATTTTGAAATTTCTTACTGGCAAAATGTTGGAGATTATTTAGATAAAATACCTAATTTAATAGATGAGAAACATACTTAGCTCGTTGAATATTACCAATTAAATAGAGAAATAAGTAGCTTATGCAAGTAGAAGGAAAATGTAAGAGACATAAATATAAATTATTAATATATAGGTTCTGGTGCCATGTTATTTTTAAGAAATACATTCAATGAACATTTATTGGATTCTTAATGTATGTGAGGTACTATAATGAATTCTTAGAGAGAAACAAGAATTATGTGGTTTTTGTCTTCAAGAAGTTCGCAGGAGAGAACATGGGACCTAAACCAAAGATCTATACTGTAAGATAGAAAATGATAAGCACTATTTAAGAAGTAAAAACAGTGTTTTAGAGGTAGTAGATGGGGAAAGGACATTTGAATTTAAATGTTGGATAAGATTTGTCCTTGGACACTTGAGGGAAAGGATATTGCCCTTGAATAATGTTTAAATGACCTTAAACAAATGTTTACAGTTTGGAATGCAGAAAGTGCTTGATTGTGCCAATAATTTAGGAAGAACAATGGGGAGGTAGTAGTGGGATTTAGAGTTGGAAAGGCAAATTGAAGTGAGATCATGCAGAGCTTGGAATAACATCTGAAGGAGTTTGGATTCTTTTCATAAATATTTTGGCTGCATGGATCCATAGGTCTTTGAACTTGGAGTCAACCTGATTGATGGTTCAGAATGATTAATCTGTCAGTAGGTAGAAGATTCATAATATGGGAGAAGATTTTAGAGATAAAAAAAGATCATTGGAAGAATTTTACTTTAGGCGTGAAGTGATGAGATCCTGAAATACAAGAGACAATGGAAAAATAAAACAATAAAATTTGTTATCTGATTGGTTTGTGGAATGGAAATCAGGATGACTTCAAAGTTTTGAGACTGGGTGACTAGGATAATTTTTTTGGTATTTAGAGACCTAGAGAGAACCAAAGAATGTTAGTGGTAAAATGAGAACATCAATTTTAGCCATGTCAAATTTTAGATAACGGCAGTTTATTCAACAGGTAGTTTGAAGTGTAAAACTGAAGCTGAAAATAGCAATGAGGGCTGGATATTTAGTTTTTAGAGACATCAAATAGAGGTGATATTAAGGCTATACAATCGTATTGTCTAGAAACAGATTGAAAAAAAGAAATGGCACACACTTTCCTTTGGTGCGTTATAGTAAGGAGGTGGATGAAGGGAGCAAAGAGGAGGAAGTTTTGAAAATAATAGTATTACAGAAATAAAAAAGAGTCATGTTTAAAAGAGGATCAGGGGAAACAAACCTTGGGAAGTCAATTCGGAAATCATTAGTAACTTTAGAAAGCATTTTACTCAGAATGTAAGGGTCAAAGGTCAGAAGTGAGAGGTGCGTATGACAATGAAAGTGAGGTCTTTGAAAGCAAAGATCATCTTATTTATTGTTATGTCTCCTGATTAGTGTTATGTCTCTGATTAGCCTCCATAGTGCCTGGCACTTGGTAGGAATGAAAGATGAAAGATTTCCCAGAGGCGGGAATTGATGGAAGAAGGCAAGAAGAAATGGGATCAAGGTCATATGTTGAGAAAGTATCCTTGGAGGTGAGGATAGTTCCCCTGAAAGGAAAGTTGAGTAAAAAAATCAGAAATATTTTTGAGATGGTTAGAAAGACAAATTGTGAGAGTATCACCTTAATGAGTTTGATCTTTTCTATGGCATAGAAAGAGAAGCCGTTTATTAAGAAATGGTGGAATTGATTAAGTTCTTGGGAGTTTTAGAAAAGGTTTGAAACATGACTATTAGTAAACAATAGGCACAAATGTATAAGCAGAAGAAGTAGTGAGGGTCTCTTTGTGGTAAGATAGCATAATTCTAACTTGTCTCAATACAAATAATTATGTGACTTCTTACGGCTGTATTTGGCTGCAAGTAGGTGAAAGTACATATATGTAATTATTACATAAAGAGATATAAAGTATATTTTGTTTTATAAGATGTGAACAAATTGACTTGATTTTTAAATACACCTATATTTTTATAATGTTGTCATTGTTACTGCATATTTATTATATGCCCAAAGGTAGAGAATATTTGCAAGGGACTATAAAGAAAATAGTTCTTTCTCCAGGAAATTTATGATATGGTATATATTATTATTTTTTCTATCATGTTAATTGTTATCCCTAACTCTTTTTGTAATTGTAGAGTTAACAGATGTAAATACATAGATATTCCAATTCTGAAGGAAATTCATTATCTAGAATAGTGCCGAATTATTCAACACCTTCAACAAAGCTAGCTCTAGGAAGGACAAAGGAGATCTTTTTAGAATTTCATGAATAGCATTAAAAACAGAAGTTCCATTAATTTCATTTGGAAAATTGTTCTAGAATATCATATTTGAGTTGTAATTGGTGACTGATGAAGTGATCAAAGAAAGAAAATGTTGATTGCCTGTGGCATTAAAAAATGAGTTTAAGTTTCTTGACATAATTATGCACACATAGAAAGCACTGGTTATATCTTTTCAGCATTTCCTTGAGAATGTTTGAGGCCTGAGTGATTAAGTAGGACAGAGGAAAGGAATCAAGATACATTTGGCTTGATAGTGATGCACTCTAAATAGACTAGTCCCAGTTGGTCCTTAAGTCTGGTAAAGATGACAATGGGCAAAAATTAAAAATATAAGAATGTCCACCATTTTTCAGATTCATGTTTGTTTAGCTTGTTAATATTTCTCTGATATATTTCCCTATCTCCTGATTTTTTCCAAATTTCTTTCTCTGACATGTGTAGAACAGCAGTGTTATTCATGGTATAATCAAAAGGCATAGGATTGTGTCTCCACATATCCTCCTTCTTAGGCTATTCCTTAGGGGTACTGTACTAAGGGTTTAAACCATCAGTTTCCCCACTAATGGAGTTGAACTGGAGGACACAAAAGAGGTTATCCAATTCAAGCTTCTATTATCTATGCTGGCTCACCCTTTCCAACCAAGGATGGATGCCAGCTCTTAAATCTGATCTGGTCATGACTCAGCTCCTTCTGTTGAAGGTTTTCTCTGCAAAAAGGTATTCCTGGGATTTGTTGCTTATACATTGAGCTCATGAATTAGGTTTGACCTTAGGTAGTCTTGTTTTAGAACATGATAACTATTTTCGAAGGATTCCTTAAGCAGGAAAGCTGTTTCTTCTTGTAATTTGGGGGATTTAAGGACTCCCCCATGCTTATACTCCTGGCATACTAATGCCTGGCAGAAAGGGTTAGATTAAGGGTCAGCTACCAGTGCTACTATGGAATTCAAGGTAAGCGTGAAAGAATTCAGGCATGAGGCCTCTGTCTCTGGAGGACTTTGACACTGTCATAACAGGAAATTCGCAGAGCAATATCATGATTCTAAGTACTGAGCATTGAAATAAGCACTTAGTCTAAGTTTGTATGATGTGGGGACTTTATTCATTAACTCCTTTTTCTTCCCTCCAAGTGTTCTAGGTGGAAGTCATGTGGGAAACAGTGGCCCCCAAACTTTTATAATAATAGCAATAATAATAATAATCTTTTACTCCTTGACTCCTGGGCTCTGAACAAGTGAGAGAATAGTGAATTTTAATGAATAAGATATGAAGGCATTTAGGTTTTTGTTATGAATTTTATATATCATATTTAATGTCTTATGGCTATTAGGCCCATGATTCTGAAGAAATGGATGCTGTCTCATATATTTGATCTTTCTACATTAGCAAATTGAAAGTTGCAATATTGGGAGGTAACTGACAATACTCTAAATGGTGGGCTCATTCATTCATATGTTCAACGTTCCTCTTACAGCAGAATTGTGCTGGATGTTCTCTCAGCTTTTGGGGATATAAAGGCATGCTCCCTACTACTTTATAGACTTTTTCATATTGTAGGTTGTAGGAAGAAGGGAGAAGTTATGGATAGCCCTAGAGACCAGATTGGACATGCTCGGATAGAAAAGAAGGACTTCCTAAGAGATGTTTGGATTTAGAAAATTCTTCAAGTATCTTTGGGCAGCTCTCTCCCATAATTAATGGTAGTTAAGATCATGGCATTGGTGTTAGCGAGTTTAAATCCCAGATCTGCACTTGTTAACTGTACGACATGGAGGAGACTCCTTATTCGCTCTTATCTCAGTTTATTTATCTGTATAATGGATATAATAACAATGCCTGCTTCATGTAGCACAGCTACGAAGATAAGTGAAATAATACATTTAACACATTTTGTGGCACAGGGTAAGCACTGAACATATGGCTGTTATCATTATCGTTATTTCTTAAATGGTCTCAACTTCCATTTTCTTATAAGCAGAGATAATATCCATACTTATCTTAATAAAACAGTCCATTTTTATATAACACTTGGCTTTTCAGAGATTTGAGCCTTACAAGTTACATTATTTTTAGAAGTAAATTCTGTCAGGTAAATAGATGAGGCATTATTTTCTCGAGGTTAGTCATGTGTAGCGTGAGGCACAGAGAGGATTAATGGCCTACCTGCATTGCCAGTCAGTGTCTGAGTCCAGCCAGAATTTGGCCTTTTTAACTTCCCTCTCTGTTCTTTGCTCATTACATTATGCTCACTTGCTTAAAAGAATTATTTTGCTGCCTGAGAAGTTCTCTTAGACATTCTATGACAGTTGTTAGGGGCTATATCATATTCTGATAATTTAGAACTTGACTTAGGCCCATGGCTAGGGCATGGGGACTGTGACTCCTCAGTTGAGAAGAGGAAGAACTGCCAAGGTCAGCCACACCACATCCGGCCGTGAAGTAACCTGCTGAGCAATTTTCCTCCAAGAATACAGCAGGTAAGAAAACTGCTCTAGGAAAGCTTTAGCAGTGGAAGCTGGCCCTCCTTAATTTGCTTTCAAATCTGCAGTCAGTATGTTTTGCTCATTTGGTCTAACTTATGGTAATGTGACAGGAAAACCCCATTTACCACTTCCCGAATCATTCTTATTTTATGTGGAACATATCTCTACAGGTTAATTATTTCAAAGTAATTTGAACTTTACTTTGGTTGTAGTTATTACTCAAAAAACAAACAAACATAAAAACTAAGTTTCCTAGTTGTAATTCAGATTTCATTCCCAGCTGCAGTTTAACTGATGTGTCGTGGAGTAAATTTTAACCCAATCATCCTTGTGAACTTCCCTATACAGAGGTCACTACCCACATGTGACCACTGTTCTGCTATTCCAAATTGAAATGTGATATAACTAGAAAATTCACACCACACTTTGAAGACTTAGTATGAAAAAGTTTGTATAATATCTCATTAATGATTTTAGGTTGATTACATGATAAAATAATATTTTTGATATATTGAGCTAAATACAATTTATTATTAAAATTAATTTCGCTTGTCTCTTTTTACTCACTTTTAAAGCTAGCTACTAGAAAATTTTAAATTGCATATGTGGCTCACATTTTATTCCTATTGGACAGTGCTGTTCCAGGCGTCTAATTATAGATACCTTAAAGAATACCATCCATGCATTAGTGATTCCTTCATATATTTAAGAAGTTTTTAGTGGTACAAGATTTGGAGTCTTGTAGTAGTTTGTATTTAAAGCCTAATTTTTTTCCTTTTTATATTTATTTTTATATATTCCTGGAAATCACCAGGAATTCAATTTCTATAGTAAAAAGAAATAAATATATATACATATATAAATTCTAAGTAATAATACTCATGATATTAGTACCATTCTTCAAAAATGACAGTGTTATCTACATTATAATAGATTGACTATAATGTTATATATTTAATAATGCCATACACTCATTTGTCTATTCACAGACATTCCCTGAAGACCTATAATATGTTATATTTGGGAAATAAGGTTAGGTGATACTTGGTTCTTGCTCTCAAATAACTGACAGTCTAGTAGAATAAATAGGCAAATAGCAGTGAGAGTGTAAAGCCATGCGTTTTGACAGAAGTAAACATAAGTTGTTGTGAGAATGCAGAGAGTGGGAAAGTCTTCCCGGAGGAGTTTGAGCTGAGTGTTAGAAGCTCTGTGGACCAATTAATCTTCATCAGATGAAGAAGAAGTAAGAGCATTCCAGCAGCAGCATTAGCACAGGTACACAGGTGTGAAAGGTGGTCTATTTAGGAAATAAATGTGTTCTCTATGGCTTAAACAAAGGATGTGCTTGTTGTTGGAGGGAGAGAGTGCAGCTGAAAGGGAAGAAAGTAGTGGTAAGAGCTGAGAATGGGACAGATGATGCCAAAATATGTGATCCTAAAAATAGGAGATCTATTATATAATATTAAGGAGTATTAGAGAAGGGAAATTTGCAACTTCTGAGCTGACTGTGACAGAAGACTAGAAGATATATTTCAAGGAGAGAAGAATGGAGGTGAGGAAGTCAATTAGGGGGTCATTGCAGTAGTCTAGGCAAGAATTTATGACCACCTCAGCTAGGGAATTTCTATTCTGTAAGAGGTAAGGCAGGGAATAAGTAAAATATAGACATCTAGGATAGCACTCAGGTTTCTGTCTTAGATTTAGGATATCATTTTCAAAGACAGGGAATACAAGGAAAAAGCAGAATTAGCACAGGGGAAAATTGTTCACTTTTGAACTTGTTGAATTTGAGGTATTTGTGAACATATAGTCATTAATTTTAGATGGATAGATAGGTAGGTAGATAGATAGTTAGATAGATAGATAGATAAACAGACCTGGAGATATAGATTGAGGAGTTATTATTTAAGAAATGGTTTCATTAATTTGTGCGTTGAACTGTCTCAGAAACAAAATGCAGAATGGCAGGAACAGACTAGTTAAGTCTTTTGATGAAAATTGGGGGATATTAGAGATGTATCCAGAGAAATTTTATATTATACATTTTTCAAAATTATTAATACAATCTATGTCTTTGGTAGGCCAGGACTGTTCTAAAAGACAGCTGTTTTATAATTTCGCTAAATTATCATCATTTTACCAGTGATAAATGATGGGAACCCACACTATTACTCAAAATTATGTAAATAAAATACAGAAGACATATTTTTCTTGACATACCTTTTGTGACTATGACCCACAGTTTTCCCAGAATACCATAATTGATATGAATATCAGATATTAAGATGTCCTTTAAAGCTGACAGGAAAGAGAGGGTGGAATCGTGGAAAGATATCAAAATATATAACCCTCAATTATAATTATCACTTACAAAACTCTGAATAAAAATAGTGTAAAAGAGCAGTGTTTTTGTTTACCAAACTATTGAGATGTTTCTAGAAACTTGAAGTGTCCTGGGGAATCAGGTAGCTGTGGCAGATGGAATTCAACTTCTCGATGGAAACTCAACAACTTCTGTAAATCTGACCTGCTCTTTGTAGATACAACTATTAAAACTATGATGTTGCAACCATTTGGATTCTGTGGGGAAAGTAGCCCTGGAGATGCTGAAGACAATTTTCTACTGCCCTTCAATAGTTAATAACGGAAGTGCTTTGTGCACAAAGAAAAGGAAAACCTTTCATAGTAAAATGACATAATGACTCCATATCAAATGATGCATCCTTGTCGTGCATAGTCCTAGTTAGCTTATTTCATTTTAAGGCATATATCAGAGATCAAAAAGGTTCGAGAAAACTGCCAGGATAGTTAGAAGTACATTAGGATTTACATATGATGAGTGACTGGAAAACAACAATTGCAATGGTATATAAATGAGAAAATCTAGACAGGGAGTTTTGGTTGAGAGAGTCACAAATGGAAAAGCTATGATAGAAAATGATTCCAATCTCTTCCTTATTCTTCTTTATATTTTATAAAAGAAAAAAAGAGGCTTTGGGTTGTTAAATTTGTTAGAAATATACTGACCAATGCAATTTAATAGAAATAATTAGTAGTGGTTTGAGTAATGTCCTTACTGGTACAATTTATTGTCAGCTATAGGCTTTATCTTCCCCAAATTTACGGAACAAGCATGCTGTGAGGATTTTACTTTTAATGGACTTGGGTCATTTTTAAAGATGGATTAAAATCATTAATAACATTTGCAGTTATGTAAGCTCATGCCATAAAATGCCATTACTCATTTGTTCTACTTAGGCAACGCAAATGCAGTTGCTGGATTGATCAGTTCTGCAGCTGGATCACTTCCTGGCTCATTAATTTTTATCATATATTGAGTATTCTGACCTGGTACATCAGCTTTTGAAATAGCCACTTGTCTTTTTTCCCTGGGCAAATAGCTACTGGATGCATTTTTAAAATGTTGATCTAATTTATTTTGTTCTCATTGAACATCTGTGGGAGAGGAAAGCTAGTAAACATGTGTTTAGGTTTACATCTACTTTGGGACTCATATCACCTCTGTGTACTCTCCTGCAGGAGCAGCTTAGGCAAATTGGTTTAGATGGCAGAAGAGGTCTTCAGCATTTCCCATCTTTTCATTCTACTTTCCTTTCTCTTTTGGCACCCTCACCAGGCATTTAGTTTTTGCTCTTCCTGCCTCTTGGTACTCCCAGAGAAACAAAGTAATTTGGATGCTTGAGATGAAAAAACTTGGTAATAATATTCTTTTGCCTTCTTGGTCGTATGTATCTCCTCAAATCTTCCCCAGGGCACAGAAAGCCTTTTTCCACTCAGCATCATAAAGCCCAATGCCTTGACATTATGAATCCACATCCCACGTGTTGAATCCCTCCTCCATGAGAGTCACAGGACAAAGGATAACAATTCTGTGTATTCTGGGAACTTCAACTCCCTTACCATTTTCTTCTGCTATTCCAGTCACTTCTATCCCATTTCCCTTCCCAACTCCAATATTCTATTTCTGTCTCTGAAATTAATTCACAGCAGACTATCATTAATTCCTTGATATATGTTACAAGACTCTGAAATAGTCAAAAGAGGACCTCTAAAGAGGGCAGTGCTTAACACAACTGTGATTTCAGGAATCATTGATAATCTGGGAGCAAGACATGGATTTGTGGATTTTCCTTGCTTTCAGCTTTTTATCCTCTGTGATTTCTCTAGCCATGTGATTCTTTATAATAGACTTTCTCTGTGTGTGTACTATTTTGAAATCCATACATATATTCAACTCAATACTCTGTTCCCCCCTTCGATTTAACATCCTCACCTTTTTACCTCCTTTCGTTGTATATTTTCCTAACCTGAAAATTTATAATTCTGTTTCTCCTCTTATTTTCTTTCCTCTTACTCTTCTTACCATCCCCATGACACCTTATTTTTCCTGCCTCCTTTATTCTATGTCTCTGACTTCTGTCCTTTGTGTGTTTGGAGGGAGTACTCATCTCCCTTAGGGTTTTTAGTGACCAAAAAGACACTGATGAGTGGCACGTCTGGCATGATGTGTCAGTCGTATCCATATGATCAGGGCAGTGGCCACCAGAGTCAGAGGCCCCTTCTCTACATGCTCATCCGTAGCCCTCGGTGGCCTTAGGGAACAAGAAACAATATCTTCCTTCATTAGAGACTTTCAGGTACAGAAGCATTTCAAATGATGTTTAAAACAGCCCCAAAGCATCCTTTATGAAGGGCCACTCTTTCAAATTCCATATGGCAAAACTGATTATTTTATATACATCCATGTCCTTTCAGTGAGTTAATTGTATAGGAAAGTAACTAAGAAGAGACTCAGAAAATAAATGGCTTTGATAAAGCAAATTTTATTAAAAAATCCCCTGATTTCTTCAATTCATCATAATATCCCAGAGTTTTTCCCCAGGCAATGAATGGATGTAATTTTCCCATTTGTGACTCAAATGGGGGTGTTTATTTTCCTACAGCTCAATGGTAGCTGAATGCTGCGGGGAAGGTGCTTCTGTGGTATCTGCTCCAATGTGCTCTATCCCCGTGCAGTCAAATAAATTGGATCATTGAACACCACTAGGTAACAATCGTGTTCCAGCAATAGTGAGTGAGAGGGTCAATGCTCTGCATTCTCTTTCTGCCCCTTTCTTTCTTTGCTCAGCAGTGTACTATTTGGTCGACGTTATTTAGTCTTATTTCTGCACTGTCTCCCCCTTCGCCTACCCTTTCCATAGAGCATTACCATGTGAGTGGTTTGTATTTCTCCCTAGTAGCTGTTGCTTCCCACTCTCTCTCCTGCTTGTCTCTTTATCTCTTTTTTGTATGCCAGACATGAAGCTGACACCAGGCCTTGATTGAAACCCTCGAGTAGCTCTTTCACCACTTGCTATTCCTACATCTTGTTTCTTTTATCCAGCTTCAGTAAATGAAGGTTATAGAACATGCAAGATTAAGCAGGTCTGGGAGAGAACTGGACATTAACTCTTTAGGTATTGTAGTGTGGCTGATGAGGCCAGCCTGTTGAAAATAGCTAGTTACTTTCTAAACATCTTGATTCCAGAGGCAGTAAAGAAATGCCGCTTCCTGGATGCCTTCTGCTCACAAGACACTCAAATTATGCTTTTAAAGCACTCAACCCTTGAGTTAAATGTTTCTGCCTCAAAATGTAAATATCAAGGCAGACATTGCAATTCTTGACTTTTGTAGATCATTGTAATGATCTCTAGTTTCTGCAATTCCCTGCTGCAAAGTTATTATTCCTTTTCTGCTCTCAAGAACTTTGCACTGGGGAAAAGTCAATGGACAGAAGAACTCTGAGTAATCTCTGACAGGGGAATTACTAGAAAGCAGCACTTCAAAGACACTGGTGAAAGTAGGCTTTGAAAATCTGCAAATCTGACACAGTCCAATGAAGCCATTTATAGCAGGTCAGGGTGTCAAGGGAGAGTCTGTCACGTAAGTGGCCCACGGAGATCAGACTATTAGAAATGATTTTGAAACCTCAGTCTTCCTCCTGGACTATCTTTAGTCCATTGATTTACATCATGGAGCCTCAATGCCTGTATCTGGAATTTGGAATCCCTTCATGGAATATGTTCTTGGAGGAGAGCATAAAAGAGGGTGAGAGGTGTGACGACTGAGTGGGAAAAGCTGGAAAGATGCAAAAGGGGATAGAGAAGAAGCACAGGAAGAAGTCTAGTCCATAGGGCCAGGCCAGATGTGGCAGGACATCTTAGTGTTGCCAAGTTGTGGGAAAGAAAACTTTTAAACATTCAGTCAGCTAAGACAAATGTTTCTTTTAAAGTCTCATAATGCACTATTGTGTGGAACATATCTGGTAGATTAATGACCAGCTGTGGTGAAGGCCTGGAGCCCAATTTTAAGCTAGTGATAAATATCTTGGATTTAGAAGTTTAAATGTTTTTAGTAGCCATGTTTTATGAAATGATAAAAACAATTATTCTATCATGTATAGAATTCTCACACACTGAAACCAAATTTAATTAGCTCTGTCTTTCCAGATGAGATTAGAGAACAAATAAATATAAATATATATGAACATTGTCAGTTTTATGTGTGCTAAAGATTTTGCCTTCCTTTCCCTTTTATAGTATTTTCTTATGCATTTTCTCAGCTAATGTATTTCAAGTGCTCTCTTTTCCAATTTCCTTCTCATGAGCAAAGTTATCCTCGTTTCAAACATGAGAAATCCTGATGGTTGGAGAAAATTATTTCATCGAATATAACACACTTCCAAGTATGATGAAGCAATGCAAGTTGTCTACCAATTAGAGAGTGAAAAAACAAGTCTATCAAATACTCTAATTTTCTACATAGTCTGGGATTCACTGATGTAAAATAAATGGAAGTCCTAATGGATTCAAAGAGATAAAGTACTTTTGCTTTTTTTCTATGTTTTACTCTATGGTTTCCGTTTCTAGAAACAATAAAACTGTATATAGGTGTTATTTGATATATTTGTCCATACATTTTCAAAGCAATTACATGAAAACTCTAGGACATGAATATGCTCTTCCCATTTCCTCTAGAAACTGCGTAAAGTACATCTTACAGCCATGTGGACTCGAGTATCAGGCTGCCCACCTTCAAATCTCAATTCCAAGATTTATCTGTGCTATAACCCTGGGCAAGCAACTTAACCTCTCTCTACCCGCCAGTTTCCTCAGGTACAACAATGCTATGAAGATTAAATGAGCTATTGCGCATGAGTGCTCACCACAGTGCTTTGAATATCTTTATTATACAGAATTGCAGGGGATTATTTTCATGACTTGAAAGGTACAATGAAGAGAGAGGGTTCGAGGGAAATCCAGCCCATCTTCTCGTTGTCACATGTTTACAGTATTCTGGACATTTTAATATTTGTGATACTTCCCGAATCATTATGATTCATGCTGCTTTTTATTTATGATTATGATTTTGCCTGTGGCGGATAAATTCTTTTTTATATAATATAAAAGAGGAATCTGAAACTCACAGAGATTAATACAGTATGATGCAGAGGTTCGGAACCCAGATCCTGGAGACAGACTCCTGGTTCAAATTCTGGCATTACATTGCCACTTACAAGCTGGATGATCTTGGGTGATTAACCTCTTTGTGCCTCCAGTTCCTCATCTGTAAAATGGGGATAATAATAGTTCTTATCACTTGTGGTTGCTGTAATGATTAATTTAGTTATATGTAAAAGGCTTATAAAAATTCTTGGTTCATAGTAAGTACTCTATATGACTTAGCTATTATTTTTATATCATTTTTGTTATTATTAAAAGGATGCTCATGTTTACACAGCTAGAAAGCAGTAAAGACAAACCTAACATCCTGGCCTTGTGATTGAAAATATTTATGTTGCTATTAGAATATCAGAATTTCTCTGAAAAATAGTAATAGGACATTTACCAGGCTCTTGCTAAATTCCAGAAATTCTTATATGCACTTTACATGGATTCTTTCAATTATTCCACACCACAACTATTGAGGTAAGACTTATTCTTATGCGAGTTTTATAGATGATCCAACTGAGTCTAAGAGAGGTTAAATTATTTGCCCAAGGCTACCAGAATTCCTACAAAAATGGTCTAACTCCAGAGGCTGCATAACATTATGCAAATTTTAATTTTATAATTTCTCTATGCAGTTTCCAAATTTCCCATAATGGAAATATGTTCATTTTACAAGTGGATAAAAGCAGATGTTAAAAGTTACTTCAGCAGAATAACTGTTGAGGAGTACAATCCTGTCAAGCAGTAGAACCCTGAGGGAATTGTACACAATAGGTGATGGCTAAGTCCCAGAATCAGCAGAAATGAGGATCGTGTGGCCGTGGGTGGGCAGGAGGCAGTGAAGAGGAAAGAAGAGGAGAGGAGGAAGAGAACCACAAGTGGTCAGGAGATAACTGGAATGCAAACATTAACTTCTCAAAGTTTTGCTCAGGGCTGGGTTTCTATCACAGAATGCTTCAGAGACATATTTGGTCATAGTTGGATTAGTGAAAGCATTAGCACTCCTTGGACACTGTGGTTCCATGACTCACAGACAAATTTCATGAATCTTTTAAGTAACCATCATTTTAACAAGAAGAGTGATTATTTTCAGTCAAAAAATATGTTGAGCATAGTTTAAAGTTGTGGATAGAAAAGTCAGAATAGTCAATTATGAAAACTGGTGAGAGCACAGTTTACTGCAATATGCCTCATCGGTAGAAATGCTTCCTATCGGGATCAACTGGCTCCATACTTGTGAACATATTGGCACCACTTGCACGTGTTTGTATCCCTTTGTCCAGCTCCATTTGTGAGACTCCCAGTCATTTGTTCTTTATAGGCCTTTCTGTCTGAGGCTCTGCTTGTCCACAACGCTGTCTGAACTTCTGAAAGTTTAGCAAGAGCAGCTGGATCGGAGTAGAGTGTATTTAATTTGAGCCTATTTGCTGCAAGTAAAACTGACTCAAGTCAAGCCCCTGTGGAGGGTGCAGAAATTTTTGGAAGGTGATGAATTATGCTCTGTTCTTCTAATACAAGAAGTACCCCTCCATTACATGGTCCAAAAGAGTAAACTCTGTCAGTTAAAAAAAATCCCATTTTATTTGTCTTTGTCAGTAGACTAAAAAGTAACTCGTTAATCTGATTTTTTTTTTCCCTTGGGAAAAGAAATGTGTTTTCCATTATTTCATTTTCCAGATATCATTGTGTAGAATTATTTATATTTTCATCAATGTGTACAAGTGAAATTGCTATGTTTGACTTATTCATTAAGTTTTATAATCATTAAAAGTTTTAATAATTGGAAGTTTAACTTTGAATCAATATTTTTTCCAACCTTTTGCAGATATTGCCTACAATAGGCAAAATACTGTCAATTGCAAAGTGATTTAAAGATTAACAAATGATTGTGATTCATGCTGTTTTCTCTATGACTAAACTATTAAATATAGTTTTAAAAGACTAGGTGTTATTTTCAACTTATCAAATCTAGCTTGAATGTTGCAGGGGTTTTGCTTTATGTAAAGGATTCGTAAGAACTACAATGATGCAAAGTCACGCGGACACCAAAGAGAGTCCTGGAGGAAAAATGTTCCCAGTGAACTGTGCATGTGTGAAGTAGAATGCACTTATCTTTCCATCTATGCCAATATAAGAAAGCTCACCATTTTCTTGATCTTGAGTGTTTAGCCCTTCAAGGATTTTTCCCCTTAAAATTACACTTTTGTGAATTATACTTCATTTGTACTTGTTGATATCCTTCTTAATTAATCTTTGTAGCAGTCACTCTCTAATTGAACTCAGTTCAATTAGATAATTTTGCTTTGTTTGCTCCTCTATGTGAGTATCTGAATCCACTTGGAGTATTAAATGTATCCAAACACTGAGCAGCCTGCTTCAAGTTAATTAGTCAACATTTATTGATCCCCTGCTGCATGCACTGCAATGAAATAAGCACTGTGGAATTATTTGAAGGAGATAGATGCAATTGCTAACTTTACAAAACTGGGAAAGCAACTAGAAAGCGAGACTCAGACATTTTGACATCAATCTTTCTTTTGTGAAGAGAGAGTGGAACTAAAATTAAAGGAGCTGGGACTCTGGGTGGGCTGTGCTGAGCCATTAAGATGCCGAGTTTCTGTGCTATGCCAAGTAACAGTTAGGGTAAAGGAATCTTACCCCTTTGAGCCAGGAGTAGGTGAGCATTAATGAGAGATGTTTTTGTGATATGATGACAGTTGTTTGGAAGAAAAAAGAGTCATGCAAAATGTACATGGATTTAACATTGAACTTGGATGTTTAAAGTTTCAAAATAAGCCCATAATTTGTAGGTGGGCTTTACTTTGAGTTAGTAAAGCCTGAAGAAAGAGAGATTTCATCTTTGAAAATTAGGTTTTTTTCACTATTATATATTTTTTTACTCACAAATCTTGAAACTCTCATTTCTTGAATAAATTGAAAGAACTAGATAGCAGCGATGTTAACAAATTACTTGTTTACAGGACATTGCTCATTAGCTGCAAAAAACCCAGAAGGCGTTAAATGTTATTGTTAGCTCCACAGTGTATCCAATGCTAATGTATGTGATTTATTATTTCCAATGAGACTGAATGGTTCTAATGTAGGTATGTATTTAAAATCCTTAACCAGTTCACATTGTGAACCCAAACTGCAGAGCAAGTTTCGGCTTTTTCACCGTGATGTATGAAGCCTCTAACCTCTCTAACCCTCCCATATCTCAGTAGACGATCTCACTTTCTGCCAAGTGGGAATGCTGGAGTCATCACACGTAAACCATATTCTTGCTATAGTGCTGAATTCTTTAGACACTAAGATTCAAAACCTTGGATCCATAGTGACATTTCCCTCTTACTTATATTACACCTCCCACTAAACCTTATGGAGCCTATCACGTAATGTCTTCCATAATCTTTCTTTGTTGTTCTTCCCTGGTCTGTCATGATACTTTCATAAGTACCTTTTCAACAGTCTCATTTCCACCACCTACTCGCTTTCCATCAGCTGTACGCATGTCAAATGCTTCTTCACGTACCAAGCTCTGTTCCTGATGTTCAAGTTCTTCAAGCTCTGGAACTAAACCTTCTATTCTGCACGTTTCGTACAAATGAACTAATCTTCCTCGGAAGAAGACTTAGGCTTTCTGCTAGCATTGCTTAAGACCTTCTTGCATCCTCCACTGGGCATTTCATCCTCTGCTTTAATTAAGTAATGAGCCTAACCAAAGCTTTCCTCATGCAACAAACCCTCTGTATTATCTTCTTTCTCTAGATTCTCAAAAATGTTACCCGTTTCTTAGAGTAACTTTCAATGTCTGCCTAGAATTATAGCTTCCCATGTAATTTTTCTAGCTCTACTATTAGGTTCTAAATTCTTTATGGTAGGGGATGATGGCAATTGTTTTGCCCAGTAGCTCTTGGGGTGCAATGGTGAATATGACAAAATCTCTCACAGACAAAATACTAGGCATTTGCTGTGTAAATGGTGAGAGAGGTGAGCATACTGTTGTTATGGAAGCACAGAAGAGGGACATATAACTCAACCCAGTCTGAGAAAGCTTCTAGGAATGGATCACTCATAGATAGACTGGAGTATAAAGAATGAAAAAGAGAAAGCCAGATCGAGGAGGATGGGAAGAGCATTTTAGACAGAGGGATAACATGGGAACACAGGAGCTTCGAGGCATGATGTTTGGGTAGAGACTGGTTTTAACAGAGCTAAGTATATAGGATGGGAAGTGGCAAACAAGCCAGAAAGTTTGAGCCTTGGGTTTATAATATGTGATCATAATATTGCATATTTGTGATATTGTGTTTGAGCCTTGGATGATATCGTTTGATATGCTAAGGAGCTTGGACCTCAATTTGTAGATGAAAAGAAGCTACTGAAAGGTTTAAGGTGCGAATTGGTTATGATAAAGGGGCTTTTAAAGCAGATGCATGTTTATATCCCATCTTTGGCACATGCTGTGTGCTAGTGGGGGTGGAGTTAGGGGCTGTTCCTCATATAAAAGGTGTAGAATAATATTTGACATTGTTAAAAGAGTTAAATGAGGTAATATAGATATAACATCCTGCAGAATATCACTTAAATATTGTTTTTTCCTTCTATTGCTTAGAATAAATTGTAGCACATGGAAAATTTTTAATCTTTGTTGCATGAACCACAATGCTGTGCATAAGAGAAAGGGTCCTCTGTTGACACTGTGTTGCCAATTAATAATGGCTTATATTTGAATTTTTCTCAGTTGTGTTTTTAGATTGAAGCTTCATTTTTGTCAAAGTAATGCATATTTGTAGTTTAAAAACCAAAAGGTAATACAGGCCTTCCTACTACTATGTTGGCTTCTCAGAAGCAATCGCTTGTAACTCTTGTACTGTTCCTTCCTGCACATATTTCCATTTTCTAAATAATATGTCTGTCCATGATTTCAGGATTTTTAAGCGTGAGGCACTTCTAATGAGTTACAAATAGGGATGGTGAAATTTTAGCTCTCTTTCCCCCTCTCCACTTGTATGTATTTCCCATTTCTTTCCCCATCTCCTTCTTGTTGTTGTATCACATTTTGAGGTTCAATGAATAATCATTGACCACGCAATAGCATAACTATAAAGATTGTTTACACCTGAACTATATAGTGTACCATGATTACTTTTTCTTTCATTTATAGCTTTTTCAAAACACTGTTTAATAAATGTCCTTTTTATCTACTTGCATGTTTTTTATATACCTTTATTAAAATTGTCTGAAGATTTCTACCAACATTTTAGCTGTTCTGTTTATTTTTATTATGAACTTATATTGTCTTTATTCAGTAACTCTTTGTTATCCTTTGTTCTCCCTGGCTGCAGTATCCTCTTTCACTTCTCTGAAGCCATTAACAATGTGATTTTTTTTTTTCTTTTTTCTTTCCTAAATGTTTTTCTGCTTCTTGCATCTACTTCTTTTCTTGGTTGTTCCTTTCTTTTAAGTTTATTTGTTTTTCTCAAATGCTTGATGATCCTTTCTGTTTAATCATGTTAAGAAAGAGACTTTAGAGAACTGAGAGGTGGAGCTGTGTGCAGGACTAGCTGGCTTCACTGTAGAAGGGTTAAGTGTATATAATCCAATCATTTTTGGGAACCCCCAAATGTCAGTATCTCTTGGTCATGTCTATGGGACATGAGCCAAAGTTTTCTCCAGAGAAGAAGAAGAAAGCTTCCTCTCTCTTTCCTGGGGAAGGATGAGAGCCTGTCTGCCAGCTGTTTTAGTTTGATGCCCAGTGTAAGGAGCTGTGTATTTCTTTGTTTAAAGGTAAACTTCCATCCAGTTTTTCTCTCTGTTTTCACTATGATATCTTAATCGCTGTTGGGCATGATGTCTCTGACTGAGTGTCTGGTCTAATTCCCCTGGTGGCATGAAGTGGAGCGGAAAAATGTCTAAGTTACACCAAATTTGAACCAATTATCTTTTTCTCAGCTCTACCCCTCACTCGCACTTTTTAAATGAGCTGGTGCTTCCAATATTTCTAACCCTTGTAAGGTTCTGTGGCTCAGATTGGCTTGCTTCTTTCTTGTCAGAACCTCAGAAGAAACTCAGTTTTCAGCCTTCTCTATTTTACTAAGTACTTAACCAGTCATCCATCAGCTTTCCATCATCTAAAGGTTTCTTCTCGTCTACTGTCATGTCTATTCCTATTTTCATTGTCCTTGTGGGTTATTTTTTATCGTTATTTGAATGTGATTGTGAGAGTAGTTGAGGATGTCGGCACATTCAATCCAGAACTTTAACCCCACATTTGAAAACTTCAGAATGTTTTTATGTTGATCATCTGATTTGATTCTCACAACATCTGGAATGTTTCACAGTTGGAGTAGGTATTATCTCTGTTTTATAAGTTGGGGAAACAGCTTCTTAAGTTGGGTTTGGTAGTTGTTATGTGGCAATTTTAGGACCATAGTTTGGTTTTATCTTTATAGTACCTCACAAAGTCCAGGGTGGGAAACAAGGGCACATTCTTGGAACCTCAGAAATACATTTAGGAAGCGGAGAAATAAACTTTAGCATCATGGCACGAAGAAAAGTTCTCTTAAATATCGAGAGCAGTCCACGTTATTTAATTTTTACGTTTAACTCTTGCATATTTACAGAGCACAAAACACTCCAGTTTTAGACCAAGTGGCTGTTGTTGCTAAATCTCATTTATTTTTCAGGCAGCACGTAGTTGATGGGGTTTTAGTGCGACCTGCATCTCTCTCACCATTATGAAGAAGCCCTTGATTATGAAACAAAAGGCTCCTATCTTCTTAAGTGATAGAGTTCATATAAAAGGCTCTAAGGAGATCTTATCCTCTCTTAAGCACACCTTTGAAAATGTAGGGTTGGCAATTTGTGAGATGCTAATCACCAGTAAGTTTAGTATAGGCAGCTGACCTGGACTGTGTCATCAGTCAGTCATTCCTCAAACCTGCCCCATCTTACTAGAAACAACAGCAATAGCAGGCGCTGCCTGCAAAGAAATTTATTCTGTTACATAGAGAAATTAGATATTGAACTGTACCTTTTAAGGATGCTACTGTCTTTTTTCTTCCACTTTTTTTTTTGCTTTTCTCTTTGTTCTCTTCCTTGGGATTCCTTTTTTTGACTTCTATCTTGCCATTATTTTCCCTAATTTTTTGTCCATTATGATTTTTAGAAAGGATAATATTCTTGTAAAATTTTTAATAATGGTAAGACAGTAGAAGTATGCAATGTGATGTGTGCCCTGAATTTTTTATATATTACATAAAATAGAGGTAGCTAAAAAAATTTAAGGTTTTCTAGATTCAGGTCTTATGGAGTTTTTAAAGTGGTCAGCTAGAAAATCAGTTTTGAGGTACTCTCTTTGATCATTTTGAAGGTGCTTAGATTCCCTTCGGGCAGGAATGCATCTCAACAATAGCAAATGACATCTTTAATATTTCACAATCTTTAGAATCTAGGAACAAACAGGCACTTTCTAGTTTTGTCCTTTATACTGCATAGTACCTACCATTCTATAATCATTATATAAATTTTCAAATTTAACTTGCCTCTAAAATTATCTCCAAATAGATGAAATAAATAGACAATAAGGCACAAAGCTGTCTGAATTAAATGTCTCACTATTTTTAAATGATTTATGTGAGTTCTGCAAGTAAATCTACTGAAGAATATACTGAAAATATTTTGGGTTTTTTCCCTGTTGACATTTCACTCAAGACATATCTGTTGCTTTTAAAGGCAGTAAGATAAAAGTGTTCGGAAAGAAAGATTTCTGCTCAAAAAGCCCTGGTGGAAAGACAAAAGCAAGTTGTAAACATAAATTTGCACAATAAAATTTTTTTTTGTTTTACTTACAAATTCAGAAAGCATTTTATTTTAAAATTAACTTTTTAAAAAACTGTACTAAATCCCAAATACTGAGAGAGAATTGTCTACAGTTGAGATCCCTCAAAATAATTCCACCTGCTCTTATAGCCACCAGCCAGTCTCCCTCAATCAGATTCACTTATCAGGTGTTAAAAATAAATGGAATGGAAACTCTGGCTGGATTCAATGTATTCCAAGTATGCATATTCACAGAAAATCTTCCAGTAAATCATAAAATAAAACAGTAGCACTGAAATTTCAGAGTACTGTCAAAGACACACATGCCTCATTACTCTTTTATCTCTTGGTTCATGTACATATTACATAAGCTGGCGGGATCCACATTGCATCAATGATTTACATTTGGATGGAATCTCATAACTGGGTTTCAAGGTTATGAGGTGATGATGTGAGTTCTGAAAGTGAATAAAAAACAAAACCAACACATGAAAATATAAACTTCCCTTTTGGGAGTTTTAGATTAATTTCATTTTTGTGCTTATGCATGAGTCTTATATGTAAGCTGTTCTATTTTCATTATGAGTAAATGTGATTATGTAGGCCAATACTGGAATGCCAATGGGGACTCAGTTTGTTAAGAAGATATTTATTGAGAACCTGTTGTATGCCAAGCATTATGCTGGAGGATGACCACACAACATAGTCAAAGGCTTTGCAGTTGGGAGAAGTTGGAAATAAGTAGGTTTCTCTTTCTAAATATTAGGTGATTAAAGTAATTGATATTCTCTTCCCAAAATGATCGGTGAATTTAGCTACATGGTAAAATAAATCTAATAATTAAAAGTTTTGAACTGGAGGGGATCGTGGAGATTATCTATTCCAACTAAAGCCTTTATTTTATAGAGAAGAAACTGAGACACACAAAAGTTAGGGGACTTGCCTGCAGTAACCCGACTAATAGGGGTCTGCAGTTAGGACTCAGGCCAGTGCAATGAAGAAGATAGTGGGTTCAGGGTCAGACATATTTTCTTCTGCACAGAATATGTTTTGAGGAAGATTACGGACACTTATTTAAGATTAGTGTTTGATTCCATTGTATAGATCTAGGAGCTCCAAAGAAAGTAGTGTCAGACGTCACTTTAAAATACTACCAATTTCCAAATTTTGCATGAAAAATGGGACAAAAGAGCAACTGATAGAAGTCACAGAGATTCAGGTCAATTCCATAATGCTGCTCCTATTCCACAGTATCACATCCTTCTTATTGTAGTTATCTGTACATCTTTAAGTTGCAATATTTTAGTATTCAATTTTTAAGGTCCTAAGACATAGCCTCAGTATATTGGATGGACTTTCAGAGGACTGTGAAGAATGGGAGCGTAAATATAAGAAAGCAAAATAAATGAGAAGAAATGTACCAGAAAGAAATGACCACTATCAATGCCCCCACAGCTCCCGAAGAATAAGCTTACATTGCTTTTCTACTTTTGAAATTATGATGACTACATTCTCCCTTGCTGTGGGAATACATTTGAAATCGTTTTTCTTAGGAAAAGTCTGAATTCCTCTTTGACATTTGTAATGCTTGTTCAATAAGTGATTCAGGATGGATATAGTAAAAAATAACTTTCTGGAATTGAGTTTTTCCACTAGACTCCTATTAGCATGAAGTTGTTTCCGTGAGTGCCAAACTGAACATTTATGTACATGAATGAAAGAAACCTTGGCACAAAGGAGAAGCATTTATTCTCAGTCTTGTGTTATTCTTGGTCTAGTTAAAACTTCCAATAATTTCAGTGGGAACCTGAATAAAAGATGGTAGAACATCCAGATGAAGGTATACACCTTTTAATAGATTGCCCGTGTTATTCTGTCACATTTATGGAATAAGCAGAAGATGCTAATCTCTAATGTTGGTTAAATGAATTCAGATGTAGACATTTGCAGAATAATTGTTACATCATCAAATATAAAAGAGGCATTTTAAAATGACACAAATTGTTAATTATAGAAGGTTCAGAAATACTTTGCTCTTAAATAATTCTTAAATATTCCTAGCAGATCAGAACATATGACTATTATTTTAATTATTTTAATGATTATTTCATTACTGCTTAATTTACAACTAATATGTTGTATGTTTATTTATAATTTTATATATCATAAATTTTTGAAATATTTTATATTGAATAATTCTACTATTAAAACAGTTTAATTTAATTATCCATAAAAAATTCAAAGAAAGAAACCCCAAAATTAATAATATTGTTTAAAACCTGTAAAGAAATTCATTTATTATCTTCAAAGTGTAGAAGCATGATTATTATTTCATTCATTTTATTTACCCAGATAAGAATATGAGTTATTAACCAGGGTCTAATCTAATTTGGCTAAAATATTCAAATAGGACAATATCAAGTTGCCTTTAATGTCAAAACATATAGAGAACGATTTTCTAGAGAGAATCAGCATGTCGGAATCAACAGCTGTGAATATCCTGAGATGATGTGGTTAACGTCTATGGGACATATTCTTTAGACTGAATTACTGTGACAGTGGTATGGGTATCTGCAGTGACAAGATAAAGAGATCCAGGTGAGTAGAGATGATGGTTTTGCTAAGTAATCTGCTTCCTGACCGTGTAAAAAACTAAATTTCTCTGGTAAATTTCCTTTGTACAATGAATGAATCAAATGGAAATATAGCATGAATATGAGAATGGTCTCCCAGGGTGCTCAAAAAAAGAAGGAAAGAAATAAATGAAGAAGCAAAGAAATGAGGGAAGGGAGGAAAGAAGAAGGGAAGGAGGGAATGAAGGAGAAAAAAGGAAAAGAGAAAAGAAAAGGAAAAGAAGAAAAGAGAGAAGAAGAAATCAACCTGTTGACAGTGCACGCCCATGAAGCCGTAGGCCCAGCATCACCACTGCAGCCAGGCAGGCTCTTCACGGCACCCTTGAGTTTCTAATATCCTGTTCTTATGCTGTGTGCATATTCTTGCAAATAAAGGTGAAAAATTTTCATTCATATTTTAGCATAAATTTGGCATCTGTGTTTATCATCTGCTGTGATGTTTATTTTGCTGAGTAATGGGGAAAAAAGATAATGATCAATCATTCGTTTGTTTTTCCCAAGTAATTTTCAAACATTGCTTAAAGATAAATGCTTTAAATGAGATCCTTTGTCCTTCCCGTTGTGCATGGTAGATTAAAAATCTCAATATTTCTGGATTAAAATTAAAATATGTTTTAGTTTCCAAATGTGGTAGCTTAAAACAACAGAAATTTATTTTCTTGCAGCTTGGACGCCAAAGGTCCAAAATCAAGGTGCAGTGGGGCTGTTTCTTTCCAAGGCTGTAAGGGATATTCTGTCACTTGCCTCTCCCAGCTGTTAGTGGCTCCAGATATTCCTTGGCTTGTAGAAGCATCACTCCAATCTCTGCCTCCATTGTTACTTGCCTCTTCCTCTTCTGTCTGTCAAATCTCCCCTGTGTGTCTCTTATACTGATGCTCATCATTGGATTCACAGCCCATCTGGATAATACAGGATGATCTCTTTATCACAAAGTCTCTAACTTAATTATATCTGCAAAGAACTTTTTCTGAATAAGGTAACATTACCAGGTTCCAGGAATTATAATACAAACACGTTTTGGCGGAGCCAGATTTTGTTTGGAATATTTAAAAATGTTTCCTTTTGTGTGCAGTCCAATGAGATGTAATCAGCATCACCCTAGGAGGCAGTAGAGCAAAGGTGCTAAAAAGAGCAATTTCAGAGCCAGATGGACCTGGGTTTGAATTACGGCATTCATCACTTAGTGGCTACGTGGCATTAGGTAAATAATTTCAACAGTGGAAAAAAGATACAAAGTATGCTATTCCAGGCACCAAGACAGTAGTCTGAAGGCTTCAAATATGGTGAAAACACCCATAGGGTACATGATGATGTTCTAAGGGCCATGCAGGCACATATACTTTCAAGCAATTTTTTCGTCTTAAAGTTTCATAAGTATGCTTTCCTAAAAGTGACCTGCCTGAGGGTGGGCTTGTATTTGAGCTAGTTCCAGTTCCTATTTCATGGAATTATAGTGAAAATTAAATAAGATAATATCAAGTTCTTGGTAGCATGTCTACACACTGAAAGAGATCAGTAAAATATGCTTATAGCAATATTATAGTGCTTAAAACATGTTGTTATTAGTATTTCTATTGACCCATTCAAAGTAGCTTAGTACGTAATTTTGAGTATATGCTGCTGGTACGACATAAATACTTGTATTCTCTCACATTTATTTTTGTAATTAGAAAATTATCAGTGTTTGTTAATCAGACATTTAAAACTCTGGGATCATCAACCCAATCAATTGGGAAGTGCAGGTAGAATACAGATTTCTACCTCTTGAAATGCTGGATGTTGTCAAAGCTCTATTTGTTAGGTGTTAAATAAATATTAAATGATTTGTTTTATAGATTTTATAAATTTATGGAGTACCTACTATTGAAGATACTGTTAAAACTGGAAGATACAAAGATCGGTGAGACATAGTCCCTGCTCTCAAAGAGCTCATAAAAGATAAGATGCGTTAATATAGAAAATAAAGCAAGATGTGGTTAGTGCCACGGAAGTATTACAGACAAAATCACAAAGAAAACTCTTTTTAACTAGTTTATAGAAATGAAAATCTTTAAAAATCAATTGAAGTACTATAGCATTTTTTGGCTTTTACAAGTTATTTTTATTATTTTAAGATTTTATTTTCTTTGAGCAGGTATAAATTCACAGCAAAACAGAATATGGTACAGAGATGTCCCATATGCTCCTTGCCCCAGACATGCACGGCCCTCCTATTATCAACATCTCTCACCAGAGTGATAATATTTGTTACAACTGATGAATTGGCCCATCATTATCACCCAAAGTCCATAGTTTACGTTAGGGTTCACTCTTGGTGTTGTACATTCCATGGGTTTGTACAAATATATAATGTCATACATCTATCATTATGGTATCATACAGAGTATTTTCAGTGCCCTAAAAATGCTCTGTGCTCCACCTATTTGTCATCTGTATATCTTCTTTGATGAGGTATCTGTTAAGGTCTCTGGCCCATTTTTTAATGAGGTGGTTTGTTTTCTTATTGTTGAATTTTAAGAGTTCTTTGTATATTTTGCATAACAATCATTTATCTGATGTATCTTTTGCAAATATTCTCTCCCAGTCTGTGGATTGTGTTCTCATTCTCTTGACATTGTCTTTTCACGGAGCAGAAGTTTTTAATTTTAATGAAGACCAGCTTATCAATTATTTCTTTTATAAATCATGCCTTTGGTATTGTATCTAAGAAGTCGTTGCTATACCCAAGGTCATCTAGGTTTTCTTCTGTGTTATCTTCTAAGAGTTTTGTAGTTTTGCATTTTACATTTAGGCCTATAATCCATTTTGAGTTAATTTTTGTGAAAAGTGTAAGGTCTGTGTTTAGACTTTTTTTTCTTTTTTGCCTGTGAATGTCCAGTTTTTCCAGCACAATTTGTTGAACAGACTATCTTTTCTCCATTGTATTACCTTTGCTCCTTTGTCAAAGATCAATTAACTATATTTATGTGGGTGTATTTCTATCTATTCTTTCACCAATACCATACTGTCTTGATTCCTGTAGCTTTCTAGGAAGTCCTGAAGTCAGGTAGCGTCAGTGCTCCAATTTTGTTCTTCAATATTGCATTAGCTACTCTGAGTCTTTTGCCTCTCCATATAAAATTTATAATCAATTTGTTGATACATACAAAATAACTTGAGATTTTGATTGAGATTGCATTGAATCTGTAGATCAAATTGGGAAGAACTGACATTTTGAAAATATTGAGTCTCTCTATGCATGAATATAGAACATCTCTCCCATTTATTTGAGTTTAATTATTTAATTTCTCTCCTCAGAGTTTTGTTTACTTTTCCTGATATAGAATGTAGAGATATATTTTTAGATTTACGCACATGTATTTCACTTTTTGCCCTGTTTATATCAATGGTATTGTTTTTTTAACTTCAAATTTCACTTGTTCTACTTAGACAATCATGACGTCTATGAACAAAGACAGCTTTATTTCTTTTTTTCCAGTCTATATATCTTCAATTTCTTTTTCTTGCCTTATTGCGTTAGCTAGGACTTACAGTACAATGTTGAAAAGCAGTGGTGAAAGAGGACAGCCTGCCTTGTTCCTGGTTGTAATGGGAAACCTTTAAGTTTCTCACTATTAAGTATGATGTTAGCTATAGGTGTTTATAGTTTTTCTTTAGTTGAGGAAGTTCCTTTCTATTCCTATTTTAAGAGTTTTTATCATGAATGTGTGTTGGATTTTGTCAAATGCTTTTTCTGTATTTATTGATATGATCATATGATTTTTCTTTTCTTAGCTTGTTGCTGTGATGGATTACATTAATTGATTTTTGAATGTTGGACCATCCTTGCATACCTGGGATAAATCCCACTTGGTCATAGTGTGTTAATTCTTTTTATACATTGTTATATTTAATTTACTGACATTTTGTTGAGGATTTTTCATCTATGTTCATGAGTGATACTGTTGTATAGCTTTCTTTTCTTGTAATGTCTTTGTCTGATTTTGGTATTAGGTTAATGCTGGCTTCAGTATGAGTTAGGAAGTATTCCCTCTACTTCTATAATTTGAAAGAGATTGTAGAGAATGGGTGTAATTTCTTCCTTAAGTGTTTGGTAAAATTCGCCAGTAAATCCATCTAGGTCTGATGATTTCTGTTTTGGAAAATTATTAATTATTGATTCATTTACTTTAATAGATATGGGCCTCTTGTGATTGTATATTTCTTCTTTTGTACATTTGACAGATTAGGTCTTTCAAGCAATTGGTTCATTTCATCTAGGTTATCAAGTGTATGGACATAGAATTGTTCATAGAGTTCTTTTAATTGGTATCTTTAGTGATGGAACTTCTTTCGTATCTGATGTTAGTAATTTGTTTCCTTTCTCTTTTTTCTAGTCAGACTGGCTAGATGCTTATGAATTTTATTAGTCTTTCCAAAGAACCAGCTTTTGGTTTTATTGATTTTTCCCTGTTGATTTCCTGTTTTCAATTTCATTGATTTCTGCTCTAATTCTTACTATTTTGTTTCTTCTGCTTACTTTGTATTTAATTTATCCTTCTTTTTCTAGTTTCATAAGGTGGAAACTTACATTACTGATTTTGGATCTTTCTTCTTTTCTGATACATTTCTTTTTTTCCAATTCAATGCTATATGTCTCTCTAAGCACTGCTTTCACGGCATCCCACAGATTTTGATAAGTTGTGTTTTCATTTTCATTTAGATCAAAATATTTTAAAATTTCTCTTGAGATTTCTTTAACTCATATATTATTTAGAAATGTGTTATTTAATCTCCAGGTATTTTGGGATTTTCCAGTTTTTTTTATTTCTATTGATTATTGACACCATTGTGCTCAGTATGATTTCTATTCTTTTAAATTTGTTGTGGTGTATTTTATGGCCCAGATCATGGTCATTTTGGTGAATGTTCCACATGAGGTTGTGAAGAATGTGCATTCTACTTTTGTTGGATGAAGTAGTCTATAGATGTCAGTTATATCCAGTCGATTGATGGTGCTATTGAGTTCAACTATGTCCTTAATGATTTTCTGCCTGTAAGAGTCTCTTCATTTCTGAGAGAGGAGCGTTGAAGTCTCCAACTATGATAGTGGATTCATCTATTTTTCGTTTCAGTTCTATCGGTTTTTGGCTTCATGTAGTTTGTTGCTCTGTTTTTAGGTGCATATACATTGAGTCATTATGTCTTCTTGGAGAACTGACCCCTTTATCGTTATGTAATGCCCCTCTTTATCCCTGATAATGTTTCTTACTTTGAAGTCTGCTCGGTTTTTTTTCCCCCTCTGGCGTCTTTTGGGATTTTTTCTTTATCTTTGATTTTCTATAGTTTGAAAATGATATCCCAAGGTGTATTTATTTTTGGCATTATCTTACCCAGTGTTCTCTGAACTTCTTGAATCTATGGATTAGTGTCTGACATTGATTTGGGGAAATTTTCAGTCATTATTGTTTCAAATATTTCTTCTGTTTCTCTCTCTTTTTCTTCTCCTTTTGGTATTTTTATTATGAATGCGTTGCACCTTTGTTGTTGTCTCACAGTTACTTAGATATTCTGTTCTGTTTTTATAATTTTTTGTTCTCTTTGCTTTTTAGTTTGGAGACTTCTATTGATATATCTTCAAGCTCAGACATTCTTTCCTCAGCCATGTCCAGTCTACTAATAAGCCCATCAAAGACATTCTTCCTTTCTGTCACAGTGTTTTTTGTTGATTTTTTAATCTTGGGCATTTCTTTTTGATTCTTTCTTAGGATTTCAGTCTCTCTGCTTACATTGCCCATGTGTTCTTGCATGTTGTCTATTTTATCCATTAGTGCTCTGAGCATATTAACTATTGTTGTTATAGTCCCTGTCTGATAATTCGAACATCTCTACCATATCTGGATCTGATGCTTGCCCTGTCTCTTTAAATTGTATTTTTTGCCTTTTGATATTCCTCATAATTTTTTCTTGGTAGCCAGACATGATGTACTGGATAAAAGGAACTGCTCCAAATAGACATTAGTAATATGTTGCTGCAGTATGGGAGGGGGAGGTGAGGAAGTGTTCTATAGTCCTATGATTAGGTTTCAGTATTTTATTGAGCCTGTGTCTCTGGACTGTGAACTTCACAAGTGCTTTTCAGTGCCTCCCTGCCCCAGCTCCCCACCTCCAGTTGGGTGGGACAGAATATCTAGAACGGCCAGGGTTTGAGTATCTATCTTCTCTCACATAGAAGGTGAGAGTGGTCTGGAATTGAGTATTTCCCTTCTCCTTTGTTGAAACCTAGCACTAGTGGAGTTTGCTGTTTCCCTTCCCCTAGGTCAGTTAGGCTCTAATGAAACTCGCAGGTTAGACTCTGGTTAAATAATTTCTCCTGAGGGCAGACCTTGTTAAGAAGAGCAAACTGCTCTGGTATATTTTAAAATGATTCCTTTTTCTCTCCCCCTACTGGAAACACAAAGCTTTTTTCCTCCAGTATTGACTGTGAGAATTTTCTTGGGCTCCTGAAGATAAAGCTCACAAAAGTGTGGGAGCTTCCCTACGACTGGATACTCCTGAAATTTTTAACTCTCAGACTTGTCCACGTTGAGCCTCTGGCAAGTTGTTCATTACAGTTCAGGTCTTCCCACCTTGGCAGTGGTTTCTGTTTGTGGGTTTCTGCTGGTCAGCTGTGACTCCCGGGATTTGCCTGTCTGTCTCTCTAATCTTTGGGGCAGTGCTTTGCCCTGTATCCTCCTCTCTCTTCCAAATCGATGAAGTGTTAATTTTTCAGTCTGTCCAGCTTTCTACTGATTGTTATGATGAAGTGGCGACTTCTAAGTTCCTTACATGCAGAATAGGAGACCAGAAGTTCCACTATAACACTTTTTATATTTTTGAACAAGAGAGTATAAAATTAACCCAAAGAAAATATGCTTTAATTTTATTTTAATTAAAAGTAAGGATTGCAAAAAGTACTTTGGAAAATATATTAAAAATGTGATAGCTTTTGTACCAACAGTTGATTTCTTGAAAAGAAGTTTTAAAGTTAAATTTAAGAAATAAAAGATTTCTCAGCATAAGCTATTTTTTGCTTTGGCACATACCTAGTTATTTTTGTCGAAATAATAACCAAACTTATTCAGAGAAATATAGTAGAGAGGGAGTATAAGAAACAACATAAGGACTATAGGGCAAAAGTAGGCAAATAAGACTAACTAAAATGGTAACTTTGTGCATTTCCTCATTTTTTTTAATTTGAGAGAAAATGATATGATGTATATTTTAAAAACTTACACTCTCCTATATTTTTAATATGCATTTATTTATTTACTCACCTCTACAAGAGAATCTTATAATAACTCTTAAGAAGAGACTTTAAGGGAAACAACATTATTTAGTCTGAAAATTTAAAAATGCGTTTGTCATATTTCCATTTTCCAATCAAAAGGCAACAATAAAATAAAGTATACAATGTATCTTAACGTGAAAAATCAAATTTTGGAAGAAATATTACTACTGAAATCATCTATACTCAATTCTACCTCAAATTATCTTTGAGTTCTTCTGTATCAAAATATATAGAAATTTCATAGTGTCCCAAGCATAAATATGGACTAGTTGAATATGTAGTATCTATGGGGCAGGGAATAAAATTGTAGCTGTTTTGAAGAATTTTGAAATTTCCCCTAGAGAGACAAATACTAATACTACCAGCCAGTGGAGAGTGACTTTTTTCACACATCAGAAAAGCAGGTCAATAAAATTTAAGATGTAAAAGGAGAGAAAAAATATAGCTGAAGTTAGGTATATCCAAGTTCTTCCTAAAGTGATTTAAAATGAATTTAATCTGACACAAGTGTTTTCGAAGAAAGGCCTTGTAAGCAGAAAGTTTTATTTTGTTCTGCTTCTGCTGTTCACTCACCTTCCTCTCTCTCTCTCTCTCTCTCTAACCTCTCTCTCTATATATGGGGCGGATGGTGAAGAATCTGTCTTTAGATATGTTACCTTGTAGATATAGGTGTTCCAGCATGGTATCTATTTATATACCTGCCATTTCTAATTTGAAAAGCTTTGTAATACACCAGTAATAAATGCATTCATAGCCACATCTTCTCTAATCATTCCAGTGCCTGCATTGCTATTTGGCACTCATTAGCTGAAACTGCCATTCACCTATAATTTATGACTAGCATACAATTATGTGTTATCACTACTCCAAGTGATTACTACACTGCATTTTTTTCAGATAATGGTATGCAACACTTGATGATAAATTGTACTGCAGTGGATAGTTCTCTTCTGTCATTTACTCTATTATTTTCCTTAAAATAATCTCAAGAGAATTATATTGAAATGTGAGTACCTTCTTAAAGTAAGAATATTGGGTCAATGCTGTTCCTACACGAAGAGAGGAAAACTGTATTCAGGGAAGGAAGCAGACAATGTTAACAAATGCGTTTGGAAATATTCTTATAAAGATGAAATAAGCAACTTTAAGGACAGAGTTAGAATTTTTCCTTACAAATACATGCCCATATTTTGATTAAAGACTGACAAATTCCTTCAGTAATTTGACAATAAAAGTAAATATTTTAATATTAAAAATCATGGAGTGTGGCATGCATAATTGAAAAAAAATTACAAAGTAATTAGCAGTTTGGATGTGATGCTTTACAAATCAAAATATTGAGTCTTTTAAATGTTTTCATTTTATTATCTACCTAGTATTTTCACAATCCTTATGAGAACTACATTAATTATTTACACTGCATCAAGAAAATTACTGCTTTACGTATTTCCTAGGAATAATCTCATATAATTCACATAGCAACCCTATAAATTAGATATTAGTATCTCAATTTTAGAAAGAAGGGAGTAAGACACAGAAAAGTTGTGTGTCTCGGTTGCATTTGTCTCCTAAGCTGCTATGACAAAGTCCCACAAACTGAGTTTCTTGAAAAAGCCAGAAATTTATTATTCTATCAGAATTATGGAGGCTAGAAGTCTGAAATCTAATTGGCCAAGCTACGCGTGAAGGCTCTAGGAGAGAATCCTTTCCTGACTCTTCCAGCCTCTGGTGGCCCCAGGCATTCCTGAGCGTGTGGCAGCATCACTCCAATCTGGTCTTCCTCCTGTACCAGTGTGTCTTTCTTCTGTGTTCTTTCCACTTCTTATAAGGAGACCAGTTATTGGATTTAGGGGCCTACCCCCCAAGTCCAGGAGGATTTCTTCTCAAGATCCATAACTCATTACATCTGCAAAGACTCTATTTTGAGATAAGGCCATTCTGAGGTTCTCAGTGGAATTGAATTTGGGGAGACTATTCACCCCGCTATAGCGGTGAAGCTGGAGGCTCTATCCTAACACAGACATACTCCAGAGTCTGTTCCTTTAAATGTGTGTGATTGTACCAGGAGCTGTGCTCAGTACATGTTTCATTTAATAACCATTCCAATCCTCTGGATAGATGTTCTCTATCTTTTACACATAAGAATGACCAAGGTCATGTGTCACAGAGCAGCATCATTTAAATTTAGAGTGATTTTTCTAAAACAGAAAATTACCCTGCTTAAAAATGTGTTTATGCATTCCTATTGTCTTTAGAATAAAAACCAAATTCCTTGAAGTAATTTTTAGGGTCCACCAGGATCTGGTCCCTGCCTTCTTCCACAGATCATGTCTACCTCTCCCCTCCAGATACTCATTATGCCTCACCCATCCTGGCCTCGGAGCTTTCTCCCCCATTGTTCCTTCTGCCTACAACATTTCTGCCACCCTTTTGCTTCTGCCTACTCTTCTGGTCTCACTTTGCCACTTCTGTTGCTCTCCCTTCTAACAACCTAAAGTGGCTTTGGTAAATCTGCTATGGACTCCCATAACAATCTAAGCAGTATCTACCCAGCCCATTGTACCTTGCTCTGATGGCTTGTTTAATGGTCTATGAGTTTGTGTGAGCAAGCCCCACAGCTGTATATTCTCAGCTGTGTCTTCAATCCTAAGTATAGTGGCTGACACTCAAATGTACGTTGAAAGAATAAATGAATGCAATTTATGAAAAATTTATGGCAGAATATCTTTATGCATGGGATAAAGCAGAGGCAGAAAACTGCCTAGCAATTCATGACTCAGTGTCTTCATCTTGTTCCAAAAAGGCTTATTCTGACTTTTCAGTGCACTATTCCTGAAGAAGGAAAGACATCTGGGCTTCCAGCGAGCAGTTGACTATCAAACAATGTATGTGTAGTCTCATTTACTCCTGCTCTTTCTTCGTGAGTTTAAAACTTCCTAATCATCCTCTAAGAATTCAGATGGAATACATACATTTCTTATTCTACGTGCACCCACTTCAGTGGCAAGTGTTGAAATACAGAGAGAAAAACATGGAGGCAAATATGAGATTTTCATGGTAGGGCAATCATGACTGAAAAGGTGATTGAGTTAGTTGCTTGTTCACAGCCCTACCTACTTTCCAGAGTTGCACAGAACCTAAACCCAAGCATATGCTTCCTCCAGAGCTCACCGAAGTCACATGATGAGAAAGGCAGGGCAATATAATCTAATGGGGTTTCAGTTGAAGAATCTCAGCTGTTAGGACATGAAGGTGTACATATAACACCTGCAGTATTAGACGCATGATGTGTCTGCTACAGTCACTCAGCATGGTAGCTCTCATTTAGAATTCATGCAAGACATTTTACCAGGAAGCCACCTTCCCCTATGGCAGAGTGCATCATTTTGAAACATCATGATATATGCAGTTCAGAAAGTGGTTTTCCATGAGAAAAACTTTACCATCCACAAACAGTGCCCCTGATCAGTTTATTTCTTGCCCCCCCAAAAAAATACCATTGTGTAGAGTAGTTATAGATCTACTGTGCAACTGTATGCATAATGCAACATAGATAGATTAGGTTAGGAAATAACAGATCAGATTTATAGAGGGGCCCACTACTTTTGTGAAAGAATACCTTTAGAATATTGTCTCCATTTAGCAGTTTACATTGTAAAACATTTTCTACACAGAATTTGGCAAATCTTTCTTCCTAATAGCATCCTTAAGCATAGTAAGGATTGTTCTCCCTCTAATGAAAATTGGGAATTCATGAACTGAATGTCAGTTCCATAAGATTTTTATGTGTTCTGCTTACTCATGTATCCCTAGTATCTAAAACCAGTCCATAATGAGGACTCAATAGATATTTAAATAAAGGCACATATAGAAGAGAAATGTAGTATGGGTTTAACTCTTTCACTGACCAGAACAAACCTAATACCCCAAGGTCCTTTTTTTAATTCTTCATTTTTCATATCAACTTCAGAATCTATTGTTCACCATCTAAACCCATCATTATGTGTATCATTGAGGTATCATGTCTCAACATTGGTTGAGGATTGAGTCCGTTCAGAAGTTTTTGCTGCGGTGTAGGACTGAAATGGAAAGTCTAAGTGACTCTTACCTGTTCTACCCTTTCCAGTGCAACTTGTACATTTTCTTATAATTATACAAATTTAATTTCTAAAGGGAAAGTTGATGAAATTTCAGAGTTTTTAGAGAGAGCAGATAGTTGAAGTGATTTGTTAACAGGCTGAAGAGTGAAAGTGATATCCTTTAAAGCATATTTGTTTGAAACATGACAGCCTGAGAAATTCGCTTGGCTTCCTCAATGCTGTTCTCGATAGTTAGAGCGAGGTGTAGTCTGGCTATTTTTCAAGTCTTCTCTGCGACTAATCACCATACATTACTAAAAATGGTTTCCCACTTCAACACATGAATCTATGAGTAAAAAACAAAATTACAGTGTAATATGGAGAAGATTGCATATAAGCATTGGGCATAAGCCTATGCAACTACTTCTCTTCCAGTTGTGTGGCTTTTAGGAAAATAATATAATGTACCATGAAATATTTGCTTCATCCCCTAAGAAGAAATGTCATACCTGTGGATTATTTGCATTTAAATTAAAAGATGTAAATGAAGGAGAAATAATAGCTAGTACTATCCCCTGGATGCATTCATTTATTTTTATTTTATTTTTTGTCTCTTTTGGAATTTACCAAGTCAGAGTTGTAGATTATGTGGAGATACTCTTCATTTATTATATGTGTAATGATTATGGCAGATGAATTTGAGCTTTGAGCTAAAACTCTAAATATAAAAATTATAATAAAGGATGTTCTCCAGTTATTCAAATTGTCCATGTTCTTAAAAGATTTCCAACTAAAGTAGGATCATATTTCTTTAAAATCCAGGCTTAAAATTTCTCCTTCCCCACAAAGGCCTTTAGTGATACAAAATTTATATTCACCATTGTCTGGGAGTACCTAGGAAGAAAAATGATTGGTGCCTTTGGATGATGGTTGGATTGAATTGCCCTATTTTCTTTCCCTGCCTGCTTACTATGAGTAGGAACACCCAGCACGGACTTTTCCCACCGTCATAATCCATTTATTACAGAGTTGTGGCATTTATTTGAATTTTGCAAGTATAATATCAGTTCTCCATTCATTATTTTTTCATAAGTGCATCTTAGTGTAATAATCCTCTGCTCTCTGCTCTCATGTTTTTGTCAGAACCTATTACATCAGTGAAGAAATCTTTGTTTCCTTCTTAGCCTTGAACATACTCAGATCTCATTCTGGTTCTCTAAGACTGAAACAAATGCAGCTAATTATTCTTTGACCTGTATTAACAACCCAGCTGGTGGAGCCCAGATTTAGCCTACTGAATATAAAATTATAAGAGAATTGACTTGGACCCTTCTTCCAAGTTGGAGCATGTTAAATATTATGGAGAATTTTTAAAGCTGCTTATTTTCTTGTCCTTTTGGCATGATCACCCACTTTTCTATGGTCTCAAACCGTATGTTGTGTTTTAACTCCTTTAGTATCTGTTTATCTGCCACAGAGCAGAAAATCAGAGGGGAGAAGTTACCATCTGCATTGGCTGTCATCACCTGCAGGAGTTTTTGACTTGCCTGCTGATGTGACCGAGGTGTGGTTGATTTTCAGCATACTACAAGGGATGCCTTTGTGTAACTGAAAGCTCGTGCGTGAGTTCTCGAATGCACTTTAACTCTTTAAGAGGCCATTTGATTCTTTTATATAACAATTAGAAGTTTATTATTTGCAAAAACCCTTGGAAAATCAAGTATAAGACATACTTTAAAACCTGCTTTTGAGAAACTTTGCAGAGAGTGACCATCAGTAGGTATAGGAAAAGGAGAACATAGCTCAAAAATGTATGGGCAACATAGGCAACCGTCAGCTGGGTTTGGTTGAAGAAATTCCAAACCAAAGGGCTTATGCCACATTTTTGCCATGGCATATGAGATTTCAATAGTTCAGACATTTTTTGATCCATGCACACATGAAAAGAAAATTGTTGCTTTGGACAAAGGACGTGTGTTAATTAGTTAATATTTAAATCTTAATGTGAAGGACTTTGTCAGATAATGTGTCTTTTGACGAGGGAGCTGTGCTGTAATGAAATGAGAGGTATCTGCATTTGATGAAGTGCTAAGAATCATGAAGTGCACTTATTTTTAAACTAAGAAAAAACAGAGGTATATTTTAAAATATTGTCTGTTATATTATTCCTGGAATCTACTAATAGCAAATATTAGCTGCATGAATGAGTAGAATTATTGATCTTTTAATGGCACAGTTATTAGTAATCTACATTAATGTTCTGCACATGGTTATTGAATTAATGAATGAATCAACAGATGCAATAATGTAATTGTTCCTAGATTGGCCATTTTTATTAAGTGGCATACTACACAAGCCCAGAAAAACATTGGTGCCTTATAACCTCTTACTCTCTAAATGTCCTAAATGAATACTAGGATTTCTTTCCTTTTTCTTTTTTGTTACCATGATCAAATGAAGCTGATGTCTAAAGGGGAAGAGAAAGATTAACCTCCTAAAATATTTTCCAGGTGATTTAGATCTGAGTTCAATGTTCATTCCTAAATGTAGCTTTCTAAGTGCTAATTCATTATATTGGATCCTATTAGGAAGGTCAATATTTTCTTAATCAAAAATGAACCATTCTGCTCTAACACAGGAAATGATGTGTAGAGTCCCAAATTACAAGAGAGAATGAGTAGATGGGCAACCTAGGTTTTCTGTAGACTTTTTCCCTGAATAAATAAAGCATATCACCCTGATCCTCACCAAACTTCCATTCAAAGCAGAGATCCTAGTTCTAGGATATATAATTAGTCAGAAAGAGCCTAAGGGAAATCAGACAACCCTTTAGAAGTTAAGAAAGAGACTCTCAAGCATGTTTCCAAAGAATATTTTTCACACCAAAATGTCTCTCCAAAAGGCAAATATTAGGGGTTGGGCAGTTCTGCAATTAAATTAGTTTTGGAAACCCTGCAATACTTTAGCCCCTATGGAAGATTTAGAATGTGTATTAACAGGGGCACTACCTTACACAAATCCAGCAATATCATTCATGTCATAGATTCTGAAGAATTGTGTAAGTGGACACATGTGGAGGGTAACTTTGTCTAAATCTAAGGTAGTATTTATAATGCGTTCAGCTGCAAGAAACAGAAAACCTCAGTAAGGTTGGTTAAATTATACAGGCATGCACTGTCTTACTTACACTGGCAGACACGTGGATCAATGATGTCATACCTATGCTTTGGTTCAGAATTTCTGTAATTCCTTTGGTCCTAGCTTTCTGTTTTCAAGGAAGCCACCACTGCTTCCAGCACCAAATCTCATGTCTTCGTATGGAAAATTTTAAAAGCGCAAAGGCAGTGATGACACAGTGGTCATAGTGGCACAATAACAAGGATATTGGGGAATCACTCTCTGTGTGACCCTTGACCATTTTATCAGGGAAGGAAAATATTTCCCAGAACTCCTCCACTGGGTCCCAGTCTGGTTTCACTGGCCAGAACTTGGGTAGTAACCCACTGCTAAACTAGTACCCAGCAGAAGGGATAGAACTACTATGTTTGATTTGGACCAATTATTGTTCACCATTTAGGACTATTGGATAAACAACTAACAGCATCCACTGCATCCAGTGTTTCCTCAAGTTGAACATGGAACCCTCTTTCAAAAACCCCTAACCACTAAACACTATTTTGGAGAATATTTTCTTGTGATTATATGTAAATACAATAGGTAAATATTCTTTCTTCCTTTGTACAAATACAAAACAGTCTTTCAGTGATGTAGCTATCTATTACTGTGTAACAAACCACCCCAAACATGGTGACATAAAATAGCCACCATTTCATGTTGCCCACAGATTCTGTGGATCGTGAGTTCAGGCAGGCACAGTGGGGTTGGCTTACGTCTGCTCAGATGTGTCTGTGGCTTCAGCTGGGAAGAACTGAATGTCTACGGGTTGGCTTGAATGACTAGAATCTGGAATTATCTGGAAGCCTCTTTACTCCTATGTCTGGTGCCTCTTTCGGTAGGAATCAAGGGCTGCACACAGCTAGGACTATTGACCGGGTCATCTATACATGGCCTTTCCCTGGTAACTGGGTTCCAAGAATAAAAAGTCCCAACAGGAATAATCTGCAAATTAAACATTACAAAAGAACAAAGTAGAATCCATACAGCTTTCCTTGATCTAGTCTCAGATTTCTTGTCTCATTATTTTCACCACATTCTGTTGGTTAGAAGCTGGTCACTCAGTGTAGCCAGGATTTAAGAGAAGGGAACTTAGACTCCACTGTTTGATCAAGGAGTGTCAAGGTCTCAATGCAGAAGAGTACATGGGGTGCAAGATATTATTGTTGCCATCTTCGGAAAATACGACCTGCCATATTTACTAAGATGAAAGTGAAGAGAATCGAGGTGGAATTGGTAATGGCACTATGTTTGTTCTTATTTAAATTTTTCAGGTGTAACTTTTGTACAACTTGAACTTTCAATTTGAGTTATATTTTGAGCAGGAAGGAAGGGAATACCACCCCTCATCATGTTGATGCTCAGAATCTGGATGTCGAATAGAGTCTCACGTATGTAAACCCGTAGTTCCTGAACGTCATGGCTGCATAAATCACCAGAGATTTATGATAGATTGTATTGTGGATCTCAATTCATATTTAATGCATCACAAATTCTGGTGATAAATTTCTACAGGAAATGTTTGTGTAACAAATCTAGTATGGTCCAAAAAAAGATGAAGTGATTGCTAAATATGCCTAATCAATAGTATTGTCTTTGGGAACTTTTAAGAAAAAAAATGTATATAGAAATCTTTTGACCCAGTCACAGAACTCTAATTATGTTGGTTTGCAGTGCAGCCTCTCTGTCTCGTTCTCTCTCTCTGTCTCTCTCTCTATATATTCAATATAAATATTCAGAAAACTATATAAAATATTTCACCAACAAAGGGATGATGGGAGTGTTAACTAACATAACGTTTGAAAAGACAATTTGGCAAAATTGAAGATGAACATAGTCTTTGACCCAGCAATTCCACTTCTATGAATTTGTACTTTAGCTTTACCTACATTGTTAACATTCAAAGTCTATTCACTGCAGCACTGAATTGGCAGAACATATACTGGAAGATAACTAACCAATCTCCACCTGAAAGACAGGAAGTTACCAGTGCTCTGCTTCTCTGTGTAAAAGAGAATGACTCCTGATGGCCTCTCAGAGCTGGTAGGCTGCTTTCTCTTTAGCACACCTTCAGTGGGATTAATGAATCCATCCAGGGCCTCTCCCATATATAGTTTGCAGATGAATCTTCAAGCACTTAAGAGAAGGAGAAGTATCTACATGTATGCATTATAGAAAGATATCTTAGACATAACATAAAGGCAAGCAAGCTATTTTTAGTATATTAGCTATAAGTTGTTATTTATGTTAACAAAAAAATTTAAACAGATATAGATATAGAAAAATATTCTTGATTATATAATTTCTGGAAAGACATGCGAGAAATAGTTAGCCATTCCTTAGGGGAGTGATAATGGGGTTTTAGAGTAAGAAATGACTATTTCTCTATGATTTTTTTTTAAAAATAATGGGCATTCATTGTTTTGAAAACAAATGGATAGTATGTTTTTATTGGTGTTGCTTAAAGTGTTGCAAAGGTGATTTTGATGTTCATCCGAGGTTGAGAATAACTGTCATTAACGTGACTCATTTTTTTAGGTGAGTATAAGAAGACAAGGTATACTTACAGAAAAATACTTGGAAAATTTAGAAGGAATAGGGTAGAAGTCCAAGATTTTTTAACAGTGTATTCTTTGAGGGAAATCAATGGGAGACATTTTTTATTCTCCTAAATTAGCATTTGTAAATGCAATAATGAGATATGCTTTAACATATCATTATCTAAGAGATAGGTGCATCTTAATTTCTAAAGGATTTTTAAGTGTATTGAATAGAGCCAACCAGGGCAGATTTTCATTATAAAGTGATATCATTATACCAATGATTGCAGGCTAATTCCCCACTTATGTAATCTGACCACTGACCACGCTAGATCAGGAGGATTTAATTTCCTTTGTAAATGTTCACTCCTGCTCATTTTACTTGAGAGCAAATAAAATGGTAGTTTAATAAGGGAAGAAATCATTTTTAAAGGGAGAATATGTAAAAACAAATGCTGTGGATTTTTGTCACAATAATTATACACTTTCCTTTACCAGCATCCTCTGACATATCTGTGTAAAACCAAAAAGAAATCGTGTTTTCTGATTTGTTTCAATAACCTTTTAAATGATACTCACGATTGTATCGACCTTAATGTTGACAAGAGCACTTCGGACTGTTTTCTTCAGGAAATAGGTTGTAATAATAGATCCTTTTCCTTCTGTCTTAGCTGACATTTTAGCATTCATCACTTTTTAAGACTGTATTGGATTCTTTTTTTTCATGAAAGCATTGCTTTATGCTTGCCAACAGTTGAGTCTGTCTGTCATTTTTCCTCATTCCCAAGAATTTCTTAAGAAAAATAGGAATATGAATATTAATAAAAAGAGCATATTTAGATATTGCTCCCAAACTTAAGAATATCTCATTAATTCTTATGAAAACTGATGTCAGAGTTATTATCCTAATTTTACAAGTGAAAAAAATAGGAGCTCAGATAAGTTATGTTACTTTCCCAACTCATATAACTGGTAAGTGGCAAAATGGGATTCCAACTTAGGTCTGTTTGACTCCAAATCTCTGCTCTTATCCACGTTTTACTTATAAGGATAATATTTTTGCAAAATTCTTTACAGTTCGCCAAGTATTTTCATACACATAATCTCATTTAGTTATAAAACAGCTCCAAAGTTTGTTATTCACACTGCAATTTTCAGAGGTATGAAATGAAGGATTGAGAAATGAAGTGAGCTGTCCAAGATGACAAAATTAATAAGTGACAGACCTTTAATTTGAACTCCGGCTTCTTGATTCCCATGACTCTTTCCATTGTGTTTCACAGGTCTTAACGATTTTTACACTCATTACATCACCTAATTTAATCCTTACAGTCAACTGTGTGGTTGGTGATTCGTAATCTTGATTTTACAGCTGAGAAAAGCTGATGTTCTGGGAGGTTAAGTGACCATAAATGGTAAATGGCAGCGCCAGGGGCTGGATCTCATATCTACTGACTCCAAATTCACTTCTCAGAAGAATGGCTCTTATTTAAGCCTTATCATCTTGGCATTTTACACAGCGAACAAAATTAGTGTCATCTATAAATGTAGAATTTCACTTTGTAGCTCTGCTTTCAAGCCAGGGACAAATAATTTTCAATAGACCGTGTATCAGAGGTGACTCAGCATTCCACCTCAAAAGACAGGAAGAGGAAATGCTTGACTTGTAATCAGACACAAACTTTAGGGATGAAAGTACTAAATAATGAGCACTTACTGGATTTGAGTATAGCCTTCTGCTCACCCATAGTTGAAGTTCAGTTTAAATTGGTTGACTTCACAAGAATCTTAGACCATTTCGGCTGCTATAACAAAAATAGCCTAACGGGGTTACTTATAAAAAACAGAAATATGTTTCTATTACACAATACTGGAGGCTGAGAAGTCCAAGACGAAGGCACTGGCAGATTTGGGGTCTGATGAGGAACCACTTTGTGGTTCATAGACAACTGTCTTTTTGCTGTATCCTCACTTGGCAGAAGGGGTGAAGGAGCTTTCTGGGGCCTCTTTTATAAGGGCACTAATCCCACCTCCCAAATCCCCCAGCATCTAATACCATCACATTGGGGATTAGGTTTCAACATAGGAATTTTGGGGAGATGTGAACATTCAGTCTATAGCAATAAGTGAGTGATGCTTCTCAGTGAGCCAGGGAAAACCTTAAGTAATATGAGAGTATGGTAAAATCCAGTCCCATGTGTGTTTGACAAAAGTCTGCTATATGGGCATTATCGTAATTTGTATATGGAAAAGTTAGGAGTTATCAAATTGTACAGCCTTGGAGTTACTATTATACTAAATTATACTTGAGGAAAATAAGCATAATTTTATTTTGTATTCTGGCATTTAAGGAATTTTATCTCAGTGGGAATACTTTTGCATTTCTACAAAACATATAGTTCATTTTAATAAATGATAATTTTATAAGAGCTATTTCCAGACTGAGCTAAATTTACAGCTATGACCTAGGCAATAAAATTAACCAAAATTAGATTTCTGCTTATTTCTAAGTTTGGGAAAAGCAGGCCTTAATGATGGAACAAATGTTTAGCCCTGCGGATTAACGCTGAGCCTCCTAATGAGCCACTGTGTTCGTGGGGATGCTGGACAGAGTGTAGGGAGAATACGAGAAATGAAAGCCTAATGGCAGTACAATAACGAATTTGAGAGGCTGCTCTGGCCGTTAAAAATTCAACTATAATAAGAAATAGGGAAACTTACATTTTCATTTTATGCTATAGTAATTGTCTAGACGGTATAAAGCCCTTATAAAATTATAAGTAGTTGCTTTTTATCAGATTGAAATTTTTGTGGCAATAAACCTTTTTTTAAAGGACCTACTTTAACAAATGCCTTCTTGTAACTTTGGTTATAGAAAATAAAACAAAGTACAAAGAAACAAGCAACATTATTTATGATAAGGCAATTAGATGAACAGTTTTATTCAAAACCGTATTCAAAAAAAGCTTCATAGGGCAAGCCCAATGTCTTTTACATAGGAGGGGTCAGTAACTGTCACTGAGTTAATTTATTTAAAAGAGATTTCTTCAACATTTATGTAAACACAAAAGATATTCTATAGATTATGTTTGAAAATGTTTTAAGATTGGTTTTGTTCATCTAAGTTGGTACCACACACAAATGCTAATACCATCTGTGGACACCTTTCAGAGTGAATACGTACTTGCCTTAGTGCCTACTCATGAAAGTTCTCAATTTGAGAGTTGGGGGGTAGAGAAATGTCTATGTCGATTTACATTGTTATCATTTCTATGAAGTACAATTTTTGGCACAGCTGGTATAAAAAATATATAATGTAGTATAACCTGGACGGAATTTTCATCTCTTGATGACGCCCTGTTTGGGAGTTCTTCTTATTTATTTACCAAAATTTCTTGTGGAAAAAGATATTTGCGTAAGTTTAAAGGTTTTCAATTCATAAGTGTCAGTCAAAAATAATAAGTGTTAGATTCCTTAATAGACTTTTACCCTGAAAATAATTAAAATAAGGATCAGATATGAAGGAATAGATACGTGCTTTAGAAACACTGCGGCAACTTGAAAGATATTATTGGCAATTAAACTACTAGGAAACATATATCTTAAGAAGAGGATGACAAAATTAAATATTCACTTAAGTTTACTAAGACCCAAAATAGATCAGACACCAGAGACACAGAAAACTATATCTAGTATGCCCATATATGAATATTTTATTTAAAATACTTTACTGCGCATGTTTATAAAAGAACTTACCTAGCAGATTTCTCCAACCAGTAGGGAACATTGTCAAAGAATGAGATATGTTTGGAAGGGGAGATATTTAAAAAGTTTAGATTGGTAGAAGTTTGTAATTTATTTTGGTGTGTACCAGGAAAAAAAAGAAAGTATTGTTTCACTGGGTGGAGAGAGCTACCAGTTTGCAAAAGAGTGAAAATGGGAAGAGCTATAGAATATGGAAGAATGATTAGTTCAGACTTAAACAAATTTAGTATGAGATGTGTATGCTTGGCTCCAAAGTCTGGAATTCAGGGGAGAGATCTTGGCTAGTTATGTAGATTGGAGAATCATTGTGTTATAAAAGTGGTAATGGAAGCATAAAAGTGAATTAGATTACCCAAAGGCGGGAGTACCAGTTGTCATTTGTTTTTTGCATGGACATAATGAGGTTTTAATGGTACAAACAAAAAATATTTAGATAATATTAATAAAGGATTAATTTAATCTGTCTGGGATGAGTTAAGGAAGAATTCATATAGATGACAACATTAAGACCGAGAGGCTTGATCTTAAAACATCAATTACATTTTGTAGCTGCAGAGTGGGTCTAAAGGGAGAGAGAGATTACATGAGTTGGCACCCCTGAAATTTTTGAAACTGAGTAAATACTCTATTCATCAAAATTTTGAAAATTAGGAGTCAGTATTACTCAGGGTCAGTCTTGGAAGTAGTATGGTTTTCTGGACTATGAGAAAGTGTCTTCTTAGTCCTTTCTTTATTTCCTTCATTTCATAGCTCTTATCTGGATTCTTTTATGGAAAGACAAAAGTTTCATTTTCCAGTTACAAGTTAGGCTTAAACATGCAAATGTCTGATTAAGTTAATATACTGATGTGGATAAATACACATTTTGAAATCTATTCCTTCCTACTTTGGAAAGGGGTTAGAAAATGGGAAGACGTGGGTGCTAAGGGAAAGGATGTCCCTAAGAAGGGAAATGTGGAAGAAAGGGATAGCTAGAGGCATTAATTTCATCTCAAATTTTGTCGTGAAAACGCTAGAGCTATGCTCAGGAGATGTGGGCAAATAGAACATTTTTAAAAATGTCCTTCATGACCTACACTAATTGCACAAACTGTAGTGAGAACTCTATTCATATGGGATGATAAGAAAGGAGAGCTTCAAAGAGGAAATTTATAATGGACATTAAAGGATGGATGAGGTCCTACAATGTGGTAAATACAATGAGGACATTGCAGACAAATTTATCATTAATGGCTCAGTGTAATAAAATTATCTGTGAAAGAGAAAAGGAACCAATGCTCATTACACACTGGTTATATTTGAAGGTTGTAGGAGAAATGTCTGGAAAGTAGATCGAAGTCATTTTATAAAATATCTTTTATTCCAGGATAATGACTTTGGACTTGATTCTGTGGGTTATAAAGAATTATTTGATAGTGTTGCATAGTCAAACCAGAAAATTGCGTAATCCAAGTAGAACTTGAGAACAATTAATCAAATAGAAGTGAGTAGAGTGGTGGTAAGGTCATTCTATACGTTCTCTGATGGTGGGGAGCTTTGTCTCGTCCACTGAGTCTCCCCTTGCACTTGGTGGAGTCAGTTACAATATATTTTTCACATTTATTGATTTGCCAGCAATAAGTTTTCATTCATATGGACATTTGGCCTGTGTTGAACAATTTTACAATACCAGTGAAATGGATACATATGTTGAATTGGTTCCTAAACCCAATTGATGCTTTAGTGTGATTATTATTTAGGAGTGATTATTGAGAAATATTTTGGTCACATGCAAAGATAATATTTTACAAAGAACTTAATTAGTATATACTTTATTCCTCTCAATTGCAGAAGCATAAGCATTCCCTTGTTATACATCTTCAACAATTTTATACTTACTGATCATGAGTCACTATATTGGTTTGTATTTATCCATAAAAATACCAATAATATATCTATTTGGTTCACTTCATTTTTATAGAGAGTGAACTAATTCTCTGCCTGGAATTGGTTTGATGTAACTTCAGTGGTTATGAAACTGGATTTTGGAGCTTCAGAGTATCCCGGCGGAGCAAATACTTGATGATATCATGCTTACCCTTGAATTTAATCATAGCGCCATGGCTATTGGCATTTAGTTTTCTGCTCTAGAGACTAAATCTCAAAATGAGCCAGAGTGGACAAAGGGAAGCTTGTTGAAGAATGCACTAGGATGGAGGTACGGTTATCATCCTTTTTCTCTCTGTAGACCACTAATTCTGCAAGATTAATCCTGGACACCATGTTCAGAAACAAATCAGTTTGGGAATACCTATGTATTCTCTCTCTTTCTTGGAAAGTCTTCTTGGACATTAATACACTAAATGCTCTGAGAAGTCCTGGACTAACCTGATTATTTGAATTCATTTATTTGCACATGGAACTACATTTGGGAGAGATGCCCATTAACATCCCAAGGAAGTAGTTGCATGGAACCCACTTTGGAAAATACTGGTCTTCCTTCAGAGATAAAGCAACCTAGATCCACAGAGACTAAATCCTGATTAACAGTTGGTAGCACAACAAAAACTAGAGTCCAGGTCTCCAGATTCTGTCTTCAAGCCCTTTATACTAGGTTGTGTTTCTAAGAACCCCGCATGCTCCACACTTAGAATTTAGACCAAATGTGCTTACAAGACCATTAAAATTCAGAGAAGGTATAATGGGAATATTTCCTGCTGATATGACGGACATATGTTGACAGAAAATCTCAGAAATGTTGTATGGCTTTTAAAATATCAGTGTTGAAAACATTGATTTTCATTTCTCACTTTGACTTTAATAATAAATTTTTACTAATCAAATCTCAGGTTACTTATTTCTTGTTATCTTTATCCTGCTTGGAAAGAGTTCTCCCTCCCCCAGACTACATGCAGCTTTAGCAATAAATATACTTAAAAGAGCAAATTGAGAGGTGAGAATTTAGTTTTGTAAGGTGATGCTACTTCACCATTATTTCTTTGGGTTGATGTTTTTTTTTAATCCCCTTTAATAAACTCAGATATGATAGATTTGTAATTTATGTTATTAATTATGCTGAAAGATGATTTATTCTATTAATAATTTATTCAACCTATAATTTTTGAGCACTTGGGAGACGTGAGACGCTGTGCTGGGCTTCGTGACTATATTGGCAGCAAGAAAATCCTTGTACTCGAGGAGTTGGTAATCAAGTTTTCATATTGAAGCTGTGTTTAATGTTGAAATAAATCAGAAAAAATATATCAATTTGTTGGAGTATCATTTGGTGGCCCAAACTACTCAATATTAGCTCTGCTATCTTAAAATATTTACTTATGTTCTTGAGATATACATAGTTTACTGGTAAACTCAAATGAAAAGAAATTGAATTCATCCATTTTAATGCTGCCTTCAGCACATCTTCGTTTTCAAAACAGAGCAAATGTTCTGTGTAGACAATGTGTGAACATAAGCCTCCACACAAAGCATGATTTGTTTCTAAGCCCTTTCTTTCCTTGGCAACAGCGTAATTAACTGAACCAGCCTGAAGGTTCTGTGGAGACTAAATTTCATGGTCTCAGCCACAAAAGTACAGAAATGACTGACATCAAAGATTGTAGATCATGATCCATACCACTGCTAACCTACAGCTGAGGTTTGGATATTTTGACCAACACTACTCCAATAGTTCCCAATGTTAAACTCTTTTGGGAAAAGTGAATGCAAAAGTACAAACAATGAAACTGATAAAAGTTCTTCATTTAGTATTAAAGCAAAGACTGATCTGAAACAAGTCACAAAAGGATGATACTGGTTCACTGGGGAGATTGAAGACCTGAACTCCATTCATGGTCCCTGGAGACCAATAAGTGAGCAAACAATTTGAAGCTTACATGGGCCATCGATGTTTAAGTGAAGAGACGCATTCCACTATTTCTTCCTGTGTTCTGCATACAGGCCTGCTTGAGCTTTAGTGGTCAAGCCTGCCTTCGAGGAATTTGCACTCTGTCGTGTCAGGGGATCCCAGAGCCCTTAGTTCACTGCCATCTATATCTGTAGGCTAGGAAGGGAACAATATTAATATTCAAGATTATCCAAAAATAATAGAATTACTTTCTGTACAATATTATTTGCCTTCTTGTTCTTTTACTAACTGTGTCATTTGGCCCACACAAGATGTGACTGTGACCTACCAAAAAATATTGTTTATTTCCTGGACTCAGTTAGACAATTCTCTGTAACATACTAAGACAAAAATGGTTACTCAGTGGCATGTGGGTAAAGGGAAGGGTACCTTAGAAAATTGGAGTTTTGTAATAGTCTAGAAAGTATGATACAAAGGGCCAGGAATTTGTATTCAGTGGGACCTTGAGTTCAAATCTGAGCTCTAACTATTTCTAGTTTTTAGCTTTAGACTATTCATTTCCTTGAGACTCATCTTCTTCTTCTGTAAACTATAGCAACAGCAGCAACTTTATAAAGTGCTTTTGCATATTTGATTGTTGTTTAGCATGTCATTAGTGATGAAATGATGGTAATCATTATTTGATCATTTACTGTGTGTGGTTGACAGCTTCAAGACTGCAATACTTTTTATTAGGGTTGATTGTATTGTTGCACTTTGTATTTTCATCAATGAGCTTATATATATTTTTGGTTTTAGTATCTTGATTCTTCCAATTTCCTTTTTGGAAGTCAGAAAAGCATAGGTCGTTGAAAATGATAATGATTATTCCAACACTTCCCTTGTCCTTAATTTTGTGTTTACTAGTTCTTAAGTTACTCTCTCTGTGAATTATCCCCGTAATTGTTTAGGTCAGCAAGATTTTTTTAAGAGTCTTCCATTTTCTTTAGGCTTATATCCAACCAACTCTAAAATATCCTCATTCAATTTTTCAAAGTCTGAATTTATGAACTGTGGTACATGGACACTCAGGAAGATAGAGAAGTTGGATTCATGATAATCAGTGTATAGTAAATCAATTTATGTGAAAGCCCTTTTCTTTAGAGAAAGTAATTTCTCCCTTCCTTGGTTTGTCTTTGCTCTCCAAATATACTCAGGATGGTTGGCTATAAAGTAGCCATTTTTTTTTCTGCTTTATCTCCCCAAACCCCCACTGTACACAGTTGTATATCTTAGTTGCAGCTCCTTCTAGTTGTGGGATGTGGGACGCCACCTCAATGTGGCCTCACGAGCGGTGCCATGTCCGCGCCCAGGATCCGAACCCTGGCGGCCGCAGCAGAGCACCTGAACTTAACCACTCGGCCATGGAGCCAGCCCCAAAAGTAGCCATTTTTGATATCAACAAGAAACAGGAACATACATGTTTGAGAAGTAAAAATACCCCTCCACTCACACTCATTAAAAATATAATGATGAGAATGAAATAAGCGACCTAAGTTTTATTCTTTTCTAAGGTCCTAAGTGAGTAATAAATGGTGTCAGATACTGGTCCTGTATCCATACATTTAAAATTATCCAAATAAGTTAAATGAGATGGAAATAAAGGATCTGGTAATTATATTGAGGACAGAGATATTGATTAGATGCTGAAGAAACTTTAGTATGAAAATGTTAGTTGGCTGAAGACAGACTTTGAATAAAATTTTTAAAATAAAATAGTTGGCAATTAAATGATGCTTGCCAACTCAACAATGACCAAATAGGGAGTTCATGATTTATAGTTTCAAAGGCTGCAGGCCAGGGTGCTCAAGATTATCTAACTGATCAGTTTTATCTCTAATTAAAGCCTGCTGTATATAAGTAGTAAGCTAAAGGAAGAATGCTTAGAGACATTAAAATGCAGTGAGATTGAAAAGGTGGAAGAATGGGAAAGCTAATAAAAGTTTCAATTTTACATGAATCTATCCTTATAATAAGAGTACGATTGATCCACTGATGAAAGTAGTTTTCTTTTGATCCTCTTTCTCCCCAATAAAGCCTCTTAAAAGGCTTACATCCTTACATCATCACAACTCTACTGAAACTGCTCTCAGTAATGTCACTGAGAAATAATCTTCTAGTCAATGACATGTTTTCAGGCCCTCTTTGACTTCTCTACAGTGTTAAACACTTAAGAACACCCCTTCTTTTAAAGCTTTTTCTTGACTTTCGTGTTCAAATATGTTTTTTCCTACTATTTTCAATACCAAAATATGTAGGATCTCCAGGTTTCTGTCCTTGAAACTCCTCTGTATTCATACTTTCCCATAGCATGACCATTCTTATGTCTATCATGAATAATTTCCAAATATGTCTCATTCCTAATGACTGTATTTATAATGACTTTTTGCCCCTCTCCTCTCACTGATGCCACCAGTGCCTCACATGCAATAGGTTAAAAGAGAGTAATTATTATCTCTGCCCTCAAACCAAGTCCTCTTTCTAATTTCTGTAGATTTATGTAGTTCTGGTATTTTTCCAGATAGCTCAGTTCAAACAACTAGAAGGAATGCCTTCTGGTCACTCTTGTTTTGTAGTAGACCCCTCATCTCTTTCAAGACTAACAATTCCACCTTGACAATGACCCTCCCATCTATCTTCTCCTTTGAATATTCACTGTTGACAAGCCAGTCTAGTCTGTCATGACTTCTGGTTAAGACAGTAGCTGCTAACTGAATATTCTGCTTGTTTTAAGAATCCTCACTTCAACTCAGACTACACAGGAGGACTTATGCTTTCCCCTTTTCATCCTCTCTTTGGACTTCTTATCTACCTACATTATAGTACCTATCATAGTATATCTTTATGATCTTTATACCCCATGTCTCCTTACTCTTTTGGGAATTCCTGGAATTTCTGGGACTGCATATTTCCAACTCAGTATCCCTAGCCAATAGGACAGTGATGAAAATAAATAGGGAGCTTGATAACTTCTTGATGAAAATAATAATTGAATGAATGAATGAAAGAATGAAGTGAATATTTAAAGTACTACTGCTTTCTGATTCTCCTATCTTGGGAAAATTATTAATAGCTCTGGACCCTCTATTTTTTCAATCTATGAAAGGGATAATATATATTTCAGTGGGTTATCATGAAAATTACATCACATAGTATATATGAAATCACTTAGCTTACCATCCAGTTCATAAAGTATGCTCAAAAAAGCCCACCTCCCAAATTTTTTAAGAATATCCTTTATCTATTCTAAAATATATTTACGGCCTACTGAGACTGCTCCAGAGTCCACAGGTTGGCATCTGAAATCATCCGTCATTCACTTCCAGATGAGTTTTACAACGTTACTCCCAACTTCTGTCATACACTCCTCTTCAATCCAATCAGATTGCATTCTACCCTACAATCTCACCCCCTGTTTTGTTCCTCTTTACCTGAGCCTCTCTTGTTCTCTCCTGCTGGGAACTGTTCTGTTGACAGCTCTTATTCAACTCCCTTTCACACTCTCTAAATGCTTCCTGTCAATAAGAGCCATCTCCCATCCCTATTTCTCTAGGTAATTTTCCTAGTTCTTCTAATGCAGTGGGATATCATCTCTACCTTGAAGTTCTGTGAATCATTGTATCTCTTATGGCCCTTCTATCTTGTCTGTCATGGTGTAAATATTTTGCATATCCTCCATTCTTGATTGTGAGCTTATTGAAAGCAAGGATATATTTTTTATTTGTGTTTTAATTTTCTAGTATACTTGCATAGTTAGAACTCAAACCAAAATTGGTTGAGGGAATTGAAATGGGAATTGATTCAGATTGTATCTCAAAATAACAGTCTTGAATTCATTTTGAAGTATGGTTATTTCTCAATAAGATTAGACAGGTACATCTCAATTTCACCGTATTTTCTGGGTTTAGATACAAAGAGGAGTTTAATTAGTGGTACTACTGGTGACTTGCCTGCTATAATTGCCTGCCCATTAATACGTGATTGGGATGTCCAACTCATTTCACAAGGATCACTGAGCATCTGTTAGGTAATGATGACTTTCAGCCATTACTAAAGATGAAAGACAAATGTTTCTCATTATTTGTAAGACAATTTGGGGTTTGGCAAAATCAAAAGTATACTTTGCCAAAAATGGTTTCCTTTAATTATTGGACCAGTGTGTATTCCAAGGAAATTTAATTCATTCACTTACTTATAACTCAATAGCATGCCACTTTAAAATCTATTAGTTCTTCGTAAAATCCCATATTTATTTTATAACCCATCTTTTTCTTTTGTATTAAGTACACGAAAAATAAGATAAGCCTTTAAAGAATTGTACAGTGTTGATATGAAATCCTGAAAACATACATATGATAAATGCTTTAGAGAAAACAAAGCTTCTTTGAAGGGCTCATAATTAGAGAGCCCAGTTAGAGAGAAAGAAAAAGATGCGTGCGTGTATATAGTGTGACATCCATGAAGTCCTTTTGAATCAGAAGTGAATCATGAATTAAAGAGCTCAGGAGACAAGCAAGCCAGGAAACAACAGCCCTGTGTGTTTAGTATTGATTGCAAAGACAATGGTGAAATATTGGTAACAGAATAAAAGCTGAGGAAAGTGTGGCTGTATTTCTAACACGGTTTTCACAAGGCAATTTGTGCTTAACTAACTCGGTGGGCTGGTTGAAAATAATGCATTGTGAAAGATAAGAAAAGTGGATATAGAACACTTCGATTTTCATAAAAGATTTTGACAGCTTCACGTGAGAGATTAATGGCTAAGGTAGAGAATTGTAAATGGTAAGGAGTTCCTTACATAAGAAACTAGTTCAAGAATGGAACAACATCTTTGAGGATGAAAATATTTCAAGTAAAAAAAAATTTCAAATGTAATAACCCTTAAAACTTTAAGAGGCACTATATTTTATATTTCTAATTTCAAAAAGCACTCAATTTCCATTCTTCCTATTTTACTTCTCTAATTTATTATTACCATACATCTATTATGTTTAATTATGTTTTCCAAATATGTATTATTTTGACTACATATTATGCTAAAAGCAATTGGTAGTGTGTTCAGCAAGAAAATGAGATAGATTTAAGGACAGTGAATGACAAATTTATGTTTTGCTGAGAAATGAAAGATTGATTGTCTCAAAGTAGGAACTCTGAACTAAATGACATAAATAGTAATAATATTTAACCAAGAACGTGTATGTAGATCACCAAAAAAAATTTTAAAAGTCTATCCTTGTATTTGTAAAGATAGCAATTAAAAATATCATTTTGTTCCAATCAAATTAAAACCAGATGAATAAGGTTTTCCCATGTTTAAATATTTGTTCATTTATCAAGTAAGTTTTCTTCGACTCCTCCTCACCCACTCTTTATCTAGGCCCTGAGTTTTTCCAGAAATTTAGGAAAGGAAATACCACCATATGAGTGGCTTCCATTTGTCTTTCTGGGACAAATATTTTCAGTGTATCAAAGCTAGAATTTTGCATCACTAAGTTATTTGTAATGTGAACAATTAGGTACAAGTGGTCACACCCATTGTTCCAAATGATGTATTCCATCTTGAACCATAGAGCAAATCCAGGGATTTGTGTGCGCTTCAGTTTAGGATAACCAGGAGCAGACGATTAAAGTACAGTGGGAGTGAGGTGAATGTCACTGCTACCTCTTGTACCAACCCTGCCCTGACCTGTTCCCACCCCAGCCTTGTTTCCAGAAGCTTGTGATTTCTTCACTTTCATGCATCATTCACACAGTATTTTATTTAGAGTTCACATGGTATTCAAAATACACACATGCACACATACATATAATTTGCATGTGTTTCTGGGCATTACAATGAATAAGTGAACCAGGGCCCTTTATAGTTTAGATGTGTTGATAGATTATTAAATGAGTGATTTTACAGTGCAGAGTAATAAAGCAAGATAGTTAATGTGCTGGGGGCAATGCAAGCTTTAGGAGAGGTTTGTTAAAGCCGTCTGGGGCATGGAATAGAGATGCTGGGGAGAGCATCTCAAAGAAACGACATCTAAGGTTAGCTGCTTAGGTATTGTCACCTCGGACATTTCAGTTAATGCTCACAAAATAGCCCTTTCAAGTACGTATTACAGTTCCCATTTTAAAGAATCAAATGGAAAGATGAGAAAAATGAAGTAGTTTCCAAATTCCGAAGGCTAGTTAAGTGTCAGGAAGAATCGTGATTCAACCCCCTGTTGTTCGGGATTCAGGGTAAAATTATCCTTGGAGAAGCCATATCATTTCCCAGATTCCAGTTCTCTTATTTCTAGAGAACATTATGGTGATGATTTTCTTCTTTGCTCTTCAAGTTTACTTGTTAAAGTGATTTAAGGAAGTAATGACTAATATCACAGAATCCTGACCTTGAGAGATGATTCAGTCATAGTGATAGAAAATATGCAGCAATCTAGTCAAGAGAGGTCCAGCCAGAAATCCATGGCAGAAATTTCAGCTTTTCGTAAGTCACAGTGGAATTTTACATCCCTTGGAGGCATTTACTTTCTTGCGCCAACCAGGTGCTGAGATATGACAGGTCCAGCTGTCCACTAGACATTACTGCTGGATGGATCCTCTAGCAAGAGAAGCATTGATATTTGGGGATGTTCTGGCACATTCTGTAGGAAAGAGTTAGAGAAAATTAATATAAAACATGTTGGTTACATATTCAAATTTTATCATCCTTTACTATTCTTATAATATAAATGTTCATTTTTCACTTGTCCATTTTTGCATCAAATATCTTTTCTCTGTCTCTGTCTCAAGCACACATCTATCTCTTGAAGCAGCAAAGATTTAACAATAACAAAAGAGTTGATCGTAGAGAAAAGATAAGTATATTTCACGTCTCAAGAGGAAAAGAAACCCAAAAGACTACCAACACATATATTTAAAAATAGTTATTTAAAATATATGCGTATTGGCTTAAAATTTTCAAGTGTATTTAAATATTGAGTAAACAAAAAAAGAATAGTCAAGCTCATGGGATTTAGCAAAATTAAGACATTATTATTTTAAGAGACAGGATAAATATTTTTAATTTCCTCATACATGGAGAATTATAATACAGCCTGCCTCACTCAAGTTTTGTTTTGTTTTTAACAGATTTCCATTACTTTTAAACATAGGCCTAACACAGAAGGAAGTGAAAAGGCTTTTTAAAGCAACTATATTCAAAAAGTCCATTTCTTTATCAAGAATGTCTTTGAGGACTACAGTCAATCCATAAACCAATACTCCAATAATTCTCACACAAATTCAGATTTCTGTTTTCCCTACCCTTAGGTAGATAGAAGCTGAAGGTTAAAAGGGAGAAAAATTAGAGGCACAGATGCTGATAGCTTTAAATAAAGAGTTAACTAAACAGTAGAAAAAGATAAAAATGTGGCATTCTAGGTATCGAAAAGTTTTAAAGCACAGTTAAAATACCCTTTGGGTATATAATGATTTTCTGATGCCGGAGCAGGACCAGATAGTTTTCTAAAACTTTCTTGTCCTTAAGTTTTTGTGTGTGTTCTTTCCTAAAAGTGACCTGCCTGAGAGTAGGTCTGTGGGGGGATTGGTTCCAGATCCTGCCTCCCGCTTTCACAGTCATCTTTCACCAAATCTCTTGAACATCCTATCATGGAGCACAGCCAAAGTGTAAAACCTTCAGGTAACAAAACAAAGAGACCATTTAAAATATTGAGGTCGGTGTGGAGACAATGACTAATTCTAGAGTCCGGTAAATCCTTTTGCAATTTAGGCAGTTTCCAATTTGCTTTCAACAGATGTACAGGAAGATAGAATAGAGTTACAACCTGATAGAGCATTAGGAATGATTTTTGATGATAACTCACTGTAATTATATCACTCTGATGGAGTTAAAGATTTGAATGCATTGCTGTAACAGGACTCCTTCCATTCCCATAGTCTTATTAAGAAAACAAATTTTCACAGAATTGATTCTAGACCTTGTTTCAGGAAAGCAAATAGTATGCTCATTTGAGCAAGAAAGTTTGTCCAAGAATCTAGGTACAACCACCTCATTGTTAACTACATAAAGTAAAAATAATATATATTTAATAAATATTTATCAAAATGTGTGATGGATATAATTTGATCCATTGTACACTATTAATAGTTGTAAAAATAACTTTATCCAGAATAATTTTTATGCTTAGATTCTTATCATCACAAGATTTTTTATAGCTAATTTATATATTTAATTATAGTGCAATGAAGATAGAATATCAATAAAAGACTTCAAAAACTAAAAACAATTAGATTAGGATCAAATCGTATGGTAGAAGTAAAGTGAAAGTATGAGTTTGAGGAGAAAAAGAAACAATGTAGCATTTCTTTTAAAGTAGAGCCCATTCATTTTTTTAAATGGATGGTAGTGAATATCAAATTGCTGTATTATTTAGATGTCCTGGGACACATTTAAAAGTGAGAATTAACAGGTTTATTTTAAAATAACCATATTTATGGTAATCAGAAATCATAATTTTTGCAAAGTCCATAGTTTATGAAAAAAATTTTAGGTGGCAGTTTTTAAAAGTATGAGTTTACATCGTGTAGAAAATCATTTTATGGACCATAACAGCAAAAAGAAGACAATTGGTAGCCTTTTACTTCATCTTGCCGAGCTTGGGAAGATCATTGTGTTCATGCAATCTCCAAGTAGAGATTCATAACCATGTCCCAGAGTTATGAGGACAGTTATGAAACCTTATAATAATGATAAAATATTGGCATTTATATTTTGCTTTATAGCTTGATAAATTTGTCTCCCATGTACAGCCTCACATGATCCTATGCCAAAATAGGAGTTACTTAGTACAGGTGATGCCATCTTCAGTTTGTGAAGAAATAAATAAAGCTTTAATGGAGATTGAGTTACTTGTCCATAGCAATTAGTAGTAAACCATGGAGTTAGTTTCTAAACAAAAGTTTTGAGTCTCAATGTAACTTTTTAAAAAATATAACACTGAAACTCTCTTTCTCTACATATTCTGCTTATAAGATGGAGAAATACAAGAAAAAAAGTGCTTTTCTAGAAGTTCAAGGAGGATAAAATAAAAGTTCTTTAAGGTATAATATTCATTTTTCTGCAAAATTATATCTTGTGAACCAACCCTGTGCTATGACAATAAAGATAAATCAAATTTTGCTGTATAAGCCAGACTCTAAAAATGCCTCTTTTTCCCTCTTTCAATTACATTTTATTAGTACAGGGTTTTTTGTTGGTGGTGGTGATGATAGTTTGTTTTGTTTAAAACACAAAGTTAACCATAGGTAGGTGGGTTAATAATAGTTACCCTTAATTACATACCTATTGTGTACCTGGTTCCATGCTGAGCATGTTAAACAAACTAATTCTCATAATAATATTATCAGATCAGTAATTTTACTAATCCCATTTTACAGGTAAGAAAACTAAGGTAAATTAACTTGCCCCAGCTTTCACAGCTAGTATATCAGAAAACTGACATTGGAACTCCGATATCAACTGTAATGAATCACAACATCATGCTGCCTCTCAAGGGCAAATAATTTGTCCATGAGATCTAGCAGAGACTTAAATTTGAGATTATTCTTAGCTTTTAACATTTTTTGGGAAAATATACTCAGTTTAAATTTGTTTGCAGGAGTAGATGGAAAAAAGCTACATTAATTTTTTTCTCCTCTGTGGTACATTCCCTAATCTATATTTTAAGGTATAGCTCATACTGAAAGACGGTTTAGTCAATTTTCTCAAGAGAGGACAGATAAATATGGATTAATGACTACTTCAGTTAATGATTGTAAGGCTGGCTGTAATTAATTGTGCTATGTAGTCATTGTTTACTCATACAGTAAAATTTGTGCTCAGAATACTCTATATTAGAAAAAAATGCAAGATGAAAAATCCATCAGTGACCCGCAGAAAGTTTAAAGATCAGCATGAGCAGAGAGAGAGTAAGAGAGTGCGAGAAAGTAATTCTTTTTGGTTTTTAAGTGTCTGTATTCACGGAGGCTGTAAAGAAACACATACTTAATTAGTTTGACAAAACAGATGAGTTTAGAACTTTTCTGTATATCTATTTGTTATGTTTCTTACTTTATCATCTGTATTTATATGCAAATAGAATACTTTCTAAATGGCTTAAATATGAAGATGCTTGCTGGAAGGGCGTAGAGATATGATATTGTGTTTGGTACAGAATTCCATGTTGCTTTTTCCCTTCTTTTGAGAATGTGTCTGTAACTGGCTCTATTCCAAAGACGATACAAGAGTGAGGCTTGCCTGGAGCTTAGAGCTTTATCTCAGCCACTTCTCTGGGCCTGCTTGCGTTCTCCCTCTCTGATACTGCTATTTTAAACATCTCCTGCATGCATTTTGAATGTAGTGTTCATTCCCTTTATAGCTCCTAAGGTGAAAGTTCAACTTTTCTAGGAAGCAGCTGCCAGGGAGACAGCATTGCAGAGAGAATTCTCCCCACAGCGGTTCAGAGCACCTGCCAGTTAACAGGAATCTTGAAGCCCTTCCAGATCCGAATATCTCACATTCAAGTCCACTTGGGAGAAAGCAAGCTGGTTTAGTTGAATTCAAAAACTAAAAAGTAGAAATGACAAAGACATTTCCAATTTGATTCCTGATTAAAGCCATTTGAGAAAAGCGAATCCTAAACTAGCTTCTCAAATATGTGACACCTCTTTCTTTTTACATTCTCTGCCTCAGTCATAAATCCTGCATTCAGGCAGGTACCATTCTTAATGTGGGCATACTAAGACCTACCTACCTCTTGAAATGGTTTTGTGAGTATTAAATGAGATCATATTTTAAAGTATTTTCTATTCCTCTTAATTCATAGTTACCATTCAGCAAATGGAACTTATTGTTATCAGGACAAGACAATGATAATTAGACTTTAGTAATGGTCGAAAATGGAGTTATTTTGCTTTAAGACTTTTCTTTAGTCATAATGTACAGGCTCTCTTTCACTCTATCCATGCCTATTTAAATTAATAAATATTAATTTATATGTTGAGCGATTTATAAATAATGTATTGAAGAACGCTAAATGTAAAAATTCCTCGGTATTGCCCCTTCTAAACACAGATGTATATGCTTACATGGAAGCTTGCCTTAAATGAGTCAATGGAAAGAATAAGGTAAAGCAATTTGTGGTATTATAGAAAAGCATGGTTTAATTATAAGTTGAAATAAACGATTTTAATGTTTGGGAATTAGTGATTAATCCTGTTAAAAAACAAAATTCAGCTGAGTAAATTTGAAGATCTAATTGACTTTATTTAATGATTCATGAGTTGGGCAGCATCCCATCTTAGAAGGGAGAAAGGAGCTCCAAGGAGCTCTACAAAATGGAAGACTTTTATAGGCAGAAAGTGGGCAAGAAAGTTATTCTAGCAAAGAGTGGATTGTCCAAGGCAAGGTCACCTTCCTTTGGGGGAAGGTGGGGCTCTGTCAGCCAAATTACTTCAGTAGTACTGATGGGTGATTACCGATTGAGTGGAAAGGGTCACATTCTGGGAGAGGCTGAAATTACAATTAGGTTTAGTCTTGGTTTGTTGGTATGGGGCTTAGCACAAGTGACTCCATTATGGGCCTATTGTTTCCTTTTTCAAAAATCTAAAACAAAATTTTAATGATTTCCTGGGCATTGACAAAGTGTTGTATTATAAATATAGTTTTTGAATACAAACTTAAAGAGTTTAAATTCTGCATTAAAGTAAGACTAAAAAGTATGAATTTATGCTGTCACTTGATCATGTTAGTGTTTCCATCTTTCAGGAATTAGTATAGTTTGTATAAAAAACCAGGAAAAACTGAAAAAGCTTTCTTGTTTTTTCTCTGATTTACAATGTTAAAAATATTTAAGTTGTTTGAGAATTTGGTCTTATAATTAGATAGTGGCTGATAACTTTCAGTCTCTTATCCAAGATATTTTTAATATAGTTTTATTATTGCAAAGAAGTGCTAGAATAAAATATGTAGGAAATAGATTTCTTTTTTTCACAAAATAAGAAATAAGGGTTTTTTGGAATTTTTTTTTTTTTTTTTTACTACTACATAAGAAGTAACTACATTTTGCCCAATATGGCATAATTGCCATTCTAAAAATAAACGTTTGTGTGTCATTAATATTACTTAGTTATGCCTGAAGGTTTAATACAATTATATTATAATAAAGTTATTTCCATACGTTACAAATTTCAATAAGCAAGTAATCTATAAGTTACTTAACATGTCTGTACCTCCATTTCTTCTCTATAAAATGGGCGTAACAACAGTTCTTGACAGTATCTGTCTCAAAGGGCTGTTGTGAGGACTGAATGAGAAATATGTCGTAATGTGCTTAGAACAGTATCTGGCAGATAATAATCTTAGATTATTATTATTATCTATGCAACAGTATTGAACTATTAACTGCAGAAGAGCATTTTCACTTAGATATCTCTTTAAAAATGTAATTTTCCTCATCTATAAGGGTGAATACGTCACTGAATAGCTGATGCTCTTTGGACAAATTGCTGACTTTGAGGATGTCCCTGGACAAAGTCTTGCACCCTTGACACTTGCCAAAATTGAAATGTAATAAGAATCATTTATGCCCTACAGTAGTTTCCACCATAGTAGCAGTCAAAGATAACTTAAAATATTAAATCAATCATAATATTATATATATACTGATATTATTATCTAGGGAATATTATATGTATTATATAATCATATCTATATATACATATACATATATGCATGCATATCTGTCTATAGCTTTGCACCGCTTAACGACATTCTGGTCAATGACAGACCACATATACAACAGTGGTCTCATAAGATTAGTACCACATAGCCTAGGTGTGTAGTAGGCTATAACATCTGGATGAGTGTAAGTACACTCTATGATGTTTGCACAACGAAAAATTCACCTACATCACATTTCTCATAATGTATCTCCATTGTCAAGGGACGCATGACCGTGTTTCTCTATCAATCTCCGTATCTATATCTATAATATTGTCTTGGGAGTAACTGCCATTAGGAAGAGCATGCCTTAAAAAAAAAGGTGAGTGCCTGGGGGGATAGAATTTGTTCTGTTCCATTTAATCTCTGTTTTATTTCCCTTACCTCATTTTAGCCTGGAATCCAGGATATCAAAGCTCTCTTTGTATGCAGAATTAGCATGGAGATTGTATGGGGTTCTGAATTTTTTATTTTTTTCTGTCTGCTTTTGAAAGTTCTCCTGTCAAATTTAGAACTTTGTGATACAATGAAAAGACAGCTATAAAAGTAGCTGGCCAGTTCCTTCATAGGAATATCATTTTCACATGGCTTAGCTTTGAATCCAAGGGAAATTGTACTTTTCTTCTTTTATTAATTAGTACCTTTAATAGGAGCTTTCATTAATCAACATGTCTTGAGAAAAGCTGGTCTCTTTCCACAAAGCTGAATAAATCCTGCTGTGTGGGGTATTGGTAATGGTGCTAAGGCTTATGTTTTTGGAGCGTGTTACAGGGAATTAGAGATATAAAAGGAAAAAGAAATCATTCCTCGGCAGCCACAGGCTTTTTTCTTAAATAGAGCTTTAAAAAAATAATAAATAAACTAAAAATGCTAATTTCCACTAAACTCTCTGATGTCCACCCTTCAGATTTAATCACCACAGGAGAGAGTATCACAGACAGAGTCTGTTAGAATTATTCCAACATCAGTTTGATCAACTAGCAGCTCACCAAGTGGGACTTTATACCCTCAAATAAGGACCTGCCTAATGTGGAGTACGTCATTTATAAAGGAGCTTCTTCAAAGAGTTCAGAAGCGGCAAGGCCATTCTTATTAGAAAAGCATTAACTTTCTTAAGCCTGGGTTTATATAATTAACAACAGTGAAACCAAATGAAATATTCAAGCTATTTTCTATACGTTTTCCAACAACCAGATGTTTAGAACTATGTATACAAAACATCCAGATGATTGACTGAAAATTTAAGTATTTGTCGTCGTATTTGGTACCGTGTTAGCACAGCTTATGCTGAGGAGTATATTTTCGGAACTGCTTCACTCATCTCCCTATAAAGTAGGTAGCCTAGCAGATTTTTTAAGCAGGAAAAAAAAAAAAAAAACCAAAAAGCAAAAAAAACACCTTTCATACTCAGTTAAAGGATATATTCGTTATTGAACATTTTTATTCAGATTATTTCATTGTCTGTAGTTCAAAGGGATCCTGTTAAAATGTTCCATTTTGAATTCCAGAGAGGAACAAAGATCTGAGTTTGTGGTCCAAGAACTGTCGTTTCATCCAGCCCTCACTGATGATCTGACCACCCTCACTTTGCCAGCCTCTCCTCACGCACTAGCTCTCCATCTTAAACGGGAGACCACCCAGTGCTGCTGCCGTCTGACTCTAAGAATGCATGGCAGACGCTATCACTGTGGTCAATGGCGCAGGCAGACTAGCTTTGCTCAAGATACAATCTCCCAGTACCTTTGTTTCTTCCTCAATAAAATGAAGATAATACTATCTGGCTCATAAGGTTATGTGAGGATTAAATAGGATAATGAATGTAAAGTGACCTGCACATACTAAGCAGAATATTTAATGGATTAAATTGGTTCCTGCAGTATAGAGTCAAATGCTGTAGTTCGTTCTTTTTTTTTCTTTTTTTTTTTTTGAGGAAGATTATCCCCGAGCTAACTGCTGCCAATCCTCCTCTTTTTTTCTGAGGAAGACTGGCCCTAAGCTAACATCCGTACCCATCTTCCTCTACTTTATATGCGGGACACCTACCAAGCATGGCTTGCCAAGCAGTGCCATGTCTGTACCCAGGATCCGAACTGGTGAACCCTGGGCCGCCGAAGCAGAACGTTCGCACTTAACCGCTGTGCCACCGGCCGGCCCTCCTGTAGTTCTTTCTTATTTCAAGTAGTTGTGAGCCCAGCTCACCTCTGCCCCACATCTCCCACTTGATTCTGCTCACTGAGCTCCGTTCCCCATCTGCAGACTCGAGTTCCTTAGCTCATCCTCTGTAGCAGACATCAGTTGTTGTTTGTGCCTCAGATATTTGCATTTCATTATGTGTTACCATAAGTCAATGTGGGCGTGACTTTGCTTTCCCAACTAGGTTGCACTGTGGGAATTTTGATATACTTTACCATATTGTTCCATCTTCTAAAATTGTATTAATTTTTGCCTTCATTCATCCACTCAACAAATATTTATATTTATTGTCCATTATGTGTAGGCCCTTGGAATATACAGAAGGGACCAAATAGACAAAGTCCATGGATCTTGCCTTTAGCAGAGATAGACTGAAAATAATGAGTCAAGTAAACAGATAGTATGTCCATTGGGAGTGTTGGGAACATTGGTGTTCTTTTCCGTGAAGACCCTCAGGAAGATAGGGAACAAGTTATGCAGAACTCTACAGGAAGAGAGTTCAAGGTGGAAGAACCAGCAAATGCAGACTTCCTGGGGCAAGAGCATGCATGACTTGCAAGCACATCTAGGGGACCACAGGCTCACCAGAGTAAACTGGGCAAGACTGGTAGCTGGTTAGGTCAGAAAAGCATCAAGGGACCAGATTACATAGGACTTTGGTCACTATTAGGATTAGAGTTTTTCTTATGAGTGAAATAGGGAGGTTTGGAGTTGTGATGATATGCTTTAAACTGTAAAAATGTCATTCTGTTTATTGTGGGGAGAATGGACCTGGCTACAGGGGTCAAGGGCAGAAGCCGGAGACTCTCGGGCAATTTCAGTAATCCAATTATAATAACAATTTAATTACTAGTTTTTCACCTCCTGTTCTGCATGATGGCTATTCATGAATATACTTTATCATCCTTGCTAAATTATAAATTCTGTATGGGGCCGGATTCCAACAGATTTATATTTTGGAGTTCTTAAACCAAGAAAAAAGTTTTTAGTGCCCAAAGAGTGCAAAACTGAATTGTCACTGCTTTCCACCCTTCTTCCACTCCTCTTCCCACTCTGCCATACTATGGATACCTTCCTTCCTTCCAGAATTCCTTCCTAATGCAACATACCCATGTCAGGCAGTATCTGTTCGTCTTGTAAAGGAAAAAAGTAGGGAGGATGTGAAGAACAAAGGGGAGGGAGCGAGGAGGAAGACACAGCCCTTATTCTTAAGGAATCATATGTGTGTGTTTGGCCCGTTTCATGTATTTTATATCATCATCTCATGGTTGACCTTAAAACTACATATACTCTATGTAAGTATCTTGCAATTTTATAAAATAGGAAGCCATGCCTGGGCCTTGCTATTCTCAATTTGTAAAATTTCAGATAAGGCAATTTGAATTAAGTTCTAACTCAGTAGTATAATTTGAGAATAATTCTACAGAAATCGAAGAAAGTAATATAAAATTCTTTTTTTTTTCCCTGATTCTCATTCAAGGGTCTTCCTGATGTATGTCTTGAAAAGCTTTGGCTTGGGACCAACAACAACTATGAAATATAGTTGTATGAGCCAAGGAGACATAAAGGGCCCCTTTTTTCATTTTTCACAATGAAGAAGTTAAATTCTGTTCTTCTATGATGGCCCCTGACATCCCAGAACAGAGGGATAGTGCTTATGCTAAGACTAGGGGTTATAACTTAGATCAGGTATGAAAGCTCTAGTATCTAAGGGCTGGTTAATCTCCGTGCTCTTCCTGATATTTCCCCCTTGTCCCCCACCCCCCGGAATACAGGTAGAGCTGTTGCTGCCTCTAGGGAAAAGGAAATGCCAGGCAGAGTGTTCTAAATCAGACTTTCATGGTAAAATATCCATTAATAATTAATTTTCTGCTTCCTTTAGAATAGGACGGGTTAAGCGGTTGGTCACATTCAGTAAATAAGAAATTACTTGCAGTAATTTCTGCAACATTCTAATCATCTTCCCATTTCTGAAACTTATTTTAAAAGTCTTTGATCTGCATTATGGTGGAAAGGACATTGAATGTAGAAATATAGGACTTGATTATGAATTCAACTTTCCCACCCACTAATAATGTGGCTTGGGCAAGTCATTTAACCTAAACATTCCGTTTATTTTCTAGTGATGAACTGGGCAGAGCAATCCATACCCCACAGGGTTGTTATGAGCACCAGATAGGATAACATGTGAAGGCTACGAATGCAGAGGTCACACAATAAACACTTGATGAATCCAGATACTAAATGCAAACATTGGAATTATCACAGTCCTAGTAGGGGTAGTTCAGTGTTCTACCCTATACCAGTGCAAATGTGATCCTGTGAAATGGGAAATATGTCCCCTCTATCTTCTTTCTGCATATTATTAAGAATGACAATGTACTCTAATTGTTTAATTATGTCATTAAATTGGGTTTATTTTCTTCATTAAATACATAAAGAAAAGCTTTTCAATTAACAATGACCTTTATGACTTCTACTAGTTTGAATTCTGTAGATGGTGAAGCTGACTGCAAATTAGATTCTACAATGTACCTTCTTCCTTATTTTTTCACCCACTTAGTTTCATACAGTTGGCAGCAGCCTACCCTGTTGCATTCAACTTGCAATTTTGTAGCAATCTCAAACCCTGTGTTCAATCCCCCAAGGTGTTCTGCAGAAGTGCTGTCAAACGATTTCGATGTGTGTGTATTTTTATTCTGTAGCTGTGCTTTGTACTCATTTAAGAGAACCAGTCTTTAATTTGTATCGGAACGTTTTCAAGATGAAACAGCGAATTCCAGGCCTCAGCAAAATCACTGACGTATGACCACAGTTTGCTTCTGTTCTAAATTTTGAGGTGCCTGACTTCTATTAGATACAAAGCTGTATTTTTGAATCTTGTTACACGACTTTGAATAACTGGCTTCAAATTTGGCCTCAAAATCTACTAATTGTCATCATGCTTGCTTTCATCCTCTGGCTCTAGTTCACCTTCCGGTTTTCACCTCTCATCTGTCCTCCCCTATAGCTCAGGCTTCTTTCACTTTCTTGAACTGGCAGGCTCTCTCACCTCTCCCTGGTGTGGCCCACATCTAACACCTCTGTCTAGAATGCCCCGTGTCTTCCACTCTTCACCTCTTTATCTCAGGCATTTCTTATTCCAGAAAGCCTTTCTTCCTTTCCTGAGTCAAGTAACCATCTTTTGTCTCTCATGTACCTTGTGTCTGATTGAAGAAAAATATTCTTCTTTCTGTATAGTGTTAATTGGTTTGCTTGACTGTCTTCCTTACTAAACTAAAAGTTTTGGAGAGCAAGGACAGTACCTTTTTGAATCCATGAATAGTAGATGCTCCGTAAGTGTTTTTGGATAAATGAACGCTTCCTGGAAAAACTATTAGTCAGTTTATTGAAAAGACAGCAAGAATTCGCTACTAAAAGTATTATATTAGCCTTGCTACATTTAATTGCAATAGCAATATTATCAGTAAAATGTGTTTATAGTTTCAGTGTACAAGCTTACCACTCTGCAAATGCAGGTAATTTAAAAAATAACATGTATATGGTACTATTTTATGCTTTCTTCATCTGCTCCATTGTATTCAGAATTGGACTGAGTTAAACCAGGATAACTCATAGACTTTTTTTATTTCTTATAATCTCAAAGAAAGAAATGTGTTTTAATGTTGAAAACCGTTATTTGAACTAATTTAACCTCATTTAAATTTACTTGTCATCCAGATAAAATGAAAAAGAGTTTTGACTGGCTTCGAATTAAAGCGCACACACACACACACACACACACACACACACACACAACAAAACAAAATTGTGTGAAGGTGTAGTTTCACATTTGCATTGGGAATGGAAGATGTCCCAGTGTGTTTGTGTCTCCTGCATTTGCGTCTGATGTTTGCATTTGATGCGGTGCTATAATTCAGCATACGGAAATACACTCAGAACCAAGATCACGTTGTCTCCCATTTTCACTTTTATTAATAGTGTTCTGTCTCTGGTAATTTGTAGGTGTTATTTGGAAGATGGAGCTTCAAAGGGTGCCTGGCTGAACCGGTCAAGTATTATTTTTGCGGGAGGTGATAAGTGGTCAGTGGATCCTCGAGTTTCAATTTCAACATTGAATAAAAGGGACTACAGCCTCCAGATACAGAATGTAGACGTGACAGATGATGGCCCATACACGTGTTCTGTTCAGACTCAACATACACCAAGAACAATGCAGGTGCATCTAACTGTGCAAGGTATGCATTTCCATCACCGCTATATCGTGAAGGACTATGCTTAGAAATGTTCGATATTCAGATATCAGAATGACTCAGAATTAACTGCCAATGCTGAGAGACATACTGTCATTTTCTTCAGGGATTTACGTTCCTAGATTCCATTAAGTGTAATGGCTATTATAGGCATACAAATTCCCACTTACCAAGATCAAAAATTATCCATTAACAGCACATTATGATTTTTTGTATATGATTCACTTTCTATCTTCCTTTGAGTCACCGCTTCAATAAATCTTTGAGAACCCATGATTGATACATTAAAATAAATCTTTAATAACCCATGATGGATATATTAAAATATTAGAACTTTTTGGAGTATGGATAGTAACTAAAAGTAATCCTCCAGCCTTCTAACACTCTGCCTCAATCCAACTTCTGTTTACTTTGATGCAAGTCACTATGAAAAAAAAGCAGTTTTCTGGAATTACTTGATTTAAATATAGAGTAATTGAAAAAATATGGTACACGATGCTTTATGCTTTGATTTATTTTCATTAGATCATAAATCATGCTAGCCAATTTATAATCTCCAAATGCAAAAAGCATCATCAAATTATTTTATTTGTATTGCACACTAAACTGTGAGAGCATATTTATCCCCAATACAAATGCTTTTCAAGAAAAATGCAATTATAAGGCTGGTAGAATGGAAAATGTGTATTTTTGCCCTTTTATTCACATTATTTTCTTGTGCTTTATAGATTGATCATGTGTTGGTTGCATAGAAATATTATGCTGCGTAACTCGAAATGACATTGCAGTGTTTTGAAGTAAAATTAATAACGAATTATATGATAACGTAGTGCCAGTGAATGCATGTTTTATTCCTAACAGGAAAGCGGAGAGAGCAAGTTAATTGTATTATCTCTGAGTTTACCCTTCAAAAAATCAACATTAAGCATTAATTTAGGCACATTGTTGCATCTGGAAAAGATTGTTAATCTATAACTTTATTAAGTGAGTTTCATTTCCTTACATAAAGGTAAACCTGAATTCAAACACAGCTTCAATTACTAGTAAATATTCTAACTTTGTGATAAAGATTAAACTTATCAACTAAACAACTTTAAGGAGGAAAGTGTGAATTGAAGAATAGGTCAGTGAATTTCCTCAATGGTTTTTATTGTAGATCATTGCAGACTGTGGTGATGTTCCTTATTTAAAAGCATAAGAGAATATAATAAAGTTTTCACTGAAGTCCATCTTTATTAAGAGATTATCCAGAGATTCCAGAGGGCAGGATTTTGTACAGCTTCGAAAACTAACGTGAGATTACCAAGTAAAAAACACATTTCTTCTGTTATCCAAGCCTAATTCTGCTGTCTTGTTTAGTTTTGTGGACCTTGACTTGAGTTTCTAGCTCAAAGACGACAAAAGATTTTTATCACGTGAGAAGACGTATACTTAGATAATAATATATTTGTCACTTGCTATGTAGACACTTTGCTTCTTGTAGGTTTATATGATATATTTCTGAACACTAAATATATCCCTCTTTCTTTTGCTCTGTTCTCTCTTGTTCCACGGTAGGAACAAGATTTTTAAACCAGATTATGGCTATATAAGCCTTGCCCAAGCATATGTTTAATTTCCATAGGATTTCTTTATAACTTTATGTTACATAGATTGTTTAATACTGCACAAACTTTAAAAACTGTTATGTGCTATACTGTGGCACTCTCTTTGCTGACCATTTGATGATGGTGAATTTTTGAACATCATTTTAGGAATGCACTTATTGAATGTTTTATCACTATAATATTTAGTTTCTCTAGAAAAATAAAATTCTTGTCACTGTTTTGAAAGTATGTCATTGGGTCAAATTAAAAGCTAGTAATTTTATAATATTTATGAACATAATTACTTATTGAAGTTGATTGACATGTGGGCAGTTTTCCAATTACATTAATAAAGTTCGGGTAATACATTAATAGGCTTGTCAGTCAACTCAAGAACTAAATAAATGTCATAAAAAGTCAACCCCACTTAAGTTACATTTCCTCTCAGTGAAAGAAAATAAACTGATGCACACATCTCTTCAGTCTTCATATTTATTGGGTTGTCCGATGCTCAGGTCTGTCTAGATAGTTTTGAACTGTATGTTCCTTGCCTAAAAATTTGTCAAGCCTTAATTCACCAGGATAAAGAAACTGAGCAACTGAGAGAAGACTATTAATCACTGATGTCAAACACACATTGGCTGGTAAAAATAAAGATCATCTTTAATTTTTACAACTGTGTACTCAAGGGAACTATTAACAACCGTCATTTTAGAAAGGGTAAAATAAAAGGGATATCTTGCCAACACAGATAATTTGCCTGGGGAATTTGTTGGTGCTACTGATTTCTTAGAGCTATTAATATCAATGGACGGAACAATGGGGGAGAAAAAAAACCACTGGAGTAGGACTTGGAAAACCTGGATTCCAATCCTGAATTTTCCCATGTGAATTGAGTAATTAGCAATCCTCTCTAAACTCTAGTTTTCTCATTTGAAAGAGGAGCACTCACACCAGAAGATCTTAAGATCCATATCAGTTAAAAACAAAAAGACGGGGGCTGGCCTGGTGGTGTAGTGGTTACATTTGTATGCTCTGCTTTGGCAACCTGGGGTTCATGGGTTAGGATCCTGGGTGTGGACCTACACACTGCTTGTCAAGCCAGGCTGTGGTGGCATCCCTCATAAAAAAATAGAGGAAGATTGGCATGTATATTAGCTCAGGGCCACTTCCTCACAAAAAAAAACAAACAAACTGTGATTATTTGCTTTTTATTTGAAAGGGAAAAATGTTATTTAAGTTAAAAGTGAAAAATATTCTATTATACTTGTAGAACACTTGTATTGAGCACCATGCAAACTAACTTTCACACACCAGTACCTTCTAATGTTTACTCTGTAAGTGTATTTTATGTATCTGTGTGTTTTTGTCTCACCACCTGAGCTGAATAATGGATGTACTCATGGAATTTGAAGAATGTGGTGAATTGGAGTTTGCTTCAAGGGCATAGAAATTGGCTAGTAGACTCAATAAGAAAACAATTTCATTACCTGTATATAATATAGCACTGACAAATCAAGTACCTAATTAATTGTTCGGTATTTCAAGTCACACTGTGCAGCGTTTACGAAGAGCAATCTTCCTTGTTCGAGAGTATATAAATCTACAGGGCTAGAGGACTTGTCATGGAGACAGAGACCCCTATTACAATGCTTTGATGATAGGAATTACAAAATGTAAATGCTGTCCGAATATATGACAGGGATGTCTTCTACTTTGAGCCCATGTCTAAAATCCAGGTTGTGTACAGAACAAAATAGGCGTTCTTAGATATTGTATACTAAGTACAGATGCATTCAACAGCCCCAGCCAATACCTTGACTGCAGCCTTGTGAGACTGTGAACAGAGGACCCGGCTAAGATGTGTCTGGACAGAAACTGAAGTAATAAATGTATGTTGTTTTAAGCCACACACACACACTCAGTATATGAAGTGTTTATCGCTCAACTTGTGTCCTTTTCAGGGAGATTTATTCTGGGTTTTCTCTAGGCAGAGTAGAAGGAACTTATACATAACTCTGTGACCAGAATAACTTTCCCGGGGTATTCTGATTCCCTCAGGGTATCTGGCTTACCTAGAATATTTGTGATAGATGGAGTGGCACACTTCCCTTTTCAGGGATGGGCTTATTTTTCTAGCTGCTGGGAGTGTTGTCAGCAGATAGCGTTTAATGACCAGCCTTTTCAGGGATGGCCTCAGCTGTGGACAGCCACCTTGCCCAAGTCAAACTTTGCCTCCAGCAACCAACAGCTAATGGCTGACTGAGGCAGCGATGAGTGAAGCCCCTCCCTGTCAGCCCAAAGCAGGAGAATTCCGATGGGCCATTCTGGCTCCAGAGCAGCCAAGGCTGTTGACCAGCATGCACTCTCTCTCAATTCCTGCTCTGTTCAATCCTATCTCCTTTCTCTTCTTTCTCCAAGGATTTATCACAAGGGCATTCCCTAATAGATATCCTGCACTGTAAACTCTATTTTGTTTCAGTGTCTGCTTCTCAAAGATCCTAAACAACAACAATGTTAAACTTTTGCCTCTGGCTTAGTCATTGTTTTGAGAAAGCCTTTGCAAAGTGGAAAGACAGCACATTCAAACACTATTTATTATTAACATTCTGAATTATACTGGAAGAGATTTAAATACTTATAAAGAAGTGTTAGTACACCATGATAAATTGGAGAAATTGGTGGCAAAAGATAAGGATAGTAGAGTAAGATGCAGTCAGAGATGAGGTTAGATGGCAAAATTTGTCATGATTTCTATATACTTTTAGAGTTTGGTAAAAACAATTTAGTTCTAAGATTTCTAGCAGCCAATACCCAGAGGGAAACAGGATCAGTTATTCATTTCATGGTCCATAAGGTTAAAAGTTATGTTTCTTAGTACCCTGGTCCTGTTATTCAGAATGGAGAAGCATTTCTACTGTGAGTCATCTCAGAGCATCACTGCGAGCTTTCAGGAACATCTCAGTGGTAACTGTATGGTACTCACAGCACTCATTCATAGGCTTGTTCCATATAACACCTCTCAATATAACCTAAAGTGCAGGAAAGTAAAAAAATTAAAAATCTAGAAATAAATTCAACAAGATGTCAGTTCAATAACAGAGAGATAACTTTTGATTATTGCCGTAATCTATAAGCAAATTTTAGGACCTATCCTTTCTGAGTCAAACCTCCACAAATATTATTTCTCTCAGTGGGTCTTTGAATAGGAATTCAGGGACAGATATTTCAAATTTATACTTACCAATTAGTATCTGGAGAGCAATTATTGCATGTGTGTACAAGTATAGAGCTGTATATTTTAAAGACCAGCTCATCTTAATCTAATGATAACATCCTTTTTATGAATATTATATCCTTGACAAGATACATATTGGAAGAAAAAGATACCACGCTTCTGCCCAAGTTGAGGTGATGGGTAGTAACACAGCTTCACAGGATATGGGCCTGCCTTCCACAAAAGACCCAAAGGGGGAAAAAGCTATAATGGTTAAAAAAGCATGTGAAAATACCACACACGTTAGAAAATTTAAGTCATTGTTCTCCAACAGTAAATATTTCAAAATTTTCAACAAGCTACAAAATGAAACCAAAGAAAAGTCATCAGCATTAGGAAAAGTTTTACAGAGCCCATAGACGTCAAAATAGTCATTGCCTAAACACTGTGATGGCTCAGGACAAGGCTCTAAGACTGGCTGTCACTCTGTTTTATTCAAGCTCTATTTATACCTGTGGGGGAGATTAAGATATACATGAGAATCCAATTTGGGACGGGCTCTCAAACACAAAGGAATGATAAAGACCTAAAACATTCACCCTTAATATTTTTAGCACGGAAACAAAAAATAAACCACCTGAAATAAAAATTGTTCCTTAACATAGTGATGTTTCATATCCACCCAAAGAAACTTTAGCTTGAAGGAATGTAACTTCATTGTATACTTAAAAGATAAAATTGTTATAAAATGTATTCTTTTAAAAATTTTCATGATTTTTTATTGAGATATAATTGACATATCACATATTCGTTTCGGGTGTACAAAGTCATTTGATATTTGTATATGTTGTAAAATGATCACCACAGTCTAGTTCATACCCATCACCATACATAGTCACAAATTTCTTTTCTTGTGAGGAGAATTTTTAAGATCTGCTCTCTTAGCAACTTCCAAATATGCACTGCAGTATTATTAACTGTAGTCACCGTGCTGTACATGACATCCTCAGGACTTGTAACTGTACATTTGTACTTTTTAACTCCCTTCACCCATTTCACCCACCTCCCATCCCCCTGCCTCTGGCAGCTACCAATCCATTCTCTGTATCCATGAGCTCATTGTTCATTTGGGTTTTTTTAGGGAAAAATTAGGGAGACTGTCTCTCAAAACTGGCCTTTTGAGAGGCATGATCCGTATCTTTGTTGCATTAACTAGATAACAGATAAATTTCAAAGATCACCTTATATGTGATGATAAATATATATTATCTGTTTTAAGAAAACATTCATTTATTCTCTAAAATTTAGGTTATAAATGATGTCAAATAATTAAGGTAAAAGTTACATGGATAGGGGTGTAGATACTCATTCTCATTCCTTCTGCAGGATATTCCTACTTATTTTATCATAGATCATTCTTTGCTTACCCCAATTCAGATTATGATGAGGGCCAGTAGGAGCGAAAATATACTGAGCTCACACATACTAATCAATACCTGAATACTGATACTGATCACTGGGCTGAAAACCAATTACATTGAATAAGTGATGTAAATAAGGTTGTATTAGTCCTTACAGATTTTCCCTACCGTAAAGTAGTGGTAACAACGGAACTATACATAAAAACATCCTATTTTTGTATTCCATTGGTGTGAAATGTCCAGATTTGGAATTTTTGAAGAAAAGAATTTATGGGCATTTTGGAGTATATGTCCCATTAGTTAATAGGGCAGTCATTGTAATTCCCAGGTGCTTTATTCAATGCAAAACATTTAATCTGTTGAAATAGATGAGATAGCATTATTATTTTTATTTCTTTTTAAGATTTTATTTTTCCTTTTTCTCCCCAAAGCCCCCTGGTACATAGTTGTGTATTTTTAGTTGTGGGTCCTTCTAGTTGTGGCATGTGGGACGCTGCCTCAGCGTGGCTTGATGAGTGGTGCCCTGTCCATGCCCAGGATTCGAACCGTCGAAACCTTGGGCCACCGAAGCAGAGCTCACGAACTTAACCACTTGGCCACCGGACTGGCCCCGAGGTAGCATTATCGAGGTCCGGAAAGATAATGATCTGGTATCTGAACAGTTTAGAACAATTATGCCTGATTTTTGAAACTTGGAAAAAATAAGTCCTTCCAGTGTCATTTGTGATCTAGACTTCAGCAAAATTATGTCTCAAATGTGCCTTCACGGACAAGTTCACTCATGTGGACTTATATGGGATAGGCTTTTTTAGGCAGTGAAATATTGCATAATAGTTTTTAAAATGAATGCATTTTTCAGGTGGACATTTTCAGTTTTCCTTCCAGACATTCCAGTCTGGCTAGAATTGCTGTGGTTATGTGGTGGTGTGTAGCAGGCCAGCTTCTAGGAATCTGGTACCTCACTTTCCCCTGTGAATGTATTGACATTGATTAGGCTATTGGTTTGGTTACTAGGGTCCATAAGAAATAGGTTTAATTGAAATAATTTTTAGTGAAATTCCCCTTTGAATATTGGCACTTCTTCCAGAATAGACATTTTTCTTCTTTCTAAATATTTTTTCTTTCTTTTTTTTCTTTTATAGTCTTTAGAAAAGGTTATTGGCCATTATTTTTCTGTGATAGGAACAAAAGAAGTAGCAGAAAGAGAAGGTAGATTTCAGTGAATAGTGTTTTTCTTCGAAAAAGATTCTCTAGATAAGTGTAGTCATCATATTTTCCTAACCAAAAATCAGTACATGAAGTGTTATATATTGTCTAATACAAATCTTATATTAGAACAGTACTGTACATCAAAACTGTGCAAAAATCCACAGTGTACTGCTTACTATACACAGAAGGAATGAATAAATTGATGGCATTTTCTTACAAACTTTCAATATGCTGTCATCTTGAGCAAGAAAGAGATGAGAAAGAGAAAAGAAATAATATTGATAGATATTGCACACTGATAGCCTCCATCTGAGTCACCTCTTTTCCTATAGAAAGAAGTTTCATGAAAACTGCTGAGCATTGTGAGTTTGTATCAGCAAGAGTAACAATATTGGAATTTAAATAAGCATCTTTGCTAACTGGTGAATTGTGCCAGCAAGGAAGATTCTACTTAAGTACCTCTGATCTACTCATGAGTTGGATAATTTTTTGAAGGGCAGCAGAGGGGGGCAATGAAATCACAGTGGTATAGTTTGTGGTCAGTGTTGTTGAGGAGAGCAGTTCTGACCTACTTTGTCCTTCTTTTCTAATTTTAAATTTTGAATCTTGTTGGCAAGTATTAAATAAAAGGGTATTTGAGAATGGGATGTATAAGAAGTGGAACAATATTTATTCTTCATTTGAGACTGAATAAAACAGTATTTCTGGTTTTGGTAACACAGTTGAAAATGCACTTTGAAAATATTTTAAACTAATCAAATCTTTAAGCAAGATTTGCTGCCCTTTAAAAGTCCCTTCAGGGGCTGATCCCTTGGCTGAGTGGTAAAGTTCACATGCTTTGATTTGGCAGCCTGGAGTCACAGGTTCAGATCCCAGGCATGGACCTATATGTCACTCATCAAGCCATGCTGTGGCAGTGTCCCATATACAAAATACAGGAAGACTGGTACAGATGTTAGCTCAGAGACAGTCTCCCTTAAGCAAAAAGAGGAAAATTGGCAATGGTTGTTAGTTCAGGGCGAATCTTCCTCACCAAAAAAAAAAGTCCTTTCAATGATTAATGGTTATTTATTCTAGTTTTTGAAACACAGTTTGATAAGTATCTCAAGGCTCAGACTAACCACATTTTTTATTTTCTTGATAGTAATTCTGAGTTTTGTTTTATGTGTTGCATTTCAGAATAGTTATATTTTTGCCTATCTTGGAGTATCTTTATATTTCCTAAAAAACAAAGAAAATAACTATGTAAGTAATATGTGTCAAATCCCAATGCAATGTACACTATCAGTATGAAAATCTCTCTATAAATAAAAGATTACCAAGCTTTAGCTGGTCCACTTATTTTGAGAAATCCTGCAAATAAATCTAAGTCTGGTGAAATAATTTATCTTCTCCTTGAAAGTCATTGCAATAAGATTTGATCTATGAAACAATTTTACTGTTTTCTTCCCCAAATTATGTGTACAGTTAAGAAATTACGACCAAGGCAATTAGGATTTTGCTGTTTTCATTAACTAAATTCTAGATGGCATACCCTATTTAACCTTTATGTAGGACAAAGATAAAATTTAGCAGAGGAGAAAATTTGAAGCTACTAATGATATTGTTCATCTTATGATTTGTAACAGAACAATAAGAATTAATTACGCCAAGAGAAAAATGGGCACAATTAAGGCTGGTGACAAAGTTGAATTTGCAGAATCAGAGAGTGATTCTGTGTCTTGCCATCTCTCTGCTCCATACCACTTCACTGCCCATCCCTCCAGCATCTTCTGGTTAGTGATCTAGAGAGAGCAGTAGAGGAAAGGTGGATCATGTACCTGCACTAAGCTGTCAGAGTTTGTAACCCACATTAGTAGGTTTGTGTCTAGACCAGTGGTTCTTAAATATTTTATGGTAATGAACCCATTTGAAAATCTGATGAAACCTGTAGACCTGGTCTCTAGAAAAATATACTCTTAACATTTTACAAACTTCTTTATGTCACCAGAATGCTAAACTGTGTGTGGACTCCAAATAAGAACCTCAGTGAGCTCCTTGAAGGTGAGGACTGAGTCTTAATCCTTTTTGACTCCCAAACAGTGCCTGCAAACATTGGGGACTCAATAGAGATTTGTTGGTTGTGTATATGTGACTACTTCTTTCTCCCTGGCTTCATGCCAATCACTTTGCTTAAGCTGTGACTGAATGTATTGATGCTATCTTTAGGGCATAACACCAGGAATTCTGACATAACAGGAAAAATTTTAAATTAAAAGGATTAGTTAGGCATTCATGACTTAGGTTGCTTATTTTCATTCCAGGTCATAGTATTTTTATCCTCTGCTAATCCCCATGTTTTCACAAATGCAGAATAGTGATTGCATGTTGTAGTGAAAAAATAATAAATGGGATACCAGCATTTTACAAAATATATATATATTTTCCTCCTAGCAATGTTATTTTGAAGAAAAAAAAATATACTTTATATGGGGCAGAGTTAGCTACAAAGATTATAGCCAAGGGTTCCTAATGTCAAACCCAAGTAAGAGGTTAACATTTTAAAAGGACTAAGAGTGACACAATGAGAATTTCCTCTCAGGTATTTCACGTGTTCTTTCAGGTTTTTATTTGAACAAGTTGGTGGATGGACATGTTTTAAAATGACAGGTTGACGACTTGAGAAGAAACAGATTTCAGAGCTATTCATCAATGCAGAGTTAGGCAAGACATGTTTTCCCTCTGCTTATGACCTTTTCATTTAAGGGTAGTCCATTTTGAAAGGATATGTAGGATTAATTCAGTTTAATTCAAAAAATACTTGTGTAGTCCCACTTTAATTCAATACCTGCTCAGTGCAAATAACTTGGCTAAAAGTTGCATGTGCATTCCTACCTGTGGTAAGCAGAATAATGGTCCCCAAAGATGACCACATCCTAGTCTCCAGAACCTGTGAATATATGAGGCTACATGGCAAAGGGGAATTAAGATTGCAAATCACTTGACCTTAAAATAGGGGCAGTATCTTGGATTATCCAGGTAGACCCAATGAAATCACAAGGATCCTTACAGGTGGAAGAGGAAGGCAGAAGAAGAGAATCAGAAGGAGATATGACTGTGGAAGTAGGTCATGGTGATATGGTGAAAGAATGATGCAACCTGCCATTGCTGGCTTGAAAGATAGAGGAAGGGCTGGGGCTGGCCCAGTGGCGTAGTGGTTAAGTTTGCATGTTTGGATTCCAGGCATGGACCTACACACCGCTCATCAAGCCACACTGTGGCTGCATCCCATATACAAAGTAGAGGAAGAGTGGTACAGATGTTAGCTCAGGGGCCATCTTCCTCACAAAAAAAAAAAAAAAAAGAGGAAGAGGATCAAGAGCCAATGAATATGGGTAGCCTCTAGAAGCTGGAAAAGGTAATAAAATGGATTCTCTACTACAAACTCCAGAAGGGAACACAGCCTTGGCAACACTTCAGTTTTCACTGAGAGACTATCTTGGACATCTAACTTCCAGAACTCTAAGATACATTTGTGTTGTTTTAAGCCACTAAGTTTGTAGTAGTTTATGGTAGCAAATAGAAAACTAACACAACATACACACACACATGTGCACACACGCACGTGCACTCAAAAATAAAGATACCTTCATATAAACCTAGAACAGGGTTTCTCAACCTTGGCACTATTGACATTTTGGATCATATAATTATTGTGTATCTGTATGCAGGGGGAGAGAGGATAAGGGAAGAAATATCCTATATATTGTAGGACGTTTAGAAGCATCTCAGGCTGCTATTGATTGAATGTTTGTGTCCCCTCAAATACATATCTTGAAACCTAATGCCCAATGTGATGGTATTAAGAGGTGGGCCCTTTGGGAGTTTCTTGGAGTGGAGCCCTCAGGATTGGGATTAGTGCTCTTAGAAAAGAGACCCACAGAGATCCCTCCCCCTTCCACCATATGGGATTGTAACAGTGACAAAATGGCCACCTAGGAAGTGAGTTTTCACCAGACACCCGATCTGCCCGTGCCATCATCTCGGCCTTCACACCCTCCAGAACCATGAGAAATAAACATTTGTTGTTTACAAATCACCCCATTTGTGATATTTTATGATAGCAGCCCAAATGGACTTAAAACTCTGCACTCCGCACAGTTGACACCAGGAGCGTTTGCTGGTTGTGACACCCCAAAATACCTCTGGATATTGCCAAATGTCTGCTGGGGTAAAAATCACCCCAGGTTGAAAACCACTGAACTAGTAGAAAAAGATGGACATGTGCTGTAATTTTCCTGTGAATGGCAGATTGTGACAAGCTCCATGAAAGTGTGGATCTCGTCTATCTTACTGCCCTATCCTTAGTGAATAGAAAAGGGTCTAGCATGTAATTGGGGCTAAAATAAATATTTAATAAATGATGGAATGAATTAGTGAAGTCCCTTAGGAGTACATGCTAGCCAATGACCAGATAAAATTCTTCTGAATTTTCTTTTCTCATTCAATAATGATTTGGGCTATTCCTCCCTTTGAAACTGGTTAAGACCAGTGTTCTCCTAAGTAGTTTCATGTGGCATAGGCATTGGGTTGTCCTCAGGTGACATCCAGCTCTGATGTTTATAAAGCATATGAACTTCGTTAAGTGTCTCCATATCTTTAAGACTCATTTTCATTCTCTGAGAAGTAGAAAATGATACCCAACTCTTTGGATTGCTGTGAAAATTTAAAAACCAATTAAGTGTATGAGAAATGTCTCCAGGTGTCTGATTCACAGCAGATATTCAATAGGTTTTACCATCCTTCTTTTTCCAGTGAACTAATAATGCACAGATAAATCCTTTCCTCTTCCTCTCTTTGAATTAGGATATAATTGAGAATGCTCTCATCAATTCCAAGTGATTTTTATTTAAGAATATAAATAACAAAGTTAATCTGTAAAATATTAACAAAATTAATTACTCTTCCTTCTTGTGGAGAAATTCCATTTGAAAAGATGTAATAAATCTAAACCAATGTTAAGGTTTTCAGCTACAATAATTGGAAAGAATTCTACATTTTTGGAAACTAATGACTAACCAAAATTAAGGAAAAGATACGGCGGCAGTCGTTTTTGCCTATTTGATCTCAGAGCCGTTCTCTGTACCTCTTTTGTTATGCTATGTGTCATGGAGTTGGCTGACTCCCACGAATGTGTTCCCAGACTGCCATGTTTTCTGGTTGGTGACAGGATTCACCCAGTGGGAGAAACTGGCAAGAGATGAGGGACCGGAGGAAGAGAGAAGTCAGGCTGTTTTCCCCTCTTGCATGGCCACACGCAGTGTCTCCTGCAAGGCTTTTCTCCTCCTTGGCTCCAGCTTCTGCTGGACGCCCATTCTCGCATTGGCACAGTGCACACTGGGTTGTCCCATGCTGTGTGTCTAGGTCCTCATCAACAGTGCTGACCTCTGGTAATGACACCTGCTTGTAGGGCTATTAGTGTCTGCTTGTTATGGATCTCTGAATTCCCTTACTTGCACATGCTTTGGCTTCTTAGCCCTTCATCGACTGTGTGAACAATCCCCTGTATTAAACCCCATTCTTTTGAGATACTTAGATTGGTTTCTATTTTCCTGACTGGATCCTGGCTGATAAAGATCTTTTTCTTAAAATTTCTAATGTTTTCTACTTGTAAATACTCTCAGGGGTATGTTTTAAGCTTTATATCTTCTATATAGGTAACCATTTTGTATAATGATAGTGACCTCTTTACATTCTGGGAAAATAATATATCTCATTCATGACTATAAACAGTAAATTTAAAAACAAATTTCAAAATTAATTACACATATATTGGCATCTCAGATTTACTAGACTAATTATCAGAAAGTAAGATAAATTAGAGAGAAAAGATAAAAGTATGCATAATTATTAAATGCTGGCATTTATGTGAGCCTTGGGCTTCTCTTTATTAGCTTTTTGGGTGCAATTATCATTAACATTTCAGTTGCATCTTTAATGAATATTAGAGCTACGAATACACACTGGCATGAGTGGAAACGGCAGTCTTTCATTATCCACACAGACTGCAACTTTAAGAAAAATAACTTAAAGAGAAGCTGTAGAGCTGCAGGGGTATATTTACCCTGGGAGCTTGGAGCTGTCCAGCAGTATTCTGGGCCTTGATTTTTACAGCTGCACCTGTGCCTTGTGGGGAAAGTAATGAAAAGCAATTTGGGACTTTTCTCCAGTAAACCAGTTACTGACATTGGACAGTAACTCTAGTGCAACCTAGGCATTTTCTTTAAGCAGTTGCTTTGTGTTCGGCTTTGTTCTAGGTGTTAGGAAAACGAAGGTCTACAAATAAGATTTAGCTTTTCCCTTCGAGGAACTTACAAACCAGTGGAGCAGTACTGACAGGAGGCAAATGAGTGCGCTAAAGTTAGATAGGGGCTAGGACAGATGTCCACACAGGGTACCTATGAAGGAAGCAGTCCTCTTTTTATGGAGGCTCGTAGCCAACTTTGAAGTAGTTGGTAGCTTGGAGAGGGGCCTAAGGTTTGACTACAAGGCAGGGAGTGATGGTTAGCTGTAGGAAAGTGCTTGGAAGGAACTGTTAGTGTGCATGATAAAGCATTCAGAGCTGAATGAGAAGCTACTTAAGACCCAGCAAGAGCTGAAGAAGCAGGTAGAAGTATGATCCCACATTGTCTTGTTCCATAAAGTGGAATGAGAGTTGGGGGAGCGGCGGTTTGGGAACAGGACCAGCTCTTCAGATGGGAGGAATGGCTCCTTTAGAACATCACTGTAAGACATCCTTTAGAAGTGGTGCTGACAAAGAAACGCTCAAACATGTCACTCCTGAGAGATCAAGATGCTTTTGGAGGTTGTTTGAGCGTGTGAGAAGCAATGGGACTCTTGGAGAGCAGATGTAGGAGGCTGTAATTGCTGGGTTCGACTGCTGACTGGAGTCACTCACTGCTGAAAGGAGCAGCTGCCGAGAGTTTAAGCAGGGAGTCCTGGGGAGCCACGGCTGGGAGCTTCCTCAGATTAAGAAGCTGCTACGGGAAGCGGCAGTTATGTGTGTCATTGTATGGAAACTTTAGAGTTATCCATCCAGTGCCACCATCTTCGCAGCTGGCACTTAAGTACCTCTGATCTACTCGTGAGTTGGAGAATTTTTTGAAGAGTGCAAGAGAGGGACAATAAAATCCAGGAGTTGTGTAGTTTGTGGTCAGTATTGTTGAGGAGCAGTTCTGTCCTACTTTGTCCTTGTCCTCAAGTTTTAAACATGTTGGCAAGTATTAAACAAAGGACATCTGAGAATGGGATGTATTAGGAACAGAACAATATCTATCATTCATTTTGAGCCTGAGTCAAACAGCATTTCTTTTTTTTGGTAAAACCCAGTTCAGTTGGAAGTGGTTGAAACACAGTCTTACATATATGAAGAAATGCTGAAAGATTGACAAAATTGACTTGAGATTTTTAAATAACAAGTTGCTTCAAACTTTGACCCAGGCTTCTTTGGCTGATGTGGAGCAACTTTTTGTTGTTTATTGAGGAACATTTTTACCCTAAAGAATATCTCTTATACTGGTCCAAACAAGGTGACGTGACTTTAAATTGAGGAATGCTTTAACCATAAAACCCATGAGTATAGGTAAAATTTATACCTTTTAATATTTTTCCCCTGGGAAGAGTGACAATCATTTTTACCCTGTTCTCAAAGTTCCTGACACTAATATAGGTTAAGACATTTGCATTAAGACACCAGAAAAGAAGTTCAACCTATGGAGAACTTGGTAACCTCTGGAAAAATTTTATCCACAAAAGGCACTTTTGTTTAACTGATGAATTTATATGATCATCCTCTTGGACGCTATCTAGCATTACTCTGAAGCTGTCCTCTTGAAATGTGTGGAATGATATACCTTGGTGCGTTAGTGACTGAATTTATATCCTTTTGGACCAGCATAGGCTCAGTTAAAAGGGAGAAATAGAAGCAGAATAACAGACTTTTTATTTTTGATTTGGGTGGAACAAAATTACAGTGTAAGAATGTGAGAAAGAAAATCCAGTTGGAAAACTATTGTGATGGTCCATACTTTGATGAGGCTCTGAAGACCAGTGTGGATATCGTGGAAATGGAAGGAAGACTGCGGAGGTAGAGATATTTAACTTGTGAATGTGAACACTTGAATTTTTAAATTATAATATATCTAGTAATACTTCTGTTTTGTTTAAACCTTATAATGTTGCTGATTTCTTCAAAATCACTTCTCTGAGAAAAATTCCATGTGGATTAAGCCACAAGGGAGTCCGTTAACCTGGCTTAATAGATACTTCATTGCCATGGGTTTTAATCGACAAACTTGACCTTCAGTCTTCGCCTGTTATGCAATCTGTTCTGAGCAAACAATGAAATGAAGTGAATCAGGCTTTGAGTATATTAGTGAATTGGGGTTTGAGTGACCAAGAATGAAATGTCAGAATAACAACACAAAAGAGAAGATTCAATTTTTAAGATTCGGCATACTCAAATTTTTTCTTTCTAGGTGCAGCATGCCATATTCTCTTTTAAAAGGAGCTTTTTTAATAGAAAAGCTATGTGTGTTTTTTCAAAGGAACATAAATTTACCCTTGAAGTTCCTGACCTTCTAAAGACTCCTGGAAATAGTCACTTTAAGTCTGCTCTGGACAAATAAAAATTGCTCTCAAAGGTATTTATTTAGCTAATGAAGATGCCTTGCAGAGCATTTGAACAATTATTTGAAGGCAGAAAACAGTCCATAGCTCATCCATCTCTTGTGGAGAGTTGTCGGCTTGCATACCTTGGAGTGTTTTTTCCCGTCTCCAAAGGAGACGCTGCCCCACTTTCTGAGACTTGGCATGTGGCTGAGATTACTGCGAGGCTTTTGAGCTTGCAGTTCACACGGCCCACTTGTCTTTGACAGTATGATATGTTCCTCTTTTAACTTCGCAGTACACAGCAGTGAGGTCTCCCTTTAAAGGCAGCCTAACTCAATCTGTGCTTTCTGAAGTGTGGTTTGTTATCCACTTTGGCTGCTGCCAAAATATGATATGACTTACTTTTTGTATTTGCATGTAGTTAGAAAATTGGTGTGGCCTTATCAAGATCGAAAGGAGGAAATGTATGAATCCTCGGACCCTTTGAATTCACAGGAACTTCTTGGAACATACTTAAGGCTTAAAATATGGAGTTAATCAAACAGGAGGAGCTATATACTTCAGAAGCAAAATTATCTCCTGTTTAGTTCCTTCGAGATGGGTGAAGGCGTCAGACTTCCGTTTCGTCACCACTGGAAAGAATAGGAGTTATTCGTTATACTTACTATTAAAATGTGATATTACTGTTCAAAGGTAACTAAATATCCCAGTTTGATTTAATGTGCTCCATAACTTTTCAGTTCTCTCCTTGTCCAACTGCGGTCCTTAACATTCCATATGATGATCATAAAGTGACAGTTATGAGTAGCCATAGGCTCCAAGCGCTGTGAAGTGCCCTCTGCCAAACGTGGCCTCTATCCTCTCTGACTACTACATAAAACCAAGAACACTGACACGGCGAGAGGTATAGAGGGCATATGCATACACATGAAATACCAAGAAGAAAATGTGACACCAGCCTCTACCTTTCTCTGTTTCCCGGACTCCTGTGGTCAATCAAATAATCAAAAATTGCCTGTCACAGACAGCTCCATGGAACCCATTAGCTTGAGCTCAGAGTGAAAACATTGCATATGGCTGAATAAAACACTAGGCTTGTCATTTGGCTTACGGCCCTGCGTCACTTAACGATGGAGATCTGTTCTGAGAAATGCGTTGTTGGGCGATTTCATCATTGTGCAAACATCATAGAGTGTCGCCACACAAACCTAGGTGGTATAGCCTACTACGCACCTAGGCTGTGTGGTACCAATCTTACGGGACCACCATCATATATGTGGTCCGTCGTTGACCTAAATTTCATTATGCAGTGCATGACTGTAGTCTAATGACTAGAATACTGTATCTTTGGGATTGGAAAGTCTCTGGGTTTTGGTATTTTGGCCTGATGATTCTACGTGTATTCTTTACATTTTCAGTGTTTCATGATGAATGGGTACTTTTTAAGGATCTCAATGCCACCTGGCACTTCACCACCCAATTGGCTGTTGCTTACCATCCTGACAGTTAGCAAGGAAGAATGTAAGGCACTTTGTTTCTAATCAGACTCATTATCTTTTCACTTTGTACTTCATTTGATTTTTAAAATTACAAAATTAATAGAGACGGGCACATCAAATGAATAGACTTTTATGTGGGTGGTTAGTGTTTGAAGCACTCTCTCTAAGGCAGCAGTGCAGGTGGAATGGCAAGCAGTCCCCTCACAGCCTGCTCCCGCAAGGCAGCAGTCCTTCCGCCTCCCTCTTCTGTCTTTGCCCGCCCCTACCCTACGGGAACACTGAACATTCTGCTGCCCCCTTAAAGAATCCTCGTGTTTCACACCTTGGCATTTTCTTCTTTCTTGAACCCTCTTCCTTCCCTCCAAGTGGAATTAATCAGCTCTTCTTTCAGTCCTTTTTGACCTTTTTCTGTCTTCAATCATAGTCCATCATTGGTTAATATATCTGTGTTTCTGGCTAAAATGTAAACCACATGAGGACAGGCATATGTTTTATTTATAATTCTCAATAAATATTTCTATATTGAATTAATCATGCTGCCATAACTGATATGAATCAACTACTAGAACCATGCTTTGTGGAGAAAATGACTTCTCTAGAATTTTGATGCCATTACAGGGGCTTATGCAGTGGAAAGAGGTAAAATGTTGCACTAAGAATGCCCTGAATGTGGGTCTTGGCTCTGCCACTTAGTAGCTGTGTGAACTCAGCATTGAGATACTGAACTCCTAGAATTACTTTAAGAATTAAAATACGAAATGTGTTAGGGCCAGTCCAGTGGCATAGTGATTAAGTTTGCATGCTCTGCTTCAGTGGCCCGGGGTTCACAGGCCTGGATTCCTGGCATAGATCTATGCACACTGCTCATCAAGCCATGCTGTGGTGGCATCAAGCATATCAAATGAAAGAAGATTGTCACAGATGTTAGCTTACTGACAATCTCCCTCAAGCAAAAAGAGGAAGATTGGTGACAAATGTCAGCTCAGAGCCAATCTTCATCACCCCCCCCCCAAAAAAAATGACATGTTAAGTACTGGACACAAAGTCAGTACTCAGTAAAGCACACTATTACTATTTGTAATGAAAGGCTTTTAAGAGATTTTTATATGTGTTTATAGTCAGTTGAAAAGGTCAGTGGTTTACTTCAACTCCTCAATTTCTCCTCTTCTTTGTCCCTCTACCTACTTATTTGATAGGTGTGTCAAATAGCATTATTATAAATATTAGCTGCCTGTTTCTGTAAGTTTCTACTTCTCTATTTCTTTCTTTTGGAGGGGGGATGACAGCACAACATAGAAAAATACATATGCCAAGGCATTTTTCAACTTTGTCATGACAAAAAGGCTTCTTGTCAAAGCTAAATGTGTTAAAATGCCACCCAGCCACTTTGTTTATTAGAAATAATGAGATTTTTGGCAACCTTTTTATTTTAGACCAATCATCTCCCAGCCTGACAAACAAAGCAATTTAAAAAAACTAGATTTCATTGTGTGGCCTCTAAATTTCATCACGACAGACTAATTACAGACCACATTGTTGGGAAAACTTTTGGTGTCAACTAAAGGAAGAAAAAAAGACTTAATAGCAACCGAAAAGACTTTTATATACAAAATGGTAGTCATTACCAATAGTTAAAATAAGAACACAAGAGCAAATAAATCCACCAGTTAAAATAGGTAATAATAGGCACTGATTTCATAGTAAAATGATGGCAGCATGGGTCTTTATGTGGAACTACTCAAAAAGGAAAGCAAAATTGTTTCCTTACTTTTTGATATTATGACATAAATAAGAAATAAAGAGAAAGACAGTGATAGTAAAAGAGGGGGTGGGGGGCTACATTGACTGAGGTCATTCCCAGCTCCTACCTCCCATCAGGAGGCCATGCAAAGAAAGAACTGTATCTTTCCACAGGACCGAACACTGTAGTGCTGTAGGGCTTGGATGCTTGTGTAAAGCCATGGGAAGAATAAGCTAACACCCATATATTTCTATAGGAAAGCCTGAGGGGGCCTACGTGTCATTGTAAACTGGAGTGGCGGCACCAAGTGATAGCACCAAACTTAAAATCATATGAGAGGTGGAATGAGCAGCTGAATGGTAATTGAGCATGTGGTTTGCATTGCCTGGACCTGGACCATATCAACAGCAGTTGTCCCACTGTCCCGACAAGTTAATAGTGGAGAAAGGGGCACAAAACCGCAGTACGGTGTTGTACGAGCACATGTTTACTTAGTAGATAAAGATTCTGCACCTCTATAGTTCATTTTTCATGAATTTCCAAAAGTTCTGACTCAAGGGGAAAATCTGTGTGCCTGTTTCTATTTGCTTGGTTTAGTTTCTTTTTTTGGTTAAGCTGTCAGATTTTCTTATAAATATTATTTTTCAGTTCTCATGTCTTCTGAGAGGTAGCCTAAAGAGATGTTATGACTTTGTTGGCATACTCTGGAAATCCACGAGCAAGTGGTATTTCCGGTTAATTTATCCGTTCATAGCAACAAGGTTGTGCCTCATTTACCTCTTCTATGAAATACAGGTGGAAGAAAATATGAAGAGAAGAAAAAACAAAAAGGATAAGGTTGATCGTGCATTAATGTAACAAATCACCTAAATGTTGATTGTTGAAGTAAAGGATGCATGAAGTCTGTCTATTGCAAGACTAGCCCCGGGGTCCTGTGTTCATGCGTGCCCTGCCAGTGTCTTCTTAGAGACACAGATATGGTGTGGGTTGGTGCAGAAAGAGTTAATTCTCACTCAAGTTTGGTGTCTCAGAATCATATCCTAGGTTGACCATGAGCTCTGGCCTCAAGGGCCAGAAATATCTCACAATCTTCTCATATTGTCGAAATTAGAATGTCTTTGTTTTAAATCTAGCATTTGTTATGCTAATGGGAAAGGATGTTGGTATTGTGATCAACTCTTCACAGAGAAGCTTATCCCACTGAGTGATTAGAGACATGCTGGGAAAAATATTGTTTGTCTTATATACACCAAGGGGTATACTTAGTTATCAGTGTTTTGTGGGGTTTTTCTTTTCTTCAGAAGAAACACTTTGTGTTAGTAGAGTTTGCAACCATGTGTTAATGACTAAAATAATGAAATTCAGGAATGGCAGCTCTATTATTTTTTCCTTTGTGTGTGTATGCCATCCATTTCTTTGTTACAGAAGATTAGAAAGTGCTGAACAACTAGAAAGAAAATAATTAGAAATAAAATCAGGGTAAAATGAATAGAAAAAAATTCTAATCAGTTGATAGAGCCATGTCATTTGGCATTGGGTCTTCTTTCAGTTTTCACATATTGTCTCATCCTTCAAAATCTAATCTCTAAGACTGAAGAAATCCAAAAATAAAAACAACATGGAAATATCACACAAAAAATATATGAGTTTAGAAGTGAAATCATGCAGGCTTCTTTTCTTGTCTATTCTAAACAAGAGTGGAAAATGTAATGTAGAAAAGGAGTGCTTCTAAATTTTAGTAAATATATACAGCTAGAAGTAGATGAATTTAGGGTCTAGCATTTTCCTTTAAACCCATTGAGACTGAGAAAGATTTCCTGCAGAGAATTGCACTGAAGCACATGTAGCAGACAATTATAATTAGTGCTAAACCTATAGCAGAGAAAAGAGAAAATTTTTTTAAAGAGTGAAATTGGGAATTATTACAAAGTATATGAAAATATTCAATCTAGTAGTAAATTTATATATGTGTATATGTGTAAATATACACACACGCACACATCCTCATATATAAAAATCACAGTCTGTTTATTAATAAAGACATTGGAGGGTGTATTGGAGAAGTATGGTAGAATACAGCATTTCTTAAAGTTTGTTCTTTGGAATAATAGTTGCAAAAAATGATCTACAATAAAAGGTCTCATATAAGTTTAAAAACTGTGAATGCTATACTCCCCTCTAAAACATACACATAGTAAAGTTACATAGGATTCTCTAAGAGCAGTTTTTTATCATAGAATCTGTGATAGTCAGAATAGTGGCTGCCGGAGATGACCAGTTCTTAATCCGTGGAACCTGTGAATATATTATCTTAGGTGGCAAAAGGGAATTAAGGTTGCTTATCAGCTGAGTTTAAAATATAGAGATTATCCTGGATTGTGTAGGTAGGCCCAATGTGATCACTAGGCTCTATAAGTGGAAGAGAAAGACAGAAAGACAGAAAAAGAGGCCAGAATGATGTGATGTGAGAAGGACATTGAAATCTGCCTGTTTATTTGGGGAAACATTAATATAGTAGAAAGGGACTAAAGAGACAAAGATCCTAATTCCAAATTTGCTACTAAATGCCCATATAACCTTGGCTACCTAATCTTGCATTTCTTGGCCTTAATTTCTTCAGGTAGCCATGTCCCAGGATCAGCCCCTGCTGTCTTGAGGCTTAGAGCCCATTCCTTAGCTTTCTTCGCGCCTAGGGCTAAAAGTATTTTGCATCCATCATCTTATTTGCATCATTTGGAACAATGCCCTGAGGACCAATGACTGGGTACCATTATTCTCATTTTACAAATATGAAATTTGACGTGCAGGGAAGTTGAGTTTCTGGCTGCAGATCAAAGAGATAGTGAGTAGCAGAGCTAGGTCTTAGACAGGTGTCACCTGCCTCCTGACCAGAGCTCTTTGCGCTGTCCTCCATTTAGTCAGAGGTTAATAAACATGGCAATACAGAATTCTTACAGAATGCTTTATTTTCTGTACCAATCTAGTCACTGATAAGATTAATATATTCCCAGTCAATATATTCTTTAATCAAATACATTGAAGAAATGTCAAGATTAATATATTCCCAGTCAATATATTCTTTAATCAAATACATTGAAGAAATGTCATTGGCTAGCATGATATTGTCTTTGTAAAATGTTTGATATATTTACATCAGGAGAACGATTTCAATAAAAGAAACACAGTACAACCATATTTCTCTTACTTGGGTGGTGCTAATGCTTGGATATATTTTTCCAAGCACTACTGGAAACTTTGGATAAAAGCCAAGAGTCTAGACTAGCCTTAGACATGGTCACTTAACCTATTCTAGAAGCTGAGGATTTTGCCAGAAAAACTGAATGTAACTTGGAATGTAATTTTACTTATTAGTTGACTGGAATAGTAGGCAGAGCTGTAAAACGGAAATAGAATGGATTTTCGAGTCAAATTACCTGGACTTCAATTCCTGCTTTACCACGATTAGCATCGTTACCTTCAGTGAACAATTTCAAGTTAAATAATCAGTGTCACTTTAATCATCTGGAAAATGAGGATAATCAGGCCTGTCTTAGAGGGTTCTCGCCACCTAATAGGTATCCAAGTATTTCCTGTCATTACCCACACACCTCTAACACTGTTTTGGACTAAGAGCCTTTCCAAAGTATTTTGGGACTTAAATGTTCACACTTCGTTTGTGGGTGTTCCTTCGCCTCTTGTCCACTGGATTCTAAGTGTCTTAAAGCTTGGGATGATGTCTTATTTAAAGTTTATCATCAGCATCAAGCATGTGGTCTGGCCTCCAATAGACGCTTGTTAAATATTTGTTGAATGATTGAGAATCTTCACTGAATATTACTTGACTGACATAATGCCTGACTTTGTAGAGTTACTTTCAAAAATCAGTCATATGGGAAAAAACTTTTTTAAAAAAACAAGATGCACTGTCCTCATCAATCTGTCGATTTTAGTTTTAATTTCTTCCTTTCTTTCTGTAAGCGTCTAGTCAGATGATAGATGTGATTGAAACTGTAGCATGTTTAAGTAAATCTCTATACTATTTATGGAGTCTATGCATAACTACAATTGGTGACTTTGATTAAACATGTTTAATATATCTGATGTAATATTTGCTGTCTTTTTGTAGTTAATAAATCTTTCAAACACCTCCTCAATATTAATATATTGATTCAGTATTCATAATGTTTGTGAAGCCTAATTTATTTTCCAAATCTGGTCAAGAAAGACTTACGTTTGGAACCAACAAGATAAATCTTACACAGATTTGTGTAAAGTGGAACAAAATAAATATTCAGAAGACTTCTAAAATCACATGAAAAGCCCTTTCCAGTTAAAACTGACAATTCATTACTCTTTTAAATTGTGGGTACTTGAGTGGGATGTCAGTTTTGCTTATAAAATTAACTCACCAGTGCCAGCCACTGTTATCATCTTGTCCTAGCTCAGAACAAAAAGAGGCAGACAGAGGAATTTCTCTTGAATTTAGAAGTGGTTTGGTGAGATTAATCAAACAATAACAAAGCAATCATGCTCAACAAAGACAAAGAACATAAAAAGGGTATGTTTTATTTCGGGATATATCCTCAAAGAAGTATAAAATTGAATTTTCAGAATTGTGTCCAGTTTCTCTACACTCTTTTATTCCAGTCCTATTTTGCCTGATTTGTGGAATACTTTATGAGAGGAAAACCTCCAGCCATTTCAACGGACTCCTGCCCGTATGCCTAGCTCCACGGCAGCATGAAGCAATGCCATCTCAAAGATGTGCTCTCCGTAAATTGACCATTGCTACTTTCATCTTTAGGATTGTGCCCACGAGCACTGCAGCAAAGACTTAATTGTTTTGAAAGCCTCACAAGCAATCCAAAGGACATTCTCCACGTATCTCAGCAGCAAGAGTCCATAAACTTCAATTAATACTATTGGGAGTTCCATGGCTAAAACTTGAGTGTTTTCAAATGATTTTCCCTTTGCCAAAGTGTTAAACTGTACACTATTTTAAAAATATGTATGTATTTAAGAGATAAAGGAAGATAAGTTAGCTCATTTTCTTAGAATTGAGAAAAGAAAGGAAATAGTCACAAAATTTTTTAGTGTCTACTTTGGTAGCAAAAAATAGCACATGAATTACTTTGCAATAAGAGAGGTAATGATTTAGATGCTGCTCTGAGGGATTAATAACTGTGAGAATTGATTATATAGATTTAAAATGACAGATGTTATATATGGAAGAGGTTTTAGAAATCAACTATCTCAATTTATAGATAAGGCACTAAGCCCACTGGAGTTGAATGATTTTGGTAGCTCAGAGACAGTAAAAGAATAGGTCAAATAGACCTAAGTTTAAAATCTGTTTCTTGGGCCGGCCCCATGGCCAAGTGGTTAAGTTTGCACGCTCTGCTTCGGTGGCCCAGGGTTTCACCGGTTCAGATCCTGGGTGTGGACATGGCACCACTCATCAGGCCATATTGAGGTGGCGTCCCATATGCCACAACTAGAAGGACCCACAACTAAAAATGCAACTCTCTACTGGAGGAATTTGGAGAGAAAAAAAAAAAAAAAAGAAAAGAAAAAAGACAAACAATGAAATCTGTTTCTTTCCCTTTTTTTGGAGGACCCCTCAGAACCTCCTTTCTTTAACCTTTGTAGGTAAGTTATCTACCTTCTAAGGATGTTCTATGGGTATTGAAGTCTTTAAGACACTTAAGCATATGGCTGGGTTCCTGTGACACATAAGTGTTCAACTCATGTTGGTTCCTCTGCCTTTCTGCTCTTCTCTTTGTCTGGAGTTCTTTCAACTATAGCACATTTGCTAGAATTGGTTCAGTGTTTGGATTAAACATTGTCATAATTCAGACTTGTAATTGTGGCTAAATTGGAAATGTTTGCATCAAACTAGGATGAAAGCTGTGCTGGAGAAGATTCAAAGGCATGTTGTATAGAAGAGACCCAGTGACTATCTCATATGGACTTAACTGGTGTCTTTTTCAAATTCTTCTTCTGATAATTTTCCATTTGTTCCAAAGCAATTATTTGATATTTCTAACAATGGTTAATTCAATGTTTTGGCCAATTGTATTACCACATTAAATTGGAGTCAATAAATGCCATATAGTTTCTAGATAACTACAATGGAGATATAGTAATGTAAACGGACACCAGACCTGGAAATTACTTTTAAATCTTTATGAAAGTGCTCTTTTTGGGCCATATGTTTAATCTGCATTAAATTTGAAGTGGTCTATTCTCTTATAAATGTTGATCATCACTTTTAGTTTAAACTTTTTCGAATAAAGTCAAGTACAGATAGAGAGTAAAAGGAATGACTATGACAGAGCCAAAACAAAATGATTGATCTATAATGTCTTTCCCTAGAGCCAACTGGAGTTAACCAGTAGGCTGGTGCCAGTAGCAATTAAAGCAAGAAAATTCCAGAGGTGAAAATAAAGAGTCAGTTTGCTTGCAGAAACAGGCAATTGTGTCAGGATTGGCTTATAGAAACTCTAGTTTAAACGTCTTCCCAGCCACCTTTAAAAGACAGACATGCCTTCTCTTCTTAAGAAGAGACTGCTAGTCTTACCAAGTCCTATATTGGACGAGATATAGAGATAGATTTGAATGGCAGTGTTCAAAAGTTTAAGGAACATTGCTTCTACATTAAGTTTATATTACTTTATCAGACTTTGTGTCTCTACCATGGCGATGGTATTATCTTTCATTTAAGTATGATATTGTTGTGTAGTATCATAAAGCAAACTTGATTATTTTTTGGAGATCATACCATGAATATCAAACGATTCTGTCCAGTTATGTAGAATTGGCACATAACAGTTATTAATCATGCTGTTTTATAATTTATAATAAAGCTTCTCATTAATAATATAAATTAATTTTAGTAAGTAGGATCTATTTGAAGTCCTGCCCAAGACCCCTCTTTTTCCCTTACTGTGATGCTGATAGATGCAGTTGCTCTCCTTAGCAATGGCAGCACAACTGCTTTTGTTCCCTGAGGCACTACTTCATACTGGATTTCATTTTGGCTAGATAAAAGATAGACTAAAGGATTTTAGTGTGACACATAGCAGAGTGATGACATGGAGTCATCACAAGCTCTTCTACCATGGAAATAGGGAAGCAAAGTAATGAAGCAATTGTCATTAATTGAACTACTAAGACTGATACAAAGTATGAGACCAGAAGTCTGTTTCTGCACACTAACATTAAGGTCAGTAAACAATAGCATGCGTACTGTATATCTTCCTGATTAATGGAAAGTAAAATAATTATAATTGTATATATATATATATAATATCCCTGAAAGAAAGAAAGAAACTATATAATGGAAATGTATTTGGACACATACCAAAATCCATAGATGATCACTTTTGTCACATGATTAAATACATCACCTTAGTCATGGAACTTCCAGGACATCTCTAGATGAAAGATTGAGGTCACAATGGTGCTCTTTGACTGATTTAAAGCTAACAATATCTGACATATTAAATATCTTAGTTGAAATGCTATCATTATATAAAAATCTTTTGTCAAGTTTGGTTAATATTTTATAGAGTGAAGTGCATAGAAATAGCATTGAAAATAAAATTCCTGCTTTAATTTTGCTGGAGAGCAGAAGAATATTAAGCTGAATAAAATATATTTCTTATCCAGTAAACATACTAAAGATATGAGCTGACATGAAAAACGTGGCTGGATATCATCACAGTGGTATCAAAAGTCAGCAGCGCTTGTACTTGTGTCCAGAGGTGAATGTGGGCTTGCGAATAGTACCGTGAAGGCTTGACTTAGTTTTCTGATCTTTCAACTATGGTGTCTGGAGGCTTACACATTTTGGATCACATTTCTTCATTTTTATTTGATCTAAAAATCCCTATGCTTAACAGAACTAAATTTCATAGATAGATACAAACTAAAAATGGGAAATTAATAAAAGAGGATTCATCATAGCGTTTTAATAATTTGTTAGTATATCCTAGCCTCAAATAATTTTCCCTGTTCCAATAACATAGCTAATAAGTTATTATCACAAGAACACATGAAAATATAATCTACAAATGAAGCTCACCCAGAAAAAGTAATAACTTTCTATAATTTTATATATGTTTGAAAGTATATTTTAGAATTAGCAATAACATCTTATGGCCATATTGTCTTATATACCGAAGAAATTTATTTCTTAAAATAATTTACAAATTGTGTATTCTCTAGTAGAGCAGTTAGTGAATATTTTAAAAATTATCACAACGTGATGATGACCTTACCAATGTTGGGTTAGAGCATGAAAAGGAAAAATGTGTTCAGTTCTGAAGTGACAGATTTATCTTTGAGGCAAAAATAACAGGTTGTAACGTGTTTAGGTCAAATGTGAATTGAAAAATTGGGTAGATCCTGGATGGCACTAAATTTCTGAGCATAAATTCAACAGGATGTGACCAAGCAAATCATCCCATAGAGCATAGCTGCTTCAAATGCAGTAGCTATAATAGGTTTTAATTCTTCATAAGAATGAATGATTTTGAGTATCTTGTGAATTAGAATCAACCAAAATATATTAAGGAGTAATCCATACGAGGAAGTTCTTCAACTGCTGTTAATTTCTAGCTTTTTTTGGGGGGGGGGCATTAAAAATGCATAAACTGACAAATGTCCTTGTATTAAACAGCCTTAATGAATGCATATCTTTGAATTCTTCAGAAAGCGTCAAATTTAAAAGCACACCAATCACACACTGCACTCGTATTTTATCATCTAGTAAATAAGTCCTGGGACAACGGGCTCTGGGGCTATGATATCCAGTCTCGTCATTACCCTCGGATCCTTAAACTTCTGCGAACCTCTAGGCCTGCCTCTTTCAATTTCTAAGTCTGTGAAATAGGAGTAAGGCCTTTCCCTCCTTACTTTCCCTGGACATGCAATTAATAATATAAATATTTATGATTTTTGAAGAAAAATAAACATTGTGTTCATTATATTTTGTGATATTATGGTTAAAAATCAAATATAAGATGTTTATATCTCATTTCCAGTAAGAGGGTCTTTGAAAAGACACTTGTCCAGTACTACAATGTCCCAGAGTGGTTAGGAGGCCACTCCAGCCCCAGGGTCCCATCTTGATGGATCTTTCATCTTCTGTAAGCCAGTTGCCGACACTATAAACCAATGAAATTGATTGTTTATTCAACAGTAGTGAATTAGTTTGTACCATATGTAGTGTAGGGATTCAGCAGTGTACAAGATAGCCCCCAGAGGCTGCTCTCAGGGAGCTTACATTCTAGTGAAGGGAGATGCATAGTAAATAAGAAATGTGTCAAGTAGTAATAATAGTATCAAAATATCAGAAGTAGTTAATAATGGTACCCACTCTTATTATCAGTAGCAGTAGCAGTAGAAGCAGTAGTAGTAGCAATGATAGGCTGTTAAGGAAATAAATAAGAAGGTTATTCCTTATTTTTGGGTCATTTTGTTTCTACTCACTATGTCTCAAATTTGAACCTCATTTTCAAACTTCATTGTGCATTGATAAAATGCTTTGGATAATTCCGTATTGCTCCTCCCTTGATACCTCAGTAAATGCAGATCACAAAACCAAGATCACTGTCATCATCGGATGATTTTAGTCTGGAAATAATGAGCTTTAAAGTCATATAGATCCATGTTCAAATCATTACTTACATATTATATGAAGATTAAATAGGAACAATTTTAAACACGTTAACACTGCTTAGCTATGATGATGGTGATGGTGATTATTTTCTCTCTCTATTCTCTATTTTCTGCCTAACCACGATGATAGCCTAGTAGCAAATCTTGTTTCTCTGTTTCAGAGTCTCTTCCCTTCAGTCTATCTTTCCCAGTACAATCAAATCAATATGAATTAAAACGTTTACATTTTGTGTGGAAAAATTCTGTACCTTTTGAGAGGTGAGTTGAGCAAATCAATGTGCTTTCCTTCTCTAGCTTCTGTAATTGTGGTTACAGCTTAAATCTTATGTTTCCTCTTAAAAGTTATTAAAACATGCAAACATTCTTTTCCCACGTTAATTGGAGCCCTGCCCTCATTTTCCAGTACATACTTGGCTACCCTGCAAGTTAAATAACTCTAATTATTAAGATTCCAAACATTACATGTATCAGTGAAGGCAATTAAGATGATTTGAATAGTATTAAATGAAAACGAACTATTTCTGTTTCAAAAACTAAATAAATATGCTCAGGGATTTTTACATTGTTAAATTGCCTCAGAAATAATTGGACAATTCAATATAATAAAGGGAATGCAATAAATAATTTTAATTCATAGCAATAAGTAATGTGCTTATTTGCATGACTGGGATAAAGAATGCATTGTGCAAATACTAAACAGAGACTAATAGGGGAAAGCATACATTATTGTACTTCTAAACCTCTAATTCGTAAGTTATGACACTTTGCTGTGATTCAGTTTGGCCTAACTCTACTGTAGCATCCCTTATAAGAGTTCTCAATCCCCTCCCATTTACCATGTGAGGGAATCCCCATATATCAGATCAAGGAAACTGCATAGGACTTTCCTTAAGCAGGATTTCACACTCAATGGCATACTGTATTGTTTGATTGGAAGTAGAGAAATGGAAAACTACATAAGCAGTCATTGCCTCGACGAGGGTATTTTGGTTGTATATAACTCCCACGTTTTCCTTCACTAAGCATGTTTTCTCTGTAGCCCTTTGGGAAGACCTCAAGTACTCCAAGAGCTATGCTATCAGAAAGACATAAGGAGAGCTGCAGGGCCGGGGGAGAATTAGCACCCATGAGAGGGGCCCCTGACCCATGGCACTGATAGTTTGGACACTTCCTGAAGGAAAACAGTAGTTCTTATTTAATGAGGTTTGGATGAGACTAAAAAGCAAATACGGAAAATTTCAGACAAACCTGCTATGAGAAGAAATGAAATGGTTTCCAGTCAGAATAGAGCAGTTCCTAACTATGAATAATATGACCTTGGATTAAAGACAGCCCAACACTAATCAAAAATTTTTCTACAGAAGAAGTGATTTCACATTTAATTAGAATAATAAATATTGGTTTTAATTTGGGTAAATGAGGCTATGTGCAGATCCTGTAATGGTGAAATGCAATTGTGTAACTTTTTAACCATTTCAAAGACGGAGATCTTAGTTAATTTTTGCCCTCAGCAGTTTCTTCCTTTCCATTGTGACAATACTCCAGCTCAAGGAATCTCTCAGCCTCAAATTTCTACCTTCTTTTTCCAACCTTCTTGCCCTGGTCTAGCACCCAAGAATCACTGTCTACTATTTGTCGATCTTGTCTGCAAGCCAGCCCCTGTAAATGGCCTTATTTGCGCTATCTTCCTATTCAGTCTGTCTTGGATCATCCTCCATAAGCTGAAATTCCGAGGTCAGTACTGATTCAGCATCGAACCCTCCCCCTTCCCAGGGTCTCAGTCTAAGGTCTACAGTCTGAACTCTTACATGGCTATGTAGTCAGTTCAGAAAGCAGTGACAAATAGCTTGGTTCAACTGGTCAGCAGACATCAATGCAGGAGACAAAGTTTCGATTTCTCAGTTTTCTGAAGGAGGTTACAAAAATGACTTCTTCCACCTGGAATTTTACCTTTCAGACATCATTTCCATGGTAGTGTTAGGCATATGTATGTAAAAGATTGATTTTTTTTTCACCCAAGCAGAACTTTTGGATCTCATATAGCAAGAAATCTGTTAAACTTTCAAAAGTTTATTTAAACGTTAAATGAAACAAACTGCAAAGCAGTTTTCTCATTTAAAAAAAATGTTGATTTTGATGTCTGTAAACATTTTATAAGATAAATCCTTCTTAAATGGAGAGGGTAAAAATACATTAAGGAGAGAAAGTGAAAATACACAGCCATACCACTGAGAAAGAACACGTTAGTGTCCCTGATGACTGATATTATAAACACCAGCCAGACTCACTTCAGAATGCCATTGAGTGCCTTTAGCCCGATTTGAGAAGAAAGATAAATTATGTACTGTTTACAGACTCTCAGTCATTCCTAGTTAATGAGCCTTCTTCCAGTATTAGCCATGGCGCACTAGTAACTGTGACATTTGAGGACTTAAAATTTATCAGTTCCTGCCACGCGATGTACCCCTAAGTCAGAACCTTATGTTGACCGTCTAGAGGAGCCAAAACTATTATCTTAAATTTTCCAAATTGTAAGTGATTTTCTTCCTCTGGGTTCACGAACATGCTGTGTTTCATCCTTCTTTAAAATTCAGTATAGAGCAAAATTGTTAGATGAATATACATTTAAACCTATAATTCTAGATTAGAATTCCTCAAATTTTTTGCAGGGATCTAATATTGTAGAGATTGACCAAATTTGGGGTAAAAAATTTAAAATCCCTAAAGTTTTTATGAACTTTTTAAGACTTTTATTGTAGAATTACTTTGGTTTTTATACCATTATCAAGTTTTCGCACTAAGCAGTAAATCTCTGTTTTAAAGTATGAGTTAATACCTTTAAGATTGTGGGGCTCATGCTCTTCTCTTCCTTTTGTATATATATCAAGTGTAAACTTACAAGCTTTGTTTGTTTCCAGCCCTGACGAACACCTCTCAAACTAGGGTTATAAATATGGAAAGGATTTTAGATATTTCAGTCTAGTATTTCAGACTTCTCGTTTTGGAGGTGAAAAAGGTTACAACAAACAACTGAGGGATCTATCAAGGACAAGTAACTGGCTAGTTACGCAGCTGGGATCTGAGAGCTATCCTTTTTATTTTAACCCATGTCAAACATTGCCTTCTTGTCCTGGTTTATCTGATTTTTGTGTTATATTGAGTTTAGTCCTTAGTAGCACTCAGGTTGGGATGTGGGGGGAATCTGATGTTCTTGTGTTTACGCTTGTTTTCTTAAATGGAAAATAGGGGCAATACTTGGAGTTATAGAATGTATGTAGTGACATCTATACTTTAAATCTGAACAGAGAATACTCAGCAATTCTTTTATCAACTGAGAGATTAAAAAAGTGAATCAGTCCAGTATGGATCAGTGCAAATTACACTTGTAACATGGCATCAGAACACAGTTCTTAAAGACAAAGCATTTGGAGTCAGTTTGACCAACTCTGAATCCCAGTTTACTAGACTATGATCTTTGGCTAGTTACTTAATCTCTCCATGTTTCAATTTTCTTGTTTCTGAAATGGAGGTAATAATCCAAATTGATGATACAGAAATAAACCCTTATATTTATGATCAATTAATTTTTGACAAGAATGGCAAGATAATTCAGTAGAGAAACAATAGCCTTTCCAACAAACGGTCCTGGAACAAATGGATATCCACATGTAAAAGAAAGAAGTTGGATCCCTACCTCGGGTTATATAGAAAAAAAATTAACTCAAAATGGATTAAAAACTTGAAAGTAAGAGCTACAACTATGAAACTCCTACAAGAAAACAAAGGAGTAAGTCTTTAGGACCTTAGGTTAGGGAATGGTTTCTTAGATATGGCAACAAAAAAGCATCAAAGGAAAAAAATAGATAAATGGGACTTAATCAAAACTTAAAATATTTATGTTTCAGAGTCCCATCAAGAAAGTGAAACAATCACAGAATGAGAGAAAATATTTGCAAATTATGTATCAGATAAAACACTAGTATCTAAAACATATAAAGAAATCTTACAACTCAACAATAAAATGACAACCTAATTAGAAAATGGTGAAAGAATTTGAATAGATTTTTCTCCAAAGAAAATATGCAAATAGTCAATAAACACATAAAAATGTATTTAACATCATTCATCAATAGGAAAATGCAAATCAAAACCACAATATGATAGCACTTCGCACACACTAGGATGGCTATAACAAAAATGATGAACAATAACAAATATTGGCAAGGGTATGGAGAAATTGGAACCCTCATCCATTGCTGGTGGGAATGTAAAATGGTGTTGTGAAATGCTGTCATAAAAAACAGTGTGGTGGCCATACCTCAAAAATTAAACGGAGTTACCATATGACCCAGCAATTCTACTCCTAGAAATATATCCAATAGAACCGAAAACTTGTCCACATAAAAACTTGTACGTCAATGTTCTTAACAACATTATTGATAATGGCCAAAAGGTGAAAACAACCCAAATTTCCATTAGCTGATAAAATAGATAAATATGATAGATGCATACAATGGAATATTATTTGGCCACAAAAAGGAATAATCTAGTGACATGCTACAATATGGTTGAATCTTGAAATGTTATACCAAGTGAAAGAAGCCAGATACCAAAGACCACATAATTTATGATTTTGTGTATAGGAAATGTTTAGAATAGGCTGATCCATTAATTTGGAAAATAAATTAGTGGTTGCCAGGGGCTGGAAGAATTAGGGACTGGGAAGTAAATGCTAATGAGTATGTCATTTCTTTCTGGGGTGATGAAAATATGTTAAGAGTTGCAAAATTTTGTGAATATACAAAAACATCACTGAATTGTACACACAAAACAATGACTTTTGTGGTATTTAGATATATCTCAATAAAAAGGAAAAATAATAATCTACCTAAAAGAGTTGTTGAGGGAGTAAAATGAGATAATATATGAAAAGAGAAGTGTAGCTGCCCCTGAAACAGGAAGGGTTAATAATCACTGGAAAAAGCTTGCCAACAAACTGTGACCCAGAGGTGAGAAGGCCAGTTAGCCAATGACGGGTAAGACCCCCTGGGGGGGCAACCTAAGCCAGGCGGCGGCCGCCCGGGGGCACAGATGGAGAAACGATATCGATATCGGGAGCAAGAGGGACCGTTGCCTAAGAGACCTTGCCTGCTCTGAGATAAAAATATGGGAGCACAGCAACAACATGATAATATCAAAACAGAGGCCAAGGGAGGGCTCCTTGAGAAATCACTAAGAATTCTTGGCATTCGCTAATTACTTCATCCAGAACACCTGTGTATGTTTAACATCTGTAAGCTATGTATATATTGAAACACTGGTTATAATAAACTCAGAGTGGCCATCAGCCATCTCCGCATCTATCCTGATGTGTACATTGGATTGCGACACCGACAAGAAGCACCATACTTAGTAAATACTAAGCACTCATTAAGGTTAGATGATAGCGATGATGGCAGTAAAGACAAAAACTTGGACCAATTGAGGCACATAAGAAGGAAATGCATTAGGACCTAAACTAAAACTTATATCTATTACCCTCATCACTCCTACCCAAGGGCTTCCAAGATGTCCTACTGTGGGGACAATGGTAGTTAACACTAGAATCATGCTGTGGGTATGCCTGAAGACTATTTATAGACATTTCTTAATATATTTTAGTAAATCGTGTATGATCTCTTTCCTAATGTTTGTTATTTCTTTTTCTTTCTTTCTCTTCCTTCCTTCTTTTCTTTCTTTCTTTCTTGCTTGCTTGCTTGCTTTTCCTTTCTTTCTTTTTAAATAAAACTCATTAAAGGACTTCAGGTTTTATTAAGGAAAGATATTTGTCTTTGATAATTTAGCTAACTTTAGTAATCAGGATCCTCTAGTCCTGATTGAATGTTAAGCAGTATCCCAATAGTTACTTAATCCATTTGGTCTTATTTTCCTTATCTGGAAACTGGAGATAGTAACCCATACATCTAAGTGTTCTTTTAAGGGAAGTGAAATCATGCATTGAAAGCATTTAGTGTGGTGCTTGCTGCTTGGTAACTGCTCAATAAATGGAAATATTGTGCTTATTAATGGTTATCAATTCTAGAAGCATGTTTCAGAGAGTCTCTATTCTTGTTTGAATGTAGCTCCTCTTATTCATGAACTATTAAGGATGTGTTGTTTTGAAACTAATTGTAGGACTCAAGAAAATATCAAAAGATCTTGTGTTCTGAACTTCCTCTATTCCAAATTAGTTTCTTTTTCTTTTCAGAGATAGGTCAGAATTAAAAACAATGGAGTACTTTGGCTAACTTCTACTCTGGGAGAGTGGTAAAATGTAGAATAAATTATGGGACCATCAGGCTGTTGAGACCTGTGCTTGTTATTCTAAAGGCATGTAGGCAAACGTATGCCCTTTCAAAAGTTAGAGCGCCCTGGCTTTTTTTGGTACTGCCTAGAGTGGCCAGATTGCAGCAACAAAGGACATGTGAACAGGATTCCAGGTCAGTGAGCAGTTTGTAGAAATTCCACATGGAGAAGTTTTGTTTCCACCTGACTTTCCAAGAGAATGTATATTTCCTATCCTTAGGTAACAAAGAAAACGTGTAGAATGCAATATTGGGAAGCAAGAACCACAGGAGTAAGACAAACAAATGAACAAAAAAACTGTAATTAGGAAAAGAAAACCTGCTACAAGGGAAAGGACTAGATATTTGCTCCTTACGTTATGAGTGGGATGAAGAGTAAGGAAAAAGATTTGAACTGTAAAACGTTGTTAAGCTTTTAGACAAATAAGTCAATAATTTGCACCCCAAATGGCATCTTGTTCTTATCCCTGGTCAACATGGAATAACTTAGTGACAAGAGTAGTTGACACAGGCCCTCCTCTCTGCTCCTGTCCTCACCTGTTAGCACCTCTCTCTTCCCTGTTTCAGAAAACTAGTCAATGCAATAAATGTAGAAATAGAAATGTAATAAATACCTCTCAAATAATTTTCTATGTGATTTATGTTCACTGAAGGTATTTCTCTCTGTTTAAGGCAAGTTGGGGGATGGGTGAGTAATATAGCATGTGTAGTGTGCCTCCTACCACCTAGATTACCATTTCAGAAGCTAACTAATGCTTAAAAGGGAGGGTGAGTCTTCCACCCAACATGTCACTTACCTGATTAGATGTGAAGAGCTAAGGATTAACTTGTCTGTCCTGCCCTCAGTTCCAGCTTCCATCTCTCCCTTCCTTCCTTCGTTTGTTCCATAAGCCTTGAGGAAGCGCATACTCTGCAGAGGCCATTGTTGTATTATCTGAGGCCACAAAGACAAATAATCTAATACTCCAGGAGTGACCGGTCTCATGGAGTACCTGGTTTATTAACAAGAAAGAAAAATGCAATGTAAACTTTAGGTCTTACTGTTGTTAGATTATTGCTGCTAAAGTAAACAGTAAGATTTTCGTTTACTGTTCTTACTAGGGCATAACTCATAATCGCAATTCTCAAGGGAGAACATGTTTAGCAGGTTTTGAGTTCAGGAAACTTCCCTGACTAGTCTAAACCCTTTTGTTACAGTTTTCAACACCTTTTGTTCCTTTGTGTATAATTAGCAACTCCTTTGAAAGCTTGCAAACATTGGAGTTCAGGCTTGTCATAAGGACTATTAATGGCTGATAGTCTTTTCCCAGAAGTGCATAAGTGAAAAAGCTGTCGTCTTTTGATATAGAAACTTCACTGCAAGATTTAATTAACATTTTAAGTATAAATCTTTTCAACTAAGTCTTCTGCCTTCTTATTAAAAGCATTTCTATATCTTACTCATTTTACAGTATAAAGGGTATTTTTATGAAAAATATACCATAAATTTTCATGCTGAATGTAAAACTCATTTATTTTGTTATGAAAAATATCCAGGTAAACCCAGAACAGATAAAAATTTAAAAAGAAACATGCAGGATTTTACCAGATATTTGGATAAATCATAATAATGCTAATGTGTATAATCAAGGAAAAATAATTCCCTACAATACTGAGTACTTGCCTATTCTCTAGTGTTTCTGTGAATATTAAAAAATCATGTTCAGCATGATTAATTAATGGCTTGTGAACCATTTTCTAGGAAGTTTGGGATTTTATTGCCTATTTCAGCTTTTATATGTAAACTTCGTGTGTTTTTTATTCATCCAGATCCTCTTAACTATAGTCGCCTTGCTAGTTTTGAGTTTTACTACAGAAGTTTGAAAAAAAGAGCTAATGTGAAAAATTTTCCTTGTAATACAAAATCTAAGAAAAATCTAAACCAGTAGAAATCCTGCAAGAAACATTGATATGTGAGTCAGGTCTTCTGGGAGCATTGCAAGCTGGCATTCTGCCCACTTATGCAGGGTTTCTTAATTTGTTCTACTATAAAATAATGTGAGTGTTCTCCCCAGCCATAAGTACCTCACTGGTTTGAAATGCAGGAAATGTAATTAGACTTGAAGCTGAAAAGGAAGGTACCTTGGAGAGTCCTGGCTCTTATTAGCTTTAGAGCCAGGGACAAACAGATGCCACAGACTATTTGAGGACTGTTTCCTGGATGATGCTAATTGTTTACTGTGCTCATTATTCTGTGACATCCTTAGAATCACCCAGGTGGGGAGTTGTTAGATGAAAATTGCCAGTATCTGTGCTAAGACAAACTCACCCTTCCACAGTTTAACTCCATTTTCGCCAAGGCAGAGGGATTCAAAAGCCATTCTGAGGTTTATGAACAGAATAAAGAAAGCACTTGACACTGGTCTTAGCTTATAAAAGTGGGACCCTCGGTAAATTGTTTCACATTCTTTCACATTCCTGTTCAAATATATAGAGAAAAATGTTTACAGGAAGAAATAAGATCAAGGACAAACCCAGCCTTTTCCACACAAATTTATACCAACAACCAGGCAACTGCTTTGATTTATTGGATATAATTGCCTATTGACAGGTCTTCCAGTCTCATTCTGAACAAGCGTGAAATACACTTTTAAATTTAACTTTTCTTTGGTGTCCTTGCTTCATGGAAGTGGTGAGTGTCATCCGGTTTTCAATTTGCCACATGCCAAGTAAAGGTTTTTGCATATCATGGATGTAGAACAAGAAATTCAGTTTTCAAATTCTGTGATTTTAATCATTTGTTGATTTTTGTTGATTCATTTATCAAATCATCAAAGACAAAAGAAATGTTTTGTAAACTAAAGGATCAATGCACCGATATTTGAATGAGTCGTACATGCAGTGATCAGTTACAGTGTGAATTTAGACTGTGGGTGAGTTTGTATGTGGGATGTGGTCCAGTTACAATGAATAACAGATGACTTGCCGAAGAATGGAAATTCTTCGAACAATTTTTATACCCCTCTCCCAAGAAATGAGGCAAAATGTCACTTCTGAGCAAAAAGAAAGAGCTAACATCATAACAGCAAGATATAAGCTACTCACAACCCAAGGTGGAGGAAACAATAGGCAATTAAAGACAGTGTTAGGAAATATATTGAGTAAGGAGGGAAGGAATAGAGTTACTTTCAGTAGACTTTAAGAAGCACATGGAGAATTGGAGCCCCTTGATTTCATTGATTTGAGTAAAGCACAAAGACAGAATGGCATTATGGTTAAGGATACAAAAGAGTCATAACATCAAAGAGAGTAAAGAAAATAATTTTAATTAGGCTGTGGTTAACTCTTTTGTTTACTCTTTTCAGAAACTTTATCTTATTTAAGTCTGTTGTTTCTAAGAATAATAGCAATCAATTTGTGTTGTGTGTAATTGTCAAGTTGAGTCAATTTTAACTTTAGGAAAAATATCTTCTTTGTTTCACTGAAAACTATATTTCCGTGTAATTACCTGTAATTATCACTATGCTAGACAAACTGTATCTCTTCTGGGGAGTTTATCAACTGGTCAATTTCCTGTGTTGAATTATCTGTTTGTGATACAACTTCTAGCCGAACAAAAAGCTCAGTCCTTTGATTCTTCTATTTATTTTAACAAAAATTCCAAAATCAGCCAACATGACAGCACATCAACCAACAGTAGAAGTTTAATGTATGTAAAGATTATATAGTAAATCAGGTATTTCAATCTAGGGGAAGTCATCGAAGTCCTTTTATTATTGCATATAATGTATATCATCATAAAATCAAAGTGGCAGTTTTATGTTCTGAATGGAATATAATTGAGGAAATCTACTTCTGTAATGAATAAATCCTACAGTAGTGGTTGATGAGGTGAGTTAAGATGTGTGATTTACATTTGTTGAAGTAATGCTTTTTACACAGAAGAAACCAAGGCCCAGAAAGACTGACATTCCGAGCCCAAACAGCAATATGTTGAAATTATACTTTTTGAGTTCACGTCTATTGAGTTGAGTTAAACAGAAGTAAATATTGTGGCATTTAACAAATGGTTACAAAACATCCATTCAAGTACATGCCACATGCTAAATATTTTACATAAATTCTCTGAATCTTTACAACCCTGCAAAATGGGTGATATGGCTCTCGAATAGGATAACAGAGCTTCAGAAGGCAAAGGAAATTATCCGTAATCATATAGTTAGTAAATAGTAGCAAAAAGCAGTCATGTAACCTCCTCCACATCTAGATTGAGAACCACTGAAACTGAATCCTTGGGAAGAGCTCAACATACTTTTTTTTTGAGAAAGATGATTTTTTAGTATGTGGAGCTGATAACCTGTTTTCACGAGTACTGGGGGGTGAGAAAATGGGTACTAAAGATAGGTCCCTTGTAAGCCTTATTAAATTTCAGTGTCTGTTTAATTTTTAAGGAACTAAAAATTTTACACATTGTGTTTGCAGGAAAGTCGGCCATGAAAGATTCAGTGTTCTTATGGGAAACATTCTCTTCCTTAAATGAAAAAATAAATTCTCTGTTAACTGTCTTGAAAGGGCTTCTAATTGAGGAAGTCCGTTCTTCCCACAAAGCACGTGAGCAGTTCCCATTAATAATAAAGCCCTTAGGAGAAAACCAATTCCCTCGGATGCTATAAAATGCCCAAATAGGATGAAATCTTCTGCCAGGGTTTATACTGACTCTGAGTTTTGATATAAGCAACTCACTGTGCCTTCCACAGGACTTACGAAAATTTTATCAGCAGTTATATGACTTAGTGAACTAAACGGAAAGAAGCAAATGGGAAAGTCAACAGATTTAAATTGCACCCTCTAACTACAAAGCAGAGTTTGCCTCTGTTTATTTAGATGACGGTCCATCTTGGTGGCGTGCTTTAGGATCCAAGATCCTACGAAAGTGAGATAACAGCTCTCTTGAGTTCCACAGGAAGGCAACATGTTTGGAAGAGAATCTTCCCAAGCTGTGTGAATATGAAAACATCTGTCAGTTACAGATTAATTTTCTGCACAGATTTTCTACCTTTGGAAACATCTGCAGCTGAAATGTATTTCTCTAAAATGTAGATTACAGAGGTCAACTAGTTTATCAGCCATTCTAAGAACTGGCTGCGTTCTCTAGTACACAGATATAGCTGAAATAGCAAGATTAAGTACATACCCTTAAAACCACAGGCAAAAAGCAGTTGGGAGAAGGGGCAAGACTTTCAGAAAGAACATATACATTAGTACTAAAATAATTCAGTTGGGAACTCACCTGCGGTCTGCCACATTGTTTCAATAGAGGAAAGTCACAACGTTTATACCAATCTTCTTTCCCGCATACACTTTTATAGCAAAAATTTACTCTTCAAATTTAATAGTTGATAATCAAATGAAAATAAATTAAACAAACAAATGCACCTTGCAGAGTCTTTGTTTAAAATGATTTATTTTTTAAATGCACACGCACAATAACAAGTTAGGAAAATGTAAATCTCGAAATCTGTGTAAAGGCCTAATTGAAGTGAACCTTGCCAAACAATTAACACTTACGATTTACTTTAGACTAAGATTTAAGAGCCTTTAGAGAACTTGCCTGCGTGCACCAGAAGGGTTGGTGACATCAAGGCCCGTAAGGAAGAAATTATCAATAATGTTCTTATTAAAAGTTGATTTTGCTGTGGAACCGATAGTCCCTCTACTAATCATCCACCTTCTTATCTCCTCATTTTTTTTATTCCTGTCTACATCAGATCCTTTTGTCCCAAACAAAAGCCTCTCATAAAACATCTGCATAATTGGGGATCCTGTTATCTATATAATTTTTAATAGAGAAATTTCTTTGAAGCTTGAAACATGCTAAACTGTAGGAAGGATGCTAATTGAACAGATCTCTCTTGATAATCCTTTATAGGTAAAATGTTTGAGTGAAATACCAAGGAAAGGTGAGAGCATAAAATAAATTTCTTATATAGAAGGACGCCACCCATCTTTCCCTATTCTGAATATTTGCCATTGTTGTTATATTTACTGGATATGTTGGCTGTCATTCTCACAGAACTCCAAGAAGTTTAATTTCAAGCTGGAAATCTAATCTAAATATTCATCAATATTAATAATTAAATAAATATTAATCCCCTCCACTATTTATTCTTTATTGTGGCAAGAAAAAGTGAGGTCTTAAGGAAAATGCTAGCAGCCATAAGCATAGAGCCTTTGTCCAAAGCTCTTAACCTTTTGTGAGGTGATGGCTTTTATGGGTAGGAAGAAGAAAAATATTTATCACACAGCCAGAATTGAAGGCAGTAGGTTATCTTGGTAGGAAGCTGCAAAATAATATTTTGCCAGCGGGTAAAAGAGTACTTTGAAAAGCTTCATTGAAACTATAAGGTTTTCTGTGTGTATCAAAGTGCCTGGAGCTTGTTTCAAAGGAGTTAAAAAAATGTTTGCAAGAAGAAAATTCATCTAGAACCAAAGGTTGTCTTAAATTTGAAGAGAGAACAACAGATGAAAAAAATCAACAAAGAATCTTTGTTCTGCCAACACTAGTTTGCATATATTCTTAAAGGATTAATTTGGGTAAGTAATTGGGACCATCATCATTTTTATCTCTAGAAATATACTTTTGAATGAATTAAAGTGATAATTTTATTAACCCTAGGAAGGTGATACAAAATGCACTTCAAAATGCAGCTGTTCTTTGAAATATGAAGAGGAAGTATATTTTATTAGGAAAGAAGATATCAATAAATAGATGAAAGATTGAGATAATCTGTATATAAAGTTGTTATTTTTTTTTTTATTGTGAAAACATATCCTAAAGTTTTCCACTTTGATACCTGGGGGTGTTTTGAAATATAAGACCTTAAATTTCTCTCCATTATGAAATCCTAATGTTTAACGTTTAAATGATATACTTCTAAAAATATTACTGGAAAGGAAATGGATTTTATATTATTAGTTCTCTTGGTAATCTTGAAATATTTCAAGACAAGGGATACTAGAGTTAACATATTTGGCTGCTAGAAAAGTTATATCTTCCTAAAGAACTTGTATGAAATCTTCAATTTCTGAAGCAAGTGCTGGAAACAACTTCACACTGAGGTGTACATTAGTCTATTTAATGTTTCTAAATTGGACCATCAGGAAAGAAAAGAGAATTTTATTCCTTTTATACTTGGTCTCTAAATAAAAGATTTTCAATTAGAAAAAATTCTGGTTTTATTCAATATTCCATCTGAAGATAGTGGGGAAATTATATAGCCCCAAGAAATGTTGGGAATGCCATGTTAAAAACTTGGCATTTCCAAGATTTTTGTGAAATCCTTTAGTAAAGACTGAGAAGTTATGTTAAGATATTTTCGTAGAGAAAAAAGTTCTTTATAACTTTTGATAAACTAGAACTCTTTTCGTGTTTAGAGATATTAATAAACTCTCGAGCAAGGGGGTTTGCTGTGTAATTATCATGGTGCAGTTGATAATAGTGTCAGCATAAGGGTCATCCATGTTTCCTTAAATGTCCCCTCTGGTTGATTGGCCTCACTAAAAATAGCTGGGCTGAGCTTACTTGGTGCTAAGCCTTGTCTTCTTGAAGGCACCTTTAGTCGAAAAATTTTCTTTTCTTAGATACTCAACTCCCTAAAGGCTGCCAACCTATTTCCTTTCAGTCGTCTTTTTATCCTGATGAATGTGGGTGGAGAGGGGTGTCTTTCATCCTCAATTTGGTCAACAGCCTCAATTTCAAAGCAATAAGAAAAAATAGATACCTCTCACCACTCATCATCCTTTACACATTTTTGTAACTTATTTGATGGCTAATAGATAGGATGTGCATATGTTATACTTGTTGGTGTTTTGAAGCTTTCAGTATTGTGTTCTAAATCTCATACATTGCTATCTGGTAACAGAGATAATTATTTCATTACCCAGATATATCTCTTATTAGAGGAATTCACTGATAGATATGATGATCTATTTTCCTTTTATTGTCCTCACACTAATATGTTTAAGAACAAGGTGACATATGGTCAAGCAACAAATATTTTAAATACTCATTGACTTCTTCAAGTTATTAACCCCTTGAATTGGTTCTTGGTGGTGATAACTGCAGTTAATTTTGTATCCTCTAAGATACTGTGCATTTCATGATTATTATCAGTAATATCTCATCATTTATAATGGTGACTAAGTGAATTCATTTACTTAAAACTGTATATTTTCATAATGGAAAATACTTTACTAAAGTAAAATGGTATAACTTGATTTTATAGTTACAAACATTGCTGTAGAGCAGAAACTTTCATAGTTGTCCCTGGACCAGCAGTATCAACATTACTGAGGACTTGTTAAACATGTAAATTTTCGGGCTCCACCCTAGACTATGAGTAAGAAGCTCAGGGTGGCCCCAGAAATTTGTTTTAACAAGCCCTCCAGGTGATACTAATTTATGCCAATGCCTAAGAACCACTGCTGAGAAGGATAATGAAAGCACTTTATCCAGAGATGGATAATCTTCACTAAACAACTTTATAAGAGAAGCAAATTTAAATTTATATGTTCCAATAATTTTTTAAAAGTTAAAGAATATATTGATTACTGCAGTTGGCCATAAGTGAATTGAGATTATTTATTGATTTAAAAATCACTCAGCTATTTCTTTACCCTCCACCCACCAAACAAGAATAAATAGTAAGAGGAGGCTTTTTCTAGTGTTTGAAATTAGTATCAGGAGAGGATGATTTTGGAGTCGTTCCTAATATGAGTTGGGTAGACCAAAACACAGTGAACAGTGAATTATTATCCTGACATCACTACATGAAGTCTAAATGAAGTTCAGGCCGTGACAGGCCATAGTATAATTGTGTTAGTCCTAAAGTTACGATATAAAACTTCAAAGACCACCTCCATCCAGGACTAAGGAGTCAGTCCTTGAGAGAGGGCAGCTCAACAGAATGTTCCCATTGGATATGGACTATCTGCAGTGGCAAAAAATCCCCCAAATAATTTTTTTCTTCGTATGTAACTAATGTGTATTATTGTAAAAAGTGTAAATATGAAACTAAAACCACAGACAATTCCACTCTTTTGTCTAGTCTACTTTCTGCATCATTAACAGTGAATTGTGTGCCCCCCAAAAAATAGGTTGTAGCCCTAATCCCCAGGAACTTCAGAATGTGACTATAGCTGGAGATAGGGTCTTTAAAGAGGTAATTAAGGTTACATGAGGTCTTGAGGATGGACCCTACTCCCATATGATTGGTGTCCTTAGAAGAGGAGATAATTAGGACAGAGGACAGAGGAGAGATCATGTGCGGGCAGAGACAGAAGATGACTGTCTATAAGCCAAGAAGAGAGGCCTCAAAAGAAACCAAACCTGCCCACACCTCCATCTCCAAATTCTCCCTCCAGAAGTGTGAGGAAGTTAATTTCTATTGTGTAAGCCACCTAGCTTATGGTCCTTGATTGTGGCAGCCCTATCAAACGAATACACTCACTACTGATTATTGTAGTTACTCCTTCTAAGCCCGTATTTGGCTATTTCTGGTCCCCTGCTGGATTTTTCTCCAGCTGGAGCTGCCTCTCTTGCTTACTCTCAGACCTTTTTTGTGTTTGTTTGTCTTTTCTGTCATGCTCCCATTGTTTTGAAAGCTTTCTGATTCTTTTATCACTTGCCACCCTCACACTCTACCCCTTAACCTGCACAGTCATTGTTGCTAGAGTTTCATATGATATTTCCCTCTGTACTATTATTGCTGTAGTTCATCATCTCTTCTCTGAACTATTCCAAGAATCTTCGTATAGGGTGCACTTTCTCTAAGTCTCTTCTCATTCCAGCCTGGCCTCCAAAATGCAGTAGCATGTCTGTTCCAAAGCAAAAGTCTGATTTATCTCATCCAATCACTCATCCTTCCTATTTTAGACTTTGTTTACTTAGGTTTAAAAGCAGTGCTTTGTCCTCTATTGATTACATGATAAGCTCCAAATGACCTAATATGGAACTACCACCTATAAACAGCTTCATTTTTTTCCATTTCCTTTGCATACTACTTATGCTCAGGCAATTCAAATCTGTGAGCTTTCCCCTCCAACTGGAATACACACCTCATTCCTATTGTCTTTCCAGGTAATTTTCAGACACATTAGGATCCTCAGTTGCTAGCTGTGAATGAATGAATTATTATCTCTACAAAGTATCAATACAAAACTATACAGAAATGCCCCTAAGGTCTAATTCAAGCCCCACTTCCTTCTAAGATCTTCCTTAACCAGTGTTGCCTCTGTTCCATCTTCTGAAATACTTTAATCTTTATCATTCACTTAACAGTGGATAGTGAACTGATCTATGTTCCTCATATTGTTTGTTTAGACCCATAGAATTATTGTAGCATAGAACTGTACTGGACTTGTACAAAGAAAAACTCGTATTATATATAAGAACTGCTTGTTTTGTTAGGGTCAGTATGTTAAAGAAAATGCTTAAGAATGTCCCCCAAAAGAAGCCAGAGCTTCTTGATATCTTCATTAACTTAAAAAATTGAGAGCCATAGATAGTACCACCTTCAGGGGAGAAGTAGAGTATGGAAGCCAAGTTGAGGAGAGATGAAGACTAAATAAGAAAAATACCTGCTTTGACAGTATAACTATCTTTACTTGGTGGGCAACTTTTGGGTCAAGACAAGTTTGTGAAGATAATAGAGACCAGTTTAATTCCATTGAATCTTTCTGTCTTTTTGTTGTGCTTTTGAAGAGGAAGAGATCTAGGGATAAGATATAAGGTTGTTTTCCAGGGAAGGGTCCTAATTAGCCAGGGTTTGGGTAGGTCCTTCATTAAAGTCTTGGTTCTTAGTGTTTCCACTAATTTAACTGTATTCTCTGAAATACAGATGCTTCCAAGTCTCTAGGGTCTAAAACTAGGACTGAAACGTGCAACTGTTCGGATTGTTTACTGCACGGGGATGCCTGGCTGAAAGAGCAAGACAGGGGCTTAAATGCAGCCCACATCTGCTCACCAAGCTGTAATCTCTAGCACTGGGCTGTGCCTTTTCTACTTCATATGAAGACTTTTTACTGATCTGCAGGAGCACTATTGAAATCAGTTAACGTTATCAACTGCCACTGCTATTATCGACAGCATGAATTGGTTAAGTTCCAAAGACTCAGAATAACCACAAATATGCTTTTACAGAGAGATGCAGGATTATTCTGTAACCAAGTTATGAGTTTTACTTTAAGAAGATTTTTTGTTAGACAGAGACCTGCTTTCCAGCACAATTAAAACAAATAAACAGTAGAGAGGAGGATGACAAATCAGGTTTAGGATTTATTTTTCTCAAAACTCATTATAAAATGGTATCTACTCAATTGCAATTTTTAAGGCATACCAATATATTCATATTTGTCTTTGTGACTTAATAAAGTCATATTTTATATAGAAAAGAAAAATTTCCGGTGGAAACCAAAACATTTCCTTGGCAATCAATATCTACAGAATGTTTACTTGCGATGTTATGATACCGAATGAAAACCTGAGTTTTCTGGTGTCAGCCATCTTTTAATTGAAGACACTTGGACCTCTAGGAAGCAAACACACTTAAGAAGTGAGTCTGGCAGCTTCTACCCATTTCAGTGAAAGTGAATTCACTTCCTTTCAATATTTTTCAGAGCAGGCTAATTGTAATATTAAGTTGGTATATTTAAAAGGCAGGGAGTAACAATGAAGAAGAGACACCATAAGGTAGAAGAATCAGACAATGTTGGCTTGAAAGTATGAGAAGGGCCACCAGGGATGTGGTTAACAAAGATGGAGACTCACAAACCTGGCTACACAAGTGGAGAAAATGAGACACTGGCGGTTGTAGAGCATAAAAATAATAAGCTCCATAACCACTGTGCACTGAAACATAAGGATAAATTGTCATTTTCTTTCCTACCTTGTACATCATTCCTAAATACAATGTTCAATTCCTCTGGTTTCCTCCATTAGAATAATGTATTTTCATAGAGTGCTTTGAGATCCTTAGATGAAAAGTACTAAGTGAAAATTAATGTCATCTAAAAGCTATCTTAATGACTTCATAAGGAATAGTGGAATGGCTTCCAATTTAGTACTAAATAGGTGTAAATCATTTCACGTGAAGAACAGAGTGAATTAATTCCAGAAGAATAGTTCAGCGTGCACCAAATCTATTAGGATACTTGAACACAGCTGCAACTCAGAGGATAAACTAGATCAGAATACTGTTTGCAGAAAATAGCAAATCGAAGCACTCTTTGAGGCAATTAACAAAATCAGAGCATCCTTTGAAGCAAATAAGCATGAAAAATGCCTTTCCTACTCTGATTTTTGCAATTGCCTAATTTTGCTACTGTCTTGAGTATCTTGGATTATGTTCAAAGCCCAACACAACAGAGTTTCTGTCATACAGATGAGATTTTGTTTTGATGTGAACTATTCAACCACAACTAAATGCACATTTTCAACCATAGCAGTGATGAATATGAACTATTACAGGAACACCCTCTATAGCTTGGCTCACTGGTGGCATTACCCACCATATTCTACTTATGTGTTTCCATTGATTGGGGGCGAGGTCCTGAGAAGACTGATAGGAAAACTAGAAAAGCTATTAACAAAAACAGCAATAAAGTATGATAATATTTGCATATGTATATGTGGATTATTTGGAGTATACACAGTGTCTTTGTATACGTTATCTTAATTGTATATAACCACCTGATGAATTAGCAAAGTGGAGGTCATATTTCTGTATTTTAAAGAGAAGGGAACAATAATTCATATGCATTTATTAAATGGTGCAGAGTCATGTAGTGAGACAGTTGTTCATCAGAGACTTAATCCAATGTTTTTATTCCAAAACCTTTCTACCATCCTATGCCACAATAAAATTTCTCCTTTTGAAAATTTTATAGTTATTTTTTCATGTAAGCAGATATTTTAGGTATTCTACACTACAAAACATACCTTAAAGATAATCTTTTGTCATGGTCTTTATGTATTTAATATCTTTATTTCTGTATTTATTTTTTTTCAAATCTGAAACTCAAATTACTTTGCAAACATAAGTGTTATTCTGTAGAAGTAGGTAATGAATTCTTGCTTTAAAACCAAACATACAAAAACCTCAAAACACCTGATTTCTATAGTGATTTCTCATCTATATCTTTAGGAATGCTTAAGAACTGAGAGGCATAGGAAGATAAAGTATGTCTGAATCAGAAAATGCAGGTCATTTTGTCTTTGAGTGAGAAACATTGGTGAAGCCTAAGGGGAGCACAGCTTCCATTAATCTCATAAAGCATTTTCAGGAGGACAAATGAAGAAATGAAGTAGAAAAAGAGAGAGAACAGTGTCACCATGTGGACAAATAAGAGTGAGTGCTTGTCATAGTGCTGCTTTATTATACCATCAAAATCTTAGACGCCATTAATTTTTGCCTAAATTTGTTCCAGGTTAAACACAAACTGCTCTTCTCAGCAGTGTGGCCAGGAGTGTGTTACTGACATTTGAACTGGATACAGCCTATATAAATCTGTCAGAATGGGCTAAATAAATTGCACTGCAATATTAAACCGCCTCTAATTTTCAGTGCCTTAACATAACCAAGTTTTATTTTTATTCGCGTTCTATGTCTGTCATGGTAAATAGAGGAGCTTTGCTTATCATGGTCATTGAGAGATACAGGAAAGCAGAGCAGCTGCCATTTTGAATGTTACACTGTGCTGGGGGGAAAAGAGAAAATGCTTGAGAGGGTCTCCAAGCAAACAGCAAGTGACATACATCATTTCTGCCCATAACGCTTCCCTCTGTTCATTATACTTCCTGGGCCCCTTGTACTGGCTTGTCACAAAAATATTTGGTGAACAGCACTAATGTCTATAACACAACAATACTAGTTTACTTGTTAGAATCATCCATAGAAATGTGTCTTGGAGAACCATAGAGCATGAAAAGACAAGTAATCAATTCAGCAGAATGTATCAAAACCATCTCACTAAATTACAGTCTACCACTTAAATGTACTTAGAAGGGAAAATCATTGTCTTTCTACTTGTCACACCTCTTCAAGGCAAGTTTTAAGTAATATTTAAATAGAATTATCAGAAGATTAATTCAGAAACTCTTTAACAGTTGAATATACTATACTTTTTCACTAGTCTTATGACATCTCCTCTGTTTGCCTTCATTTATTTTTATTTCCACTGTATTATTTGATTGGCCAGAGTAGTAAACCTTATAGATTGTATAGAGTAAAAGTCCAAGGTTGGTGCTGCAGAAACTGTTTGATCCCAGGCAAGCAATATTAAGAGAGTCTGCTGTGACTAACACTTCACACGATTCTTCTCGGAAAGGATAAATTGATATTTCTCTTATTCTCAAGTAGAAATAGATCATTTGAGCTCAAGTTATTGGAAATCTCAACTCATGAAAATGAAACCTAATAGAAAAAAGAACCCTCTGTAGGTAGTATATAAAATATTTCTTGTAAAATGAATAAAAGAAACATACATCTGAATCTGAAAAATGTTATTTTGTTGGGAGTAAAGAAGGTAATGTAATCGAAAGCCTTCATTACTGATTTCAAGGTTTCAAAGTCTGCTAGGTTCTTATTTGTCTAGTACAAATCAGCTAACTTGTCATGCTTTGGCATGCAAGTGTAAAGCATGCTGTTTCATGACTGACAATACCTGTGCAGGTGTGTAGGGTGTGTGCAAGTGACAGGGCTGCTTAACAGGCATTTTGGGCTTGGAATGAACACCAAGCAACCATAACAGGAAAGACACCACGTGAAAAGTTGTGTGTTCCTAAGTCAATCATTTTTATTTTGACTTTTCTCATGATAGTTAAAATGGTGCCAGTGGAGGTGCCCTGACAAGGAAAAATCATCTCAAAACGTTGTAGTCCACACACAAAGTCTACCAGAAATACTGTTCTACCAATTTAGAGTCTACAGAACTACTAGAAGTTTAGAGATCTAAGATTTAGGTAAGACCTTCCAAAATGACTGGGTCACTCACTTCTGAGACCCTTCCTAGGGCTATGTCTTTTCATGTCTCAGCATAATATGTCACCTACATTCGTAAGCCTACATAAGTGGCGCTTTACAAGATATACGCCGCACTCCCAAGCCACTGGAACATTGATGATAAATAGTAGAGTACTTGATATTCTTGACACACGATAGAGAAAAATCTCTAAGAGAACTTCTGTGCAACTCTTCCACTTAATGCAGTCCTGCAATAGAGTTTAACTTCTGTTAGACTTGCTTCTCATTGCTCTCTTATCCCCAGGTGTTCATATGAAAGCTGAGATTCTTACAAACAAAATATTCTGGCTTCAGGGTGAATTTTCAAAACCCTGCTTGGGTGAGACACACACAAAATCTGTTAGTTTATTGCATTTTGGGTTCACGTTGCCTCTGCAGTGTTTTGAACATTCACTCCTTCAGGTTAGCACATTCATTAAAAAACGTCTCATGAGTGTGATATGAACTCACATTTGAGCACACAGATTTGAATGAATAAAAAGGCACTTACAGAGCCAGATAATAGTCACATTCATAGGTCTGTGATTTTTCAACCTAGCTCTAGGCCAACATAATTTCACACAATGTAACACAATGCATAGTAAAATTATTACCTAATCTTTAAGACAGTAAAATACCAAATTGTGGAATTGAAAATATGAAGCAGCTATAATTAATTGCTCCTCCTCCCCCCCACAAAGTTTTAATCATAATGAAAATAAGGTATGAATTTAATTTAGGCCAGTTTTTGTTTTTTAATATCTTCAACCAATTTCTGAATTTTAAGATTTTTCTTTGACCACTGGTAGCTTTTTCAAGCTAATGTCTGCTCTTTCACCAAAGTCCAGGGAAGAAACTGTTGAACGTTCCTTTAACTATTAATTACATGCCACTCTAATATAATTATGCATGAACTATAATCTTTAAAAATTGTAACCTTTTGCAGCAGATCTTTGCCAATATTACATTCCTATAGTCTGAAGATGTTTAAAGCAAGTGTGTGTTTGCAGCACTAATACATTGAGAATGCTCAATTTATGACAAATGAGTCACAAAACTATCCAAACAGGTTTGGGGAACCCATTAATATATGTTAAGGTTACTGGTTACGTATCACAGATTGTTGGAAAAATGCTAATATTTCCTACATTGTTAAAAGGAAGAGAGGAAAAAGTGATCAAAATAATTATTCTTTAGAGCAATTATATTCTTATGACCTGAATATATATTCCATACGTTTTTTTATCATGTTTTAATCTTTATATACACAAATATTGTCTGGAAAATTTCTAACCTATACTCTGTTTAGCCAACATTTTAGCTACCATACTACTCTATTAGCTGAAAATAACAATCCTTATATAGCGTTTCAAGATTGTCTAGCAATCAGTATCCATCACATTAAATAAATGTGAGACTAATTGCATTTCCCTTATGGGAAATTCCCTTATCTATCTGTCTTCTAGAATTTTGGTAAAGTAATCACTTTTACCTGCTACATTTTTCAGTAAGATTTATTTTAAACCATGGAGTTATGTTTTAGAATTTTTTTCTCTGTTTCACAATTATTCATTTCTTTTCCTCATAATAGTATAGATTTAATTTATGGACTCACTAGATTTGTCTATACTCCTCAGTTTCTCTCTATATAATCAGGTTTTTGAGGACTTGTATCAATTGACTGAAGTAACTAGTTTACTTAATTTTATCTAGAATTGCTTCCTCTCACCTATTCACTCATTCAGCAAATATTTACTTAACTATTTTAATCCAGGAGCTCTACTTGGAACTGAATATTCATCTATAAATAACATGTAGAAGGATCCTGCCTTCGTAGAAAGTAAAAACTGGTGAAGGATGCAGAGAAGCAAGTAAGCGTTCTGGTGAGGTGTAGGGAAAGAGGGGTGATCAGAGTGCTCTGCAGGGCTCCCGACTAGGGCTCTGGAAGTGAGGCAATACTCCTGTGAGCAACTGACGTCTGTGCTAAAACATGAAGGCTGAAGAGGAGTGAGCCAGACAAAAGGGCTGCCTTCCAGTGTGTGTGTGTGTGTATGTGTGTGTGAGAGAGAGAGAGAGAGGAGAGCAGGTGTATGTATGTTAGAGTAGGGGGAGAGAGAAAGAAGAGAACAAAGTGAAGGCAGGAGTGGGAGGAAGGAGGAGAAGTGTGTTTCAGAAATAGGGCGTAGCTTTCAAAGAACTAGAAGGGGTTTGCTATGGCTAAGATAATATTGGAAAGTACCTAGAACATTGCTTGGCAACAAAAGTGGATTTTCCATGAAGCTCATGACCGTTAAGCTTCAGGGACCCTTTTTTATACAGCAGCTTCTGAGGCCCTGAGAGGGAGTGTAGCAATGTGTTTATATATATAAAGCTTAACTGGCCAAGATAAGGTATTTTACTTCAATTCATTAAGACCACTGTGTCTTTCTACACTTCTCCTTGTGTCAGGAGACAGTGGAGTGGCCACCACAAAGGAAACTGAGTTGTGGAGTCATTTGGTTGAGATATAGTGGAATATTTTTATGATTCACAATTGCTTCTGTGTTTATTAGTTATTTTTAGTTATTCCCATGAAAATATCTTCCAGGAATACACTTAGTAAGTAATGAGGAGGAGTAGATCAAAAAAATACATTGGAAAAAGATTTAAATTTCTTGCTGATTAAAGGTGAAATAATGACATTGACAAAGATAATATGAAACTTATATGTACCACTAATAAGAGGACATTAATCACAGATTGTGTAATGATGTCCTCAATTCAAAGAGCAAAGACCTGATATTAAACAGATTGTATCTGATAGGAAATGGATAGAGCTTTTTCCAAATTTGATAGCTATCCTAAAATATTTTCATTGGAAAACCAATAATGAATTTGTTTGCTGAAATGTATTTTTCTAGTAATAATAAATAAAATGTATTTTTCTAATAATAATAAAATAAAATCTGAACAGTTTCTTGGGAAAAATTAGAAATAATCTTTCTCTTCTCTCTGTGGAAAATGATATTACAAAGAAATTGTCATGTAAAAGGCAAAAAGTATCTAGTTACTTTGTAGAAAAATGTATTATGGGGGTAAGTCAGACTGTTTTAACTAATAAAAATATTATGATTTTTCTGGATTTTGGATGTTTTGGATATTTGTGAAATTTTAAAAATTTGTAATTCATTTTTGTCTGAATTTTGTTCTTCTGATTTTGTATTTTTTTTCTTACAGAGGGGCCCTAAACCTATATAAAGCCCCTCAAAATCCTGGCTCTTTCTTGCCTGGTGAACAATTGTACTCAAAAAAGGGTAACTCCTGCTATTAAAGAACAGGTGAATTCACCACATCCATCAGTTTTTATCCTCAGTGACTTAGCCTCAATGTTCCCTCTTCACTGAATTTCTGTGATATTTGTCTTTGGTGTCACTAATTTTGGCACTTACCTCTACCAATTTCTCATGTACAACTATTGTGGCCCACATGCACTTTGCACTTGGTAAATTATTTATTGACAATGATAAAATCGTAAACGTAAATCTGGATTCTTCAGATCAAGCAAAATTCTTCTTATAACTCAAAAATTTGCTTTCGTCACCACAGCTTCCTAATCATATGTTTCTCTTTGCTTAAAATTCTATTTCAGATTGAACTTCACCATCATTTCCTTTCCAAGGAAATCTAAGCACTTTAATTATTTCCAAATTCTCTTCTCATCCCTGCTCCATATTTCTGGTTATTTGGTTCTTATTAATCTTTTTCAGTACTGCTATAATTGTATCTTTGTCCTTGACCCCAAGTATCGTATGGTATTATAGAAACCAGTGTTGTCATTCCATTTTAGTGTCTATACAGAACTCTGACAATTGAATTATTTACTTTAATTTGACTTTATGATAATATTTCATTACTAGGGCCTAGTCTTTGTTTCAGAACTTCATGCTCCTTGTCATTATCCAATAGACCAGCTCTAATTAATTTAGAATTTTACAACTTAAAGTTGACCCTTATTTGGATTTTTGAAACCATATCTTCTCAGTAAAGGGTAAATTTTTTTATTTTTTTAATTTTTAAAGAGAGATGGAGCCTCCAACTGCAATGTTTCTTCAAATCAATCTGTGTTCTTTCCTTTATTTGCTTGGTTGTAAAATAATGAATTGACACTAAAATGTGGAGACTTGCAAAAAAATTAACAAATGTTGCTTTTTTTTTTTTTTTTGAGGAAGGTTAGCCCTGAGCTAACTACTGCCAATCCTCCTCTTTTTGCTGAGGAAGACTGGCCCTGAGCTAACATCCATGCCCATCTTCCTCTACTTTATTCGTGGGACGCCTACCACAGCATGGCTTTTTGTCAACCAGTGCCATGTCCACACCAGGGATCCAAACCAGGGAACCCTGGGCCACCAAGAAGCAGAACATGAGAACTTAACCACTGTGCCACCAGGCTTGCCTCCAAATGTTGCTCTTTTGATATTACTTGGTGTATATATGTGAAGGGACTGTACACTTTTAAAGTTGGGAGAAGACTTCAATGTCCACACTCAATAAAATAATCCTTTCTGTTTTTAGCTCTTGTGGCAGTTTTCCATTCATGGCTAGTCTGTTTCCATGGATAGAAAGTTACAGTATCCATTTCCTACTATATGCTGTTCTGATCATGAGAGTCTTAATTAGTATATCTCTCCTCTGAAACACCAAGGGAGAAGGCTTACCCCTCATTTTATTTCACCAAATTTCAAATACTTTAAGTAGCTATGAAGTACCTCTTTAGTATCTCTTTCTCTAATTTAAACAACTGCTATTCCTTCATCATTTTTTATATGATATAATAGGTAAACAATTTAGGTTAATTCCATCCAGTCCAGTAGATTTAAATCCCCTTGAGGATGGGGATAATGTACCTCTCTTTTCAGTTTCTTCCCTTTCCAAAGCACAATCATACTGATATTTATCATTTGCATGACCTCATGCATCACAAATAACTTTCATTCACATGGTCTCGCTTAAACATAACAATAAAAAGGAAGTAGGTATATTCCCATTTTTCAGAGATGGAAACTGCAGTTCAGAAAGGTTGAGTGGTTTACCAAATCCGTAATTCTAGGGCTAGAACCTTGACTTAGCTTCTGATACTGCATCCAGAAAGCAACCCATATACTATCTCTCCTCACCACACTTATTTATAAAATATGCAATAGTTGTTAAAATATGCTAGATTTTCTCTCATAAATATTGTTTGCTGACCATAAAATTAGCCAGAAGCTAAACATAAGCAGCCCTGTTCTATCAGAATGCATCTATAAACTTCCAGTAGTGTTGAGGAGAGTTACTAGACAATGCAGAATATTTAAAGAGTCAAAATACTGGAGGAAAATTTTGATGAAACAGTTTAATATCCCAATCATTTTAATTAAAATGTGCAAAACTTGGTAGGGTCAGATATTTGTGTCATTACTTAAAGTACAGCTGACATTATTCACAATGGCTTTGGCCTTTTATTACTTTTTGAAGATTGAAATATTAAAAGAATTAGATGGTTGGGAAAGTGTCTGCTCTTCGTTATTATTTGATTAGCTTATTCTTACTGACATTATAATGGATGAATATGATATGTTGTGGAACATCATGTCAAAAACAGTTCCAACACTGCCTCTGAAGCCAAAACTCCTTTTTCTAGTAATTGCTAATAGTCTAGTTAGGAGATGTTTTACTATTCTTCTTGTGTTTTTTTTAATTATTCAGAGATTTTTAAATTATTCAATAGACTCTTTTGGGCCCAAGAGAGACTACCATTGGCATTTAACTTGCTGCTTTTCTCTCCTCATCATCTTTCCTTTAAGTAAGGGGAAAGGCTCCTGTTTGCAGCCGGTTTTGTGTGTGCTCATATGACAGAAAATGCAGGTATTTCAAACCTGGGTTAAGAAAATTGTGGTATATTTTCAATGTTGGCAATTTAAAAATAACAGTTTCAACACAAAAGAAGAAACAATAGACTCTAATAGTACTACTCATAAGACCTATTTGAGAAATTGTGTCTGTCTTTATTCAGCAGGGTAAACAGAAACCACTCAAGATATTTTTAACCCTAAGAGATTTTTGAACAGAGGATTAGGCACTTATACAGTTGTTGGAGACACTCTTTATCAAGGGTCCAGTTATGACTCCAGATCTCATCTCCCAGGGGACTATCTTTAAAAATAAGGAAGATGGGAATCAGAAAGCTACTGGAAAGTTCTGACCATTGTATCCCTTCTAATGCTTCCCATTTTTTTTTATTCACCATGTTATTGGTTGTTAAAGTAATGCAAACATCCAAATCAGATCAGACCTTGAACTTCTCTCATTGAAAAACCTACCAGAAGCTAGCTTCTCAAAAAAGTGGTCCACTGAACTATTCTCAGTATATTGCTTTTCTTATATGAAATGGCCTATGCAGTCCTCCTGGTCTCAATGTGTCCCTAAATCAGAAGCCCTACAGGACGCTGTTTTTTGTTTCTCATATGATATTTAACCTGGTATATAAAGCCATGTGCACCTAGAGCACTATATAAATAATAAATAATAATATTTATGTCCTTCAGGGGAAGACTGAAAACTTTTCTACTTTAATTGAGTCCTTCTGTTTGTGCTTTTGATGTTTTATTTATTGTGCGCCTTGTTGGAGAGATTTCTCTGTTTATTGTTGTGGTTCCTGTTCTATTTTAGCCCTGGAAATAGCTCCTATCTTCTGTTGCCCTTTTCTTTGAAATTTTGTTTAATTTCTGTCAGATGAAGGTGTTTGGAGACTGGAGGGCACTTGTGTCAATAAATTAAGGATATAAAGAATGCCATCTGCCACTTTTGCACCTACTATACAACATTCATCAATGTATCAGGAAAAATTACTTTAGTCACAATTGCCTCACAGAGAAATTTATTTTCTTGTTTTTCTCTGATGACCTTCTAATTTTTAGGTGTAATTAAATTGCAGTGAAAACCAGTAAATTTATCCACATGTTATTCTTAAGTTTAGAGTCTAGCCTCTGCTACAGCATTCAGGCCATAGTACCACAGCCCTGGGGAGAAGGTGGGGAACGGGACAAAACCTCCCTTTCAGGGTGCACCCATGACCAAGGACGACATGCTTGTGTCCTCCAATGGGGATAAGCTGCAGTCTCAATAATTGCAAATCGCTGAGCATGAATAATGCCAAGAGGTGATACCATGGAACCTGTGGACCCAGGTGGCCTTTTGCTACCCTAGCCTCCTGGCCACCATGTGAGTGATCCATCAGTGCCTGTGCCAACCATAAATGAGGGGGAAACCAGGGAGAGAATATAATTGAGTGTCATACGAACACACTTCCTTAGCAGAGACTTGTAAGTTAGTATCTGAGCTCTATTGTGTGACTGTGGGCATTTTACTTACTTTGCCGAGGTTCGGTTTTCTCATCTATAAAAACATGAAAAAAAAATAGCACCTTAAAATGTTTTGGGGGAGGTTGACTAAGATGACATATATAAAGTGATTAGCACATGGTAAATGTTAAGAAATGGTATTTTAATGTCCTGTTAATAACGGACAATCTTCCTGTTCATTATGTGTAATCATCACTTGGGTGGGTGCCAGACCAGTCAAAGTTATACTCCCTGAGGGGACTCTGGAAGACTTGTACTTTCTGTTCCTGATTGAGGAGGAACCGTCTGCTTTGGGAACTTAATAACCATGTGTAGAAACTCTAATTGGGTGGGAAAAAAAGTATAGCCAGTATTCTCGCGTTCAATCAGCTATATATTCAAATACAGTTTTTGAGGCCATATTATGTGCTCAGCATTGTGCTGGCTACTGAGTCTCTAAAGAAGAATAAAGCATGCCCCTCCTTTGAGAAGCAGACAGATATGTCAATAGATTGGTTTCAGTGCAATGTAATCTAAAATGTAAGGCCAAGTACACAGAATAGAATGGAAAGCCACCGACCCTTTAATAGAAGTACAGAGCCGAGGAACCCACAGGCAATGCCAAGATTTACCTCAGGAAGCAGGGTGAGATATGTTTGTAAAATCACTTGGCCAGAATAGTTTTGGGTAGGAGACATCTAGAAAAAGAGTTGGGGGAGGAGAAGAACTTACCTCAGGCTAATTTTTTTAAATGGGTAAATAATGGCATACTAGAAATGAGAATAGAAGGGGCACTTAAGCTTTGTAATATAGAATTAGGAGTGTGAGGTATAAAGTCAGCACAACTAGGTTTAAATCCCTCTTTTGCCCTTTCTTAACTGTGTCCTTAATCTCTTTCTGTTCAAATTTCCTTATCTAATAAATTTGGCAGGGGCATTATGAAGATTAAAAAAAATTGTTTTTTTTAATGATTAGCAGAAGACCTGCATATAATAGGCATTCAAAAAAAGCTGATTGTTTTTCATATTGAAAAAAATTAAGCCAATAATATGAACAACACATAATTTAGGAAAAAAACCCATAGAAATGGAAAAAAAACCTTTCTCTAAAAGATTAAGGTACGTTCTGCCTTCCGTCTTAAATAACTAAATTATTTCTTCAGATTGTCACCTGTGTGTGTAAAACCAACCTAATGTCCTAAAAGAGCTGGTATGATTTTTATAAATGACATATTGGCAGAGTCTGTTTTGTCTAAATACATCGTTTCTCTTTTTGGGGAGTGAAATCGGGTTCATTCAGTTCAACTCTATTGAGTCAGACCTCTTAAATAGTTAAAAAGAAAAATGGAAACAGTGATAATTACTTACTAACTTGAATTAATGTGACTGCATTATGCCCCTAATAACTGCAGTTTACTCATGTCTCCTCTGTAATAATCCAAAATTAATTTCATTTTCTGCTTGCAAATAATCAGTTTATTTATAAAGGTTAGCCATCTTTCTTAGCAAAGTTATTCCTTTCTCATTACTTAGTTGATTGTGCTAATGAAGCCAGGCTGGAGATACAGACAGATCTATTTCCCCTGCTCCTGTTGGTGTTGAATTAGCAGCATCAGAAGGGACTAGGTCTGCAGACGACAGGACAGGACTTGGGGCCTGGAAATCTGATTCCAGTCTCAGCCTTTTGCAATGAGTGTAGACATGTCAGTGTCTCTCGACACCTCCAGTGGAGGGGACCAGAGCTGCCCCTAGGGAAAAAGTACAAAAGCATCCAAACTCTCCCAGGGAGCTGTATTGTCCATCCCCTCAGACAGTAATCATAGTGTATAGTGCTTATTGTATGCCAGGCACTCTTATAAGTGTTCTACACTTAATCCTCACAATGACTCTAGGAAGTAGGTACTATCATTATCCTCATTTTATAGGTGGAGAAACTGAGTCACAAAGAGATTAAGGAACTTGACCAAGATCATGGCTATTAGGTACTGAAGCTGTGATTCAAAGCCAGGCTGCTGGCTCCAGAGTCTGTGATCTGAAACACTGACTTACATGGCTTCTCAAAATACAGATCTCACAGGGGCTGGCCTTGTGGCCGAATGGTTAAGTTCATGCGCTCCGCTGCAGGCGGCCTAGTGTTTTGTTGGTTCGAATCCTGGGCGCGGACATGGCACTGCTCATCAAACCACGCTGAGGCAGCATCCCACATGCCACAACTAGAAGGACCCACAACGAAGAATATACAACTGTGTACTGGGGGGCTTTGGGGAGAAAAAAGGAAAAATTAAAATCCTTAAAAAAAAAAAATACAGATCTCACACAACATTCTACAGTTTACAGGAAATCCTCTGTTTCCCTATTGTAAAAGGAAAAGAATCCATCGGTGAAAGAGAGTAACTTCTTAGCTTTTAGCAGTTAACACACTAGTAATTTTCCTCTCTATGGTCTCTTTTCACTTTTGGTTTCATTGGATGCCCAATTATATTATTTTAATTTGATTATGCAGATAAACTATTCTATAAATGTAATCTCCAAGTTTTTCATGCCCATATGTTTCTCATTCCCAATCACGGAAATGCTTTATGACTTGGGAGATTGTTTATCCTTTCTGGGGCTTGGTTTCTTCATCTGTACATGAAAGATAGAGGTTTAATTTAAATATCTAAAGACTTTTCAACTCTAAAATGTTATCCTTCTGTAGTTTCCTAAGCACAGGATTGAAGCTTCATATTGTTCTGCTTTTGGTACTTATCTATCCCAGCAAATCAAGTTGTTTTGCACATAGTAAATTCTAAAAAAGTCTTACTGTCTCTCATTATATTTCATGATAATTTAAATTCTAATAGTGATTTTTAAAAACTATTTTAATTAGACATGGGTTAAAGTTACTGTAATATAGCTGCACGGTGAATTTGAATTATAATTTCTTGAGACATAAAGTGGTCTAAAAATGACCTGCCACTGTGCTTGGACAATATCAGCTGACCCACGAGGTCTACTGGGCAAAGATTGTGAATAGGCTGCTGAGGAAAGCACTGTAAAGAGACAGTAATAAGAAGAATGGTTGTGCTGTGCAATGATCCCTTGTGCCTCCTAAGAGACTCGTGAAGTCATGTTCTCAGAAGTCAGTGCTAGAAGGAAAGAAAGCAAGAGTATACCACCCTCCACAAACTCCCCTTTCCTGGATAGTTCATGAGTGCATAGAATTTCTATCACTCTCCCCCAGCAACACATGAACACCGTCAGGCATCACTTAATGATCGGACATACATATACCATAGGGCCATGAACTTCTTGGTGCACCCATAAGGACAACAGGGTCATGTATGACCTGGATTGGCAGATTTTGGAAGGAAATGTTCAGGCATATTGCAAGAATTTGCAGAGCAGTAGGGATCTGGAAACAGACTGTTGGCAGCTCTTCCTCGTTTATTAATCATTGTGAGTATGGCAGATGGTCGTGGGGTTATTTTCCAAGAGAAGTGGGAGCCGGGGTATGGAGAGGGAGATCCTCCTCTTCCACTGTCCTCATTTAAGAAAGTGAACTATTGCCTTGATATTTAAGTGGATAAATGAAAAGCTTTTATTGAATAATTAATTTATTGTCACTTATGTTCCAGGGACTATTCTAGGCAGTGGTGATATGGCAGTGAACTAAACCCCAGCCCTCATGGAGTTTACATCCAAAGTGTGGCAAGAAAAAGAAGATAGATAAAATAAGTGAAATATATAATAAGTTAGATGAAGAATCAGCAAATTAGGGCCTGTGAGCTAAATCTGCCCTAACTCCTGTTTTTGTAAATAAAGTTTTATTAGAATACAGTCATGATCTTTCATTTACCTTTTGTCAATGCCTGCATTTGTGCTACAATATCATGTAGAGTCATTGCAATGAAGACTATATGGCCTGCATCTGTCCTTTTACAGAAAATGTCTACTGACCCCTAAATTAGATGCTAGTAAGCAGTATTGGTAGAAATAACTGGAAATGAATCCAGGAGGAGGAAGAACAGGGTAGTTTTTAGCTAGCATGGTCAGAGGACAAGTCACTGAGAAGGTAACATTCGTGTAAAGCACTGCAGAGATGAGTGAGCAAGGCATGCAGCTTTTAAGGAAAGAGCATAGGCAGAGAGAACAGCAAGTGCACAGGCTCTGAGACAGGAGAGTGCTTGGAAGTTCTAGAAACAGCAGAGAGGCCAATGTTGCTGGAGCAGGATGAGTAAGGGAGAGAGGGCTGGGAGATGGGTAATGGGACAGAAGGTGTCAACTAATTATATAGGGCCTTGTAGGCCATCGTAAGTCCTTTCGCCTGTATTCTGAATGAGTTGGGAAGCCTCTGGAGGGTTTTGACCAAGTGGCATGTGACTTACAGTTTCACAAGATTTTCTCTGGCTGCTGAGTTGAGAGCACAATGATGGAAAACGAGGCCAGAGCAGGGAGAACTTCTGATAGGAAGGAACTAAGCATGAGAAGGAGGTGGCTTGGAAAAGAGGAGTGGAGGCGGTAAAAAAATACAATGATAGCGGTAGAGACCTGATGCCCAATTAAATTCCACTTTTATTTAGTTTAAGTCAATAAAATGATGCCATTTTGAAGTGGAATAAAATATTATTTCTTACTTTCATGCAAGTATATTTGCGTTATATAACTTTTGCTCCATATTTTCTGCTGGGCTCGTCATAAGGTGTTTACTAATTAGGACTTTAAAGTGTTTTTGTTTATTTGTTTTCCATAAGGAGGCTGTGACTTGAATATCCCATTGTGAACATGCAGGCAGTCTGAAAAAGGGGAGAATTATAAGCTTAGTTCTTTTATGTTCTCTTTCCTTTCCTTTTCTTCAATTATCACTGAGAAATTCGGCAATTTAAAATAGGACTCTCCATCGCTAACATGAATTAGTGAGGTTCCACTATAATAATTTCCCATTAAAATCCATGAAGTTCAGGTTTGACATGATGAGTTCAGAGAAGGCTACACAAATGCACTGCTCTGCAGGCAGTCTGTTTCATGTAATGTAAAAGCCATCGTGGCTTTTAAAACTTACCTGCAAGAAGAGCTGGAAGCTGCAGTCTGAGCAATAGAGGCCTGAGTTTTAGAAAGGAATATTAAAAAAGAAGAATAAAAATCAGAAGATCATATTCCATTGTGAGCTCTGGATAAGTGTGTGAGAAGGACGTCTCAATAGTGGCTCTCTAGGCTGTTGACCTGAAGGATCAACTAGTCAAAAATGTGTTTGTGCTGCTGCAGAGTGACCACTGATGATCTCCACTTCAGCAGAACACTGGGGAAAAGATGTTTAGCAGAATGGAAATTAGGAGAGAAGAAAGGGAAAGGCAAATTATAGCACTTGGTGTTACAGAGTTGAAGGGAAAAGTGAAGCCTGCCAAATTCAATGCCCTAGAGAATATTCTGGGGGAAAAGAAGTCCTGCAAGATTCTTTAGCTTCTCAAAGAAGGAAAGAAGAAAGACTTTCTGCAGCAAACCTTTAAAAAAAATCGTCCCATCAATTAGATTCTCTAGAAATTACAGGGCAGCATAGAATTTATAGAATATTTGAAATGGAGGGAAAATATATATTTTGTTGAAACCATGCTTGATAGAGTTAATTTATCATAGGCAAGAGAGAAATAAGAGCACCGTACATTTCTACAGAGCTTTATAATTCAGAAAGCATTTTCATATACATTCTCTCACAAAAACATGGAGAATTGTGGTTCAGAATATGGTTCAGGTGAGAAAACTATGGCTCAGGAAAATTAAATGACAAAGAGTCCTGGAACCAGGATCACAACCCAGTTCTTTTGAGTTCTGACATGGGACATTTTTCAAGACCCATGTTCTCTTTCACATAAATAGACTCTATATTGTATTCAAATACAATATTGGGCTCTCACAGAGACCCAGAAATTGGAGGCAATCACTAACCACCACCACTTGGACTACACTTTCCTCTTGAAACCTTTCTTTCCCTTCCCTTGTCTAAGCCAAGAACTGTTAAGTGCACTTCCTTTCTGTTTCCATAATGTGAGGTGTGTTAGACTGAGTTCCTCAAAACAAGGAACTAAATCTGGCTAATCACTGTATCTGGCACACTGTAGAGGATGCACGTTTGTTAAATGTGTGAATAAATGGATAAATAAACTGATGGTACCACAGTTCTATCTGGGATCATGTGCTTCCTCATGGGAGAACCTCCTTTCATGAAGTTTTCCCTCATGATCCCTCAATACTGTATGGCTGGCTCTTTATGAACTTGTGTATCTTCATGTATATTTCACCTGGTGGGACACTTAATTGGGTAGGTAACTGTCTTCACTAGACCAAGTGCTCCTTGAAAATAGGCACTATTTCTCACTCATTATTTTGACTTCAGTATTTTGAAGTATATCTGCCTTTTGTGCCCCATCCATACTCAGCCCGAGGGCTTGTAGCGGTGGGACTAAGAAGTAGAGTGTGTGTAGCAAATGTAGCATCCAAGACACAGAACTGTAAAAAGCCGTCTTTGGGGGCAGGTAGAGGGTCATGTGGTATGGCTGGAGACTAGAGTGAAATGATATTTGCTTACTGGAATCATGGTCCATAATTATATCTTTAAGAATGAAATTTCTGACATGAGGCACTTGGAATATGTTTCTGTAAATTCAGCCATTTCCTAATAGAATTAATTTCACCTTATTACCAACCCAATCATCTTTTAAAACAATGATCTTTTTTTCTGGATAGCATAGATATTGCCTGTGTCCTCTAAAATGCTTTGCATACCTTAAAGGAAAGTATAATGAAAATTTAAGAGAGCATTATTAATTTTAAGACTCTGTTAAAAATGTATAATTCAAAGCTGTGGTTACTATGCCATAGGATGACTAAGCATAATCAAAATAATAAGCTAATTGTTCTTAATTTATCTGCCTCAATATTAAACATTCTTTTCAATTAATTTTCAAGATCTTCCAAATGTCAATACACGTATCTTCTAAAGGACTTTTTATATTTCTTTTGGAGGTTAAATGGCTATGGCAGCTTCCTCCTGAGTTGGGTAGGCTATTTCCACTTCATAAATCAACTGCTTTTCTCCTAGGACCCAAGGAAACTCCAGATTCATTTATTCCATTTTGAAAGAAAGAATATATATTATTAAGGGTCTTCCAAGTAACCTCACTAGTGGGAAAACAAAAAAATGAAGTTTTTTTCAAGCTCCATCAGGGAAAACTAGAGATTATACAAACATTATTTGTCAGCAAATACATATCGATTGACTAAAAGTTGTTTTGCCTTCTAATTGCCACATTTCCTTACAAGGAACTTGGCAGGTCAGGGATTTGGGTTTATTGGAAGAAAATGAAACGGGTTGCAGAATGACCTGACAGACTGCATATGGAGAAATATACAACAGAGTTACATTTTTAGAAAGGGACTTTGGGCAATGAAAGTGATTTATAGAACCTCTACATGCCTAAACTTGATATTCACTGGGGAGTATTTAATGATAAGAAGTGTGGAAGAGCTTAAATTCAAGCATCAAAACTCGTAGGTCAAGAAAAGGGTAAACCTAAAGACATATATATCTGACCTTGTGCGGTTGTAATACCCCACAATTGCTTGGCTCTTGGTTTCAAGGGACATTGGCTGCTACAACTCTTGTTTTGACACCTGAGATTATAATTCTCATTACCTCCTCACTGACCAATTGATTTATAGTATTGAGATGAATCTATTTCCATTGAGATGAGTCTATGTCAATCTCTTCTAAATATCAGGTGCTGGTATTAAATGTTGGGAGGGGTACAGAAAATATACTTTTATTCATTCATTCATTTCTTCAACATGCATTTATTGAGAACCTACCATGTTCTAGGCACTGTACTAGATTCTGGGAATACAGAGGTTAAATAATTTGGACCTGACCTATGAGAGCTCAAAGTTAGAGGAAGTGATTCTAGAGCTCACAAGGGAAGTAGTTTCTAGTTAGTATACTAAATGTAGAAATAAAAGTATATAAAAGTACCCAATAAATGTTGAAAGAAGGGATTGAGGAAAGTTTCAAAGAGGATGTATGGTCTGAGATAGGTTTTAATGGTTGAATAGGAGTTTTTCAGGTTGACAGGAATAGGGCAAAGCAGAATGAACAAAATATGTAAAGGTGAAGAGATAAAATATTAAATTAAGTTTCCAGAGCAAGCATTCTCAGTAAAAATCAAATCCTTAGCAGACCAGAATATGGAATCAACATCGGCTGGAAATCATTCTGCCCCTTGCACTGAGGGCTGAAAAGCACGAGTCTCGTCTTAAGGTTAGTAGTTCATTTTGCATATTTTATAACTGCTCCATTTTGCTGAGAACTAAAGTATTGGTATTAAAATAGATATTCAGCAATGCTAACAACCAAAATGGCTACTGCTTCATAAGTGTAATCCTTTCCCAAAGACAGCACAGACGACTTTTGCTACTTTTTATAAAAAGATTTTAGTTTGTGATAATAGAAAACTCCTTTCTTCCTCCTTCTGCTTTCTTCCTTTGTCTCCTTTCGTTCTTTGTCTCTTGACCCTTTTCTGGATCTGGCTGTTGTGAACAGAAAGCCTGTAAATTCACAGGCACAGGGGAACGAACCAAAGAAAATCAAGATTTGTCCAGTTAGCCCTCAATTTCCTCTAGTGGGAGCTCTTCATTTCTGCCTCATGTCAGCTACTCTGAATGAATCAAATCCCTAGTGTGTTACATAGCTCATGGAATTCTCAAGACAAAGCTACAGTTTGGTGGAATTTAACTTCATTATACACGATCCCATTGTCTCTATGAAAATTTTAACACAAACGTGTATCTTTTAATGAACTTCTAAACATAGCTTGGAATTCTTATAATTATCATTCAGCAAAGTCACATTAAATTCCTATGTATCATCACTTCACATGGAATAATTAAGAAGAGCACAATTGTTTCTGAGAATTCATTGTTCTATAGATTTGAAAATAGCAAATTATCTTTTAATTCTACAAAAATTATGAGTAAGATCTGTGAAAATATCCCAGCATTCTGAAGATTGATGAAAACTTATACATTTTTCCTATAATTTAATTCAATAAACATTTACTGAGGCCATACACTTTGCCAAACTCTGAGATTGCACAAGTACATGTAATTCCATCCTTGCCCTGAAAGTTCCCAGACTATTGTCATTGATTACGATCTGCAGATATTTCTGAAGGTCAGCATTGATTTTTACCATGACTTGTTGTAAGTGGAAATTTCCTTAAATTTAAATATCCAAATTCAGCAGTATGCCCTAAATTGAAATCTCTGTTATTTCTAATCATATTCTGGTTCACCCCATTTCTATCAAGTGCACCAGCCATCCTTTAGGAATATTCATCATTTTTTTCCTCCTTTTTTCCCAATCAGTTATCAAACTTCTCTTTGTTATATGATTGGAATAACTTTCTCACCAACTCTTTTCTGGTCATTTCTGCATTAACTTTACACCTTTTCGCCTCTCATCTAGACTCTGAAAATCTTCTGTTTACACCGATCTTATCCTTCCCATAAACAAACTGCAGAGATATAATACTGCTGAAAATACCTGTACAAACAACCCTCTGTTAAAATACAATCAGTAGTGGCCCATTGTCAATAAAAGTCACAAACTCAAATGTCTAAAAGGGCCAGGTAGGTAACAAAATGGGTGAAGTGAGTAGAATGAGTACAGTAGGGAGTGGTAGAGACTCTGGCATGCATGGGCTCCAGTTAAGAGACAGAAAGAGCTTAGTTCTAGTTGATTGTTTTTCTATTGGAAAGCAAGGTTATTTCTGAAAGTGTTTCCAAGAAAAAAATGTATAAAATTTCCTAAATTTTTAAGACACTGTGTGTCTCACAGAAACTATATCTATATGTGTATCTGTGGTTCTGGTACACACCTCTTACCGGATAGGGAAGGCAGGCTGCTGGCCTGTGAACTCTGGTGTATAGCGTTAGATCAGTTCATGTCTCCCAGACTGCAAGGCCCTGCCAAGCCTAGCCCAGTGTCTCTTTCTAATGTCATCTCTTGTTATTTTCTGATCTTGATATTCTATGTTTTATGGGTACTAAGGCTGGTATTCACTCCCTACGACAACTTAATGAAGTAGGGATTATTATACTCATTTAAAAGATGAAAAAGTTATGTTACAGAGAGGTTGAAAAGTTCAGCGGTAGCTACAGAGTTAGTAATTGGTAGTTTTATGGTTCAAATACAGCCTTATCTGATTCCAAAACCTATGCCTTTTACACTGGGCTCCACTGTTCCCCAGACACATGCATAATAAGGATCCTTACGCGTCCTGCGAGGAACCTCTGAGGAAGAAACTAATTTTACCCTCATTTTACAAGTGAGGGAAGTGAGTTACGTGACTCGTCTAACGTCACAAAACTGTGAATAGGTAGAGCCAGAATGTGAACCCACACGATTCAAATCCAGAGTCTCCTTTCATATTCAACGTTATACTATGTTAAATAAATAGAAAAATGAATGAGCAGCTAAGTAAAGAAAGCTTATTTTAAAAGCCAACTCAAATGCACCTTTTCCTATAATGATTTCCTTGTTCCTCTTCACCAGAAGTAATCTTTTCCTCCACTGAGCTCCCATATTACTTACCTGTATTTCTCTCATCTGCCTTGTGTTAAAATGTGCATACAGATCTCACCTCTTTTCCTAAACAAGGTCAACAAGTTGTGACCATTCACTGCCCCTTGCTCACAGCTGGAGCTTTATAAAATTGTGTTGAATGAAATTAGAAATGCACAAACTAAGGGGTTTTATCCATATTCCAAAATAAAAAGCCTGCTATGTCTAAATGTAGTAAAATTAATAATTAAAAATAAAATGCTGTTTAAAAACAAAATTTATCTATATTTCTCAGCATACCTCTTGCTGGCGATGCTTAAAAATCTCAGTTCAGTAAAAGGCATCAAAACTGTTTATTAAGTTATTTAGAAAATATAGAATGTATTTGTAAAATATTAAGAGAAAAAAATTCATTTGGTCAGGAAATAAATCAGGGCTTAAGTGTGGGCGGTAGTGTCAACAAGCAAACCAATTCCCCTGGTAACACATTGCATAAAAACATTTTGTTCAAACCAGGGTGTCCTGCTGTGTCGTGTAGTTTCCTGCCAAAATGTTCCTTTGCTGTCATGTAGATAGCCAAAGCTATCTGTTAGGAAAACTCCCTTCTCTACTCAAATAGACCAGTCAGCACTTTCAAAGGCCCACAGGAAACAGACGCTCATCTTGAAACCATCAGGGACGGTCAGGATAAATACAGGTGGCCTGATATCATGTAGTCTGAAAGACTACCCTCACCTGAACTCTGAATCAGAAGTGACTTTATCCTTAGCACTGGAGAAAATAGCCCCCAGTGCTCTAGGACAGGGCTTATTTTCAAGTGTACTTTGCTGAGGAAATTTCCTAAGAGCAGGGTTGGGATCTTTATAGATAACTACGGCACTCTGAGATAGTAAACTAGATTACATTCTCCAGATGCCCTATAGTTTAATTAGAGCATCCAAACATGTGACATGATGCCAAATTTTTCCCACTTTACTGCTCTCTTTGCCATGTTAGCATGAAAAGAAAAATGCACTGTAAAATCAAAAGCATAAGTATTTAGAAATAATTCCCCATCATTCTGCTCCAAAATAAATATGATAAATAAATAACACGTAAATACTAATATACACAGATTCACTTAGCAGGACTTCTGGCAGAGAACATTCCTAATGGGGTTATGTATGAATTTAGTTTGCACTGCAGTCAAGAAATTCTTAGTAACAGTCCAGTCAATCTCAACACCCCAGAGGGGACATAATGAGGGCTTCTTCCCCACTATAGTAAAATGTCCTGAACTTTGGTGTTGCTGATTTGGAATCTAAGCAGACTGGGGTCAAAGAGTCCGGCCTGAGGGGTGAGGAGTTTTGCCTGGCAGTACTGGTGAAGAGAAGTAGCAATATGGAAGAAGCAAGGGGAATTCATTTTTGAGAGTAGGGTCAGTTGAAGGAGAAAACTTCAAATGAGGTGTTTGAAGGTATGTGGTGAAGAAAAGAGTGGACAGCTAGGAAGTGATGTGTGGAGAATTGTTCCTCAGGATTGTGGAATGCAATGACCCTCAAAGGTGAGAGGCAGGAAAGAAGGTAGAAAGCAGCCAGTGACTAACTTTAGCCTATGCTCACTTTCCTTGTCCCGGAAAATGTCAGCAATCTTTTAACTTCCATAGCTTGTGTGTGTGTGTGTGTGTGTGTGTGTGTGTGTTTGAAGCTCTGAAGAGGAAGGGAGATAACCATGTACAAATTGTTAAGACCTCTAATTATTTTAGGGAGATGTGACTGATAGTCACTCCTTGGTACTCGCTGTTAGAAAAGCAATCTGATTTAAGCACTTCACTATGAGGAGAATTTTGATTAGCTGAGAGGGAACACCTGCCTTTCATTCACCCAACTTCCAAGGGCAGCCCTAGAGCAGAGAAGAGGGAAACAATGTTTCTGGCCTCAGATCCAGAGCAGAGAGCATAAGAGCACAGGCCCAGGGATCAGACCACGTGATTTGAATCTGGCTCTGCTGTCCCTTTGCTGTGTGAATTGTGTCAACTTTATCTCTTTCTGCCCCAGTGTCCTCATTGGTTTAAAAATTGGGATCATAATATTACCTATTTACAGGATTGTTGTGAAAATTGAGTTGAATATTAAATGTTTAGAGCATGACACAGAGGAAGTGCTCAATAGATATCGTTATTCATTCTTAGTTAGTTTTGGGATTATTACTTAGTTTTAGTGGTACCCGTGAAGAAAGTGAGCGGTCTTGTTTGCCCTGGGTTAGAGAACAAAGTCTCCATGGAGTCCATTAGGTGGGCTTTTTTTCATCTTTTACTTTCTCCTACTCTTCGTTCCGGTTTTCTAAGTATAATAATTTTCATTTTAACTACTTACTAAGCTGATTATTATTTCTGCCTGTTTATTTGTGCACAGTGTGATTTTTCTATACCATGAAATCTGTTTTGTGCAGACATAAAAACCCGTAATTCATTAGCCAAACATTAAGACAAAAAGTCAGCTACTTTCTCCAACCGTACTGTTATGTAGACATTAACATAGGAAATGTGCTTTAACTGCATCCTCTGCAATTAATGATGCAAGTCATGATGTAAGTCATTATTTATTAAGAATAATTTTCACAAAATTTACTGATTTCACTGATTGATTTAAAAAAGAATAAAGAGCCACTGTGTGTTATTCCTAACTTTAATAGAAACCTCTATTTAGCTTGTCCTCAGATTGACATGAGTCAACATTAGTTTAAAACTAGTAAAAGTTTAAGTAAACTTTTTAATAGACATTTCCAAAACCTCAAAAACTGAAAAATCATTTCTGCCTGCAAATGTGAACTCCTGAGGAAAAGCACTTTCTTGGGTATCTTAGAGATCTCCATCTCTGGCAGGCCTGCCTCTTCAAAGGTGTCCATCAGGATGTCCACTTGTTCAAGGCAGTCTCTGTCCATGGCTTGGCCAAGGCCAGACGCTATCTGTTAGTGTTCTGACCTTCCTCATTGCTTTCATCTTCCAAGTCTTTGCTGCTTTCTCCTGAGGCTCACCATGAGCTGTCGGAAAGATCTGATGAGGACCTTTTTATTTCTTCTCAGGCCTGAAGCATAAGCTCCTGATTTGCACGCATTCCTGCTAGTCTAAACTTAATGTTAAGGCAGAATAACTCAGAGTGGCTTAGAGATGTGCGACAGGATCAAGGACAGCCCCCAGGGTTAACACTGATTACAAGATCATATTTTCCTAAAAATAATTCCTCTCTTTTTAGCTGCTTCTTCAAAACCTGCAAGATTATCCATAAGGATTGGATAATTAAGAACGATTTTGAAATGCCTTATTGTTGCAAAATAAGTGTGTCCTTTTCTTTTTATTAACCGTAAGTAACGCTGACTTTAATTCAGTAATACAATCCTCTCCTTTGGGAAACATTAACTGTGGAAGGATCAGGAGGCCCTTATTTGCACACTGTGGTGTGACTCAATCCCAATTGTTCATGAGCAGAGGCCCACTTCATAAAATTCTTCCTTTCGCTCCTTTCCCCATTGAGGCTTCATGTCTTCATTAAGCGATGGTTTTACCATAGCTCTCATTAGTTTGATTAATGGTATACCTCTAATAGAGGCCACCACCTGACATTTGGGAAAAAAATACATGGCAGGTAATTTTTAAAAATACAGAACCTGTCCCCTTAACCTAGTTTCATTCCCTCCGGTAAAGGTGGCAATTGGATGTGACACTTATCAATGGGAGCGGTCTGACATCCTCTCTTTCCCTCCTTCCCCAGTTCAATTAAAAGAGTGATAGCTTGGTTTTCTAGAGAAACTGAACAAATGTAGGGAGTGAGCTGTTGAATATCTGCAGCACAGTAAGTGCAAGCTATGACTCTACAACTTTTAAACTTTACATTTCCTGTCAATTAGATGCATTAAGGTTTCACTACAATATTGAATTAATGGAGTGATTCTGTTCCTAATAGATAACGCATCTCAGTGCCTTGCTTGTCTTTCCAATTAGAAAAACAATGAGGTGTAAAAATAGGCCAATTTCAAACTTTTCAAATGCTGAACTAAACTTCACATTCGAAAGTCTTTGCTCAGAGTTGGCTTTGGGTCTCACTAATGAGCCCACTTTCTTCTCTTTTGATCTTTAGAATTATTTCAGTTGTTTCTCTGGTCCTGGTGGTTCTCCACTGTCTCTTGTAGTAAAAGGATTTGACTTTAGTTTCAGAATCTATTTGTTCTGAGAAAAAGAGGTTTTAACACTAGGAACAGATAGGGTGTACAAAACTGGCCTTTGACAAACTCTCACCTAGTAGGCTTGTCTCAGTCTGTGTGTGACTACTAAAATCACCCCTTTGCTTCCAGTTCAGTGCACAGGAGTCAATGCCCGCAATTTCTATTCTCGTATGGCCTAATGGACAAGGAACTGATTTTAAATTTCCCCAAACAAATGGCAAGTTCTTTTGTTGTTTTTATTGGTTTGTTCTTCCATTTAATGCTCTATTCCCATATCTAAGTCTATTTCTCTCCAAAGAATAGAGAGCCCATATTTCTCAGCCATTGTACAAGCCCTTCCCCGCCCACATACCACAAACATGATGTCGCTTCAGCCTGGAATCGGATGACAGCAGCTGTCCTTGGGCATAGATGTCCTCTTTAATCAAAGTGAGTTCCCTAATGGGCACTATAATGACATTCATTTGCCATTTGAATGTACCTGATGTGACACCTGAGGCAATGCCATGATTACTTTCTCTTAAAAATGTAAAATAATTTTTACAAAATCAAAAACGCAGAAATATTGCCTAAAGAATAAGTTCACTTTAAAAAATAGCAATATTATCATGAACTGGGAAAAGTGCTATAATCTTCTACCTCACAAATGATAATAGGTCATTTCATATTCAACTTGGTAACAAAATTCTGTATTTGAGAATAAGAGATCTATTGGTTACAAAAAATTAGTTTACAGGTTCTATAGAGTTTCCTGAGTTAAGATATAGGATAATGACGGTAATTTAATGATAACATTGCTAGGTGCATTATAGAAATCAGATGTTTTACTCTCTTGAATTTTAAAGGTATTTAATAACGGCAGCAATTGTTCTACACTAGTAGTAATATTTAAAACTAGATTAATATTTTCAAGGTTTCTTTTTACATGAAATCTCTAATACTACTGTAACTAAAATGAATGCTGGAAAGTATTTCATAAGAAGTTGAAAGGCACATTTAACAGTGTGTATGGGAATGTCCCTCCACTGTATATTAGTAGAGTATTTATTAGTTATAATGGAAAATATTTTCTTAAATTTTAGAGGAATTTCTTAATAGTTTCTTATTTTGTCAAGATCACAGACCTGAGGGTGGAAGAATCTTCAGAACATACACAATTTATCTTCGGCCTCGTGGAAAGAGACATTGAAAGATAGATGCTGTTCATGATGAGGTTGTGTCTTGTCCAAGCATGATGAATCTACAAATTAAGCTCAATAGATAGTGTCTTTTCCCTTCAAAAGAATCACCAGGGAAGACACTCTCATAACCTTCCCTTTTACTCTGTTCCACTGTCTAACAAGCCATAACAGCCAGACTTCTAGCTCCCAAAGTGTGACAGAGCCAGATCATCAAGCAGCATAAAAAGAAAATAAAAGGACGGAATATTGTGATCAATGGCAACTTCCCAGGCGATTTTGGAACTAACAAATGCCTATTACCAATCATCTAATAGGCAGTGACAGCGAGTTGCAAAGCAAAGTGAGCACAGTTTTGATTTAGACCTGAAATGAAATGCTGACTCTGCTGTTAAGTGGCTGTGTGTGATCTCCAAAGCTACTGCTCTCAGAGCTTCGGCTTCCTCATCCCAAAATGGGGAGAATAGCACCTGCTTTGAAGGAATTTGTGAGAGTTCTAAACAAAATCGTTCTGGTATATCATAACACACAATGATTAGTAGCTGTTATCTCTAGTTTTTGACTAATTGACCAGACGGAAAGCACTGAAGCAGGTGATCTGTGGAGTGGATGGGAATGTGTATAAGACACCATTCTTGCCCCGTAAGGAGGATAAAAGCAAGAATTGGACCCTACAGTGTTCTGTGTGAGCAGCATTGCATACATTCTTCTCATATTGGCCCTGAGGTGGAGGTATGGCTATTCCTATTCTGCAGATGAGGAACCTGAGGATTTGCGAGGTTACCTAACCTGCCAGCATCGTGACCCCAGAAAGGGTACTCATAACCACCACATTATACTGGGTCACATGATAGTGTATTGTCTCCAGTGGCATAGATATGTACAAACATGTCTGTAAAAGAGAGTAAATGAGGGGATCATTGTTGCTAGACACAGAGAAGTGCTTCTCTGGTTCAGTCTTTCAAATATGGAATTTTCACACCATGGTGTGCAGTGAGCTAGTAAACGAAATCTAATTTTTGGTCATACCCTTTAAAGAGCTAATCCTTGAATACTGGGATTATAGAAAGTAACCATACCCCTCTTCCCATAGGGGATCCCGTTTCTTCTGAAAATAGAGTTTAAATTAGTATTTGCAGTTTGCATTTTCGTACAGAAACTGAAGAGACATTTATATTTTATGTAATCTTTTTTACCAAGGATTTCTCATGTCACCCTTGTTTCCTCTACTGAGTAGGTCAGGGTTCTCCAGAGAAACAGAACTAACAGGATGTGTATACATAGAAAGAGATTTCTTTTAAGGAATTGGCTCATGCGATTATGGAGGCTGGAAAATCCCAAATCTGCTGGAGACTCAGGGAAAAATTTTTGCTGCAGTTCAAGTCAAAGGCCATCTACCAGCAGAATTCCCTCTTGCTGAGGGAGGTCAGTCATTTGTTCTATTCAGGCCTTCAACTGATTGGATGTGGCCCATCCATATTATGGGGCACAGAGGGCAATCTGCTTTACTCAAAGTCCATCATTTAAATGCTAATCTAATCCCAAAACACCCCCATAAAAACATCCAAAACAATGTTTGACCAAAGATCTGGGCACCATGGTCCAATCAAGCTGACACATAAAATTAACATTCACAGAGGTTTTGTTGTGACGCAGACCTATCGCTAGCATTCCAAATGTCCCAATGTGGTCATTCAACCACTGGAGTTTTGTAAGTAATGATTACTGTGAGAATCATAACCTTTATGTAGTAGAGTGAGGTCTACATTTTTAAAGTAAATATTAAACTAGACATGCCAGATCATTTATTTTTCAGTCTAATAGTGGAGAAAAAGAATACTTAAAGCTTTTGTTTTCATATCTGAAATACCACAGAAACATACTAATATCATTGAAAAGGGACTCAGTCTCTTGACTGGATCCCAATAGCAGAGTGAATCTACTTATTAGAACTCTTTTTACTATTTTTCTTTAAATCTGGAGATCAAATAAAGAATTACTTTGGAACACAGAAAAATACTGATTTTTAGCATAATGTAATGATGTGGTAATTCTGAACATTTTAGAGTATTTGTGGTAGCAAAATTCTAAACGTGTTTGCAGCAGTTGAACTATATTTTACTCACTGTGCATCACTCTAGAGTTGTTGATGTATGCTAGTTCTTGATTCACTGAAATCAGGTGTGAGAGAGAAACTTAGACTGAGCCCACTTCTCTAGTCCTTCATAATGCAAGGCTTCCAGGAATTATATTACAGAAAAAGAGAAATCTGCTCTGGAGATAATGCGTATAATCACATTTGCTAAAAATGGAAAAGCCTTATTACATTCTTGTTTGGTATCTATTTTACATCATCACCTGCAGCTATGCTCTGTCACCATTATTCTCATACTAGTAAGAAGAAATCGCCACTAAGAACCTCAAAATCGAGGACTTATTTTGTAAAGCTGTAATTATGTAACTCGAGTTTCAGCATCTCCTTCAAAGAATAACAATGCGAAGGCTCTAAGACTATTACAAAAGAAGCACTTTGAAGAATCCTTTATGAAGATATTTTCTCCAAAAACATACTTGAATCTTTGCAGAAACTAGGGTAAAGGTTTTGTTATGGAGACTAGTTTAAATGTCCTGGTTAAAATCAAATCCTCTGGAGTGTTTGCAAATGATGTACCCGGTTCTACTAATGAAGAAGCAGCCTATTTTATCACAATCAAAATTATATCTGTCTATCTAAGCTTTATCTCTATGTCTGTCTTGATTTTGTCTTCCATGGTTTCAATTTTTATTCCTTCTTTAGAAAAATTTCGTTCCTGTGAAGAGTTTGTAGAAAATTGTCATAACAAATCTGATGTTTTCTTCATCCAGCTGTACTTCTATTTCAAATCTTCCTCTCCAAGGATTCTTCCTGGGACCCTTTGCTCCTGCTGTTGGATAGATGTCTGAGGGTCATAAAGGTTCCATTCCAGCACAAATTAGCCATAACATTTCAACTTTCCCAGTGTGGTCAGCCAGCCACTGGAAGTTTTTAGGTGATGTTACTGTGAGGATTTCATATTCATTTCTATTTTAAAAACAGCTTGCATTTTAATCTCAAAGCCCATTACAGAATACCGAATCAACTTTGTATTAACTATTGGAAATATCTCTTTATTGAAACCAATTTTTAATTTTACTTCAACTTTTATTGGATCTATTTTTTAATCAAATACTGGCGTTTGCATTTCAAGATTAAATCTCATTTGATTAATTTCAGGCCACTTTTTTCTAGACTTTTTGTACTATTATACCGTCTCTCATTGCTTGATATCCTTTCGCATCTGAGAATTTAATTAATGTCATTAACAACCAACTGCAGATCATTTATGAAGATGTTTAACAGAATAAAGTTCAAGCCTACTCTGAATGATAACAAAACACTTCACACTCACTGCTGAAAACTCAAAACGTGCCTTTCTATTTCCCATTTTGCTCATCAGTAAGCTAGATACAACCTTCTTTTGTGACCTCAATACTTCCCAATGGGATTCTCAGTATCCAAACATATCAGCGATTTTTGCTTTCATCAAAAGTAGGAGTTCTTCACTTGCCGTGAATAATGATTTTCCCCTACTGGTTTTGTATATATGCATAGTTGTATTTTTCTTTAGCAAAGCTTTGTTCATAGAGTTATAACTAATTCCTGAAAGAGAACATAGCTCCCAAAGTATATAAAACCATGTGCTTTCTTACATAGCTATATTTAAAACATAATTTATGCTGTGTTTTACCTGTGTGGTAGAACACAACTATTTACCCCTTGGTGTCTAACCTCTGGGTTATTTGTATCATCTAAATTCATTTTCTTATAAAGTGAAAGCATATATTTATGATTTCCCAGATAACTTATTCGAAATATTGTTTTAAATACATACTATTTTGAGTGAAAAAAGAAAAACTAGATTGCAGAAACTGGAAAAATAAGATCATATGTTTTCATAAATATATTCCAGATAATGTGTACGAATGGGATATTATCTAGGCATTATAAAACTTTTAGAAAAATAAATCCTGTCAGTCTTATCGAGTGGTCTTTTCTAACACTAATGTATTTAGAACATCAAGGAGAATCCAAACTCATCTTACTTTTAAAATGTGCTTCCTATTGATTTATCCAGAAGAGAAATGAGGGACCTGGATTATATATTTTAGCGTATTTCTAATTAGATGAGTGCCCAATCGTGAGTGATTAACCATAACTCTATATCTATTTCATGGAGCTTGCTTTACTGTTTTAAATGGATGTTAATTAAGGCTGTGACAATGCGGGGGAGAGGGGGACGGGAATTGCAGTTGTATATTCAGGAATATTAAAAGAACATTCATCTAGAAAGCAATAAGTTATCTTCTCTTTATTTAATATAGGGTAAGCAGAGTGCTGTGTTCAATAGGGGCTCATTATTAAAAGAGAGATACAGAGACTGTGGAGAGTGTTAACAAAGAGGACAACAGACATGAATGAATGTTCTACAAAAGATAAAGAATGAATGTATTTCAAGTGAAAAAAAAAACCTGACGGGAAATGTAATGTCAAGCTTCAAGTATTTTTACAATAAGAGCATAAGGTCTGGAATGAGAGAAACCTGTATTTGAATTCAGGTTCAACTCTTAAGGGCTGGCAAACTTGGAATCTCTCCTATATGTAAAAGTGGGATAATACCTACTTTGCTAGACTATTGTCGGGAGCAAGTTGGTATTATTTCTATTTTTATCAGATACTCCTCATAAGCAATTCCAAAGCAGTGTCACAGAGGCCTTTTGGAACTACTAGTCAGAGAGTTGCTTGTGCGTAGGTTAGTATTGGTGGAGAATGGAAAACTAGGGGAAAAGGCTGCCAGGTCACAGAAGACACTAAATTAGTCAGCTCCTTATTTAACACACATACACGGATGAGTTTGGCAGAATTCAAGTTTTGCTGACTACATTGAAATACAACTTTTGTTCTTCCTCTCCTTTCTTTCTTAGAAATGTCGCTAAACACAGCTATGGGCCTCCGCGGGGGGTTGAATCGTCAGATCCTATTTCGCCACATTTCTTTTCTCAGATGTGTGGTGGAGGATCATAATGTATGACAGAGAAAGAATCAGGCGTTGCTTGTATTTTTTTTCTTGGTTTTGGTTTAACTACAGCACAGAGTACTATATATTAAAATGTTTATTAACGTATATTTAAAAAGTTGACAAAATATAAGTGCAATATTTTCTTAGATTAGAGTAAGCTTTTACAAATAAAAATTTTCTTTTCTTTCTTTTTCAAAAATTTGATATCTGTAGTTCTAATTTTTTCTTAGATAGTCTTGATATACACCAGAAGAAATATGTTTCATCAGCTTGCATTTTTTTTCCAAACACGCCTGTGTGAAGAGTATTGACTCTAAATAATTTTGGTTACTGTTGTATTTCACTATTCTTGAGGAAGATCAATTTCACAAAGTTCCTTATGTTATCAGTGCAGATAAATATAACTGCTATGTAATTGTGTATAGTTAATCCTTTCTATGGCTTCACAGGGTAGAATTTTATAAGAAAATTGAAATAGAAAATGGAACTTTGTGAACAATAAGACCTAACAAAATAACTTATGGTACAAGATGAAGAAAAATAAGCTTTCATTACATGCCCAGAGTTTCCTTCAAAATAGCATATGTAGATTTAACATTCCCAGATTTTTCTATTTGGGTTTGACTCAAGTCAATAATGTGTGATAAATAGGCAGATATTAGGAGGCAGGGGCATTTTGAGAAAATGAGTCAGCCTAGTCAGCCATTCAACACTAGCTTTGCCTTCTTGTTTGTTAATTATCTGAAACACCAGACTCATGATTTTACACCTCATTGAAATAAATACATTAATTAAATGTAATACACACACACACAACACACACACACCAGGCTCACTATATACCAGGCATTGACATATAGTTATATAAAATCGTACTTAAACTTCTCAGTAACTCACTATCTCCATTTTAGAGATAAGAAAACTGAAGCATAAAGAGATTAAGTAGCACAAGGTCACATAGTTATAAATTGGCAGTCGTGATACAAAACAAAGTTGTCTAACTCTGGAATCTGTTGTTTTACCATTAGGCCATTATGCCTCTCTGGGCTTCAGAGTGAATTGGAACATTCAGAAACTGGAGGATTAGAGAAAATTACAGAGCCATCCCTTCTGGGCGTAGGTTTTCCTATGATTAATTCTTGAGGTGGTTAGGATGGGGGACTGACAGAGGGGATAACCAGAGTGGATTCCTTAATCCACCATCCTCTTTTGTTAGAATCATGAAATTGCACACATAAAAGGAATGAGGGGAGAGTGAAAGAAAACAGCTGACTGGGAAGCGTAGGTTGCAGGTTAATAATAACAATAATTGCCACTTCTTAAATGCATGTGTGCAGGTACCGTGGTAACAATATTTTAGGTTTTGGTAGATTGCAGATGTGGCAGCAGTTCTCTACTGATCCTAATGTCTTTGCTCCTTGGCAATGTGATTTTGCGGTTCTTCCCAGTAAGAGATAGAGTCTGTTCTCACAACACTTGAATCTTGGCTGCCCTTGTGACTTTGACCAATAGAATGTGGCAGAGGCAACATTTTGCCAGTTCTGAATTTTGGTTGTAGGAGGACTGAGGGTACTTATTTGTTCTCTGTCTTGAACCTCTGCCATACCGTGAGGAAAGGTTGGTGGACATGCGTGGCTCACTTAGCCTGCTGGCCCTTGCTGGCAGCTAGCCAACTACCAGCCAAAGACCACGAGAAAGCCTCGCTGAACCCAGCCAAGCCTGACCCAGATCAACAGATCCGATTTCTCTCTCCTTGTTTCCAATCCAAATCTTTAAACCATGAATCAAGACAAGTTTTATGAAGCAAATTCCAATATCTGTGGAGGTGGTTTCACATTCCAACACAAGCCAGTTTATTTGGTTAACATTATAAGAAGATAGGCCAAAATCCAAGACTGAAGCAAAACATTTATTTATTCAACAAGCATTTATTAAGTGCCTGCCATATGCTGGGCCCTGTGCTTGGCCCTATTCGACAGTTAATTTAAAAAGAATCTATGATTTCAGAAACAACTCTAAGCTGAATAATTCAGGCAGAACAAGGCAAGTTATTCCTCAGGATGCAGCCTAATTGGGAAGGTCCTAGTTTAAATGCTGTCCTTATACTGCTGTGAGCTTGCTATGGATCTGAAGGGAGACGCGCATAGAGTTCTAAAACAATTTGTCAAAATAATTAAGCATGTTAAGAATAGGACTTGGAACCAAATTTCTTTAACCCACTCTATAGAGAACACAGTATAAATTTGGTGCAACTGATTTATAAGACCAGGTAGAGTACAGCCATATATATGCCCCAGTCAAATACTGAAAGATGGACCCAGCTTTATATATTGCCAGGGATGGAATTGGGAGTCACACCGAGTACCAGCCTGCTAGAGCCATCAGCTCAAAATGGCATTGCCCACTTGTTTTGTATGCAGCTCTGCTTTCTTCTTTATTGCCCCTAGCTCATGAAAACACTGATTTCTTCCAGAGAGCTTCTCTCAGTAGAGAATTCTAGGCTTCACCAACCATGGGGAAATAAATTTCCTCTTCTCTCACGGTGTATAATTTTCTCTTTCTGACTCTTGAGAAGGAACCGTTGATAGGAGTTCATGGAATTTGCCTTTAGAAAACAATAGGTCCTGACTCAGAATTTTACAAGGACTATTTTATTTTCCTATTACATAGGAAAGTCCCAACACCTTGTCACAGCCAGATACAAGGAGTACTTTTCTCAAGTTAAAAAAATCTTTCTGGGGCCGGCTCATTGGCGCAGTGATTAAGTTCGCACATTCCGCTTCGGTGGCCCGGGATTCGCCGGTTGGGATCCCGGGTGGGGACATGGCACTGCTTGGCAAGCCATGCTGTGGCAGGAGTCCCACATATAAGGTAGAGGAAGATGAGCATGGATGTTAGCTCAGGGCCAGTCTTCCTCAGCAAAAAGAGGAGGATTGGCAGCAGTTAGCACAGGGCTAATCTTCCTCAAAAAAAAAAAATGTTTCTATGAGATTTGACTTACATTTATATTATTGTAAATAAATACATAATAAACAATGAGAATTCTATTTTCTAGTGATCTCAAAAATAATAGCATATGTGAGTAAAAAAGATAATTTCTCCTTTTGATGAAAGTAATGAAAATGCGTTCCCACTGTATCATGTCTCTGGATCTGTTTTTCATGAGCCTCAGAGCCTAAGGAATGGCTGTTTTTTTTCCACTTTGAGTTCATAAATATATAAATCATAAATATATAGATGCTTAGTTATTTAATAACTCTGTATATTCTTAATGTGCTGTTTGTAGTGAAGACCACTCAGTCAAAGCCAACCGTTTAAGTAGAGCAGAGAAGGAAACAAATTCCAGATACCGTGGGCTTCCCTGATTGAAATTCTCCATGTATCGTTGCAATGTGCTTCACACCTGGGTTTCAGAAGAGGCCATCCCGTTTTGCCTAAGTGGACATTGGCTTTCTGACTTAGTAAAGCTCTTCTTTCTCCACTCTGCTCACATGGTGCGTAGTGTTAAAGAGTTAGACCTAATCCCCACTGACTTGTTGTTAACCCCTTTATCCTCAGTCCAGTTCAACAAATCTTTATTGAAAGCCTACCAAGTATTGTTATTTGATGTTTTATTATGGTTTATAGGTGACCTGGATGAAACTTCACAAGGAGAATGTGATGTCTATTTGCAGTTCTAAATTGTATAGACATCAGAGCTGACCCTCACACTGTGGGCCTTTAATTTGGTTTGACACATGAGGTCACATCAGCCAGTGCCTTAGAGGACTTCTTTTTGTAAAGTTGATCATTTACCCCTATACTCTCAAGCAAGAAAAATCTAGAGCAACTTTCCTTTCAGCTTTGTATCTCTGATGAAGAGCTTTCAGATACATGGCACAAGTGGTATGTCACTTTGATCGTCTGGTTGTCAGTTCGTAGTGCTACGTTGATTCTGTCACTAGTATCACCATTCTTCCAGCCTATATTTTACTCTTTCCTCTCATTCAAACCTAGTACTCAATCTGTCATTGCATCTTGTCATTTCCTCCTTTGAACTGTCTTTTAGCTTCTGCCCTCCTCTCTTTTCCCATTGCCACCACACTAATCTAGGCTTGTGATTATTGCAAAGGTGCTCAGTTGATTTTTCTCACTTTAGTCTCTACCATCTCTGATCCACCTTGCATATTTATACCAATCCAATGTTCCTAAAGCCTTTCTTTCCTTCTGTTAGTCCCGGTTCAGTAACCTAGAGTTATTCCCTCTTACCATTTTATAAAACACACTTGAACTGGTGCATCTTACTCCCTTCAAACCAGGGCTCCGACTTGTCCCAGCACATCCCACGGACACCACACTTATAAACATGCTCATTCCTGCCTCATTGCTTTTTTAATGTTTTCTTCCAATCCAGAATTTCCTTGGGATACCCTCTCTTACAGAAATCCTATTAATGTCCTCAGGGACCAACACAAGTCTGTTTCTCCCAGCATCTTCTCCAACAGCTTCAGCCCACACTCACATCCTCTGTGCTTCCTTAGCACCCATTAATCCTCTATTATAGCACATATCACAATATGCACACTCACACGATTATGTCTCACACTAAATAATGAGCCCTCTGATGACAGAAAACAATCTTTCTTGTTCAATCTTGTAATGCCATGTGCTCAGAAGTGTTTAGCTCATAGTAGGTTCTCAATGAAAATTTGTCAAAGCATTTAGTAATTTCTCCTTCTCTAAATCCTTAACTCTAAGCAGAATAAAAGTTTAGCGATACATCTGGTAGCTAAAGATGAGGAATGCAGTGACTAACATGCATGGACCACAGGATGAAGGAGCTTTCACGAACCCACACAATCTGTTTTATTTGTAACTGTTTTCTTCCCAAAAGCAGAAACCATATCTTGTTAGCCCTTTGATCCTTTGATAATATCTAGTACAGTACCCATAACTAAGAACCTGGTGTTTTGAATATTTAGGCTTCTAGAGCACAGGATTCCCAGGGTCTGTCACAGCAAAGACTGAGTGAGCTAAAGCACTGTCCTAAAATCCCTACTGATTTTCTGTTTACATCTTTATGTAGTACCTGTGAAATCAAAGACGGCTACTGTATGCTTTATTTTCATTAGTCCATGTAATAGATTCATGCTTAAGGCTACTTTGAAAAATGCGCAGTCAGTCTTTGGAAATGCTTCCTAACTTAACAGGTTAAAATATCTCCAGAAGTCCTAGATCCAGGTAATGTTGATGGTATATATTTTTTCCCTGCAACTATGGTGTCATCTTCTTAAAGGCAGAAAATTTACTTATGTAATTGTTTCCCATGGCATGTGGTATTCTGCACAGAGTAAATACTAAGTGAATATTTGCTGAGTGAATGACTGAATTATAACAACCAAGGACTAAACTTTGTAGTGGCTCAGAGAGAGAAATACCAATACGGAATAAAGTAAAGAAGTATCCCAATGGAATGGAATTTCAAACCTTCCCATATGATGTTCCCTGTCCCCCTTTGTATTTTGTTGAACACAGCCACTCCCATTAGTTTACATGTTGTCTGTGGCTGTTTTATTGCCACAACAAGTAGAATGGAATAGTTGCAACAGAAACTTTATGGCCTAAAAAGCCAAACATATTTGTTATTAGGCCATTTACAGAAAAAGTTTTTCAACTCTTGGCCCAGAGCAATGCCTGACACCCAATAGATATTCAGTAAATGTCTGTTATAGGAATGAATGAAATAAGAAATACATGAATCAGGAATAAAACTCAGATAACACTTCACCATGTTTTCAAAGGTCCTTTGTATGTCTTGAAATGCTTAGAGATCCTGAAATAGCTGCCCAGTCATATTCCTTGATCTATAGGTACCCATAGTCTTGTGGAGAGCATTTGAATTGAGCCCACAGTTAAGGTTGATTTGTATAAACCTTTTTTGACTGGCTGATGTACTTAAAGAAGGCTAGACAGAGGAAAAGAGAAATGAGGTTTCTGAAAGAAAATCACCGTTGAGTAAAGAATTCTGGTAATGCTGGGCTACAAGTGGAAGTACTTGGGGAAAGTAGTTATGCTGGGCGATAAAAGGCTGTGCCTGACATTTCCCTGGCCCCACTATCTTGGGAAGGATTGTGTTACAATATCGAGAATAGAACTAGACATTTCACTGTGGACTCCAAAACTAAACTGTGAGATCCCTTTTCTTAGAAAGACCATGTTAAATGGAGCAGAGGTTTTCCCTGCTAGGTAGAGAGGGAGGAAATCTTTGTGTCTTAGTTCAGTCTGCTATAACAGAAATTTATAGACTAGGTGGCTTGTAAACAAAAGAAATTTATTTCTCACAGTTCTGGAGGCTGGAAGTTTGAGATCAGGATGCCAGCATGGTCAGATTCTGGTGAGAGCTCTCTTCCTGGTTTGTAGATGACCATCTTTCTTGTTGTATTCTCACATGGCAAGACCAGAGGGGGAGAGAGAGGAAGAAATCTCTCTCCTGCCTCTTTCAATAAAGGCACTAATCCCATTCATGAGTGCTGCACTCTCATGACTTAATTATCTCCCAAAGGCCCCATCACATAATCCACCACATTGGGGGTTAGGATTTCAACATATGAATTTTGGGGGAACACAAAGATTTGGGCCATAACACTTTGGTTGTTACTATTTTGGTGGAGATGAGCACCTAATTATGGGTCGGACCACAGAGGTCAAGAGAACAAAAGGGTATTTGGAACCTTAGAATCCAGAGCTGAGGTATTGCAGAGCTGTAGGTGGCAGCTCTGATTACATATCAGAACCCCCTGCCAGAAATAATTGGAGTGTGGTATCTCTGAAAAAGACTAGCTGTCTGCCTCATCAAGTTGATAGGAGCTTATTGCATTGAGATTTGGAGTATTGCTGGAAATGTAACAGTCTTACTTACTGGTTGGTGATGCCAGAGATATGCTGGATCCAATATCTGTTCAACCTCCGAAGAAATGAAGATTTCAGTTTAATTTTTCATAGAAAAGAAACTGAAGGGAACTTATGATATGACAAAAAACATTTAGGGACTTAATTCTAATTGATTTCAGTTTAATTCAACATAATAGCCAAATCCAGACAAACTCCTATATCCTGCAAACTCAGAAATCATTTCTTTCTTTTTAAATCATGAACTGCATTGAAGCCTTGTTTCCAACTTAATTTGGATTCAGTTTTCAGATAATAGCAATAGACCGTGAGATGAGAAAGGAGGGCTGAACTTTCCTTATATTATACAATTTCCACATGTGATTGTGTTTCTCTCCTCCCTCTCTCTGAATGGAACATGCTCTGAAACACATACACAGGTTCTGGACTCTCGGGCCTCAGCCTCCTCTCATCGCTTAACCATCAGTAGTATTCATCGTGCGCTGATTGGGAGGAAAACATAAGCCAAACCTTTTTTCCTTGAAGGAGCGTAGCTCACACTGCAGGCAATAAATAATGACACCGAATCTGAACAAACAGCAGCTCCTGTGGAGTTCAGGACAGCAGGTGTACTTTGCTAGAAAGTTAGAAACTCAAGAATTGGGTCTCTGATGGCGATAGGCATAGGTTACTGGGAAATACGAAGCAATGTGGACTTGTATCCCACAGACATGACCAACATACTCATTAGAAGAGTGAAAAGGCAGAATGGAATTGTGGGCAGCTGTGTGGATTGTATAGGCGAACATTTGAAAAAAAAATGAAAGAAGGAAAAGGAAAGAAAACCAATCTTTTGTACTGGGAGAAAAAGAAAAGGTCAAAATCCCATGTAACAGCAATAGGATGTGTTTCTGAGCTGTTCCCTTGGGGGCCCAAAATACAACTGCTCTTTTCTCTTTATTATTTCCCTTGTCTTTGGTTTCTATTCCTACCCCTGCTTTCCATATGAAGGGGTGAAAAACAGAACTAATTCAGGACTGAACGTCTTTAAAAATATTTATTGAATACTAGCAATAAGTCGAGAATTGAATTAAACCCATTGGAGATATGCACACAAAAACAATCTTGCTCTGAAGTTCACAATCTTTTTGGAGAGGAAGAGAGGTAAAGAATTATACAGAATACTAACTGGTTAGTGATTCCATTGCAATTAGCACAAAATATTTGATCCCTATCTTTATTTTAGTACTTATTACACGGTATTATAATGGTATAATTCCATAATTTGAAAACCTCTCTGGGTTTCAAAGCAATTACTGCCCTTTTTCTGATTCTGAGATTTTAGATATGTTAGAAAGGGATTATGGAATTCTTATAGAAACAGAAGCTGTCAGAATTGGAGTATTTATTTGCTGAACTTTTGACTTGACCTTACATTTGGTTCCACAGTTTTCTTTTCTATTTTACTTATAGTTGCCATGGAATTTGGTTTTTTGTCTGGGTCAATTTAGATAAAGAGAAAATCTTGAAGATGTTATACCGTTGTTTTTTTTTTAAGGAGGTTTATGTCTTAGTATAGTTGCCTGACAATTCTGATCCAAGAAGGGAGCATAGTTTTGGGAAAACAAAAATGTAAGAGTTCCGTGTTGCTCTTTTTTGTCTTCAGGTAGTTAATTCTGGAAACAAATGTTGTAGAGAATAGTTCTATGTTGTCATTTGTTTGTTTTTAATTCCTGTATTTTCTGGATGATACATTGAGAATAGTAATAAAATATATATATATGAGACTGACAAAAAGGATTCAGCGAGTCCTGGTGCTGGTCATCTTCTGTCTCCATTGGCATTTACCATGAAAACACTGAGTCACAAACTGCAGGGAAAGGTCTATGGCTTCAAACACTGAAGAAGGATTATCTATAGTCTTTTAGCCTCTTTGGTGATTGAATAGATTGCATGACAAAATAACGGCTGGTAAGAGATGTAGACCCTTCACTTTACTTGGAAAATGGAAGGCTAGTCATTCTTGTGAGAAATTCTAGCAGCCTATCAGACTTTACCCATCAAAGATAAAGTTGAGATTGTTTCTCCTCTCAGTAGTAAAAAGCTTTATGTATTTCTCTAGGAAAAAATTTTACTTTTCCTCTCTGCTCCATTTTTTGATAATTAGGAAACAAAAATAAAGTTTTCTTTATTTTTCTATATAATTATTGGATATTTCCAGAGCAGTCATACCAAGCTGGATTTCATCGTTAGTCTCATGTTTTCAGAAACCACTGTGAAAGGAGAAAAGCCAAGAGTGGAAACTGCGCTGAGCAAAAGCGTAAGCTCACCCTCTTAGTAGAAGTTATCTGTTTTTACCTTTTTTCACTACAGGATTGTTGACTATCATTATTAATAAAATGTTATTTATAGACAAATCTCCATTTAATTTAAAGGATGTTCTTTTTACCTTTGTCCTCATCCTTAGGTCTCACTAATGTGTTAAAAAATATTCTATAAAGTGAGTCATTTTAGTTTGTTATGGTAGAAGTTTAGTTATATGGGTAACTAGCTAACCTTGCCCTCGTCAACAAGCAGAACATTTTATAACCCAAAAATAATTTTCCTTTTTGGGCTGCATACTTTTAATACAAATGAATAACAGACAACTCTCTTGTGAAGTTGAAACTAAGACATTACAAACACACTCCTTTTCACAGAATAAAGGGGAAAAGTCTTTCCTCCTTACTTCCATAGGCTCACATAGAATCTTAAAGGAATGAAAGTCTATTTATACCTTTTTAAAAAAATGAACCTTCTATTGATTGCGAATTATTCAGATAAAGGAAGGAAGATCCATTTAAATAGGAAACTACAGCTGACTTGAAAAACAAAACAAAACAAAGCAAAATAAACAAACAAAAAGCCAGAAGCAGAAGAATCTCAAATGTGTGAAACAGACGTTTTCAATAAAAAGGAGAGAGTAGATTTAGTGAATAGAGTGGTTAGTAAGTAGAATCATGGTTGTTGCAGTGGAAGAGGAAACTTTATGCTGATTATTAAAAATATCATCATGGGAGTCTGGAATGGAGATATACAGATACATAGATGAAAAAATAGAGAAAGAAAGAGTATGCTTGATTGCATATTTTCATTTAATGTGTGAAGGGAAGGGAAAAGAGAGGTGAGAATCCAGAAACAGGACCAAACAGCTTTAGATCGGAACTTCAGATGGAAACAGACACCTATATTGCCTTTTTATGATTTAATAAACAGATTAGCAGTATTAAAAGACCTGTCAGATACCTGGAGCATAATCCAGTGGCTCATTTGTGAATCAGAATAGTATTTCTAGACGTTATGCCAGATCGTCTGAATTAAAATGTACATAAGTGAGATTAAAGCATGTGTTGATTTTACAAGCTACAAAAGTGAGTTATAAAATACCAAGGGAAAACAAAGAAAGAAACCATAAATTAGACTGTTTTCTGAAGGGGATTTAAACCATGTCTAAGTTTTATGTGGTTTACATATGAAAAGAGGCTCAGTCTCATTAGTCATCTAGGAAATGCAAATTAAAACAATAATGAGATACTATTTTTTACCCACTAGAATGACTGGAATAAAAAAGATTGATAATACCAAGTGTTGACGAAAATGTGGAGCAATTAGAACTTCTGGTGAAAGTATAAAATGGTCCCACCATTTTGGAAAAATATTTGGCAGTTTCTTATAAAATTAAACCCACGTCTATCCTATGACGTGGAAATTCCACACCTAGATATGGAGCCAAGAGAAATGAAAACATATGTCCACAAAAGACTTGTACAAGAAAGGCCACAGAAACCTAACTCATAAAAGTCAAAAGTTGAAAGTAAGTGAAATATTTGTAAACAGGAGAATGGATAAACAAATTGTTGTATATTCACGTATTGAAGTACTGCTCAGCAATAATAAAGAACAAATGAACGATACATGCAGCATGGACAAATCTTACAGACATTATAGTGAGTAAAAGAAGCTGGATAATTCTATTTATATGAACGACAAAAATAGACAAAACTAATCTATGGTAACAGAAGCCAGAAAGTGATTGCTTCTTCTGTGTGTGGCCAGGTCCAGGGATAGACTGGAAAGGGGCGTGATAGAATTTGCTCTGGCGATGGAAATATTCTATATCTTGTTTAGGATGATGGTTACACAGAAGTATACAGATGTCAAAATGCATTGCTTCGAACACTTAAGATCTTTACATATAAATCATACTTCAGTTAAAAAACATTTATGACAACCAAAAGGACCTACAACTGGAATATACAACTGTGTCCTGGGGGGTTTTGGGAAGAAGAGGAAGAAAAAAAAATGAAGAATGAACATTGGCAACAGATGTTAGCTCAGGTGCCAATCTTAAAAAAAAAAAATTACGTAGTTTCTATTATTATCCTCTTCCTCCATTTACAGAAAAAAACCCTGAGGCTCAGGGGCGATAGGTAAGATTATGTGGCTCCTGAGTTCAGGACTTACATCAGAATCCAAGTCTCCTTATTTCGAGTCTCATGCTTTATCAATTCTCTGATAGCTCACATAGAATCATAAGTTTCTCCTTCACAATATATCTATGTAAGTACAAAAAAATTAAAAACACCAAACAGACTGCAGCATCTTTTTTAATAATAAAAATGTTAAGATGAGAAAATTGCGAAGGCCAAAGCATCAAAATAAACTAGTTTTGGTGCTTGCCTGAACAGATCCCCGCCACTAACTCTGAAACTCACTTTGTACAGATGATACTAGCCTCAATGTCCAAGAGAAGCCAATTGTTTTTATCTGAGTAACACAATCTATGCTTCTGGAAACCACCAGGAAAGATGACTTGTCACCTTTCTCCGGATTACATTTTATGTTAAAGGAGTTCCTCCCACACTGGTGAATGTAATGAATAGAGTGCATTCCATTTCATCAAATCACTTCTGTAGGCATTCACAAAAGATCAGCTTCTGTGCACTTCAGTCAGATGCGCAGTTATGAAAGTGCCATAAAACCTGTGTGATCACCACCTGCATGTAAAAAATGCCAGCAATAACTTACCAAAATATTTCCAGTGAAAATATGACTTTGACCCAGATGGCAAAATAGGCTGCGTTGGCCGTAAATCTGCAGGCAGTAAATGGGCAGGTGGTAAATCTGCTATCATTGCTAGTGTTTTCTCAACACTTTATCTGTACAGCCTTTTCCTAAGGAAATAAAAATTCTGGAAATATGGAAGAAGAAGCAAAATACTGACTGGCAACCCTGGTGTGAGGCTTAAGTTTCTTGAAATTTAGGAAACCTGTCCTTAGATTATAGACTCAGGTCTGAGATACTGGGAAGTTGAAAAAACTGTGCAGAGAATGGAAGGTAAAATATATAAAAGGTCTCAAGTTCATTTCCTCTAAGTTTGGGCAGCAAGTCTCACCCTGGAAATGCAAAGGTTGTTTTCTTCTTTACGTAGAAAAGGAAATAACCCCCAAACATTTAAATTTTATTGACCTCCCAACTTCTATTTCCTATCACAATGACTTCTACCCAGAATGATAGAAAGGATACAAGCAGGTTACCATGGATATGGTGGAATAAACCATAATCAATTTAGGAATAATTCGTCATCATCTTGTTTAGATTTGGGGGCAAGATTGTACCCTATTGAATGGGAATTTGGTTTTCTTCAGAAAAGAATGGCTGTACTCACTATCCATCATCATGTAAAGAAGTATTTAATCCTGGAGTAAGAATGACGCAAAAATCTGGACTCTGGAGGGAAGTATCTCCATTACTATTTAGAGCTGGGATATTTGAGCCTGAATCTGAGGCACCTGTTCCAGTGGTCAGGGGGAGCTGTTGTGTCTACATGATGATGATCTTTGATTCAGTGCATATTCTGGGTCCTGGAAGATGGAACTCTCTCCTTTCAGAACAGTGCCTGCAACTTGGCACTTCAGCAGGCTATTCTAACACATGATAAGGTCAGCAGTCTGGGCGAAGTCTGTGATACATCCAGTGGATCCAGTGGTCATGGATCCACTCATGCGCCTTCTTTACTGTAAAGAGGGGAACCCTGGTCATTGGGATTACATGCCAGTTGCTCAAACATACTGTGAATCTTTGATATTGGGGCTGGCTAAGGTCCTAATGTCAGGAAAAGTAAACCTATATGGGGAATGGATGCCTATTCCTATGAGAACAAACCACTGATCTTTCCAGGATGCACAGGAAACAACATACTCAACTTGCCATTACATGGCCAGTATCCTCAAAAATGGTGCCGTATCTAGGGCTTAGCATTGGTCTCTGTTGTGGACAGTTGGATACTTGTTAGCAATAGCAGCTGGATCAGCCTTGATAAGTGGGAGCTGATGCTATTGGACCCATGTGTAATAGTTCATATTTGCCATCATGACCACTTTGTTTATGTGTCCATTGTGCCAGCATTTATGTGGCCAATGACATGTGAGTCATTTTATCTTCTTGGTTGGTTAGTGCCTCTTCCATTGTGGATGTTCTCTAGCGATATATGTCTTCTCACTTTGTGCCTGCTTCCATAGGTCCATCTATGTGCCTCTGCCTCATTATTCCTTGTCTATAATATTCCAATCATGGCCCATCTCTTAACCACTTTTCAGGACACTTCTGTTTCTATACAAAGTAGATGACCAGTTGCACCACCTGAAGCCTTCACTTGGTGAGAGAAGTTTTCCTCACTACTGTCTGTAAGGGTACCCTAAGTACCCTAAGTCTGTAGTGCAGCCAGTGTATATTTTTGACTCACATACAAAGACAACTCTATTGTAAACTGAACTGGGACTATTTCCCCCTTTACCAATTGGTCATACCTCATCTCTGTGTTGCCTAGATGTGGGCTGAGGATGGGGTGCTGTTAAAATAGTGCTGGGCACCAAGAGGTTCTGACTATCTCCTCATGCATCTTGCTTGTGTCTTCTTGTCCTGTGCATGCTCCATCCCAAATGAACCACCTTTATCTTATGATGATCACAGGGAGGGGTCCAGCCACAATCCCTAGGATTTGGTAGAGCTGAAAGGACCAAGCTCATGATCAGGTAATTTCTGACAATGATCACATGGTATCCCATGATCAAGTGCTCTGTATCTACCAAAACCAGTAGCACACCAAGAGATGTTTCTTAAAAGGCATATAGTTATCCCACTGCAAATGGAATTCCTTCAGAACTCTAGGGGCTGTGCATTATAATTCTCCCCTTGGAGATTGCCACAATTTCCATGTAATATCCTTTCTCACCACGGATAGCTCCAATACCATAGGGTGTACCAGATTGTAGGACCCAAGTTGTGGGGCTGTTGCACCTTAACCTGGACCTGCTGCAAAGCCCTTTTCTGCTCTGGGCTTCACTCAAATTTGTGTTAACCAATACATTTCTAGATAGGGAATGTTATGGATATGTTCCACTTTAGAACCAGAAAAGACCCACTAACTAGGACATTGTGCTTCCTTCTTGGTGTTGCACAGTGCAAGATACAATAATTTGCCTTTGACTTAGAAAGCTTCAAATTGTTTTGGACCCTTCATCTTCACAGGTTTTATCTCTCATCCTCTGGAATGTATGTGTTCTACCAAGGCTTCCAGAATGCCCCCTACCTCTTGCTCATTCGGCATGATCAATATAACATCATCAATGTAATGGATGGATGTGAAGTACTATGGGTTGTCCAGATGGTCCAGATCTCTTCAGATGATATTATGACAGAGGGTGGAAGAATTAACATAGCTCCGGGGCAAAACTGTAAATTAATATTGTTGTTAAATCCATGTGAATGTGAATTCTTTCTGATTGTCTTTTTTGATTGAGATAGAAAAGAATATGTGTTCCAGAATAATGGCTTCATACCAAGTTCCTGAGGCCATATTAATCTGCTCTAGTGAATATACCACATCTGGCATGGCAGCTGCAAAGGGACTGTTACTGGGTTAAGCTTGCAGTTATCTTCCAAGGATCATCTTGTTTCTAGGGTTCAGACTAGTGAATTAAATAGTGATGTTATGAGAACAAATACTCCTGCATCCTGTAGACCCATAAAGGCAGCACTAATCTCCACTGCTCTCACTCTCAGGATTCAACAATGTTTTTTATTTCCTATTGACTAGTGGGTGGAGGGGACAGGTTCAGGGGCTTTCACTTGGCCTTACCCAGTTTTATAGCTATGATTCAAGTGGTCAAAGATCCAATCGAAGTGTTTTACCAATATCTAAGTGTTTTTCTTGATTATACATTCAAGGACAATAGAAATTAGTGGATATACTATTAGCGAATATATATATGACTCCATTTATTCACTTATTGTATGACCCTTTTATGACCTCAGTCTACTAGGAAATCATGGTGATGGTCTCTGGATCTCAATGTCAACTCAGACTCTGTGTCCAACAGTCATCAAAATATCTGGATATTTGCTTTCCCCAAATAAATGGTCATGGTATTTTTGAGGAACCACAGGAGGAATCATTACCATGTATACTTAGCATACAATTGTGAGGTCCTTCCACCTGGAGATCCTTCAGTGAATGGGACTTCTGTCTGGAAACTGGCTCAGGTCTGGAAACTCAGCAAGGGATCATGAATTTTTATTGATATGGCTGCCATCATTCTCCTGTCCATCTAACCTTGAGCTCTTTTGCTGATACAAGCTGAGTAGCATGCCTATTGGCAGCCTGTCTATTTTGCCCCTAAGGATGCCATGTTGCATTAACATGTCCATAACCATCTGTGGTTCAGGCTTCCTTGGCTGTCACTCTGATGTTTCATTCATTACAGAAAAATTGCAACCCCCGTGGATTCTGGTAGTTAAGCACTACCACTTAGTCTCTGTTTTTGGGGTCCTACTATCTGCACTGATATCAGTGGGCAAAGATTTGTAACACTCTCCTCCTTCCAGTCCTGTCTAGAGAACTACCACTGAACTTTTACTGATGCTGGTGCCATCCCTTTAGCACATTCCTCATGGCCTTAGTAAATGGTATGTCCTCTGGCCTTCAAATGTAGCATTATCATCTACTGGGTCTTCCAACTGTACACTGAATATCCATTCCAGCATTTCCCTGAACCTTCTCTCCCCTTCCACCACAGCCTGCCGTAGCAATTGTGGCATTTCAACTTTGCTCAGTGTGCGCCATCACTCTTTCCGTGTTTCTAGGAGTTGTCCTAGTAGGGAGTTCACAACATTTTCTGGGGAATATTCTTGCTTGTTAAATCCTGTACCTTGGGAGGACACACCCAGGTCAATAAACCCTTCCCTATCCAATATCATATTGCAGCCCCATTGAATAACTACCCTCGGAATCCAATCTCACATGCAATTACCCAATCCCAGTTACTACGTCTTGGCTGGGTCTGGCAGCACCTTTGGGGTATAGACCACCTCATTCCACCTGGGTTATGCTGTGACTTTATCATAGTTTTAGGCCTCATGCCGGGAGAAGAGAGGTTAGGAGGGCAGGGCCTGAGGTGGGTACACATTGTCTTGGATGGGAGAGGACTTTGCAGTCTTCCAACAGGGCCGGCAGCAGGTGCAGCCCTCAGTAGGGTGGGTAGGCCATATATCAGGCTCATAAAACTCAGAGAGTCTAGGGAGGTGCAATATTTATGGACATGTACCCAGATGTCTCTATCCTCACTTTAGCCTTAGTGTTTAAACTTCCTTTGTGTTTGTACAATCTGACTATTAAATCCAGAACTGGGCCCTCAGCTTTCTCCAACCTCTCACTAAGAGCTAGCTTCTTTGTATAGAACCAAAGAGGCCCACTGGCTTTTATATCCAGCTTTTAACTGACTGTTACTCAATCTCAGCTGTTTTTTTTTTCCTATAGGGCAGTACTGTACAATAGAAATGTAATGCGAGCCCCATATATACTTTCAAATATTTCAAGTAGTCACATTTTAAAAAGTAAAACCAAAATAAACATGAAATTATGATATATTTTATGTAATATAATATATCCAAAATATTATCATTTCAACAAGTAACGAGCATAAAAATTAATGAGATGTTTTTCATTTAGTTTGATAGTGACTTTTTATAATCTGATGTGGTTTTTATACATACAGTTTCGAGTATCCAGATTACAAGGGCACAATGACCACACTGGCTAGTACTGGCTAGTGTCTACTGTATGGGGCAGTCTGGCTATAGAGCACCTTTGGTGTTTAGCAATAGCCGGCTAATCTTATTCTTCTTATATTGATTATTTTCTCCACACATTGCAATAACATCAGTGACATCAGCTGCTAATATATGCCCTTCTATCAATATCCTCATGTTCTACCAAATTACCAAGGGTGAAAGTTTCAGTTGGATAGCCACTTTGTCCCAGGTGCCATCTGTGTCCCCCCAACTAGTGATGGATTGTCATTGCCTGCAAGGTGACATGTGATCCAGCTCCCGAGACCAAACCCCATCTGACAGCCTGTCTTCTCAGATCACTCCTGGTACTGACTGTCACAGGTTGGATTCTCTGGAAGCAGATCCTGAGTTGGGGCATAAGATGTTTGTTAGGGAGCAATATCTATGAAAGGAAGGAGGAAGGAAGCAGGACTTGGCAGAGGAAGATGTCAGACTGCTATGAATGCCAAACAAAGCATTGGCCAACTTGGTGTGGAAGTTCTAGAGCTAAAATGGCCACCAGAATCGTCCCATGTTGGCAGAATGGCTGGGACTTTATATTCCTACCTTGCTCTGTCATTGAATGTCAGCTGCTTGGAACAGGCATGTCTCTGCAGCTGATGCCAACCATGAAGAAGTTGACAGCTGGAGGCAGTCAGTCTGCTCACCACCTACCCCCGCATCTACTGCCTCGTGGCAGCTGCACAGCAAGTCCTTTCTCTAAGAAGAATGGGACAGCACACTCCCTGTCTACACAGAGGCCATTCATTGGTAACTTTCAGATGTAGAGTCTCTGCTAGAGTGGTGGAGGAAAAAACCTAATTGGAGTGAGTTAAGGAGAGAATGGAACTATAGGAAACCTGGAAAGTTGTGTTACTATGAAGGCAAATAAAGGAATGAAAGATAGATGGAGAGAGTCAAGACAGTATTTGTCATTTTTTAATAGGAAAGGATGACTGTGTAGAAAATAAGAAAGGATACTGTTTGAGGCAAGCTTTTGAGAAGACATAATAGATGTAATATAGGCACAATTGGAAGGGCTGGCCTTTGATGGAGTCAGGAATATTTTATTCATGGTAATAGTCAAGAAGGCAGATTGTGAGGATCCAGATGCAGATTAATTGATAGATTTGGGGGTGAGAAGGGGAGAGATTTCCTATTTAAGTATAGAAAAAGTTTTCCACTAAGGGAGTGAAATTGGGGGAGGGGGAGCGGCAAATGGAAAGGGAAGGGACTCATGCAGGAGATCTGAGGCAAGAGAAGGTGAAACGGCTGAGTGTGGGAGGCCCAGCACACTAAGGAAGTATTTGGATTTCAACATTATTAAATTCCCGTGTGAGTTTTGTGGTCATGAATTTGTATTTAGATGAGACAGCAAGTAGCTAGGCAAATACCTAGATTTTATTGGGTTTTCTGAGTTTCCTACATAAGTGTGATAAAGGATAATTGGTGTGAGGGAATTAAGAGTGTCTGAAAGGAATTGATCTTATTGATGCACTTTGAAATTCAATTTGAGTAAAAAGCAAATTAAGGACATAAGAAGGGTGTTCACTCGTAGTGGAAGAGCAGCAAAATTCCAAGAAAGAGTAATAGGTTAAGCCTTTTACCACCTCCAACTGTGGTCCAGTTCATCAGCGATCCTGGCTGCCCTAGATGGAAAGAGAAACTGACAGGTAGGAAAGAGGAGGGGCAGAGTATTGATAACAGATTTCGCTAACAGTACATTGGCTGGAGAACTGTTTCCTTTGTTTGTGTGAGGAACAGAGACACTGATTGGAATCCTCAGATTTACATATCTGCGGGCAATGTGGTGTAGCAAAAAAGAACATTGGATATTGAAGCAAAAGGCCCGGACTTGAACCCTGGCTCCATTATTTTCACTCATTCATTCATTCATACGTTTATTCAACAAATATTAATTCAGCAACTACGAAGTGCCAGGCATTTTCCAAAGGCTGAGAAACAACAATAAACACATTGAAAAGTTCTCCTTCACAGGCTTACATTCTAGTGGCAAAGTAGAGAAGGGAGAAAGACTATACTCATTGTAAGTACTATAAAGAAAATAAAATGAAGTAGTGAGATGGTCACTGACTTGGGCTGAGGTGGGTAGCTACTATGGAATGAGGTGGTCAGGGAAGGCCTTTCCAAGAAGGTGACATTAGTGCTCAGATCTGAATGACAAGAAGGAACCACTTAGACAAAAGAAGTATTCCAGTCAGAGGGAAAGCAGCAGCCTCTGTCATCTGAGATAAGGAACTTGAATTTTCTGAACTTTAATTCCTTCATTAATAAATAGTGATAATATTCCCTCAGAAGTTGCTATAAAAATAAATAATGTATGGCAGTGTGCCTAGAAGAATGTAAGTAATCACTAAAATGGGATTTGCCTTCAGTATTTTTTCAGAGATGGTACAGTTCTCTGGAGGATTTAAGGGGTAAATACGATCTACCTTCTGTGCTGACTCCTTCACAGGAACTTTCCTATGTAAGTGTTTCACAGGCCTACAGACCAATGTCTCGCTGTTGTACCTGTTGTTACAAACTACCACAAGGTCATGGAAGTTTTTCCTGATATTTAGGCAGAGGAATGTCCCTTTTCTAGAAAAGCAAATTTGAGAAGTACATACCTTAATAGACAAGGGTTAACAAATTTAGCAGTTTTGTACAGTATTGCTATTTTGGTAAACTCATTAAAAAGCTTTTAATGCATTTCAATACTGTATTTTTTGATATGGTTTTAATTCTGTTCCAGTTCCATCCATGGTAGTGATTAGATTACCTGACTGGAAAATTGCAAAATTAACTATAAGGTGAGTGGTTCAAATGTGTACTAGAGATCGTGGAGGGGAAGCACACCATGCTGTTAATTCCATTCTCTGTGTGGAAGAAAACTATGATTTAAAAAATATCATTACAGTATCATTGGACGTGATTTTTTTTAATTTAAAATAACTAAGAGAATCGCCATTAGATCCTAGAACACAGAGGAAAGCCCGGCCTCAGTGTGGGAGCCTTCTTCCTTCCCCAAAAGCTTCTCCCCTGCCTGCCATTGCCAGTTATGTCAGAGTTTTATAATTATTAATAGTGTAGATTCCTAGCTTGAATAAAAGAAAATGTATTATTTCCTCTAATGTAAAGTGGCTCATGGCTCATAATCAACTTCATTTGGATCAACCATCACAGTTCACTGACAATAAAATCCTTTGGAAAATCTTTCCATAGACAATACCATTTGTCTGAGATGCTTTTAGTTTCCTTCCCTACAAAACCATGCTTTGCTTTCTTTTTTATTTTTCCTTTTCTTGTTCAAAGCAATTTTTCCTAAACTATAAATGTTTTAGGATCATAAGGGCGTAAAACACTTTGAGAAGTCACACGTTATAATTTTTGTAACCCAAGCCACACTGGAGTCCCTTTAGTGTGTTGAGCATCTATACACACATACACACACACACACACTCTCATGCACACACAACTGTTCAGTATCAAATTGGACATATTGGCTTCCTGTTTGTAGAAAGTCATATGCCATATATAACAATGATGATACTATAAACTCAGAGAATAATTGATAGAGAAATTTTTATTTATTTGTTCATTATTGCTAAGAATATCTTTCATAAAGAGAATAATTTTTAGATTTTGATGTTTAATTAGTAATTTTTGATCATCTGGATTCATTACATTGCAAGGGCTTGGAGGGACTACTTCATTTATCTTCATGACCCCGATGCCTAGGACAGAGCCTGAGAAATAGATGATGCACCAGAAATATTTTTTGAATGAATGAATGAATGATTATGGCAACTTACTTTACTATAGTTGCACCATGTGGGTGGCACTTAAATAATTCTTTGAAAAGTGAGATAAATGAGATAGCTAGCTGAATTTCCAGGGCAGTAAATTTCTAGAGAGGAGGCCAAGGCCTATTATATCTGTTTACTTAATTGCCTTGTGTAATGATGATGGGAGAAGTGTGATGGTACAGGTTAATCAAAATTTCTGAAAAGTCTGACTTTCCACAAGGGCCCACAGGCTTCTGCAACACCAATAAGATGGAAGCAAACAATGAATGGAAGCATAGCCATTTTTCTTTCCCGAGTAGCCATCACTTATCTTGTCAGCCCCCCTGCTGCTGTTGCTTTCGCACACATGGAGATGTATGTTTAATAAGCAATAGGTGGAGATCTTTAAAGGGATGCTCTTCAATCACAATGCTGTTAAGAATCTAATCATGTAAATAGCAAAAACCACATACACGTACTCTTATTGGGTTTTGCTAGCCAGTGACGAATTGCCAGGTATAGAAAACAAGCTACAGATAGATGGGTATTGTTCCTGTCATTTTTATTTGCTTTGAGCCAGTTTGGTGTGCATTGATTTAAAAGCTTTAGATAATTTATTCCCCAGGGGGAAAAATCACACATCCTTTTTGGGTGTCTACCACTCTGAGAAATCTCTCATTTTCCTATATTCTTCTCTTTTTCTGAAATAACAGTATGTAAAAAGGAGTTGGGGGAAGTAATTATGCAAAAGAGCCTATTCATTTCCACTTTAATGCTTTTAGAAAGTAAGGACTGGTATTACCTGGGATTCAGAGCAGATGAAGTGCATTCTCTTGTTTATACAAAAATCGTGCAGCTACAATAAAAAGCATTATAAAAGTCTTCATGCAAATGTGTGGAGTGTGCCTGCAGGCCCCAACCAGTTGTGACTGACAGGCTCCCTAACCTCTCTTCTCCAGCTTCATTTTCTCACCTGTGAAGTGGGGAAAATATTTACCTGGCGTGATGATTATGGGAAGTAAATAATATATTTAAATCCCCTAATTGGCGCCCTATAGTAGGCACTAAAAAATACGTGTTTTCGTCTCCACCTTCTGTAGCTGATGATACTGATGACTGGAGGACTAGAGCAGTCTTCAAAACAGAACCTGAAAAGTCTGTAGTAACTAATGAAGAATTTAACATAGGTAATGAATTTCAAAAAGTTTGAAAAATCTTGGCACATGTATTTCTTCTTCTCTGGTTGGATTCAAGTCCTCATTTTAGATAATTTCAGAGTGCTTCTCCCTCTTCTGAGTTTTAACCTTATGGGGTGGTCTTCATGGGGGCGGTGCTATATTTACTTTTCCTGGTAAAAAGTTGTATGTTGTCATTTTCAGTTTTGCACATTACGGACCAAGAGCTTTTGTTATGGTCATCTACCTCAGATATTTTCTGTTTGGTATAGACAGATGATGTTTTAAAAATCTTTTAAAGAATAACATATATGTGTAAGATATTTTCGGGTCGAGTGTAACACATTATGGTATATGGCCAATCTCATCTCATTATATTTTTATGTTTATGAAAATGGAAAGAAAAAAAGAACCTCCTCTGAAATCTCAGGGCTCCCTGGTAGCACCCACTGTTTTCCTCTTAGAGCTTCTATAGTGTGAAGGTTACTCGGGTGGGAAGTAGGAGTACATCTTATCAAGAGAAAGTGCTTACCTGATTTATCCCCTCTAAATTTCAGAATTGTATTTCCAATAATCAGTTGGATCTCCTTGGTTGAAATGTTGATTTAGGAAATTTTGAAATGGTCTGTTACCTTAGACTTTGTAAGAAAAAGCATAAACTGAGCCTAAATCTGTATCATAGAATAAGAATCACACAAAGAATTGCATGCAGTTAAGCATGGAAGATTTCTATTAACTTCAGTTCCTCTTCACAATGAATTGATTAAATTATTATATTTTTGGAGTAGTTTAACTGTCTTTTTTCTGTTTTTCTACATTGTTACTTCTGTTTATATCCACTACTGGTCAGTCTATTTTCAGGATGTTTTCTTGTTATTCTTATTTATTTGTTTGACATATTTTATTAACTATTACAGAAAATCTTTCAATCCCTCTGTCCACAAATATTCAAAGTTTGCATTTTTAAATCGAAGGTCTTCATTAGCCGTATTTTGGTGCCAAATTACACAAAATTCAATGTTATATGCTTTTATGCTTCTAGTAACTCTTCAAAATGTCCCATAGAGTATTTATTTCAAAAATAGATGGATCTATCTTAAATTTGTGTGGTACACTAGCATTATAGAATGATGATTAAGAGCAAGGATTTTAGTGCCAAAAGATCTCACTCTGAGCCCAGGTCTGACACCTGCTTGTCTCATAACTTTTTGGGTTGCTTAACTACCCAATAGTTAATCTATTAAATAGAGATAGTAAGAATATCACTTATAGGGCCATTGTGAGGATTAAGTGAGATAATGTATATAAATTGTTTACCACAGTTCTGGGAAAATAATAAATTCTCCATAAATCTGAACTATTATTTATATTATACAATTCCCAAAGCCAGTTTATGGCTCTAACACAAGGAAGCCATAGCTGATTGGAGAAAAATGCCTGCTGGACTTATTTTTTTATGGGAGGGGAAAGGAGGATATATCCAAAAGGATTTTGGGTTATGATTATTTCTTACATTGCATACATCTACACCCTCATCTGACCCTTCCTATGTTACAGTATTAACAATCTTTATTACCATAAGGCTTTACTGTTTGACCATCTTAAGGCCCAAATCATGGAGATTCCAACCTTGGTATGAAAGAGAGAACTTTAAGATAATTTTTTAATTCAAATGGTGCCTAACTTCAGAAATCAGATTTGTGAACATTTTATAAGGTGTTTTCTTAAAAATCTCAATATTGTCTTTACTGTACCTTTTCGGCAAGGCTGAAACAACAACCGATTGAAAGGATGAGGCCAGGGAACTAACACTGTCTAAATGGGGACAGCGAAGATGTCGTTTATTGTGACATGGTTTTCCTTAACATATCTTATAATTATCTATTATCCATCCCCAAGTTGAGATTCTTGAATTAGCTCTTCTTTAATTTTAGAAATTGTAATGGAAATTTCTTGGTAAATGGGTGGCAGACACTTTGCACACAAAGTTACTGAAACAAAAAGGTAATAGGCGAATTCTGATATCATTTTGAGATTGTTTTCAATCATTTTTATTTTGATAATGAGAGCTTGAGAGGTTTGCAAAAGCAAATTTTTTATAGTCATTATTTTTTCATTAACCACTTAATTTCTGTTTGCCTTTCCAGTGTCGATTACTGAGAACATGAATAAAAATTTGTCATTTAAATAAACCAGGTGCACAAGGATTTCAATTCTCCTCCTATTATACATTACAGCAGGCAAGTAGTTAAGAGTTTTACAAAAAAAAAACCATGAGAAATTGTAAATATTGTTTGCAAACTATAATGAGCTTGCAATGAAATCCCTAGTTAAACACAACATTCCAATTATCTCTAAAATTGTGCTGCTGTGTTATTATCATTGAAGGTGATATTCAAAAAGTATAAAGCCATCTCTGTGATTCCACACATGAACGTAAATTGGATGGTGTCTACATGTGAATATGTACTTTATTTACACTGTTGTGTGAGGCCAGCCACTGGACAATGGCCAGCAGATGTCTTCAAAATGCGTTACATCTGTTCTTACTAATTAATTCACCTTGCAACATGCACAGTGGTTGGGAAGATTGGCAGCAAGGCATGTGATTGCTGTTTATTATCAAGTTTATAACATATGAATAAACAAACATAATCTAAAATAAGTGTCATAATCTTAGTAATCATTTCTAAATATTACATAGAAATGTTCACATAACTATCAGAGATGATGGAAATGGTAGGGTTGTGATTTTATGTTCCCGATTCCTCTCCCTGATATCATCAAGCGTTTACTCTTTCAACTTAAGACTGATGTTTGATTTATTGTTTTATTTTAATTCTCTTTCATACTTAAAAGAAATTCTTTTATCATAAAATTTAATATTTTATATTTATAGGCACTAGGAATTCAAAGACAAAGGTAGTTCCTCTCTGACTATCAGAGAAGGAAATCTAAAGACATTTCAATTAATTTAATAGAGGTTTATTAAACATCTACTATGTGACAGAATCTGTTCTAGGTACTGAGGATTCAACAGAGACAATGACTAATAAAAATCTCTGCTACCATGGAACTTTGGTTTTAGTAGAAGGTGACAACAAGCAAAGTGCATCAGTAATTCATATAGTATGTGAGAAGGTACAAGTTCTATAGAGGAAGTTTTATCAGGGACCGTGGAAAGGAAAGACTTGTAAATAGAGTGATCAGGGAAAAAAGATTTGACAAAGTGACATTTGACCAGACTTAAAAGAGGTACAGGAGAAAATTATGCATATATCTGAAGGAAATGTCCAGATATATGAAGTTGCAAGTTATAGTCTCTGAGGCAAAGGAATGCAAGGAGCTAGTGGGGCTGGAGCAGAGTGGAAAAGAGTAACATATGATATTGGAAGTGTCATAGGATGAGGAGAAGTCCACTGTAAGCCATTGGAAGGTCTTTTCCTTTTTCACTGAGTGCGATGGTCTTCCAGGGCTACCGTAACTAAATACTACTGATTGATGACTTAAACAGCACACATTTGTTTTCTCACAGTCTTGGAGGCTAGAAATCCAAGGTCAAGGTGTCCTTAGGGTTGGTTTCTGGTGAGACCTCTCTTTCTGACTTGCCCACAGCCGCTGTCTTGCTGTGTCCTCACACGGCCTTTCTTCTGTGTCCACAAAGAGAAGGAGAGAGAGAGACCTCTGGTGTCTCTTCCTCTTCTTATAAGGACACCAGTCCTATCAGTTTACAGCCCTGCCCTTATGACCCTATTTAACCTTAATTACCTCCTTAAAGGCCCTGTCTCCAAATATAGTCACATTGGGGGTTAGGGCTTCAACGTATGAATTTTGTGGGGACACAGTTCAGTCCATAACATTCTACCCTCTGTCTTTCCCCCAAATTCATGTCCTTCTCACATGCAGAATACATTTACCCCATCCCAACAGCTCAAAAGCATCAATTCCAGGTCCCAAATCTCATCTAAATATCACCTAAATCAGGTTTGGGTGAGACTCTAATATGGTTCATCCTGAGGCAAAATTAGTCTCCAGCTATGGATTTGTAAAACCAGACAAATATTCTGTTTGCAAAATACAGTGGTGAAACAGGCATAGGCATTTCCATTCCAAACGGAAGAAATTGGAAAGAAGAAAAGGGTGACAGGTCCCAAGCAAGTCCAAAAGTTAGCAAGGCAAATTCCATTAGGTCTGAAGGCTTGAGAATAATGCTTTCTGGCTGTATGCTTTGCCCCTGGGCCCCCAGGGGTTGCATTTTCACCCCCATAGACCTAGGCTTCCGCCCTGGCCCCTTGTCACTTTGAGATGGCCCCACTCATGTGGACCTTTGCAGAGTCAGCCTGACCCACTAAAACCCAGGAGGTGGCCGGCTGATTAAATCCATGGGTAATCTCCTTATGGAGTGATTATCCAGCCACATCCTTCTTGTTCTTTCCAAAACAGACTTTCTCATTTTTTGCAATATAGTAGGCTGAGAATTTTCCAAATCTTTAAGTTCTTTAAGTTTTGCTTAACAATTCTTTCTTCAGTTCCCCTCTCTCATCTTGATTTTACTGTAAGTAGTAAGGAAAACCTAGCTGTACCTTCAACACTGGCTTAGAAACTTCCTTAGCTAAATATCTAAGTTCATAGCTTGTAAGTTCTACTTTCCACAAAACAATAAATCACAATTCAGCCATATTCTTTGCCACTTTATAACAAGGCTAGCCTTTCCTCCAGTTTCCAATAACATGTTCCTCATTTCCATCTGAGATCTTACCAGAAGCACTTTTAATGTTGATATTTCTACTACCATCTGTTCATGATGACATATGCATCCTCTGAAGTGATAGGGCCTTTCGGTATAGCTCTCCTTTTTTCTGTCTGAGCTCTTAGCAGAATCACCTTTAGCATCTATATTTTGACCAACAACACAATTTGGTCCACAACAGATGGAAAACTATTGGAATGCTTTGAGCAGAATAGTAATGTGATCTGACTTATTATATTAGGATTACTGTGGCTTGAATGTTGAGAATTGATCGCAGGGGACAGGAATGGCAACAGGAAGAGCAGTGAGGAGGCTCTGAACACAAAGTCAAAAAGAGTTGCTGTTATTGGATGTAGAATGTTAAAAAAGGAGAATCTAAGGGGAGCTTAAAGGATTTGGGTTTGAGCAAATTGGAAGCAACAGTTATCGTTAATTGAGATAAGGAGGGCTGACAGCTTAGAACATTTGAGTGGGAGTAACAAGAGTTCTTGTTTGAGGTATATGTTAGGCACCTAGGTGGAGATGCTAAGCAGGCAATTGTATATTTGTGCCTACAATTCAGCAGAAAGACCTGGGAGAGATCTGTGTCTGTAATTCAGGGGAGAGTTGTCTGCTTTTGACATGGTATTTAAAATCATGAAATTTGATGGGATTACTAAAGGAATAATGTAGGGAAAGAAGAGGCCCTAAGATCCATCCTGAGATGCTCTAACATCAGGAGGCCAGGGAGATAAGAAGGGCCAGCAGAGCTGTCTGGGATGAAAGGCCAATGAGGGAAAAACCAGGAGAGTGTGATATCCTGGAAGCAAAGTGAGGAAGTATTTCATGCAGAATAAAATGAGCAACTATGTCAAATGTTGGCAAATAGATCAAGTAAAAGGAGGACTGAGAGCTGGCCACAGGATTAAGCAACACATGTTATCGTGAAGTAATGAGAGAGAAGGTAATGCAGAGGAGCATTGGTGCCGGAAGTGTAATTAAAGCGAAAGCAAGAGACAGGATGTTAAGACAATTGGGACCACAAGTATAGACACTATTTTGAGTTTTATTGTAAAAATGATGCACTATTTGGAGAAGGAAGAGGGCTCAAGACATTTTGTATTGTCATTTTCCTATTTCATTTTTTTAAAGATTGCAGAAATTACAACACATGTTATAGAAATGACCTAATAAAGGGGAAACACTGGACTATGTAGGAGACAGCAGGAGAGTTAATGTAATGAATCCCTTGAGTCGTTGAAGGCAACGGGCTTAGTGAGGGCTGGGCCTGCACAGGAACAGAGGGACATCTCTGTTAACAAGGAAGAAGGCAGAGCAGATGGGCACAGAGGATTGCATGTGGAAAGAAAGCAAATGATTTGGATTGAAAGTGGAATATGAGGATGTGAGTGGTTTGTTATGGGCATAAAGAACGGGGATGGGGAGAGAAGCAAAGTAGGATTTTTGAGCACCTACAATATATCAGACTTTCTGCCAATGATTAAGAACGCAGATCAATACAAGATCTTTTTCCCCACCATCAGGAGACCCACAGTCTAATAAGGCAGACAATTGAGGATATAGGTTCACTAACGCAGAGTACTAAGTGTCTTAATATAGTAGCTGCAGCTTCTTACATAAAGTGTGCCTACATCCCTGCTGTGAATGCACTCATGGGCACAGTCACAAGTCAAAAGGGACTTTAAGGGCAGGGTACCAACTCTCTTCCCCACCTCTATGAGCTGCGAGAGTTTCTCTATACAGTGTGCATCTCTTCTCTTCAGGGTTTGTCTTATAAATCTCTAATGTTTCTCTTTTCTGGCTTTATAGCCTTGGAGACAAAAACTAGGCTTAAGTCAGATCAGCTCAGTTTGAATCCTAGATTCCCAGTTAACAGCAAAGTGATCTGAGCAAGTGAATGAACTTGCCTCAGTCTCCCCAACAGCAAAATGGAAATCATAATGTCTCACATAAATGTTGTGGAGATGGAATTCTTTAATATGTAGAAGTGCTGAGAAGAGTGCCTGGCACACAATGAACGCGCAATCAATATTAGTTGTTATATATCCTCTTCTTTTATTGCATGTTATTTTATTTCATATTTTCCATACAGTGTCTTAGCTTTATTGTTGCCTTTCTTTTTCATGATCTTTTTCTTACTCTTTAGTAGGAGTTTATTTCTTTATATTTTCCCTGTGCATCTTTCCTTTCTCATTTACGATGATTCCTCACCATGAGCTTTCTCTGTAAGACCATGTCTGGGTTTTTTCCGGTTGCTGTGTATCTTTGGGCTAAATGTGGGCACTCTGCTTCACTGAGTCTGGTTCTACCCTCTGAATGGGCTGCAGTCAGTGGCAATATCAAAAAGTCAGTCCTAGCTTCAGGGGGCCGGCTTCTCCGCAGCTCTGGCTCCCACCAGCTGTGCTCTGTTGGCTTTATCTGAAGAGAGAGCACCCAGGTGTGGAAGGGTGTGACTGTTTGGCACTTTGTGTCCTTTAACGTTGACCATCGATTGGCCGATGTTAAAGACACATATCCCTTTTTTTAGGATGAGCAATGATACCTAATGAAAAAAGCATAGAGATTTTATACTTGAGCATGTTATACAACTAGATACTACAGCAATTCAGGTTAAGCAAAAACAATCCTATTTATTCATTCTAAAGATGTTTCATAAAGACAATCAGCACAAATAGAAAATGTTTGGCAAAGTTTCTCCTGAAGGCTGCCTAATCATAGAAGACGAGGAGCCAGTGCCCAGAGAGTGTTATTAGAAGGAAATAAAGATAACAAAGTAAATTAAGAGAAACGTATACATTATTCAGAATCATTTGAAATTTCAAAAACAAAAACCAACAGAATAACCAGAACATGATTGCTGAAGCTATTCAATGCAAGAGTATTTAACGCTAATTCTATAACGCTAACATTTATCAAGTATATAATTCATGCCAGGAGTGTTCTATTTCTGTATATCTATTATCTCATATATTCTTACCAAAAAAAAAGTTCCCACTATTGTGTAGATTCTATACTTATCCCAATTTTACCAGAAGATACCAAGGATCATAAAATTTAAGTCATTTGTTCAATGTCAAATACACAGTAATCAACAGAGTTTCAAGGCAGCCTACCTCCAGAGTAGATGGCCTTAAACTGTATGTGGGACATTTTTAACATGAGTCTTAGTACCGTGTTCACTGGCTTAGATCTTTATGTAGCAGGCAGCATGTTTTATTGTACCAAACACTGGATGTGACCCAGTCTTGCCACTTACTGTCTATGTGTTCTCAGATTTTAATAATTAATAATTATTCTCAAATGTTGATAATTAGGTTAGTAATTCCTAATTCATAACATGACTGTAAGAAATAAAGGAAGTAATGGATGTGAAGTGCCTAGCACAGTGTTTCCTGCATACTAAGTACTCAAGAAATATTTTCTTCTCTGCTTTAATATTTCCATCTGTCTTTCTGCAAATAATGCTAGCTTGTCTGAGGTCCCTTCTTCTCTTTAATGATACAAAACCTTTCTTCCACCAACTGACAAATATTTAATGAACCCCAATTATATAAGTGCCTTTTGTAAAGATTACTAACCCATGGTCCCTATACTTCGGACCCCAATAGTCTATCTCAGGCTCCTATATAAAACCTATGGCTTTTAGAAAGTTCCCTAGCATTCCAGGCAAAGAGCTCCTCATCTCTTCCAGAACTTAATTGATATCCCATTATTGGGTGCTGAGCAATTTGCTTCCTCTCTTTGTGGTATCTTTTTGTACTTGCATGGCCCCTGGCTCGCAAGGAGATGGTAGGGGGTGACGTCTGCCTTGTGTAAATGAGCACAAGGCCTTGTATACGATGATATTTACCAACTTTCTGACGGATAAAATTAGCGAAGTATTTTTCTACTCTGAAATTCATTTTCTTCCAACTAATGTGCCATTCTTCATTGTATTAAAACAAGCAACTTGGTGACTGTGTTGAAACAAGCAACATCCACATTGTTTGAACCTCTCTTCTGGCTTTTAATCTCACTTCATTTTCTAGATTATTTAAACATGACGAAAAGTCACAATATCAACATTGTTTTTGGATGGATTGAAAAAGAGCAATAACTATAGCTATCATTCCAACCAAAATCAAGGAGAAAAAAATGTAGTTGGTGATAATGCTGTACGTTGACAGAGCATCTTCTTCTCAATAGCACCTTGCACACTTCCCGAGGAGATGTGGAAATATAGGACTCCTGCAGCCTTGACTGAAACGTGGCCTAGGCTCTCAATGCCTCCTGAGACGGGGGGTGGAGAGCACATACAGAGGGCATCCACACACTTGGAAGGAAAATTGTGAATGTGTGTGGTGGCCAGGGCAGCAGATTTGGTGGGAATTCAGGCCAGCCGAACGTTTAGCAGTTAGAGTTTAGAGCCATGTTAATATGCAGTCAGGAGAGAGCAAGGTTAGTATCAAGGTTGCTGCAAAAGCGAGATTTTTGTGACCAAAAATTGGTTTATCTGACACCTATGTGTGCACACAGAAATGCACCATTTCTCCAGGGCTGACTGAAGCTTTTGAAATGATCCCCAAAGGCTATTGTGGTCTAAATTACGGCTGCTCTTTCTTTCACAGTACCTGTATACCATCGAACAGGACGCTGCTCCCCTCCTGATGGATGTGAACTTCCAGTTTCCAAATAGTTTTGTGAAAGTGTATCTTTTTCATGCCCCCTTTGCCTCAATCCATTGACCTGATGCTTGGTGACAGACACCGTAGAATGTACTGGAAATGAAGCCAATAAAATATTAATGTTTTTTCCTTGATTTTGTATGAAATTTTTTTCTTATATTTCTTTTGTTTAATTATTTGTTTTTAGGAAGATTAATTTGAAGATATCCTGAAAGATAGGAAATGCATGAAGGAGAAAGGAATTATTAGAGAGAAGATTGTGTTTATAAGGCTGGAAAATGATGAATGCTTTTGGTTCAGTTTAATGGATTTCATTATTATTAGTAATAACAGTTAATATTTGAGATTTTTGTCTCACTTTCTCTTAAAGCGATTTGTATTAGTGACAGCCAATATCTATGTGGCATTCACTTTATAAAGCTCTTCCTTCATTCAAGCATCACGTCTCATTTACAGGTTCGCAACAACCTCAAGAAATAGGGACTCTTTTAACCTAGATTTTGTTTAAATTTTTAATTTTTTTTGAAATTTGAAAAATACAGATAACTTAAAATAATATCGACATCAATGTACCAATGCAGGATTTTAACCATTTATAATATTGATTTACTTCACCTACAAAAATGGAAATAATATATTAAAAAAAGCTAAATATTTACTCCTTCTGTTCCCTCCAATGATTCCTAGCTGTAACTACTCTAAGTCAGTGCATATCCTTCCTATACATGTTTTTTTGTTTTATTATGTATGTGTAAGCATAATAATTTGAAGAATATTTTAATATATTTTCAGGATTTTCATAAATGGTATCACACTTTCATAGTGCACAATTTTCCCAATTGATGGTTTTTTTCATAAAACGTGTTATTTTTGGAATTTTATAAAATCGATAAATATAATTTTTATATTAAGACTATTTTTAAGAGCAGTTTTAGGTCACAGCAAAATTGAAGGGAATGTACAGATTTTCCATATGCTCCCTGCCCCCACACGTGCACAGCCTGCTCCATTATCAACATCCCCCATCAAGGTGACACATTTGTTACAATGAATGAACCTACATTCACATATCATAATCACCCAAAGTCCATAGTTTACATTACAGTACACTCTTAGTGTTGTACATTCTGTTGGTTTGGAAAAATGTATAATGACACATATCCATCATAATTTACAGAGTATTTTCACTGCCGTAAAAATCCTCTGTGCTCTGTTCATCCCTCTTCCCACTCACTTAACCGCTGGCAACCATTTGTCCTTTTATTGTCTCCATATTTTTGCCTTTTCCAGAATGTCACGTAGGTGGAATCATACTATATGTAGCCTTTTCAGATTGCCTTCTTTCACTCAATAATATGCATTTAAGGTTTTAAGGTTCCTCCATGTCTTTTCATGGCTTAATAGCTCATTCCTTTTTAGCACTGAAGAATATTCCATCATCTGTAAGTACCACAGTTTATTGATCCATTCACCTACCAAAGAATAGCTTGGTTACTTCCACGTTTTGGCAATTATGAATAAAGATCTATAAACATTTGGGTGCAGGTTTTTGTGTGGACGTAAGTTTTTACTCCTTTCCGTAAATACCAGCGAGCACAATTCCTGGACCATGTGGTAAGTAAGAGTATGTTTAGCTTTGTAAAAAAGCACCAAACTGCCTTCCAGAGTGGCTGTACCATTTTGTGTTTCCACCAGCAATGGTTGAGTGTTCCTGTTGCTCCACATCCTCAGCAGCATTTGATGTTGTCAGGATTCCAGATTTTGGCCATTCTAATAGGTGTGTAGTGGTATTTCATTGTTGTTTTAATTTGCATTTCCTGGATGACATATGATGTGGAACAGCTTTTCATATGCTTATTTGCCATCTGTATACTTCTTTCGTGAGGTGTCTATAAGGTCTTTGGCCTATTTTTCATTGTTTTCTTTTCTTATTGTTGAGTTTTGAGTTGTTTATCAAATGTGTCTTTTGCAAATATTTCCTACCAGTCTGTGGCTTGTATTCTGATTCTTGACATTGTCTTTCACAGAGCAGTAGTTTTTAATTTGAATGAACTCCAGCTTATCAATCATTTCTTTCATGGATCATGCCTTTGGTGTTGTGTCTAAAAAGTCATTGCCATGCCCAAGGTCATCTAGATTTTCTCCTATGTTATCTTCTAGGAGTTTTATAGTTTTGTATTTTGCATTTAAGTCTGTGATGCATTTTGAGTTAATTTTTGTGAAGGGTGCAAGGCCTGTGTCTAGATTCACATTTTTCCACATGAATGTCCAGTTGTTCCAGCACCGTTTGTGGAAAGACTGTCTTTGCTCCACTTTATTGCTTTTGCTCCTTTGTCAAAGTTCAGTTGACTATATTTATGTGGATGTATTTCTGGGCTCTCTATTCTGTTCCATTGACCTATTTGCCTATTTTTTTTTTTACCACTGATCATCTTTTTGCACTCATCATTTTATTTTTTGGAATAGTCAATATTGATAAACCCAAATAAAGCATTTTGTCTGCAGTTCAGGATTTTATTGTATAACCTAACAGTTTATAAATGCATGGACATTTAGGATTTGTCCAGATTTTGCTTTTTCAAACGATATAATCTTTGATAAACTTCTTGTGCATATGTGAAATTTTCTCTAGCACAGAGGTTCTCAATTACAGATGCATGATGAAATCATCTGGGAAGGTTTTGAATATTCTACAGAGATGGCAATTCAGTTTGTCTGGAGTAGGACCCATGCATTGGAATATTTTAAGAACATCCCAGGTGATCCTAATGTGCATCCAATTTTGAGGACCACTAATCTTGTCTAGGGCAGTGCTTCTCAAACTTTGATGTGCATATAAATTACCTAGAGATCTTGTTAAATTGCACATTTTTCTATGGTAGATCTGGGTGCACCTGATATTCTGCATTTGTAACAAGCTCCCAGGTGATGGAGGACCACACTTTAAAGTAACAAGGCTTGAGGATATGTAAATACTTGGGAATGAACTGGTGGAGCTATATGTGCAACTTCAGTTGTATTAGCTGTTTTCAAATTGTTTGCAGATTTATATTGCCTTCATCATTGTATGATATTTCATTTTCTGAAATCCTCCTTACCTTGGTATTATCTACTTTTTAAAGTTTTGCCAGTATTATGGATTTGAAATAGTGTTCTTTTAATTTAAATTTTCCTATTAATGACATTTTACTTTTTGTCAAACAATTGGCCATAAAAGTTTTCTCTTTTATGAATTTCTTATTCATAGCCCCTATCCATTTTTACTAGCCTGTTCTTTTGTTTTGAACTTATTGACTTGTGGAAATTCTTTACATATTAAGGATACTAATCTTTGTTTACATTCATTATAAATATCTCCTACAAATCTGCAGCTTCACTTAAATTTGCTTATGGTGTGTCACCCATGCACAAGTATACATGTTTTTATGTTTTAATACAGTCATGCTTATTGATCTTTTTCATTATGGCATGTGTTTTCTGTCTTACCCCTGTCCAACATCAATATCATAAAGTTATCTTATATTTTTTAAACACTTAAATATTTCACTCAATATTTAGTCTTTTAATGTATGTCTAGCTTATTTCTGTACATCATTGTGAGGTCAGAATCCACTTTTATATTTTTCTAAGGTAGCCCTTTGTCCTAGCACAACTGATTGAATTGTATGTTCTTCCCTGATTTGTAAGATTCCACCTTCAAAACCTCTGTGTGTGTATTCTGTGTATTTTGTGTGATTTGTGTGTATCACTTTTATTCTGGTCTGTGTTTTTAACCACCAGAGTTTTATAATTTGTCTTGACAGTCTGCTAGGAAAATTTCCTCTCTTTATTTTTCTTAATCAAAGTTGTCTTGACTGCTATTTGTCTTTTACCCTTAAACATTAATACTAGGTTAATCTTGTTGAACTCTGTGAATAAAAATGGAAGTTTTAATGTAATTTTATCAAATGTGTAGATTTATTCTCAGCAGAATTAACATCTTTTTGTGATCTTGCTTAATTCTCATCAATTTCAATAGTATTTAATTTCTCTTGAATATTCCACAAAGATAATTCTGTAATGTATGACCAATGACTTGTTTGGACCTTTTTTCTAATACTTATGCTTCTAACTTGTTTCCTAATCTTGTTGAACTGGTTAGGAACTCCAGTACAAAGTAAAATAGAAGAAATAAAAGTGAGCTTTCTTATCTTGTTTCAGTTTTAATGGACAAGCGTCTAACACTTCACAATTAAAAATAATGATCATTGTGAAGTTTTGGTAGATTCTTTTAGCCACATTGTGAAAGAAATTTTCTATCCCAGGTTTGTAAGATTTTCCTTATTAATTATAGTATTTTTTTCTTATGTAATGCTTTGTCCATTGACGTGATCATATATAGGTACATATATTTCTTTTTCAGTCTGTTTCAGGGTAGTATTAAGTTAATAAATGTTTGAATAATATCTTCAGTCGTGGAATAAGGAATGATTTTCTTATATATATTTCTAGATTCACTTGATGCGTTCAATATTATGATTAAACATTTTCTGTGTTCATAAGTGAAATTATTTTTCTTGTACAGGCCTTGTCCATATTTAATATCATATTATAGCTTTTTCATAAAATGAATTGGTGATGTTTTCTTTTTATTTTCAGGATAGATTTATAGGTAACAATTATTTCTTTACATTTTGTTTCTTTAATCTTCTTTCGAGTGGGTTATAAAACAGAGATTAGTTTCTTAAATATTGGTAGGCCTTGTCTATAAAACTGTTTGGATATATTATTTATTTTTTGTTAACAAGACATCCAAATCAGCTGTTCATTATAGACAGGCTACATTCTCTAGGAAAGCGTTCTCTATCTTATATTTCTGTCATCTTAAATATGTGATTTCTGATTTCTAAGCCCATGGGCATAGCTGTATGGGTAGAAGTAACTTGTAGGATCATCCATGGGAAGTTTTTGTGAGCCAAGCCTGGAACTAGCATACATCACTTCTGCTCACATTCCATTGTTGAAAATTCAATCATGTGTAACTGCAAGGGATTCTGAGCAACAGAATCTAGTCATGTGCCAAGAGGAGGAAATGAGTTTGGTGAATGATTAGCAGCCCTGTTACATTCAGAAAGGAACAGATTATGTTTCTCTACTACAAAAGTTTACTTTTTCTCTTAAAATTCTTTTTAGTTCTTTTTTGTTAAAAGGAACTATTCAGTAGGAAGCACACAACTCAGTTTCTTAGGGTACCATTTGAGTGTTACAGCTCTCAGCCTGACAGAAAGTTTGATATTACAGTCATAGCATATTTCTGTTGACTCCTTACCAAAAGCACAATGTTATATACATAATAAATCTTCTCATCAGCTGATGACTCTCCTGTCATTTGGTACATGTTTTCTTCAATAAAATAACTGACTAGCAAAAATTAACCATAGTCACTGCTGTTTTTGCAATATGTTCGAAAGGCGTGGTCATCCCATCTCTGGAGATTTAAAGCAACTCAGAGATAAATGTGGATAAAAAGAGAAACTGGGGCAGAAAGTGTGTGGGTTTAGTTGTTTTGTGAAAGAGGAGGAGAAGGGTTCTTATGATCCTCATCAACTGAGAAACGTTTCCATCTGTTTATACTAACACATTGATCTGGATGCATACACTGTGACTACTATAATGCACACAAACTCACAAAAATTTGCTTGGGTATATAAACAACTTTATATAATATTCATATTATGTTGGGGAAGACAAATATAAAATTACCAGTCGAGTTTTCAGATAGCAGAGTAACGTCTCTTTTTTCTCCGCAAAGATATTAATCAAATATTGTTTCCATTTCAAGAATTCAACAAGAACTTATTTGGGTCTATTATGTTTTAAGCACTCAGAGGGAAAATAGTCAACAACCATTTATGCAGGCCTTTAATGTGTTCATATGTTTTACTCGAATTTGCTTCCTCATATATACGTAAATGGTACAGTAAAGAGTCAAAGAACACAACAGTTGAAAAATCCTAAGAGTATATTTGACCTGAGCACCCATTAAGTGTAGTCATCCCTTCTCTAATCCTACTGCTCTTCCATATTCTCTGAGAATCTTTGATAATAAGGAGCTTATAGTCTCATAAAATAGTCTCTTGCACTGTGAAGACACTTCTCACTTAGGATACTTCATTATAATGACCTGAAATCCACCATTATTCTGTCTACTAGAACAACCTAGAATCAATCCACAAGTCAATCCAAAAATTTTCTTTCTTTACATTGCTTATCTTTATTTCTTATCTTTTTTTTTGAGTTTATTTTTCCTTTTTCTCCTGAAAGCCCCCTGGTACATAGTTGTGTATTTTTAGTTGTGGGTCCTTCTAGTTGTGGCATGTGCGATGCTGCATCAGCATGGCTTGATGAGCAGTGCCATGTCCGCGCACAGGATTCGAACCAGTGAAAACCCTGGCCGTTAAAGCAGAGCGCACGAGCTTAACCACTCGGCCACGGGGCAGCCCATATTTCTTATCTTTATCTAGACATCTGTAGCTCCTTCAGCTGTGTCTCCACATAGTATTGTGTCCAGGCAGTTTACTATTCTGACTGACTTCTAATTGTAAAATAACATATCAGTGTTTTACTCTTAAATTGTAGTGACAATAACTGAACACATGACCCCCGATGTGGTTTTATCAATAAACGTGTCTCCAAGACCTTTATCCAAATTGTTTAAAATTGAGGAAAAGAAAGGGCCAAACACAGACTTCTATGGCATTCTTCCAACATTCACCCTTCATGCTGACTGGAATCCACCACCAACACTGGCTGTAGTGGCTTCACCAGACGGGATTCTTCCTGGTTGCGTGAACTCTTGTCCACACTTCTCCATTTTACTGCTTAAAATATCATTAACAACTGTCAAATGACTCCTGAAATCTATATACACTCAATACGTTCAGAGAATTTTCTTTATCTACTAAGCTGGTTAACCTACCCAAAAGGTAAATTTGGTTATTTTGTCGTGGCTAAGGCTTACCCTTCATTTCTCTCAACCTTCAAACTAAAAATTCAGATATACTTCCTACCCTTCTAATATAGCAGTTGCTGAGAAAAAAGAATAAAGAATTATGATAGTTAGGTATAGGCAAAAATATAGAATAAAAGAGTTAACGTTTTTGCATAGATTATTTGAGTTTTCCAACTCAAAGTTTTCAAACTTTGAGAAAGAGGAGATGATTTGACTTATTTTTGGAGGATTTGCCAAGTGATGAGACTGGAGCATTCGAAACATGAAAGTTCAGCAGGTAGGAGAGGTGGTTACAGAACACGTGTGCCCAAGGGAATGTACTTTTTAGTTTAACCTGTATTTTTAAGTTCTTAAAAATATGGCATGATATTATCTGGAAAACCAAAATAAAAGTACATGAAACTTTTCAACAGGGATATGAAAATATGCCACACTCCTAGTACATTGGAGAAACTAAAATAAACCAATGTTTCTTACTTAATAGCCCAGGGAGTGGTTTATTCATAATGTGTTTTAATTCAAAAAGGAGAAGTGGTAAAATATTTTCACTCCTCAGAAGGTAGTAATCAATTTGAGGGAGAATGATTTTTTAATGAATGTGTTAAAAGCTAACTCTCCAAATAAGGAACATTTAGAACTGATGAAAAGACTCTAGTTCAACACTTTCTGAGTACTTACTATGTACTAAATATGATCCTGTAACGTAAGCAGGGATCAATATAAAATAGTTCCTGCATTCATATGAGTTCTCTGGAAATATGTATGGGAAAAAAAAAGAAATTTGTTCATGGCTTGAAAGTGAATAGAGGGAATAATTTTAGCTGTGACCAGCCAAATAGTTAAATCAGCTATTGCAACCACAATGATAAATATGGGGTCTACAAATAGCTGCTGATGTTTCCCAACTCTGTGCCTCCATACGTGTCTCACTCTACTTGGAATGCACTTCTCTTTTGAGATAGTTACAGCATATTATTCCACAAATTATCTTGGTATCTCCATCACCATCCTTCCATCTCCATCTGGATTGGGTGATTTCCCTTTAGATTTACATAATATTTTATATATATATGTCTCTCATATAAATTTATATAATTATATTTTAAACTTACTTCAATGTTTGTTTCCTCCCATAATGTATAAGCTACTGGAAAGCAGCAATTCTATTTTATTGAATTTTAAATCACTGGTAGCTAACATAGTCCCTGGTGCATAGCAAGCGATAAATAAATATCTTCTAACAAAATGAATAATATATAAATCTGTATAGAGAGACCTTTTGAGGTTATCCTTCCCCTAATTACACTTGTCCCTTTACTATCATTTTCTGGCATTAAGAAAGGCACATAATGATGTTACAAGATACAAATACACACATCTCCAAAATAATATACATAACTATATAACAAATATACATATATGTATATTTCACACTTATATGCATATATATTATGTATGTACATGTGTATATGTAATATATATAGTTAAATGGTTATATAGTTTCTATATTGTACTCAAAAATAATAAATGATTGTGTCACCAAATTTCAGTATTTTTATATAGATGTTCTATATCATTTTAGAATGAGTTATAAGGAATTAGCTATGAATACTTTCCCTACTAATGAAAATGCTCATTAGAATAAACCGCACTACAAGACAATTTATAATATTTAATTTGCTTGATGGAAATCGATGAGTTAAAGAGATAAACCTCTTATTCAAAGCCACGAGAATTATGAATATCTGAATTTCCAGAGGTTTGTGATTCATATTTAAATGTATGTCCCAGAAGCTAGCCCCAGTATAAAACAGTTTCTGGCAAGAGACTGACTTTTTTTCCAATGAATAATTTAAAATGCAACTTTTTCCATGTGAATTGTCTTATGTCTTGGCAGTGGCATAGTATTTCAATAATTTATACAATTTTGAATATAATATAGTTAATGCCATGAAAGCAATTTCTTTGATATTGAATTATAAAAGAATGCACTTAGGCCACTGTGACTAATGATCTAGGGGCCAGCAACATGGCAAATTACCTTTTAACTGAATTTTAGAGAGATTTGTGCATGTAACCGTAGGACTGTACTGAGAGCTCCTGGGATACAGTTGCATGAAAACACTGGGTTGTTACATTTAAAAAATGTAAATAAAGCATTCTCTGTGAGAAAAATAGATAAAGAAACATGATGATAAAAAATATGTAAATGATGAGTATTTTAGGGAGAGCAAAATATTAATGTGAATCATGTTTTATTATTTAAATTCCTGAATAAAATCTGTTCTTCGTCTATTTCTTAAGGCAGAACTCTAGTCACTGGCGACCTAATCATGGTCATTCCATGACAGGTGAGCAACCACACAATGTGCAGCTTTTATAAGAAACCGAGCAATATAATGTGAAAATGGATTCCTTGAGTCTTCCAAGGCTATTGAACAGGCTGAGGGCTTCCCAGGATGTAGGGCAGAGATGGCGAGATTATGGCTCCATTACACAATCCAGAGTACACAGGGTTATAGCTTATGGTGAGGATTTTGTACACACATAAATCTATGGGAACTCTTTGCTTTCATAGACCATGTAGATTTCTACATAATGACAATCTTCCAGCACAGGATGATCACGTGTCTTCTTCAGTAAGTGGCAAATTTTTCTAATTCCCTTAATGGCGTCATTTCTGTTGGTGCCAGGATAAGTCCACAAATATTTTTATGCATTTTTATGGTACCAAAAAATGGAAAAAGTCATGGCAAACATCTGGCAAATCTGGACTTCCGTTTTCTAAATGGAAATTATCAGTGATAGCCGCCCTCTTTTTTTTTTAATTTTTTTTTTTTTGAGGAAGATTGGCTCTGAGCTAACTGCTGCCAGTCCTCCTCTTTTTGCTGAGGAAGACTGGCTCTGAGCTAACAACCATGCCCATCTTCCTCCTCTTTATACGTGGGACACATGCCACAGCATGGCTTGCCAAGCAGTGCCATGTCCCCACCCGCGATCTGAAGCGGTGACCCCCGGGGCTGTTGAAGCAGAACATGCGCACTTAACCACTGCCCACCGGGCCAGCCCCACCGTCCCTCTTTAGACTGGTCCTCTCCACCAGGCCCGATCACTCCCCATGTATACATACCTGCATTACTCATATGTTACTTATGCATTGTTTTAGGTATCTTAGTTTTTCACACAAGTAATCAGGTCTTTGATCCTCATGGGATGTTTTCTCATATACCTTTGGAGTCTCTCTTTTGTTCCATTGTCTGTCTTGATACCAATGCCACACTGTCTGGATGCCAAAGCTACACTTGTAGCTTTATAACTGTAAGTGTTGCAGTCAGTTAGTGTAAGTCCTCCACATTTCATGATTCTTTTCCAAACCCCGCTCAAACCTGGTGATTTTAAACAACTGCAATTATGTATTTTACTTAAAATACTATAATTTGAACATAACACTTGGAGTCTGACTGGGGTGGCTAGAACAGTTAGGGCCTAGAAGTGTTGGGGTGCTTGCTAGGCTCTCTTGTGCTCCTGTTATCTCAGAACTTCTCCATGTGGGGTCCCCATGTGATGTCTCCAGGTGTACTCTCCAGCATGGGGCCTCCAGGGGGGTCAGACTAATGACACAGCAACTCAGACCTCCAAGACTGAGTGTTCCAGGGATCAGGGCAGAAGACAAATGGCATTTCATGATCCAGTCTTGGAAGCCATATGGCATTACTTCTTTCCCAGCTCTACGATTTGAAACAGCTAGGTGCCTGCTCAAATTCAACTGAGGTGAGGGGAGTATGAGGACCTCTTTGTGATGGAAGAAGTGTTAAAGAATTTGGGGCCATGTTATAAAACTGCCACATAAGCCAACTAACAAAAAAGTAGGTGAGTAGGTGAAAGAAGAAATTGGGGACCAGATATGGAGAACTCTGCCTCATGACAGCCCCCACCCCTGCCAACCAAAAAACGTCATTAAGCTCACAGTCCATTACACATAACAAATGTCCAAAAAATACCAACCTTGCTTTAAGTATCCTTTTGTTAGACGTGTTTCCAAAGTGAAAAACAAGAGAACCACAATGCTCTATTTTGAATCCTTCTCCAAATACCTTCTAGCTCAGAGGACATATGTCTCAAAGAAGGAGACCCTCTTTGTGTTCAGCCAAGGCTTAAGCACAGTTCCCTGATGAGCTTGTTGGACCGCATGGAAGTCTCTGGAATCTATGTAAAAATACATGCATAAAAAGACTGCCATGACACGCATGAAACTATTAATAGTGATTCTCTTTGAATGGTAGTATTATATTAAGTTGAATCACATGAAATTGCCGATAGCCATTTGTTTTTAACCTAACAAAGGGCAATTTTAGATGTTTCAACCTAATAGATGACTTTGAGTTTTTCTTCCTCATTCTTTATCTATTTCTCCACATTCTTTTCAATATGTGTGTAGTGCCTTCACAATTAGGAAAATAAATGCTATATACAAAGAACAAAGAAACCCGAGTACTTCAGAGAAGGCATTATTTTTCTGACTGCCCCAAAATGACACATCTTCTCTGCAAGTACAAAAAACAGCATAGCAGCCTTTGATAAAAAAATCTGCTAAAATACATTTATAGAAAGCTGAGCCTAACAAGGAAAATTCATATTGAACCAGAACAGGCTTACCTCATGAAATCAGGAGCCAGGTGTTACATTACAACTCTATGAGTCCAAGGGTAGACATTGGGCTCTCTCGTGTTTTAAAAAACACTAAAGCAAGCTTTTAGCTATGGGAAATGTTTGCAAAGAAGGCAGCTGGGTTCTAGCATGTCACAGCTGGGCTATTTCCTCTTGTTTATGTGGAGAATAGTTCACTGCCAAGGGTGAGGCAAGACAAGTGCAGCCGGGCCATTCCCGAGGGCATTTGCTGGCACGTTTTCAAACAGAACAGTGGAGCTGGCCGCCAGGTTTATGGGAAACATGACTATACTGAAAGAAGGTACCTGCTTTCCTTAAGACAAATTCCTGGAAGGGGAATCATTGGCACACTGGGCTGGAATTTTTTGAAGTTCTTAAAGTATACTGCCAAATGGTTTCCAGGAGAAAGCTCATTGTTAATTCTTAATAAAATGTTACCATGACTGCAGGTTTTGAAGGTAGAGAGTTTGCTCCTAAGACTTCTGCCTCGCTGGGTATGGACACTTACGTTTCTGTGCTCTAAGGTATTTCAGTTGTGGTGTGCTTCCTGTGTGTTTTGTAACTATTTTCTGCTAGGCAGAAGGGTGAATTCAGCAGGCATCGTCGATTCCCTGTGATACACAACGCTGCTCTAAGTGCGCTCCAGCTTCCTGCTGTTGCTGCTGCTGCCTAAGGGGGTAGCTGCTATTATGGTCCTGATTTTAAGCAGTGTTTTATATCTTTGAACCATCCAAGTAAGTGAAGCTGCAGCTCGCCTGAGTTACAGCAGGGATTTGCACTCTGGGGTGTAAACACTCATGTGTAGAGGCCAGCTATTGATCCTGTAGCCAAAAGGAAGCAAAAATGAAAATCCTTGTAGTCCAAAATATTGAAACTCTTGTGTAACAATGTTGTATTTTTGCCTTCAAAATGTTTATATAGCAGGTGAGAAAGTTGCCTTCAATCACAAATTTTTAAATCATTAAATAAACGTTAAGCTACCAAAACCTATCATCTCTAAATCAGTAGCTTTTATTCTTTTATCTCATTTAATCCTCATGTATACTAAGCCTTGTTAATATAACCTCTATACATATGGTTTTGTATGTGTATTTATATGTATTTCTTTCACCATGGAAAACCTGTGTAGCAAAAACCAGTGCCTTCCTTCAATGGGAAAACCTGTCGTAAAATTTAGAGATTACTTGCTTTCTCTCATCCCACTGATGCATAATACATGTATTAGGTAGTTCAGGTAAGATGGAGAGAAGGGGAAGAGAGAGGGAAGCTATTTCCACTTTGGTTTTTTCCATAACTCCATCCTGTAACGTTTGTCCCTCTCAGATGGTCACTTTCTTCTCTCCATTGCTGATTGTGTTGCTCATAGCCATGCAGAACCAATTCTGGGCTTTCCCCAGGGAAAATAACACGGAGGGAAAAAGCTGCCCCTGACACCTTCCTCCCTCCAGTGTGGAGCCCTCTCCATGGAGCCCTCTCGACCCAGCACGCTGCTCTCAGGAAGGATGGAAGTGAATGCAAGCTCTGAAGGCACCATCTCTTGTAGGGATAGCAGCATTTAATGTTACGCTCTTGAAGGCAAATCAGGGCTCTGAGGATCTGAAGGAGGGTCTAATTACAGTGGAGATCTTAAGGAAATAGGAGAGAGAGGTTTATGAAGAGGTTTAGGAGAGAGAGGTTTATGAAGAGGTTTTTTTCTGGTGTCCTGTAAGTTAGTGTCTCCCAAATCTGTAGATTTTGGAGCTCACTCTGTACCTATTGGTGTAGGATCTGTTAAGTCAGCTTTCCCCCAACCCCAGGATTGTGAAAACTCCTCGGATTATGTTGAGGATTAGTTGGGTGAAGGGAACTGCTGTTTTTAGCCATCAAATTCCACTCAAATCCTGTCTGTTTCATAAAGCCTTATCGAACATCAGTATCCTCTCTGATTCTGACTCCATAGGCAGAGTTAGATTTACTACTCTGCGTTCCCAAGACAGCTTGTAGCACACTATCCTCTTTGTAGGATTTATGACTCCATATTACAATTAATAGTGTTAGGTCTTTCAAGTCTTTAGACATGGACTCCTTAAGATTAGTCTCCCTAATCAAGTTGGTACTCAATAAATGTTTGTTGAATGAATAGATGGATAGGTGGATGGATGGATTAAAACAGATCAATGCCTGTTTTTCCCTTTTATATAGCTGACCTGGGAAGGACACGGTAGATTAAGAAAAACTTGGACATAGGTTTTCCAAGAAAAGAAACACACTAAGTTAAGCAACATGATTCAAACTGTGAACTGAAGTCTGAAAGATACATTTTTTTCTCAAACATATTCTTTGCACCCAAAAGTAATTCTGGAATATTCCATGAGTAGGTAATTCGTCAATTTGGCAAGTTTGCATTTATAAGTCACACGAGTATCTTTTCCTGCTATCGCCATCTGAGTGATGTGATGAGGGGAGAAGCCAGAGAAAGCTCTGAAATGTCATAAACTACAAACTCATTTACAGTCTATGAGCTGGAGAAAACAACATTGCTAGTAGGTGCAGGCCAGGAAAACTTCAAGCACCCACAAGCAAACCAATTTAGGAAAAAAAAAAAAAAAAGAAAGAATTTTTTCTCTCCATTTGAGCACAGCACCTTTTCCAGGAGGTTTGTTATATAACGGAGATCTGCTTTCCCTTTCTGCGGGCTGGCCAAGGCTGAGAAGAGAGCTGCCAGCCCAGGGAAAGGAAGGCTGTTCTGATACTGCCAGCCATTACCAGAAATGGGAGTGCAGAAAAAGCCAGTTCTCCCAAGATTTATAGTTATGTCTAGCTTGTTGACTCAAGCAGTTTGGAAAATCTTCAGAGACATAGTTTATTCGACCTAACTCAGACTCCAGGTCTGTGGAAAGAAAAGAAAAAGCAGAAATGATATGTACATGCTCTTAGAGTCAAATCCTTTTGACCCTCAATTTACATACTTCTCAAGTAAGATGCTCTAACCAGCACATCAAGTACTGCCTAAGATAGGACAGCCCATTCTATTAAAAATAAATTTTTATGATTATTGTCCAATTATTTCTCTGGGTTAACATGGCTAAAACTATAGTAGGCAATGCAGTAGGAAAATAACCATGCTTTTAAATGAGTTAAAAGGAATATCGAATGCCCAAACTCAGAGAATTCTTGAAAAAAGTCACTGGGACCCTTGGCACCAAAATTACATTTTCACCATTATATCATTCTTGCAGTGGTATGAAATTCTATGGGAAATATTCATTAAGAAGTCAAAGAAATATTAGCTCAGCACATAAAAGAACAATAAACAAATAATTGTTGAATATCCCGAATGTGTCAGCCTTCTTCTAGGTGCTGATGACAAGCTGTGGAACAAAGTAAACAAGGTCCCCACTCGAGGCCTTTACTTGTGTTCTGTGAAGAGGAGACAGACAGTAAACAAGTAAAGAAATAAATACCAATGACAACAGCAGACTGTAAGGAATACCATGACCAAGAAACCACAAGAAGAGGAAGAATGATGGGGACACACGGTTGTGGGTGCAAATGCTTATTTCAACGACACGTGTGTAGAAAAAATCTGTCTTGCTTTAAGATGATCAGTCATCAGTAACACAACGCTTTAAGATGAAATTTTAAGCTTTTAACGTTAACTGAGAAATTCGATGTCCGTGTTTCTTCTTTGTGATAGGTTTTTGGGGTGGAGGAAGTCACTTTGGAGAGGTGAGTCAAGCAGTACACCAAAGAGATGGAATCACTTTTGTTTTTATTTCTTGTTTGGCCTAGTGAACATGCTTGGGGAACAAGTCTAGTGATTGTGTGGGTAATTCAAATAGATATATTAAAACCTTTAAGCATTTTTAGTAATGAGCGTATAGCTTCAGAGAATTAATAGGAAGACACACAGTGTACTTGCCTAGAAAACACTGCTGTGATTTTTACACCCTGACTAAGGAAGCAGGTGGTCTTTGTACCCAGAATATTGCGGGTCCTAGCAGCCTAAAAAATGCCTCCAAATGGATTTGTATGTGCTGTGGTCTTTCAGGTACACTTACAACTTAAGAACTTGATGGGGCATTTAATTGATTCCAATGAGCCAATGCACTTTCCAGATTCAAATCGTCCATGTCTTGTTTTTACAGTTAAGATAACCGTCAAATACATCCTCTAAAGATTTTCAGTATTATGTGTGACCCGACCTCACATCTCATACAACTTAATATAGGTGTGAACTCCATTCCATTTATTGTTTCTGAAAATCATCTGCACAGACTTTTAATAGGATAAAACGCTGTGCTCATATGATTCCTGTGACATACAGATTAGTCACCCTTAGGTTGACTTCTCAAATTTTTAATGGTTGTGTTCCAGACTACCAGATGAATTCTTGGAAGAAATTTAAGTTAACTCTGTGAAGGTTGCTCATTAAACAAACAAAAACTTATTTATACAGATCAGAAAATACGTACAAGTGAAAAAAAAAAAACAAAATACAAGGCCACACACAAACTTAATTGTACAACATAATGCTAATGGTGAGGAATAATCCAAAATGGTTAGCTGTGTGGAAATCATTAGTATTTGGTTTGAATATGTATTCTAAGATTTTCCTTACTGATGCTGCTCCACACCCTACCTGAGGACACTGATAGACAATGCAAATGAGGGAAGGCAGTTGGGGCAGGTCAGATGGCATAATTTTTGATGAAGATGAAATCAACAAGTGATTTAAATTACCTTTAGGGAATCTAAATCTATAGATACATCTAAATGTGCATCATCCCTCACCATGACATCAACTGATTAGGAGTTGAGGACAAGGTACTAAGTAGTAATTAAATTTGAGGCTCATGAATAATAAGAGGTAAAGCAGGTTATTAATTTGAGGGTCCAAGAGTGATTTCTTTAAATGTATACGAGAATTTTTGAAAACATTTGACTCCAACACAACCTTTAAATCCACTTTCAATCTCTGTTGTTTGGAAAGCTACCAGAGTTCTTCAGCCTTTTTAATTGGTGATACACAGCAGTAAATTAGGCACACAGTTGAAAAGTCTCATATATCCCCAATTAGGGTCCCAATAGGAGAGAGAGATTCTGTGATTTAATATGAAGTCTAGAACTTCTACCTTTCATTGTTTTTATTTATGGTGTCATGATGATGATAGTGATAATAATGTTATAATAATTATTTCCTATGAATTAAACAAATTTACACTTAGAGGAATGACTTATTTCTGTATTACTCTGCTCTAGGTCATAAAAACTTAAAAAATGTGCACAAGAATTCAACATACTCGTTAAAATCCATAGTTTTAATGACTTAAAAATTATTGAATTGATTGAACACATTTGCTCTTTTTTAAACAAATTATTTTTAAGTTAAATTTCTAAATGAAAAGGGTTTGAGGGAGTTTGAAATAAGGTATGTAGAAAAGGAACACACATCTAGGATAGTAAGTTAAGTTATTCAAACTCTCCTCATTTTTCTGTTTTTCTCTGCAAGTGCATAGATATTGGGCATACCATAAGACATGCTGCTGTGTCATTCAGAAAGCTCAATAGAGTCCTTCCCACCTGTGTGCGTGCGTCATTATACACAAACTGTAACCCAAGGACAGCCAACAGAACTGGATGGTCTTAAGGTTCTTGAGACATCACCATTCTTTCCTGCTCCTGGCAACTCAAGTGGAAGCCTCCTTTCTCTCTTCCTTTTTCCCTTAGCTTGATGCTTCCTGGAATCATTCCAAACCCTTTCCCAGTACCATACCTTATTCTGGAGGCAGAGCTGACTATACCTCCATTTCCATGGCCCTACATTGAGGTTATTAATGGTTTTTTTTTTCTCTTACAAATGGTACCACGTTGAATAACTTTGCGCAGAAACTATCCTACGTTGTTCACTTTAAAAGAAAACAAAATTAATATCTGCTGATTTGAACCCAGAAGGCATACCTATTAGACATGTGTTACTCATGTAAAATGGGAATGGAAAATATTTGTCTTCTCTTAGTTACTTACCTATCTGCCTCTCTCTTTTTTTTTTAAAGATTTTATTTGATTTGATTTTATTATTTTTTTTCCTTTTTCTCCCCAAAGCCCTCCAGTACATAGTTGTATATTCTTCATTGTGGGTCCTTCTAGTTATGGCATGTGAGACGCTGCCTCAGCATGGTCTGATGAGCAGTGCCATGTCCGCGCCCAGGATTCGAACCAACGAAACACTGGGCCACCTGCAGCAGAGTGAGCGAACTTAACCACTCAGCCACAGGGCCAGCCCCTCTGCCTCTCTCTTTTAATTTTAACTTCCTTGAGGGCAAGGATTGTGCTTTGAAATTTTTGCATTTCCTATGAGTCCAGAATTATTCCTTCCATAATCCTCAGTAAAGTTTGAAGTCTTAAACTGAATATGCAATGCCTTTGAATATTCACCAAAGCAACACCTGTTTTTGCCTCCACAAGCTACAGTGCATGTGGCAGATTTCGTTGGCCCTCTCCACACACAGCATCTGCTGCCAACAGGTGATGCATTCTGGGGAGAAGAGCCTTGCCATAGGGATTTTCTCTTACTAACATCCTTTTTCCAGATGTTTCTTCCCTGTAGCATATCCTGAATTATGAGGCCCCAGGAGGCGATTGCAATCACTGAGATGACATGTCACACCAGGAATTCAACACTCATTCCCCACCATACAATTTCCCATGGTTAAATGTCAAATCTAAGTTTATTGCTAAGGGACTTGGTTGATTCTCTGTGAATTCAAATATTGTGCTTAATATTATTTTACCACTCATGTTTACCACTTTAAATATATATAGATGCATAAAGATGAAACTAAACTATATTAAGATCAGATGGAATTGACAAAATAATTTAATTTAGAGGATAGAATGCATGGTCTTATGGCACTCCATCATTTCTCTTAGATATACACACCCAGTCCAATGTTGAATCAGTTATATATTTGAAATATATTAATAAACCAGCCAGACTAGACTGATCTCTGTGCACTGTCTTCTATATAAAAGAAGAGAGCACTATATAAGTTTTTTTTAATAGTAAGCTTTGGTTTAAACATATCTGTGTATGTGTATATGTATATACATGCATACACGTGTATATATATATATATATTTCATCGTTTCCTATGTCAAACCTACGCCTACATCCACAGACCCAAATGCTATTTTTATTTAATGTTGTGAGTTTATTTTTATTAACTCTCCTATTCACCAGTAAGTCATGCATATTTTTCTCTACTTTCCTCCTAGGGTATTTTAATGTCTTTATTTCTGTTCTGTTTCAGTTAAGCTAAAAAAAGAATCTTCTGTTTGGAATGGTTTATTTTTTCTTATTTGCCTGAGAAGAGCTCGCTGAAGAGTTTAATGATAATATGTTTTAAATGCCAATTAAAGTATGTCATTTAGAAACAGTTACAATGGTATATCACTTAGGAATAAGCCTTTTCCTCAGTCATAGCAACAGTTACATATAATTGAATACTTTATATTTGTAATCAAATCATCCTAGATTTTCTTGTAGCAGAGTTTTGGTTCCATTAAAAAATCAAAGATGATATTCGAAGTATGGATAATTTAATTTATCCTTATGACAGATTTTAGTTACTGTTCTTTTAAATAACTGTGAAAACATATCTCTTGCATAAAGAAACCCTAAGAATGGAACAATTAAAAGAATTCCAGTCAAAACGCATATTTTTCTAATAATTATCAAGGTGTCTAATTGCCATTTATTTAGTTTTGACCAGGAACTTCAACATACTATAATTTTTATATAGTAAACCAAAACTTGTGGCACAGGCCAGTCATATACCATACGGAAATGATGCTCCCAGAGCTATTTTAAGGCATGGTAAAGAGCAGTACTGAAATTAGATTCAGACACTATACACGTGTTTTAAAACATCTAATAAGAATAGCTAACAATAATGCCAGGTGCTTTTCTAAGTCCTTTGACAAATAATCAGTTATGTAATCCTCACAGCAGCTCTATGGGGTTTGTGCTATTCCTGTCTCCAGCTTTCGGGTGAAGACACTGAGGCTGAGAGAGAGAAAGTAACTTGCCCCAGACAACACAGCTAACCAGTGGAGAACACAGGGTTCATATCCATGCTGTTAAGGATTGAATGAGACCATTTGGTCTTTGAGAGAATATGGACATTTTCATCCTCGAAGTTAATTTACGGATTTTCCTATCCAGCATTCCCAAAGTGTATTCCATGATCACTAATTTTATCAAATGCTCTGTGACAAAAGCTCCTACAGTCTAATACACCAGAAAAAAACCACAATACAATTATTTTCCTTTTCATTCTTGGAGATTTATAGTCTAAAAAGCCATAAAAAACGTTCTAAGAAATCCCAAAGTGAAGAGATCTCTTTCAACCAGTGGTTTCCAGTCATCATTAACAGGAAAACTCATATTGAACACACCTTTCACAGCCCTTAGAATTTGTGGTCCTTAGAACATAAATATTGAGAAAGTCCAGCCCTGCTATTTGGCAGGAAGAAAATTGAGGCCCCGAATGTCTTTGTGACCCTGAAATCTTACATCCCAATTCTGTGTATGTTTTACCTCACTCAGCGATTAGATCAGCATGTAGGCATGGCTCCTCTGCTATTTTAAGTTTCTTCAGATTTCCATTTTTATTTAATCATTTCAACAGGAGAACCATCATTATAGTGAGGATACATGGGTGAAACAGACAGATGGCTATATCCTAGTTTACTTAAGGCAAAGTAGTCACAATAAAAATCCAAGCAATATTCAAACTATTTGTTATCAAATAGTCCATTTATCCTGAAATAGTTAATGGCTGAAAATTATAGAAAATAAAAACAATCAACAAAGAGAAAACTCCAGGAGAGTCCTGAGGATCTGGAGAATCTATTTTTTAGATGATGACCATAGGCCATAATTACATTTCACCACCACGGCTTTATTGCATGGTATCATGGAGTTTAACAGAATTTTATATATTTCTTTCTGACCACTGCACGTTTTGCCATTTCAGTTCCTCCGAAGATATATGACATCTCAAGTGATATGACCATCAATGAAGGAACCAATGTCACCCTCACTTGTTTGGCCACTGGGAAACCAGAGCCTTCCATTTCTTGGCGGCACATCTCCCCATCAGGTAAAGCAGAAATACATCTGTGTTGTTTGTGCTGTTCAATATTCTCCTGTAACCTCATCTGTTCAGAACTGAAGACTCAACTTATGTTTGTACATCTTTTTCATGAGGTAGGCAGGATGCATATTGTTACACTTATTCTTTACGTCTAAAGGCATTGTGCTTCACAAAAGTTAAATGAACATTTTCTGTCAGAGCCCAGAATAGAACCTATGTCTCTTGATTCCTAGTCAAGGTTATTTTCACTTTAGTATCCTGGATAATCACAAATCAACAGACAAAAGGCTCCAGTGGAAATATCGCAAGAGAAATATCTTCATTTAAATGTGTAAGGCTGTTCTTCAATTGGCATTCACATGTTAATAGGCCAGCATGAGCTGCTAAGGTAATCAGGGAGAATGAAATTATACAAATTATGAGGTTGCTGGGTCTAATTTCAAAGTGCAGTTCAGAATCAAGGGTTTGGCAGTGAGAATTAAATTTTAACTGATGAAGGATCTAAAAACCCAAGAGTTCCAGTAACTTGTACAAGATCACATAGGTGAAATTAAGGAATATGACATGTTTATGGATTTCTGGTGCTTTTGCTACAGTGCACATCCTCCTAAAGAGATTAAGTCACCTTTAGGAAGTTGGGGATAATCATTATCAAAACAGATTTTCACAGGCACATTTTTAACAGAATCATCAATTTGTGTAAATTTTAAATATTTGAACTACATAGTTTTGGGTATACCATGGAAGTAAGAGAGGTGCTTTTAATGACTAGAACCCCCCCAACCACTTCAGATGAATTAAATTTGATGTGATTTGTTTTGTATTTTTGGTGGAAATGGCACCAAGAAGGCTAGAGGGATGAAATTGCTTTTAAAGAAATCAGAAGGCACATTTTATGTAGGCGTAGAAAGAGTACAACTGGAACATCTATTTTATCCGCTAATGCTTTCTTTCATATCCCTTATCCTTAAATGTCTTTCAGTTTCCTCATTTATGCAGTGAGTCTAATGAGACTTACTCACATTATATGCTTAGTATTACTATTAATGTGAGAAAAAATCAATATAACAGCAGTATACACTTATATAATATGCATTATGGCCCCTATAATATTTCTGAAGCATGAGGGTGCTCTTGACTGCCAGCACTTCACTCTCTGGAGCAGCTACGGAATCATAAAACTGGTGTGTGAGCACTGAATCCATGGAAGGCTCTGCATGGGGTGTAGGAGAGGCAAAGTGGACTAGGAGTTAGTACACACATGGTCCTCTCAACTTCCCTCTTCAGCAGCCCAGCCAATGCTCGTGCAAATCTCTTAGCCTCAGTCACCTTCAGCTAGTTTCCTACTTTCCGAAAATCGAATGATTGAAAAACCCCTGGCTATTGTGAGTCTCAAAAAAGTTAATAGACATAAATATGCTTTAATAAGTATAGGTGATATGCAAATATAAGCTGAGTCTTAATCATCTTTCCAGGGATTTAAATCTGATATGGCAATATAATTTTTGTAAGAATGAAGCACATAATCTCCATCTTCTTATAATTTAAGATTAATATTTTGGACTTACCTCTCCTGCTTTGCAATGCTTGTTATTATGCATATTCTTCTTTTTTAAGTGCTTGGGTACATTTCAGTTTAATTAAATAGCACGAATGTTGGTTAGTGAAGTTATTAGGATAAGGATAATGGATAACATCATGAAGCTGAAAGAAGACAGATTGAGTTTATAAGTTAAACTGTGCATAGATTTGTTTTTCTGATCCTACCATACAGAGCAAATGAATAAAATTAGCATAAATATTAACTATTATCCAGTGAATAGCTAGACATGGCTGATATTTTTATAAATGCTTCCAATAATTTCAAATTATAATTTGTTAATGATCTATATTCAAATGCACAGCACTGTGGAGTTTCTGCTTTGTGTCACATGTCTGGTAATTCTATTACCGTCCTTCAGCTTATATATTTATGCTTTTAAACATATGTTTAAAAGCAAAATTATAAACTTCATTGATCCGTCTATATTTTACCTAAGAAATATCAATATTGTGCATATTCTTCTCTTTTCTTTTGCTATATCAGGAAAGAAAATGTGTCTCAAAACAGCAATCATTGTGTGAACAATGTTTAATGTTACAAACAGATATAGATATACTTCCTGTCAGTATTAGAAGCAATGGCTAGTTTTTGTACATATGTGATTTGTTTAGAATTTTTTACCGGTACCTTTGGTAATCTTGCTGACTCATTCATGATCTATTCAAGTTTTAAACATCGATAAAAAATGGCTGGTCATAGGATGATAGCTCCACAGAGCTTCTCCCTAATCTACAGAAAAATTAGGTTGAATTCAACCACATCGCAAACATCACCTGAGTCTGTTGGAGTTGACTTTCCACTTGTGTACTCAGTGTACTTTCCCTGAAAACATCTTTCTTGAGAAATTTCTGGGTATATGAGTTTCCTTAAAGTTCACTCGTACTAATGATTTCTTTCTGTATTTTTCATTCTGTATTTGGGAATTATTTTCAAACTGATGTTAAAAACTGTTACAGGAATAATACAAAGAACATCCCATATCCTTTACTCAGTTTCATTCATCATTTTTCATGTTAGTTTCAACATTTGCTGTGTATAGAGCATATAAAAATATATATATATATGTTTTTTTCACTGAATCATTTGAGGACAACTTGCATACATCATGCCCTTTTCTCCCTAGTTATTTCAGTGGACATTTCTAAAGAAAAAGGACATTCTCTTATATAAGCACAGTGCAGTTTTCAACTTTTGTACATTTAACATTATATCATACTTTTATCACATTACTGTACATATTCCAATTGTGTGAACTGGTCTGATAGTGTTTTTTTTAGAATTCTTTTCCCTCTAGTAGAGAAGCCAAGCATTGTATTTGGTTGTCATATCACTTTAGTCCTCTTTAGTCTGGAGACTAATTCCGTAGTCTTCCTTTGTCATTATTGAACATTGACATTTTTCAACAATGAACATACCTCTTTTTTTAAAGTAGAGTATTTTTTCATTAGGGGTTTAACTCATGTTTTCTTAGAATTAGATTCCAGTGATGCCCATGTGGGACTAAACAAGTGAAGTTGTAGCTTTCCCAGGAAATGATACCCAGAGGCACAGGGTATCCATCTGTCCCTCATTTGATGTTAATTTTAATTACCCAATCCAGTTATCTGATTTCTGCCTTGTATAGTTCATTTTCCTTCCTTATGCACCAATAAGCAGTAGGAAGAGATTTCAAGACCGTAATATGCAAATACCTGCTACTCAAACTTACCCTTAGATTTGGCATGATCACTGATACTATTGTGAACCAATCTTTACTCTGATTACAAAATGCTGATTTTTCTATCTTCAGCAATCCTTCTCCTTTTACCAGTTAGCACTTGGCATTCTACCATAAACAAGAACTTCACTTTCCCCTATTTGTTATTTATTTATTTGTTTGTTTATCTGTATATTTATTATGGCAGAAAGACTCATGGGTTTCCAACTTTTTATAATTGTTTATAATTCATTACTGTCTTTAATTATTTTGATGCTCACATTGTTCCTGATTTGGTGAGTGGGGGTTACTTCATTCTGACTCCTGTGTTCTTATGATATGCCCCTACCATTTTTTTTTTTTTAGCACTTTCATACTTTCTGGCCTGACAAAATATGCAAGACTTATCTTGTGTCATTCCTGTCCCATCTCTGGAGTCAACCATTTTACTTTACTTCAAATGATTAGATGTTGTACACTTGGAGTTAAAACCATTACTGGCTTAAAATATATAACTCTGTTGATCTGCCTTATAGTAAAATTGTCAGAGACTCAGAGATCTAGGGTGCTTCCTATGATATTTTCTCAAGCACTGCACCTTAAATAACTTCAGTGCAAGGGATGGATCATATTTCGTTTGGTTTTGTCTAACAAGCCTAGAACAGGGCCTGGAGCCTGGTGCGTCTACAAATGGGGCTTATAGAATTAATAGTAAAATATATTTATATCAAGGAAAATATAAAGAGGCAATTGTTTTATCACTAGAGATTTAAATAGGTTTATACATCTTAATTTACAGGAGATCTTACTGCTTTAACTAGACTGGTTCCTTATCTACTTAGAAAATTTTCAAGATTTTCTCAAAGTTCCTGATATAAGGTGTATGATTCCCTTCTTTCCTACCAGTAATTTCTTAGGCATCAGACTGTGCCAGTATAGCACAGTGATCAAGATCGTGAACTTTGATGTCAGTCAGAACTGGGTTTGAGACCCAGCTCTTTCTCGTACAAACTATAAGATCTTAGACAAAATTAACTCCTTTAAACTTCAAATACAAATGGCAATAATAATTGTACCCAATTCACAGAACTGCTATAAGGATTAAACGGAATAGTATAGAGCATTGATCAGAGTTCATTACTTGTGGTAAATACTCTATATTATTAGTCATTAATTTACTACTGAAATTGTGTTTGAATTTTTGACCGAGTAAAATCTTCAACCCTGTTTCTGAAGTTGAAGGGTTTATTTCCAGCTCTTGAATGCAGTTCACATAGCTGCTCTCAAATAAGGATCTCACAAAGCTAAAACTCGCTTAAAACTTCTAGAGAACATTAAGTTTACGCAAGGCATCTGATTTTGAATATAAAGATGAAATTCTTAATCACACATCATTGTATTGATAAATCTAGATCCAGTCAGAAAAAAAACACAGGAAAAGTTAAAAGGTAAATTTTAAAACGATAGATTACAGATAACAAATATGGAGACATTTTGAACACTTCTGTCAAATTTCCACTTATTATTCATTGCTGTTTATCTGAAGCTCTGTTGCCTAGTTCATTCCTATTCTTTGATATCTGGAATCTCCGGGGAATTCTACTCTGCTGGTGTTTATTAGCTGACAGATTTTTTTTTGACTCTGAAGCTAAAATATGAGCATAAACACAAGGTTGTATGTCTCAGATTCTTTTTTGGTCTAATTTCCATATGCTTAGTGCCTTTTGACAGGGTATTCTCACCCCAATTATCCATAGGAGTCAAGACCATATTGCCTAACACAAGATAAAGACTGTTCAGTTAAGTAGCCTTTGTCCTGTTATGTTCTTGGATTGCCTCCATCCCTTCCCATTTGTCAGGTCCTCATTCCATTAAATGTCTTCTTTCTCCCTACATCTTTAATCTCTTCCTCTCTGTTGAATCCATCCAGCCCACATTTAGACAGTCTCAGGTCGCTCTTTTCTGAAATCAGTCCCTTGGCGCTGATCACTTTTGTTTAATCAACAACATTGAGCACTTATAACGGAGACCACAAGCAAGTGGCCTGAGATATAGGAATAGAACCAGAAAGCCAGATTTCAAGAAACCAAAAGATGAAAAATTTTCCTGGAGCAGTGAGTGGTGGACAATGTCAATCAGGTCAGATAAGTTAAGACCCGAATAATTACCTTTGGGTTAGGTAGTTTGGTGATCACTGTGGCAGTTCAGCGGCATAATGGACCAGAAACCCAATTGTGGAGGATTAAAGAGCAAATAAGAAGTAAAGAACTTACATGTGGAGGCAAAATGCAACTTCCAGTTAGTCATGGTGGACATTTGGTTTCTCTACTTTTATATGTGTTATTTCTTCTATTGAGTATCCTTTGTCCCTTTATACGATTGGGAAACTCCTACTCATCCTTCAACTTTTTATGAAGCTATTGCTGAGCATCCTAGGAAAAATTGGGTGCTTCTTCTTCCACAGTCGCATAGTATCTTCTTTCATGCTACGATGGTAAAGTTAGGTAGTTGTAATAGAAACCATATGGCCCACAAAACCAAAACTATATACTATCTGATCTTTGCAGAAAAAGTTTGCTGACCGCTACATTAGATATTTTAAAAGTGATTTGAGTTCTAAATTTTATTTCCCAGTTTTAAGACATACAGATGTAGCACATTAAAGTTAATTTTTTTTTTTTTTTTACAGATTGGCACCTGAGCTAACAACTTGCCAATCTTTTGTTTTTCCCTCCCCAAATCCCCCCCAGTAGGCAGTTGTATACTTTTAGTTGAGGGTCCTTCTCATTGTGGCATGTGGGACACTGCCTCAACATGGCCTGATGAGCAGTGCCATGTCCGCGCCCAGGATCCGAACCAGCAAAACCCTGGGCCGCCAAAGCGGAGTGCGCGAACTTAACCACTCGGCCACGGGGCGAGCCCTGACATTAAAGTTTTTATAATCTTTCAAGAGAATTAAATACAGTCTTAAGACAGAAAATGATAATTACTAATTATCATAAAAAATAGAAGGCTGTAAAAAATGAAAATTAGTATCTAAAAACCATGTACACTGCTGAGTACTGTTTAAAATAATTCTGAGAAGAGTTCAAGTCATCACAGGAACAAACTAGAAAGTAGGAACAAACTACTAGAAACTTTCTGTTAGTGCTCTTGATTTCATTGTCATTCCCCTTTTGTGAAACAAAGTCTTCTTTGAAATGTTTGAGTGCTGGGCCAACACATGGGGTGATGTGATGAAGAGGCTCTGTGTGTACTTCTTGCAAGCTGGCAGCCTGTCGCCCAAACACTATAAATCTTTAAGTCTTTTTTCAGGTTCGTAATCCTGACACTGTGCTTTGCTTCTTAATGCCAGGAAGAAAAATTCAGTAAAACCAGCAATTTATGCTGATGACGCTTCAACAATAACAGATTTTCAGATTACAAACTATGGTTCTAGTTCCACTGTAGAGCTGTATTCTATGTGGAGCTTTTATGAATTTCCATAAGGGCTTTACATAATGGATAATTATATAAAGAATGAATCTACATAATGATGGCAAGTTAAACTTCTACCATAAGATTGCACACCAATAATTTATAGATGTAGTTAAAATTGCCTTTTTGTTCTCAGTGTTTTCCTTATAATTTTAACTTTCATTTGTCTGTTTCTGAAGTCTCTCTACTTCTATCCAGTTGGTGGTGGAGTATGCAGAATTGTGTCTATTCCGAACTCTTAATGCCTATTATTTGAAAATAAAAAACAAGACAGTTTTCACTATTTTAAGGCACATATAAGGCTAAGCAGTGGGCCTGATGATATGATGAATCAATATAAAAAATAATTCACTATTCTCAGAGGAAAGTCCTTACCCATATAGAACAGAAAACAGGAATCCATCAAGCATTTCAAAGCATTTCATATAAGATTGCTTTTTTATTTTTTTTCCCCCTATGGAACTTCATTTTCCCAGAGAACTGGGCATTAGAAAAAAAAAAAAAAACACACACACACAACACTCTAGGTTATGTCTCCCCTTAGTGGACTGAATTTGGGGATAACGGTTGGCATTATACTGTTTATACTTTAGGAATTAGATTTTTCTAGAGCCTTTTGCCTGAGCAATTTCAATGTCACAATACGTGTATTAGGGAAAGGTATTACATAAATGGTTATGTCTAAACAAGTTAGGGGCTTATTTAAAGGTTAGCATCTTAGAAAATGCAGCTTTTACTTTGGTTGTAAATTCCATGCTAATTCAAGCTGAAATGGGACTCCGTTAGTAAAATTTGTATTCATAATATTGAAATGGATCCTATAAGGATCCAGAAAGAGCACCAGTAGGTACTGTGAAAGTTTAAATGAGCCCAATAATGCTTACATTAAGTATTATTTATTGGGCATTTAGTATGTCCCAGGCACTGTTCTAACATGTGTTAGGTGAGCGTATGTTAACTACTTTACATGTGAAGTATTATGACTTCTTGTACCACATTCCTGAAGAAAAGACCATACTTTTCATGTGAACCCAGGCTGTACTGATTATTTGAACCCTGGCAGTCAATGAGGATACAATTTTCCTGTAAACGTAAGATCATATCCATCAAGGCTACATTTTTGCAGAAACAAGGCCTACTAGAATTTTAGTGCTGTTCCTAGATTATTACTAATATATATAAGTAAGAAAAAGAAAATATGTTAATAATGATTTCTTTTGAAATGAAGACTCAAAGTGTTCTTGACAGTTATAGACAAGAGCATATGGTTGGCTTGCGCTAAATTATTTTTAGAGAAGTTATGACCTCTAGTATAAAAGAACACTATATCTATTTTTCCTTACTCAAAATGAGTATATTGTTACTGAATTTTAATTATACTCCAGCTTGTTTTAAAGTTATACTTTTCTTGATTAACTTGACTATAATTAGGAATAATCATCACTAATGAAAAATTGGAATGATTTTGATGCTCTTGGATTACAGATCAGTAAAACTATGGTAAATACTTTTAATTTCTCTCACTTTTTGTGTGCTGTTTCTTTAAGATCCATGATTCAGGCAAATATAGCTACATAGTAAGTACTCAATAAATATTTGTTAAATGACACAATATTTTAGAATACTATAAAGTCTTTACGTGATTAACAAATTTATATTAACTGATTAGTGTTTTAAAAATTAATATGCCTAATCATAATTACTTTCATTTATAACCTTTGTAAATAGATCATTCCCCAAAGAGAAAAGCTAATAACATTTTTATATGTAGTTATCAAACTCCTATTAACCAAGGCAATATAGCATAGTGCTTAAAAGGACATGGGCAGTACTGGTACCACTTGGTTTCAAATTCATACTCTGCCATTCACCACATGCGTTAACTTGGGCAAATTTCTTAAGCTCTCTGTGCCTCAGTTTCTTCATATGCAAAATGAGCTGATAATAGTAATTTCACAAGGCTGCAGTATGAAGGAGATATTACAAGTTAAAAGTTTAAAGAATACCCAGGCAAAACTGAGTTCCAGATTCTTAGCTGTTATTATTAAAATTGTTCTTATGGTTTATCTTTACATGAAAGTTGCTTGAAGGCAGATAATAAAAGATGGTGATGATAAGTACCTTGTTCTTATGTGGTAAAAAATCAGATAAATGCAATGTAGTGATTACATCACTAAACTAGTGAGATATTATTTCGTATTTAGTCGTTTCTACATAGAAAACAGAAGAGGGATTGTTTAGTGATTATTTATGGATTGTTACTACCAGAAAGACTCCTAGAAACAAAAGTTTGAATTATTTATTGGGATTCTAGTAAATGGTGGATGATGAGGGGAAGACAAAAAGCAATGTTTTGGAGGAGGGACACATTTGTTTTCTTTAGTTCCCTTCTGTGCTGTAGGAAAAAAAAGTCTGTAAAAATAAGGAACAAAAGAAAAGAGTCTTCACATAGCTACATATTCCTGAGGGGCTGCCCTCTCTGAGATTTCTGTGTGATTCCCAACCTGAGCAGCGCCAGGTAAGGGGTACAAAGGATACTGTGACCAGGAGACCATGAATAATGGTGCCCTGTTTTTCTCTTTATTATGGCTATTATTATCATCATCTATAAATTCTCTAATCCTAGTTTACTGTGCAACTCAATTTCAGCCTGTTAAAGATTCCAAAAATTTTATGGATATCTTCTGTCAGAAGGCAGTACTGACACCCTCTATGAAAACATTACAAAGGGGATTCTGTCTTCAGAGAAGAGGATCAACACTCATGAAAGTTCTCCTAGTATAATGCATAAGGAAAATGTCTTATGAAATGTCAAGAAACTAATTTTTCCAGGCTGACAAAAGAGGCAAAATGCAACATTTACTGCATGTAAACTTTGTATGTAAACTTTGCTTGAGAGATTGAAACTTAAAAAAACTACATTTATTGTGTATTTTTTGTCTAGCTAAGGTTATGTTTAATTGTAATCTTCAGAAGTTTATAGAGTATATTCTTGCATAAATTTACAAATTAATAATAAGCCATATTAAAGTCTTGAAAACTTGTCTTCAGAGTGTACAGATTATGGAGTTCATTAAAATAGCTTTTTTTATTTAGGAGTTTTTTTTCACCGTCCTTGTTAGCCAGATTTTTTTTAATGTTTCCTTTTGCATTAGGTTTGAATTTGATCCAGTAGCAGCTGCATTGTTTCTGGCCAGTGCTGAAGCTCTGAAGATGTATTATACTCATGCATCATCATAGCATTGTCATTCTGACGATATATTAGTGTAATACATCTTCAGAGCCCTCAAATGAGAAGCTGTCTGGAAGGAATGGGGCGAGGAGCAAATTCAATTCAATTACAGGACAAAAGAACCAGCTGAAGAGAAGGAGAGCACTCTCAGAGCAAGACTCTCGGTGGAGTTGATTACCACCGGGGATTTCATGGGAGTGTATTCCATTTTTCCTTTTGTGACATGACAAGGAATAATTATGGATTTTCAACACACATCTGTAAAGATAAAATGGCTTCTCAACCCTGTGTTTGAATTAGTAGAGGCCTGATGGTTTTTGGGGAGGCATTTAATTGATTTTTGGAAAAAGCATATAAGCATTGCTATTCATTTAATATATAAACCTAAAGTTTACAGTTAGCTTGCAGATTGGTTTATTAAAATGTGATAAGTGTAAAGGAATGTTTATCTTTCAAATAAAGTCTTAGTTGGCAAGCTTTAAATTTCACACGTAAGTAAAGACAGACAGTAGCAGACTGAAAATGATCAGCAGGCAACAAATGGGAAACTAACAACTCTTTCAGGCCATCTCCTGATCATTTCCACTAGATTGGACTGTCTGGAGTGATCAATAAATCTTATTGCTAGGGTAAATTTTTCTTGGATGTCTCTCATGTGTTAAAAAAGCAGGAAGAATCTTAATTTCATCATAGTAGAAATGCATTTTAAAGCATTTGGGTTTAAAGCATTCAATCTGTCTTACATGTTTGCAAAAATAGTTTGCTTAAGTAAAAACTCCCTAACTCATTAGGTAATGGTTATATTGTGAATATTTCTTTTATATCTATTTCCTTCAAAAATCATCTATCAAACACTTTTGTGTCAAATGGTTTGCTAAACATTGAGTATACAGATGTAAGAGGAAAAAATACAACTACTACCTTCAAGGAGTTTACAGTCTTGTTGGGAGAGGTGTGGGTGAAGAGGGAAACAATGACACAAAGACTATGAATACAGCAATAGGGCATCTCTGAGAGGTTACCTTCTAGAATGAGCCTTGGAGTCGAAGGAAGTGAGGCTGCTGTGTGAAGCAGTGCTGTCCCTTCTAAGTGGAGAGCACAGCACTTGTAAATGCTCGAAGGCAGGAAAGAAGATGGTGTGTTCTAAAGCTGAAGTCAGTGGGCCTGGAACAAGCTGAGAAAAGAGCAAGAGTGGCTTAAGGTGAGGTTGGAGAAGATTAGCTAAGGGTGGTCAAATCAATTTGGGATTGTAGGCCATGGTGAGAGTAGACATTTTTTTCCTTAATGCAAAAGGAAGCCTTGGGGAGTCTTTGAACACAGGGGCGACATAATTTAATTTTAACATATAGAAGTTTGTGGTGCTATGTAAAGAATGAATAGCAGGAAGCCTGAAGCAAAAGCAGGGAAGCAGTTTAGGAAACCACTGTAGTAGATGAGGTGAGAGATGATGTTGACTTCAACAAGGGTGATGGCAGTGGGTATGAAGAGAAGTGAGTGAATCCCATATTACACAGGTAAAACCAAAGACTGAGAGATGGGAGATGGGGAATTCCTCGTAGCTTTCTGGCTTCATTAATTTGGAGGATTGGCATGTCATTAACTGAGATGAGGCAACCCAGGAGAGAAGTATATTTTGAAGAAAAGTCAAGATTTCTACTTTGGCCATGTTAAGTTATGAGGAATATTAGACATCCAAATGGAAAAATGTCGGTGAATAACTGGATATAGGAGGCTTGATCTCAAGGAAGAGGCCAGGACAAGAAATAAGACTTAGAGTCATGAGTTTAAGTCTGTCCTAAAAAGGCAAAACAGACAGACAGAAGAAGTTTCCATGACCACTGGCTGAAGATTTGGAAGACAAGAGAGAAAAAGAGACTTAGAAAGAGTTGCTAGTGTGACAGATGAAGACTTAGGAGAGGAGAGCTCAGAGCGGTTGTTTAACGAGAAAGAGATCTAATGAATTGAAATGCAGTAAGAGGTAGAATAAGATACATACAGAAAAGTACCTATTGGGTTTGGTAATATGGAAGTCATTTTTGACCTTGATAAAAGCCATTTCAGTGACTGCGGGAGCCGAAGCCAGACTGGGTGGGTTAAATAGGGAATGCAAGTCGGGAGTGGTGAACAAGTGGAGAAAACTTGTCTCTTTCAAGAAATTTTGTGGTGACAGGAGAAAAGAAATGGGATGTTTGCTGGACCATTGTGTCAGTTTCAAGAGAGGGATGCTTCTTTAAGAGAAGGAGAATAATATAACAAACCCAATGTACTATCACCTAGCTTCAACAATTATCAATCCATGGCTAATTTTGTTTGTCTATGCTGCCTCCTCCAACTCAAAGGAGGAATTTTTTTTAATTTCACAAATATGTTTATGTTAAAAGGACCAGGAGCAACAGTAATTTCAGAACATTTAAACTCCAATCAATCATAAAACAAAACAGAACTAGTAGCAATTGTAAAAATGATCTCCTCTTCTTTTTTAGGTTTTGTTCTTAAACTCACGATGTAGAGGCTTCTGTTTGGCCAATACAGAGTGCATAAGGAGCTGAAAACTCTCAGCAGTACACTATGTGCTGCTCACAGCTCCCTTTCCTCAGCTCTGTCATTGTAACATTCCTGTCACTTATGAGGAACGCAGAGTTCCTCAGTTCCAGCTTTTTCAGGAAAGCTTCCGTTCTCCTCTTTTTGATAACATACTCTGTCTCTTAGTTCTGTTCCATTGCTTAGCCCTGAAATTCTGTGTGCTTTATGCCCAATTCATCACCCCAGGCATCTGCTGCCCTGACTGGCACCAGCCTGGAAATGTCACCTGGCAATTTATTACTCAGAGGAATCACCATCCTTTTCCTTTCCTTGTGGTCTGTAACAGGAGGCGCCGTCTTCAAAAAAGTCAGCCTTTCTCTTTCCAGGTGTTCTCTTGCTCTGCAGCCATCACGTATTGCCAGCTGCTCCTAGCACCATTCTGAAATATTACAAAGCATATGTTGGATCCACAGAGTTAAATCAGGAGGAGGGAAGAAAGCGATTTGATGTAGTTTCCAGATAGTCTGGGAAAAAAATGCTTCTATCTACACACTTGTTGAATCTGATTTCTACTATGTATGCTAGCTCACTCTGAATAAGAAAAATAATCAAATACAACTTGAGCCTATAATCCAAAAAAGAAACTTTTTTATATGGTATGCTTGATGCATTTGTGAGATTCTTAAATTTGTGTTGGATCTCTCAAATGTTGCTTCTGTGCTACGCTGAGTTCATGCACACTCTAAGACTGTAACCAAAAAGGGTTAAGGTGGAATTAAAATTCTGACTTAGGTGTTTGGTAATGGAATTGGATCTCCACCTTTGCTTGGCTTCAGTATGTAAATTTAGCCTCTCTTGGATTTCTTCCTACAGATGGGGGGGTAATCAGATGTAAGGGGGTTGAATAGGATATGATTTCTCCAAACCCCACTTAAGCAAAGAGGGACACATGTTGAGCTTGTTAAGGCCTTGACATAATCATCTTTAATCATGATGTCTAGACTAAACATCAAACATGCTTAGATTAAGATATGCAATTCAGATTGTCTTTCAACATCAGTTTTCTTATACACTACCTTTCAATTTCATTATTTTTAAATTATTATTTCATTTATATTTCTAAGACATTCACAAATTTGAAATCTACCCATGAAAGGTGATATGGACATACTAAATATTTAGCTTCAACCCATCCTCAGAATACAAAGAAGGATGTGTGTATAGGTAGATAGATAGATAGATAGATAGATAGATAGATAGATAGATAGATGGATAGATAGATAGATAGATAGATAGATATTCACTAGAAAGTCAGAGGAGAAATCTTGTATTTGTATCAGTGATTTCGTGTCGTCAATGATGGAAAGGGCAGCATGTAGCTCTGTCATTGCTAATAGAGGTGTGTATTATCATTCTAGAAGTAATCAGACATGAGCAAAAGACTTCTGAGATTTAGCAAGCCCACTGACCATGACGCACTTTTGAGGATTTGTGTGGGAGTAGACAGCACCATCTTTTATCTCTACTTGGGTATAACATGCACAAGAGCTGAATCGGCTTTTGTCCTGATCTTCCTTGTGCTTGCATTATGGTAGGTACCTAAAAATATTTTTGAATGAGTATCTTCCTCATGACTTTGGGTAATGATTTGATCTCTTCTTCCATTACTGCTGGCAACAATAATGATATCAACAATATCTTTTCGTGAGCACTTATTACCTGCCAGGCAATTTATATTTATTTTCTTAATTAAATCTCAAAAAAGTCCCTATATTTTTGGTGGTGGTGTTTGCATTTTTGATCTAAAGAACTAGGATTCAGCATTTATTAATTTTTGCAAGGACTTGTACGTTTTAGTCAGAATTCACATTCAATTTTGATAGGACCCCAAAGCCCAAGCTAGTAATCAGCACTAAAAGGAGGATATAGGATGTGAAGTACTAGCTAATTCAGGTGCTAGTAGTAGAATGAGAATTTCTGGCTTATGGTCTTACTATTATGGAATGATGTTCATCTGAAAATGGCCAAGATTTGCTGCAACAATTTTCAACAATTAGAGCTATTGTAAAATAAAATAGAGACCCTATTAGGTAGCAAACTCTCTATTACTGGAATAGTAATAAAGACTGCATAATATCTTATCAGGAAGGCTCCCTAAGTGAACTCTGCACTTATGAAAGTGAGAGAGAATGCACCAATGATGGATATCATAGTATTTTATTTATAGACCAGTGTGTTAGAGTTCTCCAGAGAAACAAAACCAATAGGAAACATATATATATATATGTATATATATAAATTATATGTATAATCAACTGTCCATTTTTACATAGCACTGTATTTTATTCTAAATGTAGGTCCTGTTTTTTTTTCATATTAACATATCTTTTTTATGAAATGAAACTGAGACCAAGTGGCAGAATTTGGTTTAATATACTATATATCACATATACATTAAATTATAAAATTTTGATTAATGTGTATATGGATACATCTTTAATGAAACAATGATAATACCAAATGGCAAAATTTTATCTAGTGTGTATATATATGATATGTAGTATATATACATCATATATATACATTAAAATTATAAAATTTTGTTCAGTGTATATATGTATGTATTATATATGTATATGTTATGTATATTATGTATGTAATATGTATATCATGTGCATATATATGTACATGTATATTCTGTATATATGTATATAAGTATGTATATATTATATATGTATATATTATACATATACGCATACACTTTAAACAAAATTTTACCACTGGCATCACCATTATTTCATTAAAAAATACATTAATGCTAATGCATTACATTAAAATAATGCATAATGCATATACATTAAAATTACAAATTTTTAGTGTATATATGTGTATATTATATATATTATGTATATATTATGTATATTATGTGTGTATATTATGTATATATTATCTATGTATAATATGTATATTATGTATATATATGTGCATACATATGTGTATATATGTATGTATAGATTATATATGTATATATTATATATATACATATACACATGCACATTAAACAAAATTTTGCCATTGGTATCACCATTATTTCATTAAGAAAAGATACAGTAATGCAAAAAACGAAGATAGGACATACATTTTGAATAGAAGACAGTCCTAAGTAAAGATAGATAGTTGATTATCTTAACATTAAATAGCTTTCTTTGTCTGTGTGCCTATCATCTAGTCAGTAAAACCAAAAGTGTGTATTTCCTGTAGATGAGGAGTGAATGGACTGCAAGCTGTGGGACAAGTTCCTTCTGTCGCCTGTTTTCATAAGTTGTATTGGAACCCAGCCACACGCATTTACTTACGTGTTGTCTATGGGTGCTTTCGTGCTGCAGCAGCAGGGTTAAGCAGCTGCAACAGAGAACCTTTGGTCTGTACATTTGAACATATTTACTCTCTGGCCCTTTACAGAAAAAGTTTCCTGACTCCTGCTGTAGCTCATCAAAGGGTCCCCTCTCCTGCTTTTAGTACATGCCTCCCTCTCAGTATTACACTGAATATGGACTGCACCTGCATCTTTAGAAGACCACTATTTCATTTCGTGGTTAGTAATTCCTAAGTATTACATAATTCCAATAGAGGACTTTTTTCTCCATTTTTTCTTCAACTAATTCTTCAAATGTATCCATTTTGTCTTTATTTTGCCAAGTTTCAGTTAACCAATGAACTAGATGACCACTAAATTGCCTTCAAATTCTTAGAGTTTAAAATTTCACATTCTGCTGTTGACATTTTCACACGACTTCCTTCGTATCTATGCCAAGAATTCTTTTTATTACAGAATTCGGAAGGGATACATCCTTGACTGCATTGTTCTGTTGATAGAGAAAATGTGTCTCTCAACTTCTCTCCAGGAAGAATGCTGTTCTGAGCCAATTTATGTGGCCACTGTTGAGCGAGGGAGGTTTTCTTTCTTGGAAAAGGAGCTGGGAGCTGGCACAATTGCCCAGGAGGCCTGTGGGCCGTCATTGAGTGACAGCCATAGAAGCAGCTGTAGGCTGAATCGCTCCCGCATGGTAAGATAAAAGTCACTGTTTGATCAACATCCAATGGGTAGAGGAAGCACAGAAACAAACAGTGGGGGAAAAAAGTTGTCAAGTAAAATCAATAAGGGCTCTGTCTGGGATTTGGGAAGTCAAACAACGGGAAGATGTGTGATTTAATAGGATTGATCTTCAGAGACATCCTCAGCAGAGCCTCTTAGGCCCTTAACGGGGATTCGTTGTGTTAAATGTTGATCATTCTCTCTGTTCCAGGAGTCAAATACATTTCTTGATATGTTCAAATTATACTGCAATCTAAACTGTAATAAGCACCATCTCTACACTTTAGAGGTGACATAAGTGAATTGTGTAAGTAAATTTGAAATGGCAGATTAAAATAACAGATCTTGGGATGCTCATTACTGACCTTAGCTAAGGGTTCATCTCTTACTGAAGAGGAGATAAAACCTGAAATGGCTGAATCTCTTGATCACATTGGACATTAGTCTGTGTTGGAGGATGCAGGCTAAACGAGAAAACAAAACCAACAAAACAAAAGATGACAGATCTACACCAAACATTTTACTATATTCTCATTGGATAGAATATATTTTTTAAAGCAAAATAGCATGGTTAATGAAAAGAGAAAAAGTCATTAGTTTAATTAAGCCTGCCTCCTTACTATGGAATCTTGGGCAAGCCCCTTGACTTCTTATGAATGCAACTTTCTCATCCCTAAAATGAAGATATAAGAGAATTTCTAAGGTATTTCCTGCTCCAAAGTCCTTTAATTCTGTGAATCTAGTTAGAAGCAAAGTGCCATAGATGGGGTGTACAACATTCTGTCTCGTTACATTGTCCTAAAGTGCACCTACATGAAATTCACCTACATGTGCACACACATACAGAGTCATGATCTGACTATTTAAAAAAAAACTTTGAGGGACAATCAAACCAAAGCTTCTTAACAAAATATGAAAGACAAAACAATTAAGTAATAGACATATTGCCTAGGAAAAGAAAAGCAGCTCAGTAAAAAACTGAACTGAGCTTATTAACACACAGGGCAAAAAGATAACTAAATGGCTTATGGAAAGCAGAGCATTTCTTCAGAAGAGATTGATTTCTTTGTGAGCTTTGAGAGGAGTTTTTATATCTGTAGTATCTATAAATATGGGACACTAAGCAGTCAATAGGACTCTGATGACTATTTCTATATTAATCCTTGGTGACCATTAAAGGCAAGCAACTCTTTGGGAAGGAGAAAGCGCTTTAGTCCAAGTGTGTTACTTTACAGTGGTTAACTTAATAAAGAGATACAGCATTGAAATGCTGGAGGGGAAAATGGTCAACCCAACCAGTTGTCTGTCTAAGTTTTGACCGGAAACTTAAAAGTGAGGTTGGAGCTACCTGATCAGAGTCTATGAAATGGAACTAGAGCTGAGGCAGAAAGTTTCTTCCCAAGAAGAGACAGAGTTAACTCAGCAGGATGGAGAGGTCAACCCAGTCCAGTGACAGGAAATAAGAATTCAAATTTGAGGCCCCAGGTAGCAGTCAAAGGTAGAGTGTCAGAGACAAGAGATTGAAAATATGAATAGCCATCCTTTCCTTAGTATTTACATCGTGGCAGATGCTATGCTAAGTGCTTTAGGTATGCTACATTGTATATTCTTGTAACCAAGAAGATGTGCTATTATTATCATGTCTATTTTACTCACAAAGAAACTGAGGTTTAGATAGGTTAAATGAAAAATACTAAATTGAGACACTGTTGCTACATAGCCTGCCTGTCTAAATTACGAGTATTTTACACTGAGATAATACTGCATTTAATGTTTTGTTCAAGATAAAATTAGCCAAATGGTGATTCAGTGAATAATTGTGCTATCTCAATAAAGCAGTGAGGGAGAAGTTTCCTTAATTAAATATCCCCCTCCAGATCGCATCAGAATGTTTTATTTCAGATGCTATTATTATAAATAAGTTTTTTGTTACTTTCAGATCATATAAGTGCCCTATTTTGATAGCATATAGTGAAAGCATCCTTCTTATTTTAAATTAACAAACTCTCGTTAGTTTCCAGAAGGACAATACTATTATGACCTTGTCATTATATTTATGGTGAGCCCTTTTACTAGTTTGCCTCCGTTATGCTTGTGCAATCTTTTGATTCTCTTTTCTTCACATAATTTTCTTTGATCAGTCTCTAAATGTTTTTTTCACCTCTTGTGTGAATCATAAGAAGCATATTAGAGTCCTTTATAGAACTCAGTCCCTCCATGTATCAGAGCTTCAGAGACACTCTCCATTTTTCATACCGAAGTTAAATTGTATTTGTTTCCTTTGTTTTAAATTATGCCATCATGTAAGAACCAAATAGTGCCTGGGTATTTTTGTCTGAAAATGATAATAATAAAATTTTATGAAGGCAGAAAATGCATTTCATTGGGATTAGGCAACTAAAAACTAATAAACCAACTCAAATAAATAAACATGCAAAATCAAAGGGCATAGCTTTTGAACTTTTCATCTATTTTCTTCAGGTTACAGTTATCATAAGTCATTGACAGGGTCTCAATATATCATCATAGTTCTTTTATCTGGAGACTGACATTTGTTTAAAACATACCAAAAGATAGCCGTCTATCTTTTAATTAAAAGAACGAGAGTGAAGATATGTACATTTCCTCAATGAGTTAATGCTGGCCTACTTGTATTTTTCATGAGGAATGAGCCTTACATTTACCCATAGGGAACTACATTGTAAACCAACATAATCAGTTATCAAGAAACTTGTAACACTGACATTGGAGAAAAGGACTCTCCTTAAAAGGCTAATTATTCACCGTCATGTGTTCTGTGACGTGAGGTAGGGAAAATGGAACGAGCACTGGACTGGGAGTCACAAGAATTGTTTTGCCTCAGCCCTCTGCTATTGTGCCTGTGCCGTTGAGCAAGATGTTTAACCTCTTTGGAATTTCATCTTTTTGTATCAGAGCGGGGAAAGTTACATTCGTCCAACTGGATTATTTTGATGAAAAGATGAAATAATCAACATGAGAACATTTCCAAAATCAGAAGTCTTGGATGAACATAAGTAAGATATTGGCAGACCTGCTGTGTCCTATAAAATTAGATTCTCAAGGAACTGAATGCTAGGAAGTAGTTTTAATTTCTCCCAACTCTATTTTTCCCCTCAAACTTTGTAATCTAGGTTTCTCTAATAAAACTTAAATGTAAAAATCCAGAATGATGGGTGGGTATGGGTAGGATAGAATTAAAGGTAATATTGTAAAAATAAAAAAATCAACCCATCCCACATCTTCTGTTAAATGGTTTCTATTATTATATAAAATGATGGAAGAAATTTTCCCCAGGCCACTGTTTTTACTCAGAAGTGACAGTAAATGATTTGACCATTTATTTTTTATGTTTTAATATTGATTCTATGCACTATGCTGAGCTGGATTTAATGGAAGAAGGTTGACTGACTGATCTGCCTATCTAAGATATCTGATCCCTTCTGGTAAATATCTAGAGAGGATATACTTCACCTTTTTTTTTTTTAATGAGATTTATATGCCCAACTTCAGAATAGCTCGCGTCAAGTGTGTCTATTTGTCACTAAGTCAATTGCTCTTTTATGTGATAAAAAGCTGATGCATTTTACTACTCACTAGAGGAAATAGTCTTAAGGAAGATAGCCTCCCCACTACACTCAATTTAATTGTCATTTGAAAGCCAGCAATGCAATGGAATCATTTACACGAGCTATATCCTTTATTTTCGGAAGAGGGTTGGAAACTTCAGTGACCCATAGAATCAGATAAGCTTTTCACGTAATTGAGACAACCAATATTCCATTTTTAATGGCTAAGACTCAGGCAGACTGAAAATCCTTTTAGAGAAGGAATCTACCATGCAATTCAAAAAGGAATGGAACTGCAGAAAACATCCAGGAAGTTGGTTCTGGAGAATTTAGAAACGTTTAAATATATAAGTATATGTAAACATGTATTTCAGGTACGGTGATGTTGTGTGCGTACTGTGACAGAAGCGGCGGAACAGAGATCATACACTGAGGAAAACTGACTTAACTGTGAACGTGGAAGTTAACTTCCACAGAGTTAAAAGGAAAAGCTTTTTCTCCTGTGGTAGTCACTTCAGGATTTAGATAATGAGCAGTTGAAGATAACTGATACTTCTTTGCAAAAAAAGAAGAATTATAGCATATTTAACAGCTTTCAGGTCTAACCAGAGAATCTGAGAGAAGAGTACTTCAGATCTACTGAAACAGCCTGTCCAAGTGTGTGAGCCTCTGTCAGAAATCCCACTACTTCCTCCGGGTAACCTTTAACTCTTTGCTCTTGCAGTCCTAAATGGGGTTAGTCACTTTATGTCTTTATTAACTAAATATTTACATAGATCCTGCCTCAAGGTACTAGGCTAAATTATGGGCAAAAATGTGACAAACAGCAGATTATGTGCAGGCAGCAGTGTGCTTGCTGTGTTTCCATTTCCCTTCCTTCAAATTTCAACCTCTGTAAACCAAGGTAATATTATTTTAACTGAACTCTTGTCTTTCCTCATAGACATCATTTTCTCTTTATTACAAGTTTTGAGTCCTAGAAGCTAGCCTTCTTGTTCATTTTTTGACCCTTTTATTCAGCTTAAATTTTTTCATATCGTCCCATCCCTAGCTTCTTCATTAATTCTCTCCTCCATCCCTACCTTGTCTCTAAAATCATTCAACCCTTGAAATTAAGGACCCTGTATCTTCTTTATAATTGGGGTTTGAATAGATCACAATATCTTGCAAGTAATCTGTCAGCAATATTTACTTTCAAATGGCTGGAGTGGGGCTCACAGATCAATTAGAAAACCAAAATATCTTGAAAGTAGTTTTATTTCTTTCTAAAGCTGCTCTTGATATTAAGTTTTTAATGGAATACGTTGGCCCTATAAAATGTCTTCCTAGAATTCTAAATAAATCTATTTCTTACTCTTAGGAAGTAATTTAGACTTTTTTTCTGGCAAATTGCTGGTACATACTTTCTTTTTTTAAGAAGCTAATTTCACATGCATTATCTAATTGAATATTCTCTTGATTATTTAAAGTTTGGAATATTTAAAATTTAATTCACATTTACTTCAATTCCATTTTGACTGTTTTTAATTTTATTATTTAATTTTGAGATCTCCAGTGTACAGCATGAAGATAATACCGTTCTTCAGTGGCCCGCACACTATCCTGGGTCCACACACAGCTGCTTTTCTTTTACTTTTGTTTTTCATCCTTTCCTTCTCCTGCCTTGCCCCACCCACTCTAATGTGTTTACTGTAGATTCACAAATGTGAATGTATTTTTATAATGCGTATAGAATTATTTGAGGGGTTTAAATTTATATAAATGCCAGGACTTAAAGGTTTCCGTTCCCCAATGTCTTTGCCAAAACTTAGTGTTATACAACTTTGCGATTTTTGTCAATGTTATAGGTACAAGGTGGTATCTCATTTTTTAAAAATTTGAATTTGTCTGGTTACCCGTGAATTTAAGCACCTATTCATACATAGTATTAATTATTCAGATTTCCCATTTTGAAAATTTTCTTTTAATACATTGACTATGTCTCTGCTTTTAATTTTAGTCATTTTAATTGATGATTTAATGATATTCTTTGTTTATTATCATTAATTTCTTGTTTGTCTTAGACATTTTAAATAATTTCTCCCAATCTGTTAATTTTGTTTAAACTTTCTTTTGTTGAAAATCTCTTGTTTGTCTTAAACATTTAAAATAATCCTCATAGTCTGTCCTTACAATTTTGCTTAAATTTTCTGTGGTTGAGCAAAAGTTCTTAATTTTGATGTGTCTGAACCATTAAATTCTTACTTTACCGCTTTTCTTTTTTTATTATTCTTAAATCACAATATCTTCTGCTAATTTTCTTCTATTACCTTCATATTTTTGTATGTCATATTTAAGTATTTAACTCATCAAGATCCTTGCATATAGCATGAGGTGAGGAATCCAAGGATAATTTTCTCCATATGGTGACCCAGCTTTCCCGATATCATATAACAAACAAGCTATTCTTTCTCTACTCATCTCTGAGGTGCTATCTTCTTCCAAGTGAATGGTTCTCTTCCTTTAGTATAATTGTCTGCCCCTGCACTTTTGCTACACTTTTTATTAAAATGGCTTTATAGCATAGCTTAACTGTGGTAGGACAATTACTCCCTATGCTTTTTTCCAAATTGACTTAGCTTCTTTTGTACTTTTTATCTTTCATGTAAATATATGTAAAAGTTTTTATAAGTTCCTCATTGAAACAACAAAAAGCTCACAGGAATTTATGGATTAAATAGGGAACATTGGCATGTTTTCAATATCAAGTCTTCTATCTGCTAACATGATATATTTCTTCTTTTATAACAATCTTAATTTATCATCTCTAATGAAATGTTAAAATTTTTAAGGTAGTTATTATAGAAATACAAATACTGATAAGCATATATATTTGATAATGGGAGCGTGTGATATTTCTCGTGTGATTCCTTATATTTTATCAATGAAATTACACAGCAAAATCATCAGCTAAGCGTAAGGATAAGAAATAGATATTGAAGATGGAACGAAAAAATGAAGGAACTAGAAAAAATTTTATCTTGGTTGTAGAGGAGAGGTTTTTGGCTTTGTTCTGTTTTATTTTGTGAATGAGAGCTGTTTTCAAATATCAAAACGGTGTTATATGGGTAAGACTTTCAGTTGTTTACGTGTGATCCTGGAGGGTAGACCAAGGGCCATCTATCTTCTGGAAGTTACAGGAAGATACATTTTTACTTCTATGTGAAAAAGAACATTATCTGTTAGAGCTATAAAAATAAAACAAGTTTTCATTGAGATAGTGAGATCAGAAATGTTCCAAGAGGGCCTCTCACTTGTTTGGAATATCGAGATATACTAGCGTGGCAATTCTTGCACAGGTTAGAGGTTGGACTAAAAGTCCTTAAAACTCCTAGTCAACTTAGAAATATGGTTCTAATCTAGTAATGAAGTATTTTCTTTCAGAAATCAGAATAATAATTTTGCACTATCTCTGTTTGCCATGCAATTTCTGTTGTTTTGCCAACAGTGGTGATATGGTAGATAAAGCCAGCTGTTTGTGTGTGTGTGTGTGTGTGTGTGTGTGTGAGGAAGATTGGCCCTGACCTAACATCTGTTGCCAGTCTTCCTCTATTTTGTATGTGGGATGCTGCCACAGCATGACTTGATGAGTATAGGTCCACACCTGGGATCCCAAACCATGAACCCTGAGCTGCCTAAGTGGAGTGCACAAAATTAACCACTATGCCACCAGGCCAGCCCCTAGCATCAGCTTTTTGTATGATCAAATAAAATCATTTAAAAATAACTTGCATCATCTGTCAGCATTAATTCCTCAATTAAATGTTTTAATGAAAAAGAGAAGAAAGGACAGATTGAATAAAGGAAATTTCTTTAACTTAATCCTTACTTCTTTTTGAAAAAAGTCAAATATGCCCTCATTTTCTAGTAAAACTTTGTCATGGACAGGCAACAGGCATTTTGTTGGTTGGATCTAGAACATCCTGTTGGAGATGTGTGGATTGGGGTTTTTTATGAATATCTTCCAGTGAAGTGATTTAGAACAGGCTCATTGTCTTAGTTCACTCAAATTGCTACAGCAAAAATACCGCAGACTGGGTTGCTTAAACAACAAACATTTATTTCTCACAGTGTAGAAGTCCAAGATCAAGGTGCTGGCATGTTCTGTATTTGGTGAGAGCCAGCTTCTTGGTTCATAAACTTCTTGCTATGTCCTCACGTGGCAGGAAGAGAGTAAAACAGCTCTCTGGGGTCACTTTTTTTTTCTTTCTTTAAAGAATTTATTTTTTCAGAGTAGTATTACTTTCACAACAAAATTGAGAGGATGATACAGAGATTTCCCACATCCTGCCTGCCCCTATATGTGCATAGCCTCCCCCATTATCAATATCACTCACCAGAGTGGTACATTTGTTACCAAGGATGAACCTACGTTGACACATCATAATCCCCCAAACCCCATAGTTTGCCTTAGGGTTCACTCTTGGTGGTGTACATTCTACGGGTTTGGACAAATGTATGATGACGTATAGGTGTCATTCTAACACCATACAGAGTATTTTAAATGTCATAAAAGTCCTCTGTATTCTGCCAATTCATTCCTCCACCTTCCTTGCAACCTGGCAATCACTGATTTATTTTTTTTTCTTGTCTATAGTTTTTCCTTTAGCTGCATTTCTTGCAGTTAAAATCACATATAAAGTATGTAGCCTTTTCAGACTGGCTTCTTTTACTTAGTAATATGTATTTAAGGTTTCTCCATGTCCTCTTAAGGCTTGATAGCTCATTTCTTTTTAGCACTGAATAACATTCCATTGTGTGGGCGTAGCACAGTTTATTTATCCCTACTGAAAGACATCTTGGTTGCTTGCAAGTTTTGGCAATTATGAATGAAGGCGCTAAACATCTTTGTGCAGGTTTTTGTGTGGACATAAATTTTCAACTCCTTTGGGTAAATACCAAGGGGCACAATTGCTGAATCATATGTAAGAGTATATTTAGTTTTGTAAAAAAACACCAAACCGTCTTCCAAAGTGGCTGTACCATTTTGCATTCCTACTGGCAATGTATGACAGTTCCTGTTGCTCCACACCCTGGCTAGCATTTGGTGTTGTCAGTGTTCCAGATTTTGGCCATTCTGTTAGGTGTGTAGAGGTATTGCATGGTTGCTGTAATTTGTATTTCCTTGCTGACTTAGAATGTGAAGCAGCTTTTCCTATGCTTGTTTGCCTTCTGTATATCTTCTTTGGTGAGGCATCTGTTTAGGTGTTTGGCCCATTTTTTTAAATCAGATTGTTTTCTTATTGTTGAATTCTTGTATATTTGCATAATAATATATTTTGGATATAATTGTATATTTTGGACAACAGTCCTTTATCAGATGTGTCTTTTGCAAATATTTTCTGCCAGTCTGAGGCTTGTCTTCTGTTTCTCCTGACATTGTCTTTCAGAGAGCAGAAGTTTTTAATTTTGATGAAGTCCAGTTTATCAATTATTTGTTTCATAGTTCATGTTTTTGATGTTGTATGGGGTTCCTTTTATAAGGGCACAAACCCCATTTACGAGAGCTCCACCCTTATCACCTAATCACCTTCCAAAGGCCCCACTTCCAAACACCATCACATTGGGGATTCAGCTTCAACATGTGAATTCGTAAGGGACACAAACATTCAGTCCACAGCAGTCAGCAAACCCCATCCAGCTCACTGGCCAAATCCAACCTGCTGACTCCTTTTGTAAATAAAGTTCCATTGGAACGTAGCCACACCCATCATTTACATATTGGTTATGCTGCTTTCATGCTACAACAACACAGTTGAGTGGTTGCAACAGAGACAGTATGTCCCATGAAACTAAAAATAATTACTATCTGTCTCTTTATAGAAAAAGTTTTCTGATCTCTGTTTTAAAGAAAAGGAGATGAAAGATGAGCACTAATTAAAACTGCATGGCATGGCTATGGTTATATGGTGTTTGAGGTTGAGATGCGTTTTAAACCTATTATCATTATTGCTAATATTTATGGAGCACTTACTATGTACTACATTTACCAAACACTTTATATCCTATCTCAATTATCATAAACATTCTGTTATCATCCTTCCTTTACAGAGGGAAAGTGAAGGCTGAAGAGCAGAGTTAGACTTGGAACCTGAGCTTTATAATTATAAAGTCCATGCTTTTATTCTTTAGATTACAATCTAAGGCTTAAAATAATAACAATCAGGTCCAAATGTCATCTGCCCAGGCTTGGTTGACCGCTTTGGCCCCGCAGCTATGAAACTGCATCAGCACCGCTTTTTTGATAATTAATCCTAAGGTCATCTAAGCCATCAGTGGAAGAGGACTGCAGAATTAACCAGCGAGGAGGCCTAAAGGATTGCAAGACAGATCATATTTCTGACCCTTGGCAGCAAAGAGAGTTATTTTTTATGCAATTTTCAGTGTAGAGGTGGTGCTTGAATGAAGAGGAGCTGGGAGTAGAGTCTACTGCTTCAATTATCTGACTAAGGGAGGACAATTAAGTTCACAAGACCTAAGTGGCAATTAGCTAAAGAAACGCAAGCACTGAGTCTCAGCTTCAGGGCAGAAAGATGCTCAGAGAGGCAGCAGAGGTCTGCAGCTGCAGGCTCCTCTTCAACCACACCAGCACTGAGACCCTGAGAAAGATCTCAGCCATTGAAGATGATGTTGCAGGTGATTAGGGCCTGAGGAGGGAGCCTGAGAGAGCAATGCCATTTAAAGGGAATCTATAAATAAGGCTCCATTTTGAACATGGATTCGGTTATTTTTAATAATACCGCACTGAAAGACATTTTTCATATTCAACATACTAAGCATTTGTTAAAATTAAAATTCTTTATTATCACAGAGGCTGATCTGGTTATAAAAATTTTAGTTGAAATTGTTCTTAGGCTGAAGAAGTCAGTGACAGCTGAATTCAAAACTACCCAAATCAAAATCTTACTGACAAAACCAGGTAACTGCAATTGCCCCAATTACATGTACTGTCTGAACCTCTGTCGAAGTTCTTTTACGTGTATGTTCAACTATATCTTACTCTCCTCGAGAAAGATAGTTCTGCATTACATTTTATTTTATGAGAAAGATTAGCACTGAACTAACATCCGTGCTCATCTTCCTCTACTTTATATGGGGGATGCCTGCTACAGCATGATTTGATTAGTGGTGCATAGGTCCATGCCCGGGATCCGAACCCATGAACCCTGGGCCACCAAAGCAGAACGTGCAAACTTAATCGCTACACCACCAGGCTGATGCCTATTCTGCATTACATATTTCTGATCCTCTGTAGTTCCTACCTTAAGAAGTAATGCATATGGTGGGTACTTGGCAAATATTTACAGGACAGTGAAATGGACATTTGGGAAAATGAGTGAAATTTCCCAGGAAGAAGAACCTGGAAGAACTAGGGCATCAGTTATCTACTTTTGAAATAGAAAGGAAGGGGAGGTAGGGTTGTATGAGGAAGCAGCTATCTTATGACTTCAAAATGGATTGATCAATACTGGCAAAAACTGATGAACACAAATGTGATATTCTCTGTCGTCGCTATTATTTTTACAATGCTCATAGAGGCACAGAGCACTAGAGTATTAGAAAGATTTTAAGATGTTTTCTGAGCCCTCACTTCAGTGCAACTTTATACCGTGTTCTGCACCTTCAGTTGTTGAACCTCCAGCCCAAAAGGGACCCACATGGACAATTAACAGTTCAACCCAAGATCCTTGGTGTCCTCTCCTTAGAGCAGGAATGAATGTGCTGAAATTTAGTATAAAATGAAATCAAGTGGTTGAGTGCCTAGCTGGAACACAGTAAATGGAAGAAGTCATTAGGCCAGATTCTCTTTGTGAGTAATTTAGTTTCCATTTTCTGAAGGTAATTCAGGTACTTGTGGAAACCTTTACAGAATGTCTCTTTCAGTAGACTGAGTCATGCAGAAGTAAAGCTGTAGCCTTACAAAATAATTCCTGAAATAAATTTTCCCTTATCAATTCTGAAATGCCCAATGGCCTAGCCTGACTATACTATTATTATTTAAAACATCCCCATCCCTTGATTATGAAGGCAATGCAAGAAAATGCCCCATCTTCCACAAGGAACCAAAAATGTGGTCTCCTGAGATTTGCCAGGGATAATGTGAAATGATATATCTTATAAATTAAATTTTCACTAAATCTAAGTCACAGTTGCTCAAGCATTTATTTTATTTTCCTGTGTACAGTAGACAAGTCCTCCATTATTGCCTTAGAAAGCATCTTTGTGGCACAAATAAGCTCGTTTTGTTTCCTTAGGTCTCAACCTTGTTCCTAGGATGGGTTACTCATGAGTGAAATTAAGCCTCATATTTTTTAGGTGGACTAGGTATTTAATTTTATTACTTTTATATATTCCTGTCTTAAATCATACTTACATTAATCTCTGAATCTGAAATTCATATATATGGCACAGAGCAGCAAACCTAAAGAATAATACAAATATTTCTATAGCAATAATGAAGTAATTCATTCACAATTTATTGAGAATTATCTGTATTTCATGCTCTACTAGAGGCTCAAATAGTGAAGAATGGTGGAAAAATTGAACAAACCATGTTGACTGCCTTCAAAAGTTTACAATGTATTAGGAAGATAAGGATCTAAATAGCTATATTATAGAAGTGAATGATGTAAATTCCTTAAGAGCAATAATGAATAAAATTCTAGGGAAGGCACAGATGAAATAGACCGTATCTAGATGGGACAGATTTAATTCTGACATCATATAGTATTTGAACTTGTTAATAATCTTGCAATAGTAGAGATCATGGGAGAGGAGAGAACATCTGGAGTGGAGTGTCATGACGTGGTAATATACAAGGAGTGTTTGGGGAACAGCATGAGAGTGGTTAGGAGAAATAATAGGGATCTTAGATGTTTTATTTGATAAAAATTGAAAGCTATTAAATATTTTCGAGCAACAAAATAACATAAGTTGAGCCACCTTTATAAAGAAGTAATCTATAGGGATATGGGAGCAGGAAGATGAAAATCTATTGACTCCATGAAGACAGCGATTTTTATCCTTTTGGTTCACTCCTGTACTCCTATGACCTAGATCTTAATATGTGCTCAATAAAACCTTTATTGAATGAATAAATCAATTTCCTGATTTTGTGAAGGTCATGAAAGAAAAGTAAACTTTTATGTGATACACTCCTAGAATTCATTGGAACAAAGGTGTAATTACACAGAGGTAGAATATGAGGGAAATGTCCAGTTTTTTTAAAGGAGTAAGAATAGGTTAAGAGGGATTTTGGGTTTTTTTGTTTTGATCTGTTTGTTTTTTGTTAAGTTTTCCTTGAGCTTTCTTTAGTCTCTAATAATAAGTAGAGAGGTAATAATTTGAATTAAATAAGGAAAGTAGGGACGTCATATCATATAATTCTGTGTATTACCAGTAACTGAAAAAAGACCCTGAGTTTCATAAAAGGCTTTTCATAGAGGACAAATGAAGTCCGCAGTTTTATAGCATTCCACTTCAGGGGAAATAGATGAGATCATTGTAACCCAGAAAGGAGAAGGGAGAGAGATGATAAAACTTCACTACTCAGCCTAGCCTGCTTCCTCCATAGCTGTGCAGATGGGTGGGAAAGTCGTCTGATGTCAGCAGCAAGCATTGACTCTGGGCAGAGGCACAGTTGCCTGAAAGGATGGCAACCTCTGCCAGCCTTGTGGGCTGCAAATTTGAGCTGAGAGATCCCAAAAATGGGTTAAGAAGGAGGAGGAGATATTACCTATGGAGGAAGACTCAGTTGTTGGATCTGAATTTTACCTTCTTGGAAAACAGCACTGTTAGAAAATTAGCTGGGGCCTGCCCGGTGGCATAGTGGTTATGTTCCCATGCTCCGCTTTGGTGACCCAGGGTTCACAGGTTTGGATCCCGGGTGGATCCATGCTGTGGCGCCATCCTATATACAAAGTAGAGGAAGATTGACACAGATGTTAGCTCAGGGACCATCTCCCTCAAAAAAAAGAAAAAAAATTAGCTATCTCTTTTTTTTGGTCTTTCTTTGCCTGAAGGAAGAAAAAGTAAAAAAGGATAAAATGTGTTGTACTCTCCATTTTGTTTGTCATGTTTCTGCTCAAAAATTCTTAAAACTAATGGCAAGATAAGTGACCAACTTGCACAGCAAGAGGGTTCTCCTATCCACTTTATTACCTTCTGCTTTTCTTTCTTTGTTGCTGTAACAATAACATTTCTACACTTTTCATCTCCATTTTGAGGGATAGAACAAACTGGGCCTTTAGCCAACATTAACATTCCTCTGCAAGGCAAAAGGTTATTTTCTTACCTCCACCCCAGATGTGATTAAATGTGAAATATGTAGAAAAATCAAGACCAGAATTCTCAATACTAGAACTATTGAAAGGCTAGTGGAATTAAAGGTCAAGTTTTAACAGACATTTTGGGATATAATATGATTGAGCCTGTTTCAGTTCCCTTCTCATAGGTTGAAAAATCAAAAGGATTTACTTTAAAATTCAGGTTACATCTCTACTTTTGCTTGGAGTTTATTATAGCTGAAAGACTATTTTTTTTCTTTTTCACATAAAAGATTTTTGCTTAAAACATGCATGAATGGTTTCTGATTTCTTCTCATCCAGATATTAGAGAACAGTTTTAGGAAGCACCCAACTTTACTGCGCTGCATTCTCAAGCGTTCCTTCCTGTCTCCTCCCACGGAGCCCATCCACAATGTGCCTTCATGGTGGTAAATATCACTTGGCATTTTTAGTTTGGTTGGAATAGAATTGCAGAATTTTGCTTTTCCTAATTGTGAAAGAAGCAGATAGTTATCCACATTTTTTCTCCTTTTGCATATCTAAAAATGCATTTGATTCTTCAGCAAATATTTAGCTCTCCTATTATTCTACCTTCCAGAAGGCATTAACCCAAAGGACTGGGGACAGTGAAGGCTCTTGGTTGTACGGTAATCTCTTTGGAAACTTTGGTCTGGAAGGACTTTCCTGATTCCATTCAAACTATGTCCTAGAGCCTTTCTGACCTGAGCAACTCCGAGAGACTTAGACAGGAAATGTACCTTCTCTAGGTACTGTGCTCTGTGCCAATAACAAAGCCATTTACCAGTTACTAATTATTGCAAGCCGTTGTGTTTTCTCCATGTGGCTGCTCATCCTTAGAAAGAAAAAGTGCATTTTGAGTGGTATTTAATAGAAAACTGTAAAATAGATACTTAAAACCAAATGCATTGCTTACATTTTCATAATCTCAGAATGCATGCATATAAAAGAAGAGAAAATGGTTTTGTAAAGAGATGTGTGTGTATATATTTGACAAGGTCTTTAAATGGCAAAACCCTCATCTTGCTTTTGACATTAAGTTCTTCAAAAATATTTTCAACAAATGTATAAGAAACGGAAAGAATCTAATTGTAATACATAATATTACATATCATAACAGAAAATAACTAATGAGAATTTTTTAAATATAATTTGAAAAGTTAGGAGGTAGTATTTTGTTTTTTAAAAATAAGACAGACATTTTATCTAATTAGTTAATCAAGCTTTGGTCAACGTATCTGATAATTTGAGCTTTTTGCATTGAGAATGATGAAAATATTGAAACAATAACAATCTGGGAGATCATGAAGCATGTTGTCAGGAAGTCTATGGATATTCTCTTTCTTTGAATATTAATTGATCATTTCAATAGAAAGTAAAAACTTTAAACCTCGAGGCAGGAGTATAAAGTAGATAACTTTCTCAGCCCTTCCTAGCCCTTTGATTCATATGTAACAATTTAAAAATAATTTTTCTCAAATGCCCTGGAGCACACAATATTATTATAGTATGAATCATCTTCAGTTGTTGCCCTCTAGTACCTGTCATCATAAAAATAGCACAGGTAAAAATTAATGAAACCAAGAGCTGGTTCTTAGAAAAGATAAACAAAATTGACAAACCCTTAGCTAGACTCATCAAGAAAACAAAGAGAGAAGGCTCAAATAAATAAAATCAGAAATGAAAGAGGAGAGATTACAATGGACACCTCAGAAATACAAAAGATAATAAGAGAATACTATGAAAAGCTATATGCCAACAAATTGGATAATCTAGAAGAAATGGATAAATCTTAGAAGCATACAACCTTCCAAAACTGGACCAAGAAGATGTAGAAAATTTGAATAGACCGATCACCAGTAAGGAGATCGAAACAGCAATTAAAAACCTCCCAAAAAATAAAAGTCCAGGACCAGATGGCTTCCCTGGTGAATTCTACCAAACATTCAAAGAAGACCTAATACCTATCCTTCTCAAACTCTTCCAAAAAATTGAAGAGGAGGGGAGGCTTCCTAACTCATTCTACGAAGCAAACATTATCCTGATACCAAAACCAGACAAGGACAACACAAAAAAAGAAAATTACAGGCCAATATCACTGATGAGCATCGATGCAAAAATCCTCAACAAAATACTAGCAAATCGAATACAACAATACATTAAAAAGATCATACGTCATGATCGAGTGGGTTTCATTCCGGGGATGCAGGGATGGTTCAACATCCGCAAATCTATCAACATGATACACCACATTAACAAAATGAAGAATAAAAATCACATGATCATCTCAATAGATGCAGAGAAAGCATTTGACAAGATACAGGATCGATTTATGATAAAAATTCTAAATAAAATGGGTATAGAAGGAAAATACCTCAACATAATAAAGGCCATATATGACATACCCATAGCAAATAGCATTCTCAATGGAGAAAAACTGAAAGCTATCCCTCTAAGAACAGGAACCAGACAAGGATGCCCACTGTCACCACTCTTATTTAACATAGTATTGGAGGTCCTAGCCAGAGCAATCAGGCAATAAAAATAAATAAAAGGGATCCGCATTGGAAAAGAAGAAGTGAAACTGTCACTCTTTGCAGACGACATGATTTCATGTCTAGAAAACCCTAAAGAGTCCACTAAAAACTTTTAGAAATAATAAAGGAATACAGTCTAGTTGCGGGATACAAAATCAATGTACAAAAATCAGTTGCATTTCTATGCACTAACAACAAAGTAGCAGAAAGAGAAATTAAGAATACAATCCCATTTACAATTGCAACAAAAAGAATAAAATACCTAGGAATAAACTTAACAAAAGAGGTGAAAGATCTGTACACCGAAAACTATAAAACATTGTTGAAAGAAATCGAAGAAGACAAAGAAATGGAAAGATATTCCGTGCTCTTGGATTGGAAGAATTAGCATTGTTAAAATGTCCATACTTCCTAAAGCAATCTATAGATTCAACGCAATCCCTATCAAAGTTCCAACAACATTTTTTACAGAAATAGAACAAAGAATCCTAAAATTTATATGGAACAACAGAAGACCCCAAATAGCCAAAGGATTCCTGAGAAGAAAGAACAAAGCTGGAGGTATCACACTCCCCGATTTCAAATTATACTACAAAGCCATAGTAACCAAAACAACATGGTACTGGCACAAAAACAGACACACAGATCAATGGAACAAAATTGAGAGCCCAGAAGTAAACCCACATGTTTATGGACAGCTAATATTCGACAAGGGAGCCAAGAGCATATGATGGAGAAAGGAGAGTCTCTTCAATAAATGGTGTTGGAAAAACTGGACAGCCAAATGCAAAAGAATGAAAGTAGACCATTCCCTTACACCATGCACAAAAATTAACTCAAAATGGGTTAGAGACTTGAATGTAAGACCTGAAACCATGAGACTTCTAGAAGAAAACATAGGCAGTACGCTCTATGACATTGGTCTGAGCAGCATATTTTCAAGTCCCATGTCTAACCAGGCAAGGGAAACTAAAGAAAAAATGAATAAATGGGACTACATCAAACTAAAAAGTTTCTGCACAGCAAAGGAAACCATCAACAAAATGAAAAGACAACCTAACAATTGGGAGAAGATATTTGCAAACCACATATCAGATAAGGGGTTAATATCCAAAATATACAAAGAACTCATACAGCTCAACAACAAAAAAACCAACAATCCAATTAGAAAATGGGCAAAAGATCTGAACAGAGATTTCTCCAAAGAAGATATACAGATGGCCAACAGGCATATGAAAAGATGCTCAACATCATTAGCTATCAGGGAAATGCAAATCAAAACTACAATGAAGTATCACCTCACTCTGGTCAGAATGGCTATAATTAAGAAGACAGGAAACAACAAATGTTGGAGAGGGTGTGGAGAGAAGGGAACCCTTGTTCACTGCTGGTGGCAGTGCAAACTGGTGCAGCCACTATGGAAAGCAGTTTGGAGTATCCTCAGAAAATTAGGGATAGATCTACCATATGATCCAGCTATTCCACTGCTGGGTATTTATCCAAAGAACCTGAAAACACAAAGGCATAAAGACACTTGCACCCCTATGTTCATTGCAGCATTATACACAATAGCCAAGACTTGGAAGCAACCTAGGTGCCCATCAAGGGACGAATGGATAAAGAAGATGTGGTATTTATACACGATGGACTACTACTCAGCCATAAGAAATGACAAAATCCGGCCATTTGTGACAACATGGATGGACCTTGAGGGTATTATGCTGAGTGAAATAAGTCAGAGGGAGAAAGTCAAATACCATGTGATCTCACTCAGAAGATAAAAACGAACAAAAAAAAGAAACAACAAAACACATAGCATTGGAAATTGGACTGGTGGTTACCATTGGGGAAGGGGGGAGCGGGGAGGGCAAAAGGGGTGATTAGGGTCACATGTGCGGGGATGCACTATAATTAGTGTTCGGGTGGTGAACATGATGTAATGTATCCAGAATTTGAAATATGATGTACATCTGAAAAAAATAAAAATTAAAAGAAAATAGCACAGGTAACAGCATATCTGAAATACTGTACAAAAATATATTTCATGTATTGCACATATGTAATTATGTATATGTATAATTAATTTTATATTTTAACATTATATATATTGAATTATATATATACCAGTTTTGTATAAAATATATATAAATATTCATTTTGGCTCTTCTTATCATGGTTGTTAGAACCTTGTTTATTATTTCATTCCAGCATCTGTGATGCTACTCTGCTCCTACATGTTTGTGTACAAATCATGTAATCACTCCACCTCATTTACCATTTTAAGAGGTAACATCTTCCTTTACATTCAGCAATCCAATTCAGCAACTGTTCATTAAATATCAGATTTCTTGGTTCACCCTGTCATTTTGGAAGTACTTTGGAAATTATAGTGATGTTTTGGGCTCTCAACAGCTTACAGTTAGTGATGGGTTAAAAATTGATATATAGCTAAGAATAGCCATAAATAAGAAAGAGATTCAAACAAAGTGTGGAGTACTGATAAAATGTAACTTGGAGCTCTTAGAAGCCTCTTTAAAGGAGGTTGCATCTGAAGTGTGTGTTGAAAGATGAATACTAAATCTGGCAGCATTATAATGGATGAATCAGAGAATCAAGAAATGGGAAAACTCCCGCTGGGTTAGAGGTGCTGATGGAGCATCCACGGGAAAATGTCAAGGTAACTGGTAACTGAACATCAAGAAATAGGGCACATCTGGTGAAGAAAATTTCGAAGTTAGCAAGATACAACTGAAGGAGGAAAAAAAAGATTCCCAGATAGAAAGTATGTAGGTGGAACTTAAAGATGCTCAGGGTAGAGGCTTATGGGAATGACTGTAATGAAGTGACAAGCAGAGGGAAGAACCCCTTAAGGGACCGAAGAGGAGCAGGCTTCCTGGAAGAGGAGAAGAAGGCACTTAAGTTTCTCAAAGAGAGTGAAGGCAAGACTATGCATGGGCTCAATGCATTTAAAACTAAGAGGTCACTGGTGAATCTCGTGAAAGCTGTTTCAGTGGTGCACCAGTGCGAAGAGTCAGATGACAGAGGTTTAAGGACAGACGTTCAAGGAGGACTGAGGGAGACTAGGCTTCAATGAAATGTGGCAGAAAGAGAAGGACAAAGATGGGATGGTAGATTAAGTTAGAAGCATAATTCAGGGAACGTTTATTCTTCCTTTGGGGAAATCAAACTAAAACGAAGGACCCAGGCAGAGGAGAGATTGACATAGAAGAGAGGGAATAATTAATGGAGAAAAGTGGCTTGTAATAATCAAAATAATTATTAATATTTATTGAGCTATTCCTATATGCGGGCAGTATTCAAAGCACTTTATGAAAAATAAGTCAGTACATCTTTCCAATAAATCTGTGAGGTAGGTACTGTATACATTTTACACATAGGGACACTGAAGCTTGTTAAGAGTGGTTAAATAAGTTGCCCAAAGTCACCCTGCTAGGAAAACATAGAGATATAACTTGAACTGAGGCCATCTGGATTCAGAGCCCTGGCTCCATAAATAAGCCATTCTGCCTCTCTTACTTCTTCAGCTAGTAATTGCCCGTCCTGTCCTTTTTGTGAAGTACAAAGTTTTGAACCTGAGAGGAAAGTCAAATGCTTCTTTCTCCCTGTTTATTCTGCGCTCTCTCCCGTCCTTAGGGCTCTAGGTAATGTCTGGAATGTGTTAGTCCCACTTTTCCCGTACTGCAATAAGTGAATCAGTGGCTCTGCATACTATGAGAAAGCCTAGGATCTTTTATGAAATTCTCACAAAAGTATAAAAATTAACCAGATTGTCTGCACATTAATAGTGTTGAAAGATTTCATGCTTTCTAATTTAGAAAGTTTCTACATAGTAATTGGAAATGAATGAATAAATCGTCCATGGTAGGGAGAGGAAGCAAATGACACATCAAGTTTCTGGTTTGTAAGAGACTGACGTGGACATGTTCTATCCTTTGGAACTGACACTATACATACAGTTAGAGAAGACATCTAATTCTTGCCATTTTACTTTCCTATATTATTATATTACTACTGTTTTGTACTCTGCTATTTTAATAAATGAGCTCTGAATAATTTGTCAGTATTTACCCTAGCTTTTCCTAGGTCCTGCAGTCACACTCTCCTTACCCTAGCTTCTCCACTCTCCTACTAACTTCTCTTCTTTTTGCTTTATTGAAAAGTTCTTAGAGCCTTGATCTCTTCAACCAAAAGTGTGATATGAAGCTGAAATATAAGAAATGCATCAGATCTACTTTACTAACTTCCGCTCAATCTGGGCAAGTGATGTTTACAATTTTAACAAACTGGAAGCATGGTGATGACTAAGAGAATATTTGGAACAGGGTAGACTGCAGTTAGAAAATCGACTAAAATTTCTAAGAAAGTCTTCTTTTTCATTTGGCTAAAATCTATAATTCAAGTTCACTGGAGGAACGTGGCCTCCCAGACACTAAAAGGCACTTCTGCCCATTGTTCCCACAAACGCAATCTGAGCAATGTCCCCCGTCAGAACCCTCACTGATTCTTATCATTTTCTACAAAGACAATATTTTTTCTTCCAAAGAGCACCAGATATATCAGATATTTGAGCATTAAAATGTAGATACACTTGGCTTTTAAATCTCAGTTTAATCTCTGAAGCTAATCAGCATACTGTGCAGCTTTCCCAAAGTATTTTCTGTGGAAAAATAATCCCAGAAGATTATCTGTAGGAAAGAAAAACACGAATTGTCTTGTCACCAAAGTGACTTGAGAATAGCTGAACATACCTGTCTTGGAGATTCATAAAGCATGTTAGTGTAGTAAAGGCTCGAGGAAGTCCAGGAATATGGAAATATATTTCTTCTGTTTAATCTGGTATTTGCCAAGCTTATTTGAAAATGGGAAAACATTTTCTCCATAATCTTATCAAAAGAACTTCCTAGAAAATGGGTTTTTATTGATGGTGGTTGTTTTGTGGTCTCCTGCGCAGCCCCAAAAACACATTTCATGCATTGCTACCATCTCTGATTGTCTCTGGTGTTTCTGTTACAATAAGGATAGAGAGACAATTCAGCATTCTTCAGTATTATATATTAATCATATAAATTCATATTTTTAGTAATATAAAATTGACAAATCTTTGGAAAGTGTCAGAAAAGTAAACTTGCCTTCTTCTAACGGCACTGTGTCCTCAAAGAGTTTTGAGGCTAACTAGCAGGAGATGCTGCATTTTACCAATGCCTGTGCAAATGCCTTTAAAAAGGGCTGCGAAATGCGATATTGTGGATCGATACCCAAATTTTTACATTTTGATGGAAGAATATTGTGTTACATTTTCCCCTGCATGCCCTTCCAAAATTACCAAGTATTAGGCTCAAGACAAAACAATATCTGTAATATAGAAGAACAACATATTAATTAAGGAAGCACTTTTATCATGCTTTATATTTCCAGTGTATGATGTGGAAGATGGCAAAAAACAAAAAAGGCACTCAATAATATATGTCAAATGTGTCACTAATGAATTAAAGGTCGTAATTGATAAGTATAAAATTTAACTCATTGACTGAGCCTAGGTCCCTGCTATAAAATCAAGATATCTTCAATTCATGCCTGCTTGTGAAATGTAAATGCTTTATCATTCATTGCTGATAAGTGCCAATGTCTCATAAACACTGGAGGCTTCAATTTAAATCAGTTGGTTTCTTCGCAAAAAAAGTGTAAATAGAAGCCTAATGAGTGATCATGCCTGTTGATTCTCCTCTTTTTCTTCCCTTTGTTCATTTGTGAATGGGAGTAGATATCAAGTTTTCATAGATGCACTACTCCAAAACACCAAACCGTCTTAATGAAATCCTGACAGCTTTATACCAGTTTCATGTACTGGTTATGTGCTAGGAAAGCACTGGCCTTCAGGAGATGCTGTATATGAAAACAATATGTCAGTCTCATCTCTTCTCGTGCAGAAGAATTGAACAGTAACATCATTTTAGGCAAGTCCAGTTTTGCCTGCTGCATTGGTGGGGAGCCGAGAAAGAAGGAATGTGCTTTTTAAATGAAATGTGTACAAAGGAAAAAGGAGTTCTTACCTCTGTAGTCTATACAGAAGAAATTGTCCTTTTCCACTTGTGTTATTGCCTTTATCAAAGGAATTACCTCTAACTAGCAATACTTCTGCTAACTTTTTAAAAATATATACCTCAGTGCATTCTCTCTGCTTTTTAAAAAAGAATCGCCCATGTTTCTTGGAAAGTACGATCTGAGATATCAGAGTGAGTACTCCTCACCCAAGCCATGCTCACAGAGATGAATTCCGCCATCGCGTAATCATGCAGGGATGGCACTGGGCGTAGTGCTACTCTGAGCAGAGGGGGCTCCTCGAAGGGCAGTGCTCAGAAGTGAGTTCTCTGTATTGTACAGAATATGGAGTATCTTGGTTTAAAAAATGAGGAGAGGGGCTGTGGAATATATACCACATAAAATACATCATATACAATTTACCTTCCTGACTTACATTGTCCTGTTAGTAAGAAGGATCTCCTTGATTCTGTCTTCATGAAATTGCTGAGATCACTAAGCCGTGTAAGAACAAAATCCCACAGCTTTCTTTTCTGGCTTTCTGAGCCTCAATGCTTATTAGGAGAAAAAAAAATAAAAACCCTAATAATGATAAAATTAAACCATTTTTTCCTTGCTATTGATCTTTCATTTTCTTTTCCATGATCATTTCTTTATAAAGGCAAATACACAGAGAGAAAGAGAGAGAGGGATGGGTATTTCTCTACTCCAGCAGCAGGTTTGCCTGTGAGATCTGTTGGTAGCGACGGATCAGGAAGACTCTTAGGTTTAAATACCAAACAATTCGGCTATTAAAGCTAAATTAAAACAGATGTTTGTGAATATTGGAAAGAACTTTTTATTTACATTTTGTGACTTTTCGTGATAATTATAGGTGTTAATGGTCTATTTGATAAAATTTTGGAAAATGTGGCAGTGAATTTAAAATGCTTTTCAAAATGTGTTTGCAGAGTTTGGAAAGTCAGATCAACTTTCCAGACAAGATTTATATATATGCAAGGAAATGATAGAATAGTGGGATGTGGCATCACATTCGACTTGAAAACTGCCTTTCTCAAACATTGGTTCAAGCAAGAAGGACTATAAGTTTTACCAAAACAATTGTTTGTTTGTTTGTTTATCATGGTCATCATTACTATCATCTCAGCATGAATTGCACGTTAGACCTGTAGACCTATTTCTACACCGTCCGAATCTTATCTCTTTTTCCAAATCATTTCCTGGTTCCTCACTGTTGCTGTTATCAACTCTCTGTGTGATGGGAGTGAAAAATAAGCCCTTCGGCAGCTCCCTCTGATGCTCTGATTGTCATCATCTTCTCTCTGGACTAAATAATATTTATTCCTAGAAACCTGTACATGTACTAGTTATTTTTCCAATCAATTACTCTGGGTTGTCTGTATCTCCTTATTGTAAAAACTATTTTTTAGGCTGCCTCGTATACCCATTGGCATTAGAGTTTGTATCTGTCACCAAATTCATCTTCCTGATCCCCATTCCAATTACCAGATTTAACAGAGATTTTCCCATTTTGAAATTACTTTGGTTGACTTTTATTCGATTTTATTTCAAAGTTAGTTTTGGCTCTTTCTCATAAGGATTGTCTCCCAATCAAAGAAAAAACGTTTAATTAATTCTTTTCTCATTAAAACTATTCAGCCATATCTCTTAACGAGTTTTGTTAAGTTACTAATGTAAATCTCTCAGACTTATCGTGTAAAATACAACCATAATTAATTGAACCTGTATTTATTAGGAGCCTGCCAAGTGCCAGAACTTAGGACAGAGGAGTGAACAACACTGACAAAAGCTTCTGTCTTTGTAGAGTTTTCATTTCAGTAAGGAAGACGGAAAGTAAATACTGAAAAATGAATCACCTGGTGTGTACTAGAAGTTGAATTAGATTAGACAGAAAAAAATAAAGCCTAGTAAAGTGGATAGGGAATGCCAGAGCAGGAAGGAAGATGTTGCAATTTAAATACGGTTGTCAGGGTAGCCTCACTGAGAAGGTGACATTTGAACAAAGATGTGAAGGCAGAAAGGGAGTCATCCCCACAGCCATTGGTGGAAAAAGCATGTTCGGCAGAGGCAGCAGCCAGTGCAAAGTCCCTGGGGCAGGAGAGTCTCATGTATGGAGAGAGGTGAGGAGGCCGGTGTGGCTGGAGCAGAGGGAACAAAGGAGAGAGATGAGGAAATGGAATCTGAGAGAGTACAGAGCAGGCCTGGTCACAAAATTCTTTGAGGCCATTGTGAAGATTTCACATTTTTTCTTTTATCAGGTTCTTCTGTCAGATTTGGGCAGTGGTTCTCCACTGACTATCACACCAAAACCGCAGAAAATGCCTGGCTCCCAGCAACTCAGTCCTTCTTCTCCTGTCGGATTTCTCTCGGGGTAGAACATCATTGTGAGAAGAATAACTTGATTTTGCTGCTCATTGCTTTTCTTAGCTCCCACATCTTTCAATGCATGGAAGTGAGAAAGAGAAGAAGGGAAGTAGTGAAGAAATGAAGGAAACTTACATGAAGGAGCATGCACTTGGTATAGCTCTGGCTGTTTACTCAGGTGTATTTTATATAATTTAATCTTCAAAACTCTAAGGGGCAATCATTATGGTTTTCATTTTTACAGAGAAATAGAATGGAGTTCAGAGAGGTTAAGTAAGTTGCTTAAAATCACACAGCCAGTAAAGCCTACTCTAAAATCCAGGGGAGAAAGCAGCAGTGTAATTTCTGGTGAAAGAGATTTTTACGAGAATATCAATAAAAGATATGTTAAGAACCTGTAAGAAAAGCTAGAAAGTCAGAGTATAGAACGGCTCTGATGAGTTAGGTCTGTGGTCTCCATCTTGCTCACATCCAAGTTTCAGTTCTATCCTGAGAGGGGAGTCAATAAGAAACAGAAACCTCACCAGTAGTTTTCTCAGGAGCAAGGTCAATCCTGCTTCCCGCCTCCTGGTTTTTCTCACTCAGTCTGCCAGGGCCCTGATCTGTGTTTTATCCCTCCATGTCCCCAGATTTCTACGTGAGTCTCTTAATTCCAAAATCTGGTGGTATATTTGTTGAATTGAATTGAAATGAACCAACATTCCACCCTCCCCTGGCTCCTTCGCTCCTTGGCTCCTTGCCTATATTGCAAATCACTTCAGTCAGTGCCCTCCTTTCTCACTAGACACTTATGGTCATCGTCTTCCTGCTCAGATTAGGAGCGGTTCCTACGCTCTTTGGGAATCAAACCACGAACCTGCATGCTGACTTGGCTGCATGGTTTCATCCACCTCTCCTCGTATGGAATAGCTCCGGGTTATGACGTCCTCCTTAGCTACGGTGTACTCTTTCTGTCGTCTACTTCCAGGCTGTGCAATTGCTTCCTGACAGGGCCTCACACCCCACCAGCTGTTCTCAGGACATTTCTCACTCTTCTTTAGCATAAACACAGCAACCTTCTGTTCAAGCAGACATAGGACTGTTTCTTACCACGTGTGGAATAAGATCATTCTGGCCTCTGAACCTTCTTCCTTTGCCATTAACTGGAAATGCCTTCCATGAGTGGAACTCATTTTCTTAGACTGTGCAAGTCTTTGTTTTCCCTCACAGCCTTCACTGAGGGCTCCACTCAGAGAGTTTTCTCTATTTTATGAATTTCTATTACTTGTGATGCTTCCATCACAGCACAAAAAAATGAATCTTCTCTCATATATTAATGCTTTTTTTCTATGCTTTTGCGTCTTCTGAATCAGATTGCAACTTCCTTGAGAACTAGATGAGTGATATCTACTTCTCTGGAATGTTTTTCTACATTGCCTAATGATATATTAGGGCCCTGGTAAACTTTCGAGTGTGACTACTAGGAAAATTCTTTATCAAAGTGCTAGCCATCCCCCTCACCATTTTCATGGATATTTTGGCATATCTTGAATTTATTTTATTGATACTTTTTCAAAATGCTTATTATTTATTTACCTCCCTGTATGGCATATTAAACTTACACACACTTAGAAGTTACCTTAAAATTTTAACAGCAAAACAAAGATAAGTCATGAGAAATGGAAGAACATCTAGATAAGAAACTGGAAAGAAGTGGGTAGGAATATTGAGGAACAAATGACAAAGTTTCACCATAGTGAACGGAAAATAAAATCTAGCTTCAGCTCACAAATGGTGCCTAGTTGGAGCTATTGATGATTGTGGGACAGAAGTGAATAAGACGGCAGAAAGTTCAGCATCGTGCTGATGGCGTAGCCCTCAGTCAGGTGCTGACCACAGTAAAGGTATTACATTTTCTGAACCTAAGATGACAGGCTATGCACTAGAAGCTTGGGTGACATGCAGTAAGACATGTCACAGAAGTCTATCTAAGCCATGAATAGTAGATATTCGTCACACTTTGGGGCCCAGCATTTCTTCTTTCTCCTCTGGTAACAGAAGTCAGCGTTTCTAGAGAGGAACCGTTGTGGGTGGTTGTGATCTGCTGGCTTCGCAGCGCCTTGTCCAGAATAAGCATGGAATGGAAGCTTCCACAGTCCTATTCCTCGTTCCCTTCACTACACTGATGCTCCAGAGATGGATATGCGACCTCATCATGGCTTATTAGAGCTTTTGAGAACAAATTGATTGGATGCTGGAAAGAAAGTTCTCGATCTTTCTGAGACTAAGGGAATTAAGGACACTATAAACCTGAACACATGGAGGCTATCTTTACTATCACATAGAGAAACCTGCCTGAGAGTAAAAACAACATAAAAGAAAGCATTGCCAATAAATGGAGAACTTGTGAATTCTAGTGACAAATGTCTGGGTTCCTGCTGCTAGTCTTTGACTTTGGCCTCTTCAATTACCTAAAACGGTAAATTTTCTTTTCTGTTTAACTAGTTTAAACTGAATTTCTGTCACTTTGAGAGAAAAGAATCATGGCTGATGTGGTTATCATGTGATACCCTGCAGAGCAAAATAGCATTGTATTTGTGGGATGAGCAGAGCAAAATCAGAAACAATCGCTCGTAATTTCTCCTTCTCCTACTCACTCCAAAACTAGTTGGCGATAAAAATCCATTTTTATTTACTTGCAAAAAGTATAAAGAACCACACAGAGGCTGGGTTTCACAGACAAAGAAGATTCCAGCTAATACTTGACAGTAACAACTGTACTTCAATAAGGATCATGTAAGTGCCCTCCAAGTTTTCTCATTACTGACTCCCACGACTCAACAATGGCAGTGATTTGTCATTCAACAACCTTTCCAAGCATCAGGACTGAGAAGCTATCTGATCAGTTCTTCAGCACATGTCCACTTGCTGAAGATAGCATATTTGATAATGGGGTTTTTTTTTTCAACCGGACTGGTGACAGACTCAGGAGCAAATGCCACTTATATAGAAGTAGAGAGATGCCAAGCAGATAAAGTCAATTCTTCCATCACTGAAGAGCAGCGGTGATCCTGACCTCATTTGGCATAGGATATTATCCTATTCAAGCTTCAAAATAAATACTAGAAACTGTGCCGTAATCCAAGATGGAATAAGAAGTATATCAAAGAAGAAAAAGGGAGAAAAGAATGGCAAGTTTAGACCATTCACATTATCTCAAAGAGCATAATAACAGTAGTAACAAAAGTCCAGCCTACAGAGATTTCCTGAGTGGACTCTGGAAATAAATTCTCTAGAGATACTGAGAAAGCTAACATTGTGTTTTGAACAATCTGCTTGTTCTTTTAACTTGAAGATACAGATACTGAAAATAGAAAATGATTCACCTTAAGGTTCAGCATATTCCCTTCACTTGTGGTACAACTGCAAGCTCATAACGGAAGATTGAGTAGAATACTAAAAGGGCACGGAATTAACTGATGATAATGTAGTTATCCCATTTCCTTCACCTTCATCAACATGGAAGAAATTTAAATCCCAAGGTTATACTCAAAGAATTATCAAGGTGAGAAGTCTATAACAATAAAACTTCCCATAAAATAGAAATGGGTGGAATGACTGATGGGGAGAGGGTCATGGAGAGAAAATACCATGTGCATAAAGGACCTAGTATAGGTCCTTACATGCCTAGAAGATCAAGTACGAGTCGGACACATATTAAATTTTGGTTTTTACTATTTATTGAGATCTTTCTGTGGGCTAGATCGTTTGAAAACATCTTGACTTCCATTTCCAGCCAAGGAGTAATAGAGACCAGGTTTCCTCTCCTGATGACACACCAACAAATGGACAAAATATATGAAACAACAATTTGGAAAATACTGGACATTAAGCAGTGAAGAATGATGATTCCTCAGAGACAGAAAATAAAGAAGGAAAGCCCTCCATGCGCCCCAGCTTACTGCTTTGAAAGAGTCCCCAGGCTGTGTTATAGGGAGGTGAAACCCAAGCAGAGCCTGGTCAACTCACTGAGGTGAGAAGATGAAGCTGAGCATCTGAGGAGAGTGAGATGGTTAGACTCCATAGGACAGAGTACCAGCAAGTAGAAAGCTGGAAATGGAGGGAGCGAGGAAAGGAGGAGAGGGAGAGGGGGAGAGAGAGAGAAACAGTGGACTCTGGAGATCGGCAGAGTCTTCCCTTGAGGATTAGATGCACACTTAACACATGCATGTGAAGAAAGGGCAGCCTGTGGTAGAATTACCTGGAAGAATTAAGGGTCACAGTGCCTGGAGTAGTGAGGAATAATTAGCCCTAAACTGAGCACTGTCCTCATCTCACCTAAAAAAAGCTTAAAAACAAGACTAGAAAATATCAAACTGTTTACGAGTAACTTAAATGCATCCAAGAAGAAGGCTCAAGATATTTATAGGAATACAAAAGTATTCAACAATCAATCAGGTAAAATTAACAGTGTATGCTATCCAATGAAAAATTACCAGACATGCAAATAAGTAGGAAAATATGGCCCATAATGAGGAGATAAATCAATTAACCAAAACTGATCCAGAACTGACACAGATGTTAGAATTAACAGATACGGCATTAAAACAATTTTCATACCTGTATTCCATATGTATGAAAAGTTGAGTAGAGACACAGAATATCTATCTATCTATCTATGTATCTTTCTATGTATCTATCTATCTATCTAACTGACTATATTTTCAGAAGACCCTAAATGAAACTTCTAAATATGAAAACTACAATGTATGATGTGAAAAATTCGCTGGATGCAATTAAAGGTAAATTCGATTTCACAAGAAAATATCAATAAACTTTAGTATAGAGCCATAGAAATTATCCAAAATGAAACAGAGAAAGGAGAATTTTTTAAATGAATATAGGGTCAGTGAGCTGGGGACTTCAATCAGCCTAATCTTTCTGTACCTGAAGTCCCCAAAGGAGGGAAGAGAAGGGGAAGTTTTAAAAGACTGAGCATCTAATGATGGAAAATTTTCCAAATTTGGTAAAAACTATAAACCCTGTGAGAAGTTTTCTTTTTCCACCTGACACAAGTAAGTGATGTCTTGTCCAACACCACTTCTCCAAGTCTCTGACCGGATTCCAACACTTCAGTTCAATTCTGACACTATCTATCTGAAGTTAGTATCAGAACCCACAAGTTAGGGGGGCCCTGTCCCACAAGACTGCCCCCTCCACTCCAGAAGCCAATCACAACTCTGAGACCACTAATACTTCTGTATGACGGGCTCTAAATTGGGGCTTCCTATGACCTCCTCTTCAGATTCAATAATTTTCTAAAATATCTTACAAAACTCAGGAAGGAAATTTACTTATGTTTACTGGTTTATTATAGAGGATACAAATGAACAGCCAGATGAAGAGGTGCATAGGGCAAGGTCTAGCAGGGTCCTGAGCACAGGAGCTTCTGTCCCCATGGATTTGGAGGTGCACTACTTCCCCTGGCACGTGAATGCATTCACTAACCCAGAAGCTCTCTAAAGCCATCATTTAGGAGTTTTTATGGAAGTTTTGTTACATAGGCATGATTTGATTAAATTGTTGGCCTTTGGTGATTAACTCGATCTCCAGCCCCGCTTCCCTCTCCAGAGGTTGGGAGATGGTGCTGAAAGTTTCAAGCTTCTAATCAATTTTTGGACTTTCTGATCACCAGCTCCCATCTTGAAGAAATCTAGGGGCCCACCAAGAGTCACTTCATTAGAACAAAAGATGCTCCTATCACCCATATCACTGAGGAAATTCCAAGGGTTTTTGGAGCTCCATGCCCAGAACTGGGAACAAAGATCAAGTATCTTTCTATGATGCTACACCTGGAGACCAAAGATGTTTAATGCAATCCAAGCCCAGCAAAGATGAAAAAAACCACTACATGAAAGCAGATCGTATACAAATTGCTAAAAGCCAGTGAAAACAGAAAAGTCTTAATAGCAGTCAGAGAAAAAAATACAGTATAAGAACAAAAATAAGGACATTAGATTTTTTGTCAGAAACTATGCGAGCAATAGTATGATTCTATTTAGTTAAAATACTAGGAAACACAAGCTAATATATGATGATGGGAGAAGCAGTGGTTTCCTGGATGTGGGAGTTGGGGGGTGTGGGGAGCAGGAGGGAAGGACTACAAAGGTAGATGAGGCAACTGTTGAGGGTGATGGATATGTTCATTATCTTGATTGCCCTGATGGTTTAGTGGGAGTATTCATATGTTAAAACTTATAAGATTGTATTTAAATATGTGCAGTTTATTGCATGACAGTTATATCTGAATAAAGCTGTTAAAAATAAAAACAAGAGACTGGCCCTGTGGTGTAGTGGCTAAGTCTACCACACTCCACTTTGGTGGCCAGGGTTCATGGGTTCAGATCCTGGGCGTGGACCTATACAACTCATTGAGCCATGCTGTGGTGGCAACCCACATACAAAATAGAGGAAGATTGGCACAGATATTAGCTCAGAGCTAATCTTCCTCAAGCAAAAAGAGGAAGATTGGCAATAGATGTTAGCTCAGAGCAAATCTTGGTCACCAAAAAAATAAAAATAAAACCAAAATATGCATTAAATGACCAAAATTTCTTTGTGTATTCCATACAACACCATGCAAAATATATGGTTCTTGTATTTTATAGATAATTAAATAAGCCAGCTATGTTAAAAATGTTTTCCCAAGGCTACTTAAATTTAAAAAGAATACACATCTATCAAACTTTAATGTTCATGTATTCTCATTGTTCCTTGTTATACAGACAAGCTGAGCAAATTCTAAAAGATCATTTTGACTGTAGGAAACAAAAATTATGGACATCATATTGTCATATGAAACATTATACTCAGTGAAAAGTTGGCTCCTAATGATAAAGATCATATTTTATTTCTTAAATCCCTTAATGCAGCTTAATTTTATTCAGCAAACAAATGAATTAATAAAATAAATGTATAAATAAATTAGTTAATGACATTTATGGTTTATTATATTTATGAAAATAGGACAGTTTATTGTATGTCTGAGGATGAAAGAGAGGAGGTGGCCTGTGCACAAGGAAAGAGTACGGGAAGAAATCAGACATGTCAAATGCATGCATGCCACTCATGCATCCTGAGGGGGAGCTTGCGTTTGCAGCGTCATCTCACTGTATTTACAGTTATCGCCTTCTAACTGGTCTTCCATCTTCTGTTTATGCCTTGTCAACTCATTCTCCAGAGATAAGCCAGAGTGATTGTTTTAAAACATAAGCCAGGTAATATCATTTCATTGATAAAAACCCTCCAAGGGCATCTCCTTATACTTAGAATAAAATAAAAACTTACCTGGCAGAAAACCATGTGTGAACTGACTTCTAGTCTCCACTCTTATCTCACTTCCTCTCCCCTTCTTGGCCTTTCTGTTTCTCAAACCTTCCGTACTTGTTCCTGCCTTGGAGTTGTTTCCTTTGCTTGCATCATTCTCTACCAATTCTTTACATGGATGGCTCCTCCATCACGTTAAGGTCTCAGCTTAAATGGCCTTTTGTGCCTATCAAACCCCACTCATCCAGTGACAAAGCAGTGACTCTTTATCATATCACTTTACTTCAGTGGTTCTCAACTGGGGACAATGTGACCCCCCCCAAGGGACAGTTGGAAATGTGTGGGAAAGATTTTGAGATGGAGATGACCGCTGCTGGTGTCTAGTGGGTAGAGAGGCCAAGGGGGCTCTAAACATCCCACAGTGGACAGGGCAGCCCCCTCCCACACAAAGAATGATATGGGCCACAATATTAGCAGGGCCAAATTTCAGAAAACTTCCTCGATTTTAACTCCCTGCCCATCTTATATAATTATCTGATATTGTTTCCTGTGTTTACCTTTTTCTTTCATCTTCTCTACCTTGATAGACTGGAAGTCCAGTGGGAACAGAGACCTAAGGTGTGTTGATCACCCTTATATTTCCAATTCTTAAAGTAATGACTGGCACAGGATGTTTCGTCAATAAGTATTTACTGAATAACTGAATGCCACCACATTTTCCTTTAAAAGCATTATATAGGACTTGAGTATTTCTACAATGACCTCCATCATCAGCTGGAGACATGTTTTCCCCAGAGTATAACTTGAGACCAAAGGACAGGGAAATCAACTTTCTACACGTTTTGAAAAAGAAAAGTGGCATAAATAGCAGAAATCTTCAGGGAAGGAAAGCTGCCAAGCACACAAGATTTACTCAAGATTTTTGAGTAAAATTTTCGTAGCTTGTGAAATAAATCTACTTCCCTAAATCTCTGGCAGGGTCAATGATTTGTGTTTAAACGTGCAAACTCTTTGCATCTCTGATTTTTCCTCTGTCGTGCTATAAATAAATTAACACTTTTATCTAATCTCACTTGCTTCCACCTGTTATATTTGAAAAGATATTGCTCTGCCAGCTGATGTTTACTCTGAGAAATGACTATTGACCTCATTGGTCCAAGGAAAGGTAATAGTTTTAACAGTTGATTTCCTGCAGGGAAAGAATCCAGAGGAAGCAAAGATTGTGAATAATGGTGCTCACTTTTAGGCAGATTCTGAGAAAACGAGGAGTTTTGAAGTCATGAAAGCATCTATCTCTAATAGCCCTCATAAAAATAGCTGATTATACCTGACTCTACTTTATTTTGTCCCATAACTCCTTCTCTCCCTGGTAGCTACTTTGTTCTGACAGATTAATCAAAGGCAAAAATCATGGCTGTGGAAATGAGGTCAGGAAATTTGCTCAGGCTCACAGAGTGTCAGAACCAGGACTTGACTTTAGGCCTTTTACGGGAAGTAGAGACCAATAGGTTTGTATGTTTTACTGCTTTGTTAAGTGTTTACATTTTAAGCAAGAGTTTCTAGGAAAAAAAATGCCTTCAACTAAAAGAATACTTAATAATGATGGAATTTTAGGCATAAGGCAAAAGCCGGAAGTGGATGTAGTTTACAGCTGGCAAAGCTTTTGTACCCATTTTATCGCGTCACCCATGCATGTGAACAGACCATTTGTACCCTGCTCTCTGATTTAGCTGCACAGACAAAAGCACTTAGGGCTTCAAAGGAGTTTCTTTTCCCTCCGGTTGCATAGAGATAGTCTTGACAAAGTCAATGGGTTTTACCACTTTTATTGAACCAATGTATTCCTATCACCAACTAATATATTCCTCTATACACTGTGATTATATTGTACAATAGAAATACTTCCTTTATTTGTCTAAAAAAATTTAATTGCCCTTGGATATCTATCATCTCTGCATTCGTTTTTTTTCTTCAATATAGTTGTCATTTCCTTCTTATTTCCTCTTATAATCATATAGTAATATCTAATAATCAAAAGGAGAATGTAATCCATTGTCCACCTTTATCACAACTACCTTGTCAGTTTAGCTTTCTTTTCTTAGTGAATAGGCAGTATAGAGATATAGCCATCAGGTTGAGCACATGCCCCTTTATGGGTTCGTGAAATTATATGTTGTAAAACTAGAAATTTTTGAATCCTAAGTACTCTAAAGTTTCTGCCTTTCTCACTTTGGTCTTGACATTTAGAAGACAGTAAGGTCTATGTAGTCTGTCCAGAAACTTTAGAAAGATCCAGTAATGCAACGGTGATAGAAGGTTTCCCCATCACTGCAAGCATGAGGTCCCCAGAAGATGATGATAACAATTGCTTTGCATCCATTGTTAGATAGTAGTTCCAGATCCACCAAGAAGAGGGCACAGTCTATTGAGGAGGTAGCAGATGCAGTGATGGTCAAGGTGCAAAGGCCAGGTGATTCATTACTTTGTATATTCATTCCTGTTTCATTCTCTGGTTCTTTTATTCAATTACCTTCCATTCTTTAACTTAGCAAATGTAGCAAACATTTTCTATGTATTAATAAGCCAGAACTTTTGAGTTCCCTGTTTCTAAGTTACTGGCTGTAGGAAGAGTAGGGAGTTAAGAACAGAACCTCCTCATTAAGCCTCATATATCATCACATTGGTTCATGTTCAAGAAGGGCTAACTAACCAAAATGGTCCTTTTGCAGAAACCAAAGGCTTAAGGTTTTTGGGGCAAAACCATGATGGATTTTAGAACTCTTTCCCCAGAGAGTGGCATAATTTTATTTCCTCAAACTCTTTTCCATGACACTTTGTAACTCAAATTCTTAGTTTATCCATTTCCCCAGGACAAGCTTCAAATATGAAGTAAGCAGTACTTTTTTGCTTATAACAGAAAATCTTATGGATTTTTTCCTTTAGATTTGGGCGAAGTTCTGTAAGAGGGATCAAGGGATTGGTACAAACAAGGAGACTTCTAAGCATACAAAAGGGATGCCTGGTTTACTGGGAAGAGGATGGAGTGTAAGAATAGAGACAGAGGAGAATATAAAGGGGGCAGAGATGGAATAGTGACATGACAACTGCTTTGATTTCTTTTAAACATGTTGCAAGAGTTTTTTCAAGAAGTCTGAATGCATAAAAAAATGACAGGCTCTCATATACATCCTGTGATACTTTACATGCTATTTGAGGATAAATAATAGAAACAAATATTTGGAATTTGTAAAAAGTAAAACAGAACAAGTCAACTGATAATAAAAGGCAGTATATCAAATTTTGAGCATTTTAAATATAAGTAATGCATCCTCACAGACAAGATTTGCCTTTACTGCCTTCTATGGCATCTGTATTAGTTTGCTAGTGCTGCCATAACAAAGTACCTCAGGCCAGTGGCTTAGACAACAGTAATGTATATCCTCACAGTTCAAGAAGCTAAAAGTCCAAGATCAAGATGTTGACAAAGTTGGTTTCTTCTAAGGGCCCTGAGGGAAGAATTTGTTCCAAGCCTCTCTGTTTGGCTTGTAGATGGCCATCTTTTCCTTGTGTCTTCACATCGTCTTCCCTCTGTGCATATGTGTGTCTAAATTTCCTCTTTTTATCCGGACACCAGTCCTTGGATGAGGGCCCACTCTAATGACCTCGTTTTAACTTAATTATCTCTTTAAAGACCCTATCTGCAGATGTGATCACATTCTGAAGCACTGGGGGTTAGGATGTCAATATATGACTTTTTGGGTTTATGCAATTCAGCCCATAATAATCAGCATTGTTAGTCAAAAGCATTTATTGAAGCATTATATTTCTTTCTGGAACAAAGTTCTATTAGACGTTAAGTGTAGCTTAAAAAAATAACTGTAGATTAAGTCCTTGACCTTGATGAAAATTATGAAAAATGTACAGACACACAGGAGAGTTCTGGCACATGAGTAGCGTTAGCTTACAGAGCTACATAAGCACTGGGCTGTTTTATATGACAGAGAATAAGAGAGTGTCCATGACTGGAGTTTACTCAACAAAAGTAATACTAGGAACAAAATAATTCCTATTTTCAGCTGCGGAAATGAGGAACGAATAAGCTGAGAGATATAAAGCCGTACAGTGAGTTACAGGCATAGTGGAAGCATGAACAGTATTTCCTGATACCCAGTTGAACCTTCTGTAACTGCAACTATTGTCACTTGGAGAAGATGGTTTTATTAGACTACAGCATATGTAGACTAGTGCATTCAGATAAGTTACAGTACTTGCAAATGGAACGTTAACAGAGGTTTCACATGGTGCAGACCAAGAACATATGGCTCCATTCAGAGAGACAGTAAATACATTGCTGGTAATGGACTCAACCTGGTCAGATCAGAACCTAGCTGCAAACAACCATATAAACAGTGACAGCCGGTTCCTTTGCAGGCATTTATTTTCATAATCTATCCCTCTGGACGAAGGTCTGCATGTTAGGGGTGGGGGTGGGAGGAGGTGGAGAGGGAATTCTTCCCCAGCATACTGTACGATATATCATCTCGCTTTTCTCTTGTTTTGCAATTTAAATTTTGAAAGGAAAAACAATGACTTACCTCCCCATTGAAAATTGAATCAGTTATTCTCCGGGGAAAATGAGTCTCAAACCATCAAATGTAGAGAGGCCAGAAAAACGGTCACAAAATCCAAAATGTGTGAAGGCAGTTAGAAAGGATCTGTTAGCAGCACTGAGTGACTGAGATCGCCACCTGATAGGACTAGGCATAGGTGTTGTTTCCTCCCCTTTAAACCATCAGACAGCTTCTCTGGCTCTGTCGGCTTTGCTTAGCAAAACCAAATTACGTTGTGAGATCTGACAACACAATTCTTACCTCTTAAATACAGATACTGTCGGCACTGAACAGCACATCTTAATTTCAATTTTATTTTTATTAATGCATTTTTATCAATAAAAATTTGTTTTAATTTTATTGGGATTTTGCACAGGGCTTTATACATGTTCTTGCATTTGATTCTCCTAGTAGCCCTATGAAGTACATATTATTTTCTTTCTTCATATGAGAAAACTGATCCCAAGAGAGGTTAAAAGTGTTGCCCCACGTCACATGAAACCCAGCGTGTCTGCTCTGAGGCCCACATTCTTTATTATTTCTTTCTTTATAATTGTTGTAAAATCTCTCCTTTTTTTTGGCAAGGGCATCCATCTGAACACATTTTGAGTTAACTGTTGATATCTGTGTACTTTCTGAAGATGCTAAATGACCTTTAGAAGCGTCTCTGTGATTAGTCACTTGAATGTTACTTGATGATCTCAAGGCAATGTCATCACTATCATAGCATTCTTACTAGGCACCATGCTTCTTTGCTTTCTATCTGCTCTGCAAATATTTCTGTTTGTAAACAAAGTAAAATTCCAAGATCCAATGGTAATATCCAATACGAAGTCATCTAATCTATTTATTTTAACATAGTTCTCCATTATATGTAATATCGCTATTTTCCAAATATCTTTGGCTTTATATTCTTATTTATGATGTCTTGATATATCCACACATTACTTAATGAACCGCAAAACACCACTAGGTGTAGAGACGTCAAAAGTATATTTTCCTTTATCTTGGCTTTACATTTCCTAATTTCCTAATGGCCTAGGAAAAAAAGGAAAACAACCAGTTTATAAGAGTGTGGATCATAATATGAAAGCAAATTAGAATGCCAGAAGTAGAGCTTTTCCAAGTACTAAAGTGCATAAAGAATTCCTTCCATGGGTCTTCAGTAAGTGGCTGTTGTTAGTGCTGTTGAGTTGATTCTGACTCCTAGCTGCCCCGTTTATAGCAGAGGGGAACATGCCTGGTCTTTTAGTGCCATCCTCTCACCTTCCAGTGCTCTATCAGGCAATGTTCCACTGCTGTTCCTAGAGTTTTTGTGGCCAGTATTTTGAGAAGTGCGTGGCCAGGTCCTTCTTCCTAGTCTGTCTTAGTCTGGAAGCTCCACTGAAACCTGTGAACCATGGGTGACCCTGGTGGTATTTGAAATACTGGTGGAATGGCTTTCAGCATCACAGCAATGCACAGCCCCCACAATATGACAATTGATGGGTGGGGTGACTCCCTGACTGTGGTGGTGAGAGTGCTGAATCCTAACCAGCAGACCACCAGGGCTTGCTGAGTAAGTGGACACATTGATTACAGCAGTAGGGCGTCAATCATTTTTCTGATAAAAATATAATAGGAAGTTTTGTATGGCCTTTCTTAGAATGTCCCTCATTGAAGACTGGTATGATAACACCAAAGCAAAATTCGGTAAAGGAAATTTTAATAAGAACCAAAATAAAGTAGTGAAGAGGTACAGTTTTCTAATATACTGGCATATCTGAAAGGAGAAATTTAAAATGACTTACAAAATGAATAAATTTCCTTCATGTAATCCTTTATGAGTACTATTTCTTTACGTGAACTTATGATAATAATTAAATATCAGAGAAGTCAAAGTCTGATCACTGGCCAGACTCTGGAGTACAGAGTATATTATTCACAGAGGGCTCTGGGTCACAAAGCTAATATAATAGGGTGCTGAAATGGAACATTCAGCTGAAATCCTAAGGCAATAGATAACAAAGTGAGTTGTAATTCATATCACCTCTATGGAACTTCTAAAACATGATTAACTAAGAACCAATTAGAATACTCCTAAAACTCTCTCTTTGGATTGAAACTATAAAGAAGAATCAATCAGAAATACTAGAGATTAAAGACACAATGGAAGAGATAAAACAAAATACAGATTCCCTGAATGCTCATGTGGACACCATAGAGGAGCGAATCAACATAATCGAAGATAGACATGTTGAAATGCTCCAGACAGAGGAGAGAGAACTGAGACTAAAAAGAAATGAAGAAAGTCTCTGAGAAATATCTGACTCAATGAGGAAATGCAACATAAGAATTATAGGTATTTCAGAAGGTGAAGAGAAGGAGAATGGAGCAGAAAGCAACGCTCAAAGAAATAAGAGCAGAGAACTTCCCAAATTTAGGGAATGAGAGGGAAACGTGTGGAGGAAGCTTTCAGATCTCCTAGATTTGTCAATGTAAAAAGACCTACTGCAAGGCATATAGTAGTAAAACTGGTAAAAAATGAATGACAAAGAAAGAATACTCAGGGCAGCAAGGCAGAAGAAAATAACCTACAAAGGAACCCCTATCAGACTTTCAGCAGATTTCTCTGCAGAAACCTTACAAGCTGGAAGAGAATGGAAAGACATATTCAAAACTTTAAAAGATAAAAATCTTCAGCCAAGAATACTCTATCCAGCAAAAATATCCTTCAGATATGAGGGAGAAATTAAATCTTTTCCAAACAAAAGCTAAGGGACTTCATTACCATGAGACCCCCCCCCCACAAGAAATCCTCAAGAAGGCGCTCATACCTGGACAAAGAAGAAAAGGGAGAAAGGGGTCACAAAACACAGAGTAAGGAGATAAATAGGTAGACAGAATCAGAATAGGATAGCAAATATTCAATTATAGCATTAGGCTAAAGGGAAGGAAAACAGCAAAAACAAAGACAATCTTGTCACTTTAACCACAAACTCACAACACAAGTTAGAGTAAGATATGAGAATAATAACTTAGGAGGGGAGGAGGAAAGGGATTGAATCAGTTTAGACTAAGGAAATAAGAGGCCAGCAGAAAATCAACTATGTTATGCACGAGATTCTAAAACTCTCTTTCGTTGTATGACTAAGAAGGTTGGGAAAGAGGAATTTTGGTGTGAGTTCTTGGGAGAGTGCTGTGCTACACACTGCCCCTCGTCACCAATGTTTGGTATTGTAAGTCTTTTTGAATTTGGCCATTTTAGTGCATATATAATAGTATATCAATATAGTTTTGTCTTTAAATTTACATAAAGTGAAAAAATCACTCTTTGTAGTGTACAATTCTATGGGTATTGACAAATGCATCATTGTGTATCCACCACCACAGTCAGGATACAGGACAGTTTCACCTCTCTAAGAAATTCCCTCATGCTGCCTTTCTGTAGTTAGTTAATGTCCCCTCCCCCAACACCTGGCAAAAACTGATCTATTCTTCACCTCTATAGTTTTGCTACTTTGACAATGTCATATAAATGAAATACAATATGTAGCCTTTTGAGTCTAGTTTCTTTTATTTAGTGAAATGTAGTTGAGATTCATCAGTATTGTATATAAAATGAATAATTTTAATGGCAAGTGGTATTGCGTTATATGGATGAACCACAATTTGCTTACTCATTCGCTAGTTAAAGGACATTTAGGTTGTTTCCAGTTTTTAGCAATTGTCAGTAAAGCTAATATAAACATTTGTATTAAACATAAGTTTCTATTTCTCAAGGAGTGAGAATGCTAGGTAGCATGGTAAATGCATGTCTAATTTTATAAGAAACTAATAAGCTGTTTTCCAAAGTGACTGAATAATTTCACATTCCCACCAGAATCAGAGAAGAACTCTAGTTGCTCTGCTTCCTACCAGCACTAATCAGTGATTTTGTTTTTGTTTATAATTTTAACCATTCTAATGCATATACAGTGGAATCTTGTTTTGGTTTTGCTTTTCCTAACTCTTAATTACTAATTGTGTTCATTGTGCTTTGATGTGCCTATTTACCATCTGAGTATTTTCTTTAATAAACTATCTATTTAGATTTTTTGCCCATTTCTTTATTGAGTTGTGTTTTTACTGAGTTTTGAGACTTCCTTATATATTCTAGACACAAGTCCTTTGTCCAATATGTGATTTACAAAAGTTTTCTCCTATTGTGTGGCTTGCCTTTTATTTAATTAATGGTGTCTTGCAAAGCCAAAGCTTTGTTTGATTTTGATGAAATCAAATTTATCAGCATCTTCTTGTATGGTTTGTACTTCTGGTGTCATATCTAAGAATTCTTAGCCAAAGTCAAGGTCACAAAGATTTTCTCTTTTGTTTTCTTCTAGAATATTTATAATTTTATGATTCACCTTAGGTCAATGATCACTGTTCAATTAATTTATGTATAAGATGTGATATATGAGGCAGAGTGGATAACCTTGCCTTTAGCCTCATCTTAGGGGGAAAGCATTTAGCTTTACATCATTAAATATGAGGTCAGATGGAGGGTTTTCATCAAAGCTTTTTCAGGTTGAGAAAGTTTCCTTCAATTCTGTTTTCTGAAACTTTAAAAAAAAATCTTGAATGAATGTTTGATTTTTTTCAGTTGTATAACCAGACTTTCAATCTTGGAATAAACCACACTTGGTCATAGTGTATTATCACTTTTAAATATTGCTGGGTTTATTTACTAAAAATTTGTTAAAAGATTTTTGAGTCTATCTTCACAGGGGGTATGTTTTTTCTTTTGATGTCTTTAGTTTTGATATTAAGGTAATATTATCTTCATAAAGTGAATTGGGGAGTTTTCCTCCTCCATCTTCAGAAAGAATTTGTGCAGGTTTGATATTATTTCTTCCTTAAAAGTGTAATAAATATGATCCTGGAGATTTCTGTGTGGGTAATTTTTTAATTATAAATTCAATTTCTTATAATTGAATATATATTAAATATTCAGGTTTTCTATTTCTTCTAAATAAGTTTGTAGATTTGTGTCTTTTAAGGAATTCATGCATTTAATCTAAATTCTTGAGTTAAATGTTAGCTGGTTTTACTTATTATTTGCTGATTAGCCATTCAGTTTTTCTTATGACTTTAGTAATTTCTTCTCTTTCACTTCCGACATTAGTAATTTGTGTTACCATTCTTTTTACTCTTTATCAGTCTGGCTAAGTTCTAGCCATCTTTTAAAAGACTAGCTTTTGGTTTCATTGATTCTCTCCATTGATTGTCCACTTTTAATTTTACTAATTTCCACACATTATGATTTCCATAATTTTATTTGCCTTAGGTTTTATTTGTTTCTCTTTTCTATCTTCTTAAGATGAAGTCTAAAGCATTGATTTAGACCTTTATTCTTTTTCTGGTGGTGTTCCATCATTTTCTGGCTTGTATAGTTTCAGACAAGAAGTCTAAGGAATTCTTATTTCTGTTTCTTTGTATGTAATCTGTATTTTGCCTCTGGCTACTTTTTAGATTTTCTCTTTCTCACTGGTTTTCAGCATTTTGATTACAATGTGCTTTTGAGTGATTTTATTTGTGGTTATCCTGCTCGGAGATTCTAACTTCTTGGATTTGCCATTTTATTGTATGCATCAAATTTGGAAAATAATTAGCCTTAATTTCTTCAAATATTTTTTGCTATACCCTTTATGGGACCCTAGTATCCATATATCAGAAAATTTTATATTGTTCTATATATCACCAAGACTCTGTTTAATTGTTTGTTTGTTATTTGTATTTCTCCCTCTGCTTTAGTTTGCATAGATGTTAAATGAGCTTGCTATGCCTTCAAGCTTCATCTTATTTTTTGTTTTAGTATCTAACCTGCTGTTAATTTCATCCAATTAATATTTCATTTGAGATATTTTGTATTCCTATGTCAAGAATTTTTGTTGGACTAGGGCTATTTTTTTCTATTTTGTATACTTCTCTTCATTGTATTCATGTTTTTGGTTAAATATTTAAGCGTAATTATAATAGGTTGCTATTTTAAAATCTTTGCCTGAGAATTCCATTATCTCTATCATTTCTAGGTCTCTTTCTGATGACTGACTTTTCTCTTAGTTATTCTTTACAATTTTCCTGCTTCTTTAAATATACAGTAATTTTTTTATTGGATACTGGAAATTGTGTTATATTGCTGAAAATCTGGATTTTGTTTTGTTGCTTTAGAAAGTGTGGAGCTTTTTTCTTACAGCAGATGTGTTACTTACAGATCATTTTGTCCAATTGAACCCTGTTTTTAAGCATTAAAGAACAGGTCTCAGAGTGTTTACTCCAGCTCTTTTTCAGCCTATGACTAAGATGTAAGCCTGCTAGAGTCTTTGCTGAATGCTCTGATGATTACGAAGGACTCCCCATTCTTGATAGTTGGAGATCAAATGTCTCCTCACCTTGTTTGAGGTCTAGGAATTGTTCAGCCTGCAAACTCTCCAGTGGTTCTTCCGCCAACTTTTGAGATTTCTCCCTGTGCATGCACAGCCTAGTCTTCAGTTAAGATAAGGAAACACATGCTGATTTCTGTAGCTCTTTGTCTGTGTGGGTTCCTTCTCTTTAGAGCTCTGCACCACTACTCCTAGCCCCCTTGACCTGCCAGAATTCCAATCTCTCTATGCTTAATTCAGTAATGACACTGGGCTCTGGTTTACACCTCCCTGATCATGGGATTTGAAAACTGCCTCCAGATAGAAAGTCATGGAGATCAATGGTGGGGATCACCTGGTTTGCTCCAGGGATCCTGGTTATGTGTTGCCTATTGTCCAATAGCTGAAAAGAGCTGTTTCATATATTTTGTTCTTTTCCATAGCAGTTTATGACAAGAAGGTATGTATGGTCTTTGTTCCTAAATATAACTGGGAGCAGAATTCCAAAGTTATCTTTTTAAAAATATAATATTTTAAAATATTCAAATTTGTCATACTCTTATTTACAACACTCCAATCATTCCTTAAGTTAAAATCCAAATTCCTTGGAAAGCTAACAGACTTTCTAGGCTCTGACTTCTGCTGAAAACTCCAGCCTCACCTCTACCCATTCTCGCTAAATTAATGCTCTCACCTAACCAAACTTTTAGGAATTTTCCTTGAAATGATGGTAGCACAATTATGACAGCATAGCATCCTATATTTACCCCAAATATAGTACTTATCACATTTTATTGAAATTGTTGATTGTACTTTTTTTCCCAGGTAAATTGTAAGTTCTTTGAAAGAACAGTCTTGTTCACTAGTCAGTGATCTTGCATAATATCCATTGAATGCATGAATGGAAAGAAAGAAGGCAGACAGGAAGGAAAGAAACGGTTGGTTGTGAGCTGATTTAAGAACTTTCCTTCAGTGTTGTCTGGTGGACTATGATAAATACGTAACAAAATAATTAAAACCTGGAGCTTTTTATTTACTGGGTTGCTTTTGTTTGCTTCTGAAATCTGCCACAATCATTTCAGTAGATGACTTCCATAATTTCATCTGCCCAAACACCCTCTTCTTCACTGTTCCTTCAAACCTCACTATTTCTGGCTCTCACTCCTTCTGTGCTCTAACGAAACTTCCCAGTATCACATTACCTATTAGATTTGTGGTACATTCTCATGAAAATATTTTGCTTCCAAAGTAATGTTGTAATTAAATTTGTCTTTCTGACCTTCACTCATATTTTTCAGAGGTATTAATGAACTCAGCAACTTTATAAATTAGACCACACATTTTTCTTTTTCTGCTGTCTCTGAAAGTTATAGACAAATTACAATTTGTATGTCAAAGTAGAGCTGCAAAGACTAATGAAGAGCTGTGGTATACAGAAAAATGGCCCCCAAAGCTATCCGTGCCCCAAATCCTGGAATCTATGACTATGTTCCCTTACGTGGTAAAGATACTTTGCAGATGTGACCAAGGTTAAGGACTAGAGATGAGGAGATTATCTCAGATTAGGTAAGTCAACTCAATTTAATCAGACAAGTCCATAAAACTAGAAGAGGAGGACAAAAGAGTGGTTCAGAGAGATGAGACTGGAGAAGAGGGAGTAGAGACTCAAAGTAGGAGAGAGACTTGACTCACCATTTGCTGCCTTGCAAGATGGAGGAAGAGGTCCAGGAGCCGAGGAATGAGGGTGGTCTCTCGAAGCTGGGAATGGCCGTCCACCAAAGAAGTAAGGATGTTAGTATTATAATAGCAGGAAATTTAATTCTCCCAACAGCCTGATTGAGCGAATAATCAAGTCTCTGGAAAGGAATCTCACATTGCCAACATGTCGATTTTAGTCCAGTGAGACCCTATATTAGTTTTATATTGTTTCCGTAACAAATTACCACAAAGTTAGTGGCTTAAAGCAGCACAAATTTATTATCTTACACTTCTGTAGGTCAGAAATCTGGTACTGGTCTCACCAGATTCAAAGCAAAGTTTTGATCTACTGAGTTTCTTTTTTTATGCTCTAGAGGAGACTCAACTTCTTGTTGTCAGCCGAGGACCATTTCTAGTTTCTAGAGGCCACAGTTTTCCTTGGGTGGTGCCTCCACCATCTCCATAGTCAGCAGTGATGATTTATCACATCTCTCTGGCGTTCTCTTCTAACTTTTCTCTTCTACTTTTAGGGACTCAGCAGATTACATTGGGCCCTCCAATAGAATCTCCTTATCTCAAGGTACTTAACATTAATCCCATCTGCAAAGTCCCTTTTGCCATGTAAGCTAAGAGAGGCACAGACTCCTGTGACTAGGACATGGATATCTTTGAGGGACCCATTATTCCAGTTACCATAGACCAGTGCTGGACTTCTGACCTCCAGAACTGAAAGGTAATAAATTTGTATGGTTATAACCAATAAGTTTGTAGTAATCTGTTATGGCAACCATAAAAATCTAACACAAAAACAAATAACATTTTGATTAACATCTATAGAGGACTTTATAGTTCTAAGAGCAAGGATTACATACATATGACCTAATTTAGTTCTTACAGTGAAGAAGCATTTTTATTATCACCATTTATAAATGAGTGAACTAATGCAGCATTTCAATGGTATGTAGATCAGGCATGTAGGTTTTGGAATTAGTTCTGAGTTTCATATCTGTCACTGTGTCCATTGGCAAGATATTTAACCTCTTTAACCATTAGAGTCTTATTCTATATAATGGAATCTACCTCATACATTTACCTAAGTTAACTGAGGAATTCATAATAAAAGTAGTTAGCATGGTACTTTACACATAATAAGGAATCAACAAAAAATAAATATTATGTTTATGTGTGGTGACATGGTGAATAATGAATAAGATTAATCTTCCTTCTCTAATGAAATGGAAAATTTTCTGGACTTTCTATTATGTTATCTTTCTTTAATTGTATAGTCAAAGAATATGTATAGAGGCCATACTAAACACAGAATAAAATGTATCCTTTTATATCACAGAAATTAAAGTATAAAAGGAAAGATAAATATTTTAAAAATTACTGATAATTAAATAAGTAATATCAAGCTTGTATATGCCACATAACATTAGTGCAGGATTTTCTTGTTAGTTTTGTTTTTTGGAAGTATGTAACATGAAGTTACTGTGCAGAGCAGTGAAAACTCAGTAAGTGTTTCTCTGAGGGGATATTGTTTAGGCAGAGATCTGAAGGATGAAAAGAAGTTCCCTGGGTGAATTGAAGGATAGTGTTTTGGGCAGCAGTAAGATCAGCTATATGAGGAGAAAGAGGCGTAAGGACCTTCTGTCAGCCTACAATTCCCATCAGAAACTCAAAGCTGAAAACCATCTTTGAATGCCATTTTTAGACCAGTGACTTTTCAAGGATAGTTTATATATATATATATATATATATATATATATATATATATATATATGTATATATTTAAGCAAGGATAGAAATTAATCAAGAAGGTTGAATTGTCCTTGGGAATTCAGGCAGAGAGGAAGCGACTCCAACATGAGATCGACCTTCAGTTTCCTCTGCAGATCTACAAGGCAGATGCATTTACTGATCTCCTACAGGGACATGAGAACTGAACTGGTCATTGCTGTTAATGCCTCATGAGTGACTTCCTTATTTTCATTTCTGGTTCCAATTGAATATCATGTTAAGACAAAGGCACCGATTCTTGAATATAGTAACCTCTCACCATGAAAACAGTATTTATCTACACCAACCTCCCTGGCAAGCCTAAACCTGTGCATCATAATACCGACTAATAAGGTTTTCTTTTTTTCTAATCCTGTGATGTATCGCACAGTGTTCTAAGCACTTTACTTGCATTAACCTGCATAATCCTCACAACACTCATAGGAGTCAGGTTCTGTTATTATCCTCATACATCACAGATGAGTAAACTGAAGGTTAGATACCTTGTATAAGATCACATAGCTGGTGAATGGGAGAGCTAGGATTTGAAGCCAGGCAGGCAAGTTTTAGACCCCACGTGCCTAATCACTCCCTATGGTGTAGTGCACAGAAGAGATACTTGCATGATACCAAATATGCTGGTGGATAGCAAGCTGACAGGAAATAATTACAATCATAAAATGTAAATGAAGCATTCCAAGGATATTTTAAAAGTTCAGTTGCAAAGTACCATTTAGTAGTAAACGGCTATGAGACTCTAACAAAATATATTCCCTCGGAGCAGCCTTGAAAAGTGAGATGACTGTTTTTGGGCAAGTGTTCGGGAATTAAAATTATCCTGCAAAGCAGTATGAAATCATTGGCATATCATCTGAGTACGTGCATTCCAAGATCAGTAACTGAGACAGGAGTCCCCTAGAAGAGCTTTGAGAATTACTTAGGAGGTAAAATTGACAGGAAACAGTGACTGATGGATGTATAGACTGAGATAAAATGTACTGTCAAAGTTGATACCAAGGTTTCTGACTTGAGCAACTGGGTGATGATTGAAGTGCTCACTGAGACTTAGAACACAGGAGGAGTTCCAGATATGGTTGGAAAGGTAAGTTTGCTTTTAGTGTGTTGACTTTGAGATGTCTGTGAGGCATACAAGTGGAGATGGCCAGTTGAATACGTGTGTCTAAGACTCAAGATATAGATATGGGCTAAATAGATCCATCAGGGACTTGTCAATATAAAGATAGTAATGAATTGCAAATGAATGAACGAGATCCCCTGAAGGAGTGTGCTCAACGAAAGAAACAGGAGTAATAGGACAGAAACAATATTTGAGGAATGTGAAGATGTGAAAAGTTTTGAAAAAGTGAAAAAAAAATGGCCAGAGAGGTGAGAGGAAAACTAGTGAAGTATAACGGCCTAGAAATCAGGGGAAGAGAGATTTATTTTGTCAGATATATTTCGGAAACATAGTACTTTGTAGAAATCTAATGCTGTGGCTAACAATTTCTCTATGGAATATAAAGTATGTTCATGGCCTTACCAAACCATAAAGCCAAATCTAGATATTGTTTAGTGGCCAATATAGAGCTCTTTCTGTCCAGTTCTTATCAGAAATCAATATGAGAGAGAGATTATAAAGCATAGCTGCACACTGTTTTCCAGATTTCTCTTTGAAGATGTGATAATAGTGTTATCATTGAAAACTTGTGGAATTTCTTCAGCTCTCTATTTTTTGAGAAGTCCATCTATACCTGGAAGAGATTATGCACAAAGGAAAAACTATTGTATAGATTATAGATAGTACTTACCTTTTTTTCTTCAAAATTGTATTTAAAGTTTTTGTTAGTCTTTATAATCTTGAAAAGAATCTTTGATAACTGTACAGAGGCTGTTCTCACCAGTGCCATCACCTGTCACTTCAGGATGTCAGCAGGATGACACCTCTTTTTAAAGTTCTTTCTCTTCCTCACAACTCTGAAAGAGAAGTGGCAACTTCTTCGAATATAAGTGTTTACTTTAGTTTAGATTCTCTGTGCTCTATCCTTACAGGGCTTTATTAATACATTAATCAATGTATGTATTTATTTGTTCAGTTAACATTTACCAAGTGTATGATGTTTCAGGAATTGTGCTTGAGCTAAAGACACAGAGAAGAACAAAACAGGAACCGTCGCTGCACTCATGGAGAATGGCAAAATCTGTGACAAGAAAAGAGCTGCCATATCACAATGTGTTTCTGTCTCACCAACACTTATAATTGATACCCTGAGAGATAAAAGCATTGCACAATGTTTTTATAACTTATCTAGATTTAGAATGAGTACCTTAGGATAGTACATATCCCCCATAAATATTGTAGTCTTGGCTTTGGTAATAGTCCCCATCCACGCCTTAGCTCCCGACATCCCTTCAGCCTTGGTCTTTCTCCTCTACTTTTGGGACTAAGTTGAGTTACATTGCATGAACTGAATTGTCCTCTGCATTTTAATGTACTATATCCACATTCTCTCTCCTTGTTAGAAGAGTAATGGGAATAGAGGGAAAGCCAGACAAGTGTCTAAAGACAGGATTGGTTTCTTTGGGTTCAAAACTAAAGTAAAGAATTACTATATAAAGCGCAAAAAAGTCCAAAGAGGCAACTGAGCAAATTACAGACAACTAGTGAACTCCAGGGTTTAAATCCTTGGCAAAGCAACCAGAAGTTTCAAATCTGGAATTCAAGTCTAGTAAGATCAGTCTGAGAACAGAGCAAGGATTAGTTCAGGATGGAAACCGAACTATTTGTGTAAGAACAAGAGAATACTCAGAGCTCGCCTTTTGCACTAGCTGATGTATGGTGAATGGAATATATAACAGGCTGACTTAAAGTACCAGGAATCCGGTAGGGAAATTAAGATGTTGACCATGCATTTATGCTTTGTTTTTCCTCAGTGTCTTTATGTTAGTGTTATATTACTGATAGCTAGTGTTGGCAATGTCATCCATTCACTGCCTCTGTAGCTACTGATTTATGCAATGCATACATATTTACCAGTAATTCTGATAGTTGTAAATAAGGACATTGTTCTGTGGTGGGGTTGAAGAGGAATCCCTCAATACGGTTATGTAGGTTGTGCAGTGAAACATTCAATAGATGTGAATGATGCTCTCTCTAGTTGAGTGATGTCCTGGTCCTGATGTTGGTGACATTTTGTCATACGGCTTCTTGTAGTTGCTCTGAATTTTTCAGAGTCTTCCATTTAGCTATTTAGGAGAGAAAAAAAAATACTAGCTTCTTCTTTAAGAAACCTATTGCTTCCCTCTTTTCATTATTCACTTTGTTTCCTGGTATGCATACAAATTAATGTGTTTCTTTCTATCCTCCGTACTTTAAAAGACTGTTCATAGTTTTGTAATGTTTAAATAGCAAAAACGATAACACTTATACTCATACACACTATATTTAATGGTTTATTTAAGAAGTAGACAATAGTTGATTATTCAAACAGGTTATAATGTATGCTTGTTATCAAAAGAAAGCATTTTGGGGGATATAATTTCTTAAAATTATGTCAGAACACAAAAATAGGAATAGTCAAAAATATTTTAATATAGTTAGATCCTAACAAATTTGTTTTTACAAAGTTGTACAATAGTATACCTTTTCACTTGTAATTGGCTTCACTTTGTACAGCCCAACTAGGATATTTAATTCTGATATGATGTATCAATTCTCCTCATATTTAATTTCCATTTAATATTGCCTTTAATTTATAATTCAAGTTTTACTTTAAAAATTCTTGGATGTGAATAAAGATTTTGTCTTCCCTATCTTTTTTTTTTTTCAGGGAGAGATTTGCCCTGAGCTAACATCTGTTGCCAATCTCAATCTTTTTTTTTTTCCCCTCCCTGAAGCCCCGTTACATGGTTGTATTTCCTACTTGTAAGTTATTCTAGTTCTTCTATGTGGGATGCCACCACAGCATGGCTACTGACAGATGGGTGGTGTGATTCTGCGACCAGGAAGTGAACCGTGGCCACCTAAGCAGTGAGCGCTGAACTTTAACCTCCAGGCCATGAGGGCTGGCTCCTCTGTATTTTTCAATAGTTTTCACAGACACGTTTACCTGGATTATCTTTATTGTAAGGGTGAAATTAAGAGCAAAAGAAGGGAACAATGGAAAATCAGTATTATATTTGTGTATTAGAATCAAAGCAGGCCACAAGTTTGAGCTAAGAAAATGATTGTAAAATCAGATTTTAAGAATATGGACTTTGAAGACAACTGTTGCTTTTGTCAGCTTATCTCTGTATACCTGAAATAGCATATCAGCCAACCACCATGTTGGAAGTATAGCTCTCTCCTGTCTACGATGTGTGATCAGCCAAATAAATGGAGAGGTGACTTAATCATATTCTAAACATTCCAGGTTTCCATTAACAAAGTTACAGTTACCTGGAGGGCAGATAGTGTGGCAATTGATATAGACTCAGAGAATCTACAGAAAAAAAAATTGTTTTAATTGAGATGGATTTAGATTTGGAGCACCACAACTAAATTTCATTTTGTTTTATTCAGATAAAATTGAATCTTCTTACTAGATTTCTAACATCTGCATTACAATAGTTTTGGCAACACAGTAAGATGAAAGCAGCAAATAAGACTGGTTTTTGAAAACACATCATTTAATGGAATTGTTTCATTTTCCAATTCTCTTTGGTATGCATTGAAATGTGATTTTTCAAGGCCTGTGCAATGAAGGAGAAGGGTCCCCCTCTTGAAATTCTCATAGGTCCATTCTTCCTTTGCCATATCTCTGATAGTCAATATCCTTCCTGCCCAATGATTCTCTGCTTTCAAATAAATAAAAATTCTATTATTTCAGAAAGTAGTCCCTTTTCCCAAATCTCATTCATTTAGAGACATTCTTTCATCTGTGATTTTCCTTACATTTTTAATCTACTGTTATTTTTAGTCAAATAGAATGTTTTCCTTGGAATATTAACAATTAAAGATAATTTAGTTTGTTTTTATGACCACTTAACTCTTAGTTTGAGTCATAAAGTTTTTTTCTGAGGTTTATTGGGTAGGTTATATATTGTGTATAATGTATCTCTCTTGGAAACATTAATAACTTTGGAAACTGAAATACAGCAATGGTTTAATATATCTTTACGCTCTTCTCAAGCCATCTGACTTGAAACCTTGAGAACAAGTATGAGATTTCCCCAAAAGAAAAGTAACATTTAGTTAGGTTAAGTGTCAAATTGCTAGCTTACGCTGTATAAAAGTCAATATGTACCAAGTCATAATAGTGAATTTCATCTACAGTGCTAGGAGGTTGTTGAACTCAATTACAGAAATGTGCAGAGCTCTATTTGATGTGTGACGAGGTTAGGAGACCACAATCAATTAAAAAGAACACATGTATATCCTGTTCTGGGGAAACTGTTGTTATAGTATCCTTGTTCAGTTTCTGCTTTTTTCTCTGACTTTTCCTCTGAACAGAAGAGAACAAAGGGTTTAATAATTCCCCAGTTTCATGTGGAATTGTTTTGTCTGCAATATCTAATAGGAAGACGTGAGATTGTTGTTTTACTTGAATGAAGCCTCAGGCAGCTACAATTAAACATGCTATAACTTTTATTCTTGTAGCAAAACCGTTTGAAAATGGACAATATTTGGACATTTATGGAATTACAAGGGACCAGGCTGGAGAATATGAATGCAGTGCGGAAAATGATGTGTCATTCCCAGACGTGAAAAAAGTCAAAATTGTCGTAAACTGTAAGTCCCGTCACCTTTTATCAACGTAACTTCAGAGAAAAGAGAAAACATCTGAAAAATTCTGTCTGAAATTTGTGTGGCTGTTTTTTAAGCGGTGGTTTATTGATAAAGACCACCTACTGACAACGAAAATGTGTATATGTTAGAATAGTGTTCAACTGTTTTATGTAACATCAGTTGTCCCAAGTAATCCCACGGAAATTCAGTATGATGTACAGATGGAAATGTTTCCAATAGCATCCTACTCCCTGGCATTCTAAGCTATGGTATCCTTATCTCAAAAGCACTGTAGACACATGATGTTTTCTTCATTCTCATGGGTTTCACCTGGAGTGTATTCCCACTAAATTTAAGTGTGAAGTTCCCAGTCAAACCTGATGGAAATGAAGTGTGCTATTCTGCACTCATAGATGAGATCAGTTGCTGTGATGCTCCTTTTACTTGGTCATTTAACCATATTTAATTTGGAAAATATTGAGAAAATGAAGAAATAATTTTCCCTGAGCGTCGTTATTAAAAAGTTAGTATATTAAGAGAACTGCAGAACCATTAATGACATTATGTTACACCCTTTCTCTAAATGCATCCCAAACACTGATGTAAGATATGTTTTCATTAACATCCTATTTTACATCTTGTGATCTCAATAGCAATGACTGCAGTAGTCTGTACTTTTCAAAAATATCCCTTAGTCTTTCAAAAATTTTCACATTGTTTATCTTATCCAAATAAAATACTTTTGGGATAATAATATTTTACCAAAAGTGTTTATAAGCTACAGCTTCTAATTTTTTTGGTTCCATTTATACATCTTTGTATATATGGCCATTGTTAATAATGCATATGTAGTATTATCCCATAGATCAGAAGAAATTGTTCCAAACAGATCCCCAAATGCTAAAACTAAGCAGTTTTCTCACATTACTATGAATCTTTCAGTTTCACGGCCAAAAAAAAAATAACTATCAGAACACTCCTGGCAGTTGAGGGTCTGCCAGGGCAAGTCGCTGCCGTCCACTAACATTTATCAGTGACTAATTTATACATCTGGGGTTGAACTATCTATGAGACTGAGCAGATGTGCAGAGTACCAGATCAGGAGGCAGTTTCTGGAGCAGAGTTTCTCATATAGTGTTTTGGATATAAACTTCAGCAGATTCACCCACGAAGCTTATTGAAAATGGGAGATTTCTGTGCTGCACGTCAGCCCTATTGAATCAAAATCCTTGAGGTATATGGCCTAGAAATATGCATTTTTGGTAAGTTTTCATTGATTCTCAGGACTCCTGATGCAGATGGTTCTGCTCATCCTTTGGAACTCTCTGAAATAAGCAAGTAAAAATTCCTGCTCATTTCATCATGAACCATCCGTATCTCAACATGAGTCTCCTGATTTTATTGTTGAGGGGCTTGGTAAGGGAGATGAAAAATCGGACAACTAAACAAGTGATTTTTTTAGCAGTGAGCACTAAGAAATGAAAAGGCAGTCAAACTGTCAATGAGCAAGGTGCCCAGCCTGGCAATGCTGCCCACTCTCAAACCCCAGACCCAGCAGCCCTAAGATGATGTCTCTGATGGGGTAGGCTTGAAAACTCAGCTGCTGTATGGATTCTCAGGAGCTCATACTCCACGTATAATCCACCCTTCCCTTTGTATTCACACACTCTTTTTTATCCTTTTTATCCCTCTGCCTTTAGTTCATTGTCATATTATTCAATCAGGTTCTATTTTTTCCTGGACAAGTGGGAGGGACCTTAGACTGAGAAAGGCCAAATAGGGAGGAAGCAACTTGGAGAGAAACTGAATTGGAAGAAAATTTAGATGACCAACCAAATGAGTCATCATCCGCAGGATCTGGATGGAGAAGAGAATCCATATATAAAGCAGAAAGACAGAAACTAGAGAAACAAGACGTCAAGAACTGTGAAGGATCTGCCACTTTCATGGATGCTGGCAGAAGACAGAGACAAAGGGCAGTATATTAGTCATAGCAAGAGCAGTAGCCAGAGTATTGTCATTTTCCTGCATCAGTTCCCCAAGCCCCAATTACTGCAGGGTGATACGAGGAGGGCTAAGTGACATCTACACACACAGTGCATTTATGTCATAACTGAGGCTCCCTGAGCTTAAGAAACTCAATTTTTTTAATAATGGCAGCAAGCAAACTTGCCCTTGGCTGCAAGGGGAGAAATTATCTTTATTATTCTGGACTGTAAACAAACTTGCCCTTTGCTCCATAGGGAGAACCACTTCTTCTGTCTTCCAAGACTGTTCGCTATACAAACATTTTTCAAAAAGATGGTGAGAAACAAAAGCTGTCAGTGCCTCTGCTCGCAAAGATATGCAGAAACACAACAGACCCATGGAGAACTGTCTTCCAACACAGGATGGGAGCAGGGAAGTTTGAAGCACAGCTTAGAGACATCCCATCAGCTGAGAAGGGGGCTTCAGGGCCTTTTGTAGGGTGTCAGACATCTAAGAATAAGTAGGAAGGAAGACTTTGTTACTAACTTTAACTTAAGAAGGGAAATAGGAAGGAAAAAGGGGAAAGTAAAAAAAAAAAATGGAGGTACTTTTAAAATCATAACACAGACTATCTTTTTTGAGAACTAATTTCAAAGTACAGTCATAAGTGAAAATATTGGTTTCAACACAATATTAACATAGCTCACATTTAAAAGATGGACCTAGGAGGATTTTTGCAGTTATTTTAAAAAATGATTTTGTTTTCTACTCCTCCCCAAATTATACCTTTGATATTTTCTATTTTCTTAAATGTTCTGTGAAGAATTACGTTTAATACTGATTGAAGAATCACATTCACGTCTTTTGAATCAGTATTTTATGTAAAAGATGAGTTTTGCTCAGACTTCTGGTCAAGACGTAAATTCTGCCTTAGGCCGGAATAGTTATGTCACACATATACCAGTGAAATCTAAGCTGTTTAGATATGTGAGTGTGAGTATGTGTGTATATGTTCCTGGTTATGAGGAAGTGTGGAAAGTGTTAATTTTGTGAATTTGGCCCTTTAAAACTCAAAAATTGAGCACTCTCTATAGATTTTACTGGGCTGATTTCCCAAAGGAAATTAGCCAAAGCTTACTGAACAAACTTTAGTTTGTCAAATCCCCAAATTGAGTACAATGGTCCATGTCATTGGCATGGAACCGCACATCCCCTGAGGACCAGAAGATTCCCTGAAGATAGAATCGTGCCAGGTTCAAGGCGGCCTTTCTTTTCATTGTTATTAATCAATAGTGATGGTGCATATAGAATTGCAGTAACTTTATGAGTTATAATTTCAAGAGAAACTGTCCCATTTCCCAAATGGGGTTCAAGATGAAATGTGATAAATTTTCATAAGCTCTGGTAGATTCAGTTATACAGTAAGTCAACTTGAGGAGACTTAGGTTCCCCATCAGTTAGAAATGTTTAATGTTTTAATATTCATCTACCACATCACCATATTCACTATATAAATATATATATATGTATAAAATACATACCATACATAACATCATATTTGACACATGCTTTGTACTTACAGCACTTTGTTGTGGATTTCTATTCAATTTTATTCATCAGCAGTTTAGTGAAATGATTGGTATAATTGACTTATTTTATATAGTTTGGGCTAGTTGGTTGAATAAATCAGTTTATTTGAGTTATTTACAGGAAGTTTTGCTACAGGTAGGAAGAAATTTGTAGGCTAGTTAGATTCTATGCGAGGGCTTCTTTCTTAGTAGGGAGATTTTGTAGGTGATTATTCTTGTCTTTATCTGTACTTACTTTTATTATTTTATATATATATATAAATTTCTTTATATAAGTATACACACATACCTACCCTCATATATAAATATATATATATTTCTTGTCAAATTGAAAAACAAACTAAAATAATTAAAAGGAATCATGACAGTTATCATAACCAAAACTTGAGAAATTAATACACATACATAAACGTAACAAGAGAGAAAAAAATTTGAGGCCAGTTGATTAGGTAAGCCAGAGGGAGCCAGTGGATTAGAGTTGGACAGATTCTCTGTTTTTTTTGCATTTGTATTCCATCCATAGAAGTGGCCTAGAGGATACCAGTCTCATAATTTTTATAGTTAATTAGAAAATGGAAGAATGAATGAGTTCCAGACAGCCCATGGGTTCAACTGAATTGAGAAAAACAGGAACCCATGAAGGTCTCATTAGGAAAGGAGAAACCAGAGTCTAGAAAATCAGCAAAGTTGACTCACTGAAAGAAAAATCTAGAATTTGGAAAATTTAGAAAGTATCATAGGCTAAGCAAGTAATGTAGATGTCTATAGGGAGGTAGAACCCAGAATCAGCTGAGCCTGCAAGACCTAGCCCTTCAAAATGAACCCTGCCAGTAAAAGGCAGGGGGTTCTCAGAGCTGATGACAGAGGCTGTCTGCTCTCCACCGATTTATATGTATTCTTCCAGTGAGGAGTAACTGTTTTGGAAACGTAGGCCTTATAGTCAGATATAACTTATTTGAACTGCTGTTGTGTAATTTACTGGGCTTTGAGACCTTGGGGAACCACTTTACCTCTCTGAGTCCAATTCTGTAAATTTAGGGCAATAATGCATAATTTTCAGGATTTCGGTAAGGATTAAATGAGATGATACATATAGCATCTATGATAGTGCCTGGCTCACTGTAGGTAACTGAAAAAAATCTCTCTCTCCCAGGACAATAAGTAAATGGTATGTTGACTAATGTACTTCCAATACCATATTTTTAACCAATTATTTCAGGTGGATTCAATACAGATAACCTGACATTTATATAGTGCTTCAAGCCAGAGATTGGAAGCACTAATTCTATTTATTTTAAAGATAAGAAAATTGAGGTTCAAAGAGATTAAAACAATTAATAGTGTTCTTGATTTTCAAGAACAAAACAGACGTGAATAAAGGAAGTTATGAATTAACCAGATAAAATATAGAGTCAACTAGATTAAGGTAAAAAAATGTGTAGACATTATTTCCATTTTCAGTCATGACAGTCAGATTGATTGATTTATATATTTTGCACACAAAATTTCCAGTAAAATAGAATTGAGTAATTCTTCCTGTAGTCAAACAGTAAAGATGTTTTTGGATGCACCATGAACTAAGTTTTTATCCAATAAATCATAAGCATATATTTGTGCGTTATTTTGCATCTGATACATATTCATTTATGCAAATATGTACTTTATCTTCCAAAATAACTAGCTCCAAACGTGCGGAATAGAATGTACCAATTAGTATAACTTAGTACAATTGTATCAAAGCCTGGAATGAGGAGCCACTGGGGAGAGGGAGGAGGGGAAGGATTCCAGGGAAATGACCAGTTTTCTTAGGTTATTCATAAAGTTTTCTCCAAAACCTTGAGCGAGGTAGGCAGACATTTCAGACTTAATACAAGAAGAAATTGCAGATGACATGTATGTAGCACCTTAAATAAGGAGAAAATCCTAGTATTCAGAGGTGGAATGGAGCAAAGATACTATCATGGAACCAGAAGATAAATGAGTGTTAATGTGAATTCATAATTATCACCTTAGCTTTTATTTCTGGCTCCATTTTATGCCTCTACCTTTCTTTTCCATTTACCTCATCTTTCACAACTGCTTATAATTTAGGCTACTCTCCTTTATTTTGTATTTCCTTATAAGATAATTAACACTTATTTGGAACAAGGCATAAACAACACATATTGTCTTCTAAATAAAGTACTTTTTTGTATGCCATGTCTAGAGTAATAATGAAGCACTTCAGTAAATCTACAGTGATATGTATTTACCTCTTTACTTACTGCTTACCATGAGACTATCAAGGTCTTGGGGCCTGGAATACTGTCTTCAAGAATTTCACCATCTAGGAAACGAAAAAGACAAAGAAACACACAGTTATAGTACAGTGTGGCAAGTGCTTTGATAAACCAATCATAAGGTGCTATGAGGCACCAAACACAGCCTTGGGGTATTATGGAAGGCTTCTAAGAGACCTTGACCCTGAGGATATCTGAAGGACAAAAGTGAATTTGACAGATTTTTTTTTGAAAAAAGGAAAGAGCGGTCTCTCAAACAGAAGCATCAGCCTTTGCTTAGTCCCATAGGAGTCGGGGGACAAGGCACTGCTTGATCTGTCCAGCTGCAGTCAGCTGGAGGAGACCAGAAAGGGAAACAGGAAGGAGGGTGGGTAAACGGAGGAAGGTGGGGCCAGAGTCTAAGGGAGATCATGAATTTTCATAGGCAGACATGAATCTAGCATTTCACAATCAAAGAAGAATAACTTTGAGATGATAGAACTATTCAGAGATACGTCTGAATATTAAAGAAATGTATTTAAATATTTTTATTTCCTATATCCATGGAGTACACGTTGGAGATTTCTGTTTTGTCAAGGCAAGGGCAAAGGAAAGGATTAAAATGATCATATTGGGAACAACAACTCCAGCTAAAAGAGTTATGAGGAACTAAGAAATTTGAAGGAAAATCCCAACAGCTATTGAACATTGAATATTAGAAACATATAGATAATCACCCAGAAAACATTTCTAAGTAAAACATTTCCCTTCAATACAACAGCAAAGAATCTAAGAATTAAATGTTTTCATTTCACCTTGGGACTTTCATAGTATAAAAAGTTCAGATTTAATTCTATGGTTTATGTAATACCTCAGTTGAAGTAGAACTGTGTTATTAAACAAGCAGTTAAGGAATACATGATTTCTTCTATTGAGGGAGTCATACTCGGTCCTTTGTTTTAAAGCTTAGCATACACTTCAATTAATAACTAGTGTGCCAAGACTATTTCTACTCAACGTCTGCTGCCCAATTTAACTTAAATGTATTCTCCCACACTTTTATCTAGGTTTTGGGAGGAGTTTTGGTGTTAACGGTCTACGAGTGGTCCTTTATCCTTTTGTTCATGGAAAATCAGAATGCATCTGTAGTCACCAAATGTACATATATTTATTCCTCTTTTTTTCTGAAAGTGAAAGATGAAAAAATTTCCTTGCTTTCATACATGAGCAATCCTTTTTGCTAGATGAGAGTCTGTTTATTTTGTTGTGTTTATAGTTCTTTCTAGGTTGACATTTATCATTTCAGAAAAAAAGATAGAAAGTAATAGGTATAATAGAGTTTGACCATCAGCTAGCAGTAAGAAAGCAATTTCTAACAGGGTGGAAATGCTCTAGGTTGAAAATGATTCCATGCCAAACGGAAGAAAAGTGGCGGTCAGGAAACAAAGAACAAATAAATCTGTCCCCCACTTGTCTGTGTGCTTCTCTGCTGGTGTTCTCTGGATTCATGCTCGTAAGAGGCTGAAGGATCAAATGCTGAAAACTGCAGGCTGACTTCCTCTGAACATATTCCTCAAACTGATCTTGAAAGTTCAAACCTTTCGCAAACATGCATATTCAATGTCCAACTTTATCAGCATATTCACAGTAAGCAGGTATACCAAGAAAAATAATTTGTGGATTTGAATTATTTTTAACTGAACACTTAAGAGCCATTCATAGAATGGGAGCAACACTGAATTAACCTTCTTGGGTCTTTTCCATATCATCATGATTAAACTTCAAAGGAATTGTCAGTATTTTTATCTATGCTATTGCACATATATGTGTGTTTTGTATACATGCATGTGTGGGTGTGTGTGTGAAAGAAGTGAATGTGGAGCAATTAGGGGAAAACTGCAATAGAAATACTATAAATAAAGGCAGGATGTAGAAGAGTTGTGGGAGATAAGTTTGGAACAAAAGGGACCCAATGTGGGGAAGCTTCTTTTGTACTTTCGAACTTACTTCGCCTGTCCTCGCTCGCGCCTTCCTTTATCTTTGTATTCATTCTTTCATTCTCTCTTTCTTGCTCATCATCATTAGTACATTACTACTCTTTTCTCATCATCTTTTTTGTTGTTTCCTCCCTTCCCCTTCCTCTTATTTCTACACACATGTGTAAATACTAAACCAATTTTTGAAAGACATATAATGAGAGTTAACAATGAATTTTATTGTTAACTTGGAAAATTTTTGAATAGACAGATTCCTTGTTAACTGTAACCACTCCCCATATATAGAGTTATTAAGTCTATATTATGTTTACTAATAAATGGTAAATTTTTTTGAAAATTTACTAGGTGATTATAGTAAACATGCATATTTGGAGATTACAAGATAATGAGTGTGATAGAGAAAAGCAGAAGATGTGTATTCTATTTTTAATTCAGCTACTGAACTAATTAGACAACTTTGGACAAAGAACTTAAACTTCTAGGTATTAATTCCTCCATTCATAAAATAAGGGAATCATCTCCGTGGACCGCCTAATTCTGAGATTCTGATGTGTTTCTCTGATCCATGTATCTAAGATTTTTAGGGACTGCAAGGATTCAACTCCCAGCAGGCAGGAAGCAAAGGTTTAAAGCAACTGTCTGGTTTCAGTGTCAAATGATTCTAGATAATCTCACTCTTTTGCCTTGTGAATTCTTTGAGAAGTTTTTAAGGATGATAATTTTGTTCTCTCATGGATTGTTGACAAATTTGAGTAAAGTTTTTTGTTTTTTCTTTAAAAGTATAACTTCATGGAAAGAATAAGTACAACAATGGAGCAATAAGTTTCAGAGAATTTGAAAGTAGGGATGCTGTCTATGCAGTGGAGTGTGACAGAGGGTAACAAAACAGGATTTGGAATCAGATAAACATGATGTCTAACCCAAACTCAGTCACTTATTAACTATGGAGTATTGGGGAAGAAAGCCTCTCAGGGGCTCGGTTTCCTTACTTAAAAAACTGGAGCTAACTATACCCACCATGAAGATTTCTTCTGAGGATTAAGTGTCACATTATACGTACAACGGAGTGACTAGCACAAGGCAAACGACTGTCCATACCATATGTATGCGCACACAGCATTCACCACGTGACCCTGTTTGTTTATATGCCATCTTCCTCTGTAGTCTGTGAGCTCTTTGAAGAGGGAGGCCCCTCTGCCTCCCCTTCGTGCTTCAGGCCATGTGCACCATGGTCATGAGGACAGGCTGTGGAGCTGGTCACCCTGGCTTTGTATCTGGCTTTGCTGTTTACCACTATGTGAACTTGGTCAAATTATTGAGCTTTGTGTGTGTCAGTTTCTTCAACTACTCAGTGCGGGGTATGAGAATTAACTCAGTTAACACATAAAAAGGCTTAGTGTGCATTATTATTACTCCAAATACCTAGCACAGTGTATGGTAATAAATGTCTACTGGTTGAATAAATAAATAAATGTAAAATAAGTGCTCTTGGAATTTGACAGTTGGTGATGATTGTAAAATCACCCAAATTCCTTCTTCTTATGAAAGTTTGCATTCAGGTTCAGATAGCTTTGGAAATTAGATCATAGAGTTCACAGAAGTACTCGGAATGGAATCCTGAAATCTTGATTCTAGGTCTGAGGCTATTTCATTATACCAGCCTGCCTCTGTGTAAATCAAAAATAGAATTTAATTATTTTCCGTAAACTGTGTAAACTCCAGAGACTTTTAGGAAGATAGTGTGGTCTGAAGGGTAAGGAGACAGGATCACTGTGTGTAATGAGGGGAAGATTTGAGTAACCAGAATATGCACAGGTGCTAGCTGTCAGAATGGCTGACACTGAAATTAAGTGAAGAATCAAGAAAATTAGAATTCGCAGTGAATAGATAAAACAACCACGATAAATAATCCTTGGGAATGATGCTCACTCAAAATAGGTTTGTTCACATGTTGTCTGAAATAAGAGCTTTTGTTTAAGAGGGAACATATGAAGTCTCAGCATCATGTGGCCGCTGCTACTCAGTAAACTTAACAGCAGTGCAAAAAACCAAACAAATAAAAACAAAACCAAAGACCAAAAAATGCCTGCTGGGCTGGGGGCATTGAACAGTTATGGTTTTCATAGATACAATGAATGATGGTAAGATACTATTTAGAATGCTCTGTGTGTGTTCTGTGTTTAAGATTTACTACTCTGCTCTTATTGCCATGAGGTCATAGTTCATTCAGTTTGTCATATCTTATGGCCACTCCCCAGTTGTTTCAGAGTTCGAGTTAGGAATTTGGATAAAATTTCCAAGATTTAAATAATATAATGAGATGCATTAGCTTACTGCATATTAAATTTTTTTCTGCAATAAATCATACTTTGACCTAGTCTAAGCAAATCAGTGTTCTGTAGCCTAGCACAGATGTTGAGAGTGTTCCCGCATTTAGTGCCACCAGCTAGAGTACATTTACATGACAGGATGGAGGAGGTGTGTCAGTAATTTGCTGAAGTTCACACATGCTACATTTGCTAATGCTGTCTCACACTTGTGAGCGTATTCATTTGGCAGACCCTTCTGTTTTTCTCTGGGGACGTCAAAAGGACTTTGAAGCTCAGTGCAATTCACGTGCAGATCCAGTCTTTGCTAAAGCCTCTTGTGAGCTGTCCCGCACAGCCCAACAGGCAATAGATGAATCTGATAATGTGTGAATTCTTTAGGAGTCAAGTTGTATAACTCCGACGGAGTCCAGAATCCTGATAGAATTTTCTAGATAATTCAATGTGGTAGAGATTCAAGTTGTTTCTCAAAATCTATCTTTATCTCTTTCTTGCCCCCACTGCTGGGACTACAGTTTCTAGCCCGTTTAGGGGTTAGTTTTGGCCCTGTGACTGAGTTCCAGTGAATGAAAGGTGAGCAGAAATGACGTCGGCCACTTCCAGGCTTGGCCTATAAAAACTTCCCATGCACACTTCTAGTTTGTTTCCCTTCTGGCTAACTGGGTTAGTAATCTCCAGGGTGACCTTGAAAGCTAAATGTTGAAGAGAACAAAGCTACCATTATCTGGAGCCCTGAGTGATTGTACCGTGAATAATCCTACCCCCCAACCTAATCTCACTCCTAACCTTTCACTGATCTGGAACATAATAGACTAGTAGGTTAGCGAGAACTAACCTTGTTTTTCATTGACTCATTGCATGTTCATATCTGTTTGCTACCATCGCTTAGCCTCTCCTGACTAATACAATATGGCTCAAATCCTCTGTGTAGAGTAAAAATTTTTATCTCGTATCTTTCTTTAAAAATCTAGTCCAGAAGCAATGATGAAAATTTCCTGAGAAGAATAAGGAGATAATGGATCTCTCTTTCCTCCAAGGTGAAGAATAGCCTACTGGATTTATATTTGCAAATTTTGTCAACCATGGTGAAAAAAACTAATCTATGAATATCATGCCTTTGAGGTTCCATATGATTTTGCTCAAAAATCAAATTGGATTCAAAATTGCATCTGGTCATCAACCTCTGACATAAACTTTCCTGACAAAATATGACTTGAAGACAGAAAAAGGAACAGTGATTGCAAAACCTCCAAAACCTACAACTGACCCAAAGCCAGTATTCGGAAGAAATTTCCACAAAGTGAAAGGCTAAGGGAGTTAGAATACAACAAAAACACAATGTTATACCTACCTTAGCCTCATGGAAGAAACAGCCTTGCCTTCCTGAAAGAAAATGGAGAACTTTATTTCTCTCTCTGAGCTTCTGTTTATTGGCTCAGAAACTTCCAGACTGTACCAAAGACAAAGCTGCACAATCTCCCCTCTGTTTGCAGCTTTTGAAGGCAGTCAAAGAATTATTCCCTTCCTTTCACTCTGCCCTCCTTTATCCACTGGTCCATTGTGTTTCATGGGGTATTTTTTCACAATTTAAAACTTCATATATGGGAAGAAAAATATCAGAAGAGTACTGGAACAAGACCGTGTTGGGGATTGTAGCTTTCCATTGGTTCCAAGCATTAGAGAGTCAGGGCCGAGCAGTAGGAGAGCAACTCAAGTGGAGCCTGTCAATTGTATGAATACATTCTGCTAGACACGGGAAAGGGGAGATGACTGCGACCATGAACATGCTCTGCCCTTTGGCCTCAGAAATGCATCCAGGCAGCAATCAGGAGACAGTGAGTGGGGTATTTACAAACTACATACCTATGTGCTGAGAAGCATCAGGTCAAATCAGAACTCCACACAGTAAGAGATAAAGGAGTAGAGGGATCTAAGCAAACATGAAAAATATACACTAGAACAAGAAAAAAAGAGCACCTTTAAAGAAAACTTGAAGATGAATATATTATTTAAAGATTAGCTATGACAAAAGGGAGGAAATGTTAGAAAACTTTTTAAATATACTTAATATGAAACAAAAAGACATTTCCTCCACCAAAGTGATATTGCAAAACCATGAAGAGAGAATAGGCTGAGATAAAGGGACAGAAGGAAAAACAATGAGGTGCATTATAAAGATGAGCAGTTGTGACTCAAAGAAAGCTGGTGACCTGTTACTTCCTTCCATCAACCATACTGGATGTGTAGAAAAGCCTCTCCCAGTATAAAAACTCCTAAAATTGCTAGAAGCTACATAGAACATGAAAGTATGTCTGTTACAGCATGGCTAAGCTTGTGGCAATATAAGAAAAACAAATTGGAAGCTTAAAACTACCAAAAACTGCTATTCCTTTGGGCAAGGGGCCCTGATCAGCTATTCCCTGGAAGTGTGGAATCTGGTTTTAACTTGACAGTCTTGGGAGGCTGTAGACAAAAGCTGGGCCCCTTTTGGTATGGGATTTCACATTATTGACACTCCCTTGTCATAAAGATGGGGCAAGGAAAGGGTGACACACTCAGGGGTGAAACACAACACAAACAAAAGCTCATCCTGCTATGCCTATCCCCATCTTGCTGCAGGGTGATGGGGCAAGGGAGGAGGTTAAAGGAAAGAAAACTATTCTCTGAGATTCTCGATCACAAGTTCACTTATATAGATTCGGGGCTGGATTAACACTCCCTGTAGAGAAACACCAGGGAGAAAATTTAAAGTGGTTCCAGGGTGACTGGCTGCTTGGATGCCTGGCAGAAGTAAAAACAGTATTCTCTGTAGAAAACATTTTCAACACAGGCCTCAAGAATTTTCCATAAGTGGTGTTCAAGAAACACGTGTTCTGAATCAAAAATATAGTGCACAAAAGAGAAGGCAAGCCACCAGCGGAAAAACAAACAAACTGCAAAATAGTATAGAAATATTGGAAATAGCCTGAATGAATATGAACAACATGTTAATCTGTTTAAAGAAATAAAAAAGGAGCTACAGTATGATGAAAGAATATGATACTATCCTAATTGATCAAATAATTTGTGTGTGTGTGTGTGTGTGTGTGAGGAAGACGGTCCCTGAGCTAACATCTGTGCCAGTCTTCCTCTACTTCGTGTATGGGATGCCATCACAGCATGGCTTGATGAGCAATGTATAGGTCCATGCCTGGGATCCGAACCTGTGAACCGCCAAAGTGGAGCATGCAAACTTAACCACTAGGCCACCAGGCTGGCCCTGATGATCAAACAAGTTTTTTAGAAATCTCTTACCAAGCTAGAAATACAGTTGGTCCTCCTTATCTGCAAGCTCTGCATCTGCAGATTCCACCAACCATGGATCAAAAGGCCTATGATGGTTGTGTCTGTACTGAACATGTACAGACTTTTCTTCCTGTCATTATTCCCTAATCAAGGCAGTATGTCAACTACTAACATAGGATTTACATATTAAGTATTAGAAATAGTCTAGAGATTATTTAAAGTATACAGGAGAATGTGTGTAGGTTGTATGCAAGCACTATGTTGCTTTATATAAGGGACTTGAACATCCACAGATTTTAGCCTCTGCATGGGTCTTGGAACCGATCCCCTGTGGAAACCAAGGGACGACTGTATATTTAGCTGACAAAGGGGATCTATAAAAAGATACAGCAAATGCCATACACGTGGATGAAAAGTAAATACATTTCCTTTAAAATCAGCTAAGACAAAGATGATCTCTTTCATTACTTTTCCTAACCAGGCCAGGACAATAAAACCAGGAAAAATTAGAGATAAATGTATTTGAAAAGCACAATTAAAACTGCCATTATTCCAAGATGATGTGATTGCCTATATATGAAATCCAGAAGGATTGACAGATAAATTAATAGAATAAATAAGATTTTATTATGATTAACAGCTATAAAACCAATATATCAAATTAAATTATATTACTATAAACCACCAGAAAGAGCAAGTCCAATCAAGAAAAATAATATTACTTAGACTATCAACAAAACATAAACATATTGAGGATAAATCTAACAAAATGTGCATATAAAGTTATTTAAATACAGTAAAGAAGATCTAATTAAATGGAGACATATAACATACTCAGTGATATTTTAGAAATGTTTTTACCCTCAAAACAAAATATAGATTCATTAGAATTCAAATTCAAATTCAGTTTTTTGTGAAACATAACAAACTAATTCTAAAATTTATATTGATAATATAAGAAATTTCTAACAAAAAAAATCAGATGGGCAATATACCCTACCAGATATAAAAGTGTGTTATCACTCTACGGCAATTAAAAATGTGATATCAGTGCAATAGACAACTATATGACTAGAGCACAACAGAGAGCTCCCAAATAGATCCATGCATATGCAGAATTCTAATATATGAAAAGAAGATATTGCAGATCAGTAGGGAAAAAATAAACCATTAAAACAAATGGTTTGGGAGCAATTAGTTTTCATAAATAGAAAACAAAAGGAAATGAAACTCTACCTCACAACATAAGCAAAATCATTTACAGATAAACTGAGAATGTAATTGTGAAAGGCAAGTATTAAAAACTTCTAAAAGACAACATAGGAGACCATCTTTCTGACCCTTTGGAAGGGAAACTTTCCTTAAATTAACTAAATAAGAAAATTAGAACTATGAAAACAGTGACATATATTATACCACATTAAAATTAACAACTTCTTTTATGAAAGAGAGCAAAAAGAAAAGCCACAAATTGGGAAAGGTATTGAAATACATAAAGCCAACAAAGATTAAATATACAGAAAATATAAAGAACATCAATTGAAAGGGATCATGAAATCTCATAATATATGAAAAAAATACATGTTAGAAATTTCACAGCAGAGAAAGTCTAATAGATCATGAACACAGGAAAAGATGTCTAATCCCATTTGTTATTAAGGAAATAGAAATTAAAACATAATCACTGTCTTTCACATGAACAGATTAACAACTTAAATGTCTTAAAATATCATATTTTTATGGGAATGTAGTACAAAAAGAACCCTCACATACTGTTGAGGACAATGCAAATTGAAACAATTACTTAGAAAAGCAATTTTATATCACCTAATAAAGTTGAACATGTGCATACCCTACACCCTGGCAATTTCTCTCTGATATATTCCCTGTGTATGTATGCACAGGCACCAGGGACATGCACAAGAATATTCACGAAGACATTCCAAATGTTCGTCAACACTAAATTGGGTATATGATAGACTTTTCTAGAGAAACTGAAATTAATATATAATATCTACATGAATCAGTCTGGATGAATCTCAAAAACATAATATAAGCTAAAGAAAAAGTATACAGAAAAATAAATGTAACATGAGATTGTTGATATAAGTTCAAAAATAAGCCAAACAAAACAATATATTATTTAGTGATGACTGAATAAGGGATAAAACTAAGAAGGAATGCTTCCAAAATATAGATGAAAATGACAAAGAAATGGAAACTCTGCAAGAGAAGATGAATGATTTGGAGAATCATGAACTCATATTTAACTTAACAGTTATGAGTGTTTCTAGAAAGAAACAAGAACAGCTAAAGAAGCAATATTCAAAGAAATAATTGAAGAAAACTTTTAAGAACTTAAAAAAGTCCTGGGGCCAGCCCCCTGGCCGAGCAGTTAAGTTCAAGCATTCTGCTTTGGCGGTCCAGGTTTTCACCAGTCTGGATCCTGGGCATGGACATGGCACCACTCATCAGGCCATGCTGAGGCGGCATCCCACATGTCACAACTAGAAGGACCCACAGCTAGAATATACAACTATGTAGTGGGGGGCTTTGGGGAGAAGAAGAAAAAAAAAAAAGATTGGCAACAGATGTTAGCTCAGGTGCCAATCTTTAAAAAGAAAAAAGAACTTAAAAAAGTCCTGAGTATACATGTCAGTATAGCTCACATACCTAGATATATCCTGTTAAATTTTTTTCAATCATATATATAACTGAAATATAAAATAGTTCAGTCTTTAAAAAAATTGTTCCTATAAAGAAGGTAAAGGAAAATCACACTTTCCTCAGATTTCTCCTCTACTGTACAAAATAACAACTGGTAATAGAAACATGCTCATAGAATTTAGAGAAACATATATTGTGATGTAAGAACCAACCATTAATGTGTGATAACAACAGGAAAGTATTATTGCTATGCAATATCTCAGCAAATATACTTTTCACAGGCCTGCCTAGCCTACAACTGATAGATTAACATTAGCAGCTTAATAATGGAATTACAATAAGATCAAAGTACTGACAATAGTCCTTAGACACCAGCTAAGTTCAGATGTAATTCCAAATAACTGATGTAAACAAGACTTCATAAAATCCTTCAAAAACATTTTACATTCAAGTCTACATATTACAAAATATAGGAATTGAATACAAAAAGCCTAAGTCAGAATATGTTCTTTAAACAAGAATTGACAGAGACATTGAGGAGAATGGAGAGTGGAGAGCAGAGTGGTTAGAGAGGCAGGAGGAAACACACAGGGAGGCAATGAAAACATGCTAAATGTTATCTTTCATTTGTTAGAGAAAATGGCATCATTTAATTGTTGAATAGTAATAATCCAAGAAACATGTTAAGTAATATTGTTAAGTGCTAAAAGTAAACACCAGTAAAATTACATTCAGGAAACATGAATGCAAATCTTTTCAGCATGGAGCAAAATGGGAAGGGAACTCCATGAAGCATAAAAATTTGAACTTACACACAAAAAGGAGAAAAGCAAATGAAAGCATTAGTTATAATAACTACTGTGGTTAATTGTCCTATTGAAAGAAAAATAACATTGGGTTTGTATTTTAAAGCAGAAGTGTTTATTGTATGTTAATATAGTAAACATGATATATTGCTTACATAAGGCAAATCTAAAGCAAAATAATGTAAAAAAAATTTAATTTAAAGAATAGATAAAGATTTGTTAAAGCAATTCAATGAAAAGAGGAGTAAAGATAATTTTAAAATATTAATTTTGAAGGAGCACAGTATGTAGCTTTCCTCATGAGTTTGGAACCAACTATGAGACTGATTCAAGAGGTTGACAAATGGAAAGCCTAGCCCTATCACCTACAGCACAGACAAGAATCCATGCATGAGTCCTTTAGACCATGGCTAATTCCTTCTTGCAACTGGACATTCAGATAACTCGCTCTTCTTCCATGAGAATGGAAAGACAAGCCAAGAGTATTATTGGAGCAAAAAACCCTCCACATAGAATTATGAAGCCAGAGAAATGGAAGTTCCTCCTTTAACAATCCATACTAGTAAAGAATATTTATAGGTCAAGTAATATGTAATACACACATTAGCATATTTATGTATGTGCGTATACAAATATGTATGTGTGTGTATGTGAGCATATGTATATATGTATGTATATACATATCTATATCAAGTGTTCTTAGAAAAAAGACATAGGAAATATTTACAACTTTACAAATACTTGGAGAAAGTTTTATTTAAAAGCACTCATTCTTTGCCAGATCAAGTAGAAATAAATAAGAAAATAAAGAATTTTAAAAGTAATGTTAGTGACATTGAATTGATACATATATTCAATTTTGCACCCTCAAAGAACAAACTATATTTTGGGACAGTCACAGAGTTTTTATAAATAATGTTTATCTAGCAGGCCACAAAAAAGTCTCAATAAATCCCCCAAAGCAGAAATTGTATGAGTCATATTTTCTGATCCAACTTTAATAACAAATGTTTCAAATCTTCAAAACCTAAGTGATTATCAATTATCAATGCTTTAGAGTGTGGCCATTCTGGAAATTGGTGGGGAAAGAGAGGTACTGAATTAAATTTTCCAAAAAATTTAAAAAAGAAAACAACAAATGTTTAAATCCCCAGACTACAATGACAAGATCCCAAACCTCTGAAAATTAAAAAAAAAAAAAAAAAAAAAACGAATCTTAACTTTTTTGGTGCCTATAGAAGAAATAGCAGGAGCAAGTATACTACATAGCAAAACAGTCCAGATTCAAAGGAAACTATACTCAGCAGAAACTTTGTAAGTTTAATAGCTTTTTATTTGGAAAAAAGGGAAGAGTGCTGGCAAATTAAGTAAATATTCATCCTGAGAAGTTAAAAAACAAACCCTGAGGGAGATTTTCCCTGTTAGAAGTATGACTGGTTCTACCTCTCAGCAACCCTCTGGACTGAAACAACTAGAATGCTGGATAAAAATTCCAAAGTATGTTTTAAAATGCATCACTGTAACTGAAGGAAAACAAAAATAAATGGTGAGCCCTAAAATTAATTTAGATGAGGACCACTAGGAAATAAGAAAGTATAAAGCTGTCTTTTTCCCTCAGAGTGTCTGCTAAACTGCTGAGACTTTGAATATCCCTTTTGATGACTATACAAGATTCACAGAGCAGAAGATAAAGGCCAGGGCCCATTAAAACTGTAGGAGACCCCTCCTGCATAAAGCTAAGATGCCCACAGGGCTAGCTCTGTGATATAAGCATGAGTGAGAAATACACTTCATCTCTCAAAAGGAGACACAAAGTTTCTTTCCTGTCACAAACCTAGGCCTAATCTCAGGGAGGAAAATTCCCTGAGAATCTTGTTTAAAATTTAAAAACTTCCTTAAAATATGAAAATTCTTGTTTATATCAGTTGTTTGGAATTATAGCTGAACTTAGCTGATGTCAAAGGACTATTGTCAGTACTTTAACTCACCCACAAATAATTTTGCAGCCATGTGTCAATTTTATTTAAAGGAATGTGGTTCATTGAATTTACTCTGGTCTAAAACAGGTGAAATCCACAGGAAACTGGCAAAAAACAAAAGCAAAACACAGAAACAAAAATCTTCTTTGGAGAAGTGCAACTTCATTCTAGGCCTCAAAAAATCTCTATATGTAAAGTGCCAAGTAAAATGAAAATCTCAGAGGCAAAAATCAAATAAGGGTTTACAATGAAACAATGAGACTTGAATAAGAATCAGCAAAAACAACAGACAAGAATAATAAACTTGCAAAAGCTTCAGATACAGGATTTCAGAAATATAATTTTAAAGAAATAAGAGTCAAGCTTGAATATGAGTAAAGAATAAGCAATTCTTAATAATAATCTCATAGAACGTCCAGATATGAAAATTAGAATAATTATGATTAAAAACTCTACAACCAGAAAAATGGATTGGATATAGCTGAAGAGAGAATTAGTGAATTGGAATAAAGATTTGAAAAAATTATATAGAAAGCTATTCAGAGAAACCAAGAGATAGAATTTAAGGTGATATGAAGAATAAAGTGTAAATGTCTAAAATATATAAAATATAACTCCATAAGGACAAGTTACAGAGAATGGGGAGATGGGCAATAGCAATATTCAAAGAACAAAACAAAACAAAACCAAGGCTCAGAATTCTTTCAGAAGTATTGAAAATCATAAGGTAATTTTAATAAATTTAAGAAAAATTCAACATATATTTGTCATATAAACTTTATGAAGAGAAGGGGACTCAGTTAACCTGATGAGAGGCATGTACAAAATGTCTACGTCAAACATCTTACTTAATACTGAAAAATTATATGCTTTCTCTTTTAGATCAGGAAAAAGACTTGACCATCAGCACTGATATTCAACATTTCAGTAGAGATTCTTACCATTGCAGTACCAAAAGACAAAGAAATAAAAATGTGAGAACATAAGAGGAACAAAAAAAACTCTACCAAATTCCTTTTATTTGTCGATGATAGCATGTTCCATATCATAAAGCCAAAAGAATCTATATGAAAATTATTAAAATTAATAAGAGAATTTAGCAGTGATGCCAAATAATCCATCAGCAATCAGAAACTGTAATTGTTTTAAAAAGTTCACTCATAATTGCAAATATTTGTAAAATTATATCTAAGAGAAAATTTGTAAGCCTATTATGGAAAAAATTGCAAAACTTATTGAAAGGAATTTAAGAGACTTTAAATGAATAGAGAAGTATGTTGTATTTTTTGGATCTGAAGTCTCAAAATTATAAATGTAGTGAACATGTTAATTATCCCCAAGTTGATATATAAATTAATACAAATCCAATTGAGTTCCCAACAGATATTTTTATCAAAGTTGACAAACTAATTCTGAAACTGACATGGAGGAACAAGAAGCCAAGAAGACTCAAGACAGTCCTAAAAAAAATTGGAGTGCAACATCATTATAATTTAGACAGCATGATGTTGATGGAAGGAAAGATAAATAGAGTGCTAAGTGGAATAAAGAGATCAGAAACAAAGTAATGGGCAAAAGTTACAGCTGAAATTCAAATCCAGGTCCATTTGATTTTCGAGGCTCCTCCATGTAACTTCCATAGTAATCTTTACAAAATACTTCTACTGTCACTGTCCTGCTTAAAAATTTTCTGTGACTTCCCATTCCTTCAGGACTACGTGTCAATCCCTTGACATAGCTCACTAGCCTTTTCTTGATCTGACCTCTGCTCGATATCCTTCCAGACTCCCCTTTCTTATTCTTCTTAATATGGTATCCAACCAGACACAGATACCCACAGTTTCCTGAATTCGCCATGATTTCTTAACTCTTGGAGACTTTCCTTTTCTGGTCTCCCCGTAATGGGCTAATTTCTACTCTTCCCTCAACATTGTGCCTGGCCCCAACAAATAACTGTTGAATAACTAAGACAAAAATAGCACATCCTTGGCAACCTGTTCGCAGTGGAAAGAAATTTGCACACATGGATGTTATATACAAATGTGATTGAATTCTTTGATGTGATCATTACTAGACTTGCTCTGGGAGGACCTGACGAGTAGTTTGTAAGGGGATACTGTTAAATTTATTGATGGTCAGTCACTCAGAATGTGTACAGAGTTAAGCATTTAAGATAAATTTTGAATAAACACTTCATTAATTTCTGCATTATACCCATTTTGTTGTAGAATAAATCAAATTCTTACCATGCCATGTAATTGACTGATGAAATAGATGCCAAGCTTCAATGTAATATAGTAAAGAGAAGGCTTTTAATATGAATATTCATTTTACCATATATCATAGCTGCTACATGTTTCAAATACACATACAAAAAGTATCTGATTTAAACTACTTTTATTTCCTTTGACTGCTTCCAACTAGACATAACCAACCAGTTCCCTACCTTTCCTTGTAGTATAAATACAACAACAGATACATCTTTCATTACTACTTGTTTACATAAATTGCTTTGGGGGTGTGTGCATTCTTTGCCTTTTATTACTGTGATTCACAGATCTATCACTGTGTATCTGCAGGTGTTCTGTGAGAAAGAGAATAGAATCTGAGGCTCTGTTCATATCAGGACACAAGTTTTGAGGCCAATTTTCAAGTTGACTTAAAATAGATAAGTTATAATCTAATTTCCTGTTACCAGTAAATCTTATTAGCATTTTTCCATTACATTTCATAAGGCAAAGGCTGATTTATGCTTGATAATCTTGATTCTTCCTTCACATCTTGAGTCTCAGATTAACAAGATTTTAACGTTGTAGGAAGACTCCAGCCCCACGAACTTCCCTATTTGTAAATTACGTTTAAGGACATGACTGAGGACCAGAATCAGTGTGGTCATGCTGAGACAGTGAAGAATGAGACACATGCTCCGTGAAACAGGCTTTTATTTTAATTTATGTTAAATTGTCAAATCCAAAATTAATGAATAGCAAACATGCAAATGTTTCTATTTGTGCTTATCTTTTTAAATTCTATTAAGGGTTTGCTCTTTTGTGGCTATAAAATAAATATGATAACTTCACACCAGAACCCAACGTTCACTCAATGAGAGTACAGCAGACATCATATAAAATCAGCCATGCAACTAAAATTAAAGTTCAATATCATTAATTTAATTATAGTACATAATCATTTGACAGTGCTACGGATTAGATTTAAAGGATGATATTGTAATTGATTGTTAATCATTAAAAAGCATGCAATAAAGATAATGTTGCCTGGGTGGTGGTGAGTTACAATTTTATCCTATCCGGAGACCAGATTGTGGGAACAAATGGCTCCTGTCACCATCAATGAATCACTGAGGTTGGAAATTGAAACAGAGGGCTGCCCTGAGAACATGGGGGCCAAATAATGACCACTGTTATAGAGAGTTAACAATGTACCAGCCCATAGCTGAACACTCTACATACGTTATCTCATTTAATCTTTACAACCAACTAAGGGAGTAAATATCATTGCTTCCATTTTGCAGGTAAAGGAAATGAAGTTCAGTGAGTTTAAGTAGCCCACACATGGCCATACACTGCGTAATGGTCGGCCTGATCTGTCTGATCGGAAAGTGCAAGCTGTGAACTGCTCCTTGCACTCTCTCCAGTGGAAATCTGCGAAGTCAGCTACCTGCAATCTTAATGTGCTTTGTGCTTGCCAGTCATGATGTTCATAATTTAGAGTCTAACAGCTGTTTCCTCCTTCCCCCAGAATTCTTTCAAGTCTCTTCTCCCTTCCTTTCCTCCATGATTTATAAGGGGGACTTAGTAAAATTGTTTTACTTTATCATCTATTTTATTGGATAGCTATGTCTTACACAAAAAGAACAGTAAGAATGGTCCTGTAATGCACCTTTGGCTTACATTGAACAGACAGAGTGGTTAGCAGGGCTGTGGGGACCACTGGCTGCGAGATTTCTACCCAGCAAAGCACCCAACAAGGATTGAAGAAAGTGCTGGTAGAGAAGGAAGTCACTCATATGATGCTCCGTGAGGTCAGTCATAGTTCTGTTATTGTTTTCGCTTGTCGTGCAGCTATCATTTCGTTTGTGTGGCTGCTGTATTTGCATTGATCGTAGCTCCTTGGAGCTTGGGGCCTAGAGAAGATATGATTTGGGAACACAAGAGAATTTTTTTCTTACCAGCAGCTAATAGTCTTTAGTTGAGAGACAAAATTTAGAAGACATTGACCTCCCTTCCTTTCATCACGAAAGCACAAAAATTTTGAGGCATAGTGGAAGAAAGTCATTCTTAACAGTAACTTCCAGGATAATCATGGTCCTCAATTTACAGCATGTTCCCCCAAAAATGTCTTTAGTGGCTTGGAACACTTTTCTAATAAAATAAGAAAACAATGGGGCTGGCCTGGTGGCGCAGTGGTTAAGTCCGCACGTTCTGCTTCTTGGCAACCCGGAGTTCACCGGTTCGGATCCCGGGTGTGGACATGGCACTGCTTGTCAAGCCATGCTGTGGTAGGCATCCCACATATAAAGTAGAGGAAGATGGGCACGGATGTTAGCTCGGGGCCAGTCTTCCTCAGCAAAAAGAAGAGGATTGGCAGTCGTTAGCTCAGGGCTAATATTCCTAAAAATAAAAAAAGAAAACAAAACAAAACAAGATTAATTAAAATTTAGACCTGACAAAACATTTTCGTATACATTTTCTCATTTTAACTCTCAGGACCATTCTATGTTGGAAGTAAAATTTTTCCTCTTTTACAGATAGAATATCTGACTTCTGTAAAGTTTAGTAACATGCTGAAAGTGAAGCCACTGTTTAGTGTCAGTACTGAGACTGAAATGTTATCTTTTTGTACAGGAACCTGTGCTCCTTGTACTGCATACCGTCTGCACGTTTGGTTCCCAGCTAGACCACAGAACCTGATTTATTGCATCTGAACTAAATGCCTGGCAGTAAACCTTAGTTCTCACTATTCCTTTGGAAACTACAATCCACATTCAAACTCATAACCCTAGATGCCAAGAACAGTTCTTTCTGCACCCTCTAAAACAAAATGCCTTCCTCTCTCTCCTTGCTGGCCCAGTAGTGAATGGGAAATTCTTCTCTCTATTCTGCTCCCATGGAATGGCTCAGGATGCCATGGATGTTTCTGTGCAAGGACTCCTGGTACTTGTCCATTCCAGGAGTCTCATATGCAGAGCAGGTGGTAGGTCTAGAGTCAGACCAGACGTGGGTTAAAAGACACCTAACTCTGTACCTAAAGAGGTATTTAGCTGAGCTCAATTTTCCTGTTTGTTAACTTGGAGTACTAATATCTACCTTGAATATTTCCTCTGAGAATTCTATTTTATATATTAAAAATATCTGGTATATATTCAGTTTTTCAACTGATACTTAGAATGTTTTAAGCACTGCCCATGTCACTAAGGATACAAAAAAAACAGGTCTCAAGGTACTTACGTTTTCTTGGGTGAAAACACACAATGAACAAATACATAGTATGTCGGGTGGTGATTAGTGCTATGAAGAAAAAAAGTAAAGGTTAAAAAGAAAGTGACATAGAGAAATTCTATGTAACATGGTCAGAGAAGGCCTTCTGGTAAGGTTACATTTGAGTTTCATTGAAGAATGTAATTGAAAGAACCGTGTGTATGTCTGCTTCAGTCAAGGCAATCTTATCCATACAATGTTAGTCTTCAATAGGTAGTTATTATAATAACATGTACCCTCAAACTCCTTGATAAGGCTAGCCTGAACATCACACATTTTAAATTACAGTACTAAGTAGAGTATACGAGTGTGTGCGTGCCTTCCTTGTAAAAGCCTCCAGAATCTATTGATCAATTGGGTCAATGGGATTATGGAAAGATTTCACTGCATAGAAGCATTAGATATATAATACAAGGTAAAATATAAACAGTTTAGGAAGTAAAATACTTGCTATCTTTATAAGTAAGGAGGAGTTGAGTAGAGTAGCTGAAAAAGTGCCTTCAATTAAATGCAATAAATGCATGAGGAGGGCCCACATATCCTGGTTTGAGATTCACCACATATCCAGTTTGTTGATCTGATGTTCGTTTTGCACTTTTCAAGATCTTTCAGCAGGTGAAAAATTCAATGATGTGTTTAGTTAATTATTTTGACCTATTTAAAACGGTAGTTAGTGTTGATTTTTTGTGGATGCTTCCATTTAGGTGGAAAGAAGTTAGACTTCTAGATAATTCCTGGAAATGTTTTTTATTAACAACATGGGAAGGTTGAGTATGTCTAGATTTCCCATTTGTCTTTAAAATAGTAGAAACGAATGATGCTATACCTTACAAACATGTGCTTTTTGAGAAATAAATACATTTTCCAAAGCTTCTTTTTTTAGTGTTAAGAGAAAAAATATTGAGAGATTATTTTTTCACATTAACTACCACCAATGGCATTCTTATAATAAAATAATACTAATACTAATACTTTATTGTATAAATTCAAAATGGAAATGCATAAAAGTGGGTTCCTGACACTTAGCAGCCTCCTTAAATTTCTCTATTAAAGGTTTGCATGTCTGTGCGTTCCATAAAGACTGAATTCCATAAAACTGTGCCTAGAGAGGGCCGGCCCGTGGCCAAGTGATTAAGTTCACGCTCCGCTTCGGCAGCCCAGGGTTTCACTGGTTTGGATCCTGGGCATGGACATGGCACCGCTCGTCAGGCCATGCTGAGGTGGCATCCCACATGCCACAACTAGAAGTTCCCACAGCCAAAATATACAACTATGCACTGGTGGGGTTTGGGGAGAAAAAGCAGGGGGGAAAAAAAGATTGGCAACAGTTGTTAGCTTAGGCGCCAAACTTTAAAAAAAAAAAAAAAAAAAAACTGCGCCAAGAGCATAGGAGGTGCTTGACAAATCTATATTGAATGGACAAAGAGAACATTTTTAATGGCAATAAATGCATGTGGACATCAGCTTTGTACAGTTGCTATAAGCGTTGATTTGGTTATTCCACGTATTGTCAGAAGTCAAGAGAAACATACCCATTAGCATCCTAAACAGACCAGTTGGGGCTAAAAACGCAATGAGGCTTTCTACATTTTCATATACTTCATCTGTAATATTTAAAGGAAATAATGTTCCCTCTTAAGAAAAACAATGTTTCCAATTTTTAGGGGACTGATATTCATGAATATACCATGCTAGACGCTATAACACTCTATTAGAGCAATGTGTTTTTATAGCTGTCTTTCATATTAGATTGTAAGCTCCATAAAAGCAGGAACCATGTTGTATTTGTCGCAGTATCTTCAGTACCTGACACAACAAAGGCTCTAAGCACATTTCTGCTGAATGTTAAAGTGTAGACAAAGGATAATACTTTTGGGCTCTCTTGTCTACACCTCAATGCCTGGTTAACTTTTTACAAGGATGTTTATCAATATGATGATAGGCTGACATCCTGGACCTAGTATATGGATACATTTACTACGTGCCATTTGTTGGCTTCAATTCCCATAGTATCCTCCCATGCAGCTAATTGTGGTGTGATGAGTTCTAAAAAATTCCAATTTAGCGTTATCTCATGCTAGTTCATTAATGATCTTTAGTTTTATTATTTTATAATTTATTGATACCAACTATTTTTTTCTGGAGTGACCAACAACTAAGATATACAACTATGCACTGGGGCTTTGGGGAGAAAAAAATAAAGAGGGAGATTGACAACAGATGTTAGCTCAGGCCAATGTTCCTCACCAAAAATGCATAAGTAATAATAATAATAATAAGCGTCTGTGAAAGCACTTGCCACTGCATGCTATTTTGGAAGCTGCTTTTTGGAAACACTGAACACTCTATCCCTCTCTTGGGTAATCACAGAGCACCATCCTAATGAAAGGTGGTGAGAGATTATGAAGGACAGAACACTGGTTGACTCTACTGACATCAATATTTTCCTTTCATTTATTTATTGATTTAACAAACATTTATTAAGCACCTACAATATACCATTATGCAAGGATCTGGATACATAGTGGTGAACAATATTAATATGCTCTCTTTCTTAATAGAATTTACAATCTAGCAAGGAATAGATATCCTTTGGAATACATTTTTTAAAATGTTACCTGAGGGTATCTTTTATCTTTCTCTAGAAGTTACAAAGATGTCGCTTGCTTTAGTTTTTAATGAATATAATAATTTTCTCTAATTTCATTTTGTCTCCACCTGAAGCATTCTTAATTTAATCAAGCAAATAATAATATTATGACTATGGTTTATTACCTTAAATGTTCCCAGCAGCAAGATATTAACTTTAGAAATCAGTATTTTTTAATGCTTAGATGTACTTAGCCATTCATAGCAGATACTTGGCATGCTGCATATCATTAATATAACTTTTAGTAAAAGAATTCATGGAATGGTGCAAATAAATAGAGAACCGAAACAAAATGTGCCTTAGAAATGAGTAAGAAGAATAACAACAAATCTAGTGAGAGTAGTTAGATAAAGTGGAGTTTGGAAAGTATGGTTAATAGAGTAGTATCAGGAACCTGTGTTCTCCAAACTAAGAATGCAGTCAAAGAAGAATTGGATGGAATAGAGAACAATGAGAAAGACCCCGGCCATGGTAATTATCAGACCATAACTAATGAGACACTGTAATGGAAGCTGAGACTGGGTGAAGGATAAAGGATGGAAGACCAAGATAGAGTTGAGTTTGTATTGAACTTGGCAAGATGGCAGCTTATAAACAATACCCTAGAAATCATTGCTTGAGAACAATATCCTACAATGTTTTTTTCCCCTTCTAAAGTAATTTTCTCTTATTAGTTTTCTCTCTTCCTTGTTTAAATCTTTGTCTTTCAAACTCTATCATTTACAATCCCTTTCTGTCAAATTTCCCCTTCTTTCAAAGCATTATTATACCTGTAACCCAAGTTTGCCCTGTTCCTCCATTTTTGCCTCTCAGAGATGACCTTTATTTACTATGGGGCAATTTGTAGGTTGCTCTTTACACTATTCCCCTCATAGGTCTTCTCCAGGGTCTCCAGGTGTGTAGGCCTCTCTGCTATTGCCAGGATTCATATAAACTACACTAAAGACACGTCTGGAACCACCTCAAAAGCTCTGGAACTACCTCAAAAATGAAGTGAAATTGTTCTCATCTTGCTCCATCATACTGTCCAATCAACCTCAATCAGACCAAGAAACCTAATAATGATGAATATATAAAGTTATTTCACTGCAAAGTTAAAGGAACAAAATGTAAAGAGAATAAGGATTGATATTTAGCATATTAAAAGTTCAGCTTGTTGGAGTTCTGCTTCCAACTAAGATGAAATACTTTGAGGTAGATTCGTGCTTAAAATGAAACAGAAGAAAAATTAGAAAAATACCAAACAATTATTTAAAGGCATCAAAGAGCTGCTGAGGCAAACATTTGTGAAGCAGGAAATTTGTGAGTTAACACTCTGCAGCCTTTTTTATTCTGGGAATTTGCTGATTTAAAGTTCAGGGCAGGAGACTGAGAACCTAGGGTTTTTTTCTTGAGCAGAAGGATAATGCTGTTAACCAGAAAAACCAGAAGAATTTGTGGAAATCTCACAGAGCTCAGAAGGCAAAATGGAGACTTAAGGGCTCAAGATCCAGATGATAAAACACAGGTAAAGAATTAAGCCTGATACACAGCCAGTTTCCCTCAAATATACTCCACATCTTAAGATAAACAAGACAGGAATTTAAGAACTAAATGGTAACCCTCAAAAAAACAAAGTAGAGTTTCCACCAATCTTTCTATCTGAGGAGAAAAGATTTACTATTCCAGAACTACCAAGGGAAGGGATCTGGTAAACAATCAGACTCTCATTTGGAACTCAGAGAAGTCTATTCCCTTGAGTGAAGGCCAACAAGAGATAGATGAGATTTTGAAAATCTCAACCTAGGCCTAGTTGAGATCAGTTACATTTGATTAAACCAATCAGTTCCCCACTCTGTTTCTCTAGAAGAAAGGTGAAGTTTTTCTGGAGGAATGTAGCATGAACTAGAACCTCTATAATTTTTAACACATAATGTAAGGCATTCAGTTAAAAAGATAGCATGCCAGAGACAGGGACAAATGACAAAACCCAAGAGGTTAAAAAGAGATAAGAGATACACACACACAGACATAACCCAGAAACTGGAGTAATAGACAATGACTTTAAGGTAATTATGGTAAATAGTTTCAAGGAAACAGGTGAAATGACAGAGAATCTCATCAGTTCATTGAACTCTATAGAAAACAATTAAGTGTAAATTCTAAAACTAAAAAATATGATAACTGAAATTAAGAAATCAACAGATGTGTTTAGCAGCATGCCAAACACAGCAGAAGAGAGAATTAGTGAAGTGGAAGACAAGTCAACAGCAAATATCCAAAGTAAAGCCCAAAGAGAAAAACAAGGCAGAAAGTACAGAGAAGAATATGAGTCATAGTAGACACTGTACCAGATGTATATGGATAATTGGAGTTTCAAGAGAAGAAGAGAGAGATAATGGACTAGAAGAAATATTCAAAGAAATATTTTCTCTAATGGCTAATATTTTTCCAAAATTGATGGAAGACATGAAGTGAAAATTTTTAAAATGTATGAGCCCCAAGAAAGAAAATACAAAGAAGTCTATGGTAAGCCATCATAGGCAAACTTTTGAAAACCAAAGACAATGAGAAATGTCTTGAAAGTAGCCAGAAAAAAAGACAATATCTTCAAAAGAGCATCAGTAAGGCTAACAGTTAATTTTTTGATTAAAAACAAAGAAAGCAAAGAGATCATGGACAAATAACTTTGCTGAAAGCAAATAACACCAAGCTATAATTGTATACCCCCAAAAAAGGTTATTTAAAAATAAAGGCCAATAATAACCTTTTCAGATAAACCAAAGATGAGATAATTCATCTCTGGCAAATGAGCACTAAAAGAAAACCTAAAAAACATTCTTCAGACAGAAAAAAATAATCACAGATGGTAATACAGAAATATAGAAAGGAAGGAACAGCAACTGAAAAAGTAAAGATACAGTACGTACAAACGAATATTGACTGTACAAAACATTAATAATGTCTTAGAATATTAAAAAACATATGTACAATTAAAATGTATGATGGCAACAACACAAAAGATGAGAGGGGAGTAATTAAGCTAGTTTTCTCAAGTCCTAGGATTATAGGTAAAATGGTAAAAGTAATAATTTAAATTAGACTGCAATAACTCAAGCCTGCATGATTTAATATCTTGAAAAACCACCAAAAGGATAGTAAAATATTCTAAACTAAAAACCTGAGAGAGGAAGAGTAAAATTTTAAGATGGTAGATATGTATATTTCATTAATCACATTAAAAGTAAATGGAATATACACTCATTAAAAGGCTAGAGTTGTTCAGGCACAACTTAAATATAAAGATGCAACACTGAATAGAAAAAGCTAGAAAGAGATATACCATGAAATATGAACCAACAGAAAGTTGGTGTAATTTTACTGATATCAGACAAATTAGATTTTAATGTGCTTTATTAGAGGAAAAGAGGGACATTTCATGATGTTAAAGAAGTGTACTACTAGGGATATTTCAAAATTCTAAATCTGTGTGCACTCAATAACAGCATCAAAATATACAGAGAAATATTGATATAATTAAGAAGAAATACAGGCAAATTCACAATCATATGAGAGACTTTAACAAACCTCTCTCAATAAATAAGTGGCAGAACAACAAACCCCCAGTCGGTAATGATGTAGTAGATGAGAACAACACAGTCAACATATATGACCTAAAGTGTCTCACACAACGCAGTCTGCTCTCAGGAACATTCCTTCCATTCCTAGCCTGGTTCTTCATCCTTGTATTCTCACTTATAATCATGGGGATCCCTCTCTGCAAGACTCTGACCCTTCCTTAAGAAAACACCAACTCTTCTAAACAAAGCATTCTCATTTTCTTTTTCCTGAGGAAGATTCATGATGAACTAACATCTGTTGCTAATCTTCCTCTTTTTGCTTGAGGAAGATTTACCCTGAGTTAACATCTATTCCAGTCTTCCTCTATTTTGTATGTTGGTTGCTGCCACAGCATGGCCACTGATGAGTGCTCTAGGTCCATGCCTGGGAACGGAACCCTGACTGCCGAAGTGGAGCATGCTGAGCTGAACAACTAGGCCAAGGGGCTGGCCCCAAGGGATTCTAATTTTTGTTCCTTCCTAAGTCTCCAGAAAATACCAGGTGTCATCCAGTTGACTCTGTTGTTTTCAGGCCCTACATAAAGGATGGATGCTAAGCCCCCAAAAAAGTGAATGTAAGTCCTGTCAGTCAAGTTCTATCTTCCCATGAGTGAGAACCATGGAACTGCTATTTCTAGTACTAATGACATCATTAATGATATTTATCTCTCAAAGACAAGTATTCTGTCAGTTAAAAAAAGATAGTTATCCAGGAATGAGCCCTAGCTCTAACTTTTAGTAATCCTGCAGCCTCACTATTGTGCTAAAAATCACTAGACTCTTTCCTCCTCTATCAACCTTGCAGTTACAAAAAATGACATGCTAGTTCTCAATGACCTCATCCACTGCTACCCTGGGAATGGCACAGCCTTTAATTACCCAGGTCTTCCTCTAATGAAAGAGAGTAAAAGGAGATTCAGTTTCCTCTGGTCAAATAAGGATGAATTCTTCTCCCTCGAGAAAGAGGAGTAAGGGTAACGGGTAATTTACTGGCTGAATGGACCTCTATGTGATGCTCTGAGAGCTGTTCAAACATGTCCAGATGACACTCAGAAAAGATATTCCTATCAAGAAGAAATATCGGGCTAAGCCCAACTAAAATAATGATTTTAACTTTTAGTGCCTATCATGTATTTAAAAAAAAGAAGAAGGAAAAAAGTAAAAAAGTTTGAATATTTCAGAAGAAAAAGGGGGATAAACCAACGGATTAAATATAATTCGTTGCAACTTTCATATAGATTAATGAAATCTATAATAATAATGGCAAAAATTTATATAGTGCCTAAACTATGCCAAGCATTGTTTTAGCACTGAACAATTAATTCTTTGCAACCTATTATGATGTTTATTTTACAGGTACGAAAACTGTCACCAGGAGAGGTTAAATAGCATGGCTAGAGTCATGAAGTAGTGGGTATAAAGAGGAATTTGAACCCAAACAGGCTTGTGGGAGGCTGTACCCTTAATCATTTTGCTACACTAAATTCAAAAGTAAAGGCTGAGTTTTACGAAAATCTTCATCAAAAAATGCACTGTTGAGACACCTTATTCTAGCTTCCTCTTTGCTTGCAACAAAATTATGAAGTAAAACAAGATTTTCTTTAAGATCTTCCCAGTAATTCTTCTGTGCTGTATTTCTTCTCATTTGGAGAGCCCTGTCCACCAGACACCAAGGCATAGAATTGGAAACAGAACCCAGATCTCTTGACCTTATCCAGGCCTCTGTCCACAGTGTCACCAGATCACAACACTGCTTTTTCCATCTGGCACCATATTTCTGGAATTATTATTCACAGTCTCACTTGTGTGTATTCACAGACTTTGGTTTTATTGCACGGTTACACAGAAGAGCTTAATTCTTTACCGGGTTGTTAGACGCTCGCTTTGACTGTCACTGTGGCAGTTTGTATTGAATTATTTAAAACATTCTGAATTTGCTTTTCAGTTGACTTACAACAGTCGCATTGAAAACTAAACCTCTGTAATTCTAACCTTAAACTTACCAAGAAATAAATTATTTGGTTTTGGCATTTGATAAGATTCTATATACTCAATATATGGTTCCCACCTTTTCTGTTAGGGAACACAGTCTTGGTGAAGTGTATTGCCTTCTCCATACAGCCTGCTCTGGTTTCTTTCACCTTGTGGACTTGGATTTATGACTAGACATAATTATTAATATTCTCCTATAGAAAGGTACACTATGATAATATTAGAAATGTTAATACTTGACAAAATATTTGTTAATGGCTACAGACAGATACCTTCAGAATACTGGGAATTGGTTTGTTAAATATGAGGTCATGAGACATTTTTCTGTAGGCTCTTATAGTTGGGAAATAATAGAAGGGCATCAGGAGCAAAATAAATCTTGGATTGGAGTATGGTTTACAATGCTTAAATGCTTCAATACTTAAAAAAATGGTCCAGAATTACACTTTAAAGAAAGATGAAATGCAGAAGTTATTCAGCCTTGTCTGCAGAACTTTTTCTCATATGTTAAATCTTTGAAGTAATAACAAGAACTATACTTTGGCATAAATTTACAGAACAAAAGGAGAGGGAGCTTTTACTGAGTAGGTATATTGCTAGATGGAGGATTTGTAGTAAATCCCAACATAATTGCAGTTTGGGCTTGAAATGTTTCACCATGGATGTGATACTTATGCCTGTGAAAGGCTTGAATGGCATTTCCAAAGATAAAGACTGCCTATTCTATGCCCCAATCGAAATAAAGGGTCTGCAGTAACAGATCCAGAGTGGATGTAGGTATGTTTCATTTTTAATGCTGATTGAGTGCCTACGCTTTGACTTCTAAAAGAACTGACTATATTCTATTTGCATGGTGGGTCTTTTTTTCACACTTTGAAATCAAAGGTAGACAAATAAAACCTCCTCAAAGGCTTTCTTAGCATGTGGTTTTCATAAAGGAATTATTTATGGTTTGAGGCTTATGCTTTTAATGCAAAAGAGTATTGTCAGGAGTGGGCTTGAAAATCCTAAACAAGTTTTCAAAACAGGAAAATGGTATAAAAGATAAGACCATTCATTGTTTGGAGGAAGCTTGTGAATAATGTACTTGAGTGATTGAGATTTAGACAGTCCAGTTCTCTGAAGCGTTTAGGTTTATTTGTGCCTTCACAGTGAGGAGCAGCGTTAGTGGTCGGGGTGCATGGAGAGTAAGATGAAATGAGACTGATGACAAACTGTTAACTTCTTGAAGGCAGGGGCTTTCTCTAGTCTACCGTTGTAGCCCAAAGGCCCAGCACAGAATTGGCCAAACAAACATATTTACTATTTAAAAGAATGAATGAGCCCTGTGTTAGAGGTGGGACTCTGTCTTGTAAGCACGAGAGAACCCATAGAGGTTCAAAAAACAAAAAATGAAATGCATACTTTACAAGAGGAAAGCGAGGGTGTTAAGATGTCTGGAACACATATTCTATAAGGTACAAGTGAAATAACTGGGAATATTTTGCTCAGAAAAACAAAGATTTAGGAAACTATTATAGTCAATCTCCGATACATGAAGTTCTGCTCCATGAGAAAAAGGAAGAAATATCTGTGCAGTTTCAAAGAAAAGAATCAGAACCAATGGAGCAGAGTTTAGTGAACAACGGAGTTTAAGGGAAAATATGTTTTTAAATTAGAGCTGTCAAACGTTGGGACAGACTGTGTCCTGCCGATGGGTGGAACCTCACTGCAAGTATTCAGGCAAAGTCACAGTTCCTGAAAGGCAAGAGCCATGTTGTATCTCTTGCATCTATGACCACAGCCCTGACATGGTAAGATTCAACATACGGTTGTAGAATGAATATAGCAAGGGCTGAATAGAAATCTCTCAGGGGTATCGTAGCCTGGCTCAGTTCCTCCTGCTTAACCTACACATCTGTTTGTTTGCAGAAGTCCCTCTAGCTCCCTATGATTTAAAGCCAACAGGAAGTACATTGAACTTAAGAAGTGAACTAAAATAATATGTATTTTTGTTGCAGACAGCCGAGATGGATGACAATTGTGTGTAAAGGAAACTATAGTTTTAGAAAAGTTAGTTTTATTATTACAGAATATTGTACTTTTGCTTCCTAAGTATCCCTCATTTGTCACATGAAAGTTAGCCTATTTTAAAGTGTTTAATATATTTCCATGAATGATTTAACTTTGCAAATAGCTTTGGTAAATATTTGATATGCTGTTATTAAATTTTTCTTTTGCTGACCTAACCTTTGACAGTTACTTTACTTTGGCCTGATCTTTTTGGATTTATGTCATTTCCACATTTGGATAGTCATTCCAAAGAAAGATTTGAGAGAAAATGTATGTTTATACCTTCTTATTAAAGGTTATCTATCCTAGAAACTTACATTTTTCTAGATAAAGTAAGTCCAAATGGCAGGTTACTATTCTGCTGCAATAATAGGATCAACTTAAACAGATCAAGCGAAAGAGAGTGTCAGAAACACAAAGAGATGTTTTGTACAATATACCTCACCTTGTCAGGGAGATATGATCTTTTTCTTCCCCCTAAGAGGCCAAATAACACAAGGCAAGGTTTTGATTGATAGTGAGAAAAAGAAAATTGACGAACTCTCACAAGGTTTCATTTTAGATTACGTTCAAAAGCAAATTTAGTTGATTTAATATTATTTATTTTAGTACAAAATAACAGACTTAATACATACATCTACCTCCCTTCTAAAAAAAATCATGATAGTCTTGGTGGGGAAAGGAGGCAGCGGCAAACTGAAAATTATGAAATAATCTTAGAAGATAAAATATTAGACAAAATGAGATTGAAGGAGAAAACAACAAAATAGCAAATACAAGTATGGGGGCCATCTTTTCCAAGTGCAGAAACAGCAAGTGCCAATTTCAGAATTTGAGTCTGAGATCACAGACCACTGGCAGTCACCGAGGTAATTAACGCGAGAACTGCTTCCACGGCAGCTGCGATAGTGGGACTCCGTTCTTTCAATCCTACTTGCTTTCACTCGGCATTTAAACAAAACCCAAGTATTGTAGTCTAAGAAGAGAATTTGCTGCATAGAGTGAACTTACGATGTAGGTGTGGGAGTCTAAGAAAGATGAGGCGTAGTTTTTGAAAATGTTAGATGTTAACAGAAGACATGGAGAGACCAAGTTAGAAAAAAAGAGGTCAATGTACTAAGAGGGAACTGTCCTAGAATTCTCTATTGCTGAACTAAAATGGACTCCTATTTTGACATTCAAGGGTCTCAGCATGTGTGACAGCTTCACCCTCATGCATCCTTCAATGGAAGTGGCCAGTCAGTGTACCCACTTGTGTCAACCTCATAATTATTTCTCAAGAGAGGTAGTTACCTTTTCAACACAGAAGTCTGAGAGAGAAACAGACACACTTTCAGTGAAAACCTGACTGCTACCCAGGCAAATAAACCTAGTCCTTTAATAATACGCATATACAACTAAGAAGCAATACTTTTGATCCTAGAATTCCATACAAGACAAAGTACCAATCATGTGTGAAAGTAAAATAGAGACATTTGTAAATAGCAAAGACACAGAGTTCAACTCAATTTCTCAATGATGTACTGCAGTGAAATTTGAAAAGGCTACAAGAAAGAAGATGACATGAGATAAATTTAAAAGTAACAACTGAGTGAACCGGCAGAAGCAAGGAAAATGCAAAAATAACTAAATGGGATTCTGGTACACTTTGACATTTTGGAATTTCTTCTAGGAGTGAGGATTTAATGACATAGCAAAACACAATCTCTTTTTTTGGTGAGAAAGATTGACACTGAGCTAACATCTGTTGCCAGTCCTCTTTCTGCTTGAGGAAGATTGTAGCTGAGCTAACATCTGTGCCAATCTTCCTTTATGTTCTATGTGGGACGCTGCCACAGTATGGCTTGATGAATGGTGTATAGGTCCATGCCCAGGATCCGAAGCTACAATCCATGGGCTGTAGAAGTGGAGCATGTGAACTGGGATGACCCCTACAGTCTATGTTTGTAATTAAGACTATGTATTCATAAAATTGCAATGATTAATTTTTTAGAGTTTAAATTACTAAGCTCAGCATATAGGCAAAGAAAACAATTATAGATACAAACCTTGACCATATGAAATGATAACATAAGAATTAAGATGTAGACAAATGAGAAGAAAGAAGGGTTAATTCCTAATCTGTTCATCTTTTATGCCCAGTATTGAATATATGTAATTTAAATATAATCAATGAAATAATGTACTATTTTAAATTATACAAGTAAAAACTACAAAACTATAGTTACTTTAAAGTAAAAACTCTAAAAACGGGAAATCAAAACTGCTACAAGTAATTAATTCCAGATAGTAGGTAGATACTACTGGATAACAATACTTTGATTTTTTTTTAGATATTTCTATATAGATGAAAATTTTGGCATGTGCAATTACTACCTTAATAAAATGAGCTAGTTTTAATTATATTTTTATAAAGCAAACTGTGAGAACTTGAGGAATTTCAGCTGAATATAATTTTTATAGAAGTTTTTAGATGTATATTTCCTTTTATACTTTATAATATAGTAGGTATATATTCTTATGCATATTTTCTGGGGTTATAAAGATATTCATATTTGTGTTGTAATTTATTGTATGCAAAGTACTGATGCACGTAGTAACTTTACAATATATCTGTTATTCATACTCTAATTTTCAGATGAAAAAACTGAGACTCAAACTTAAATATCTTGTTAGTGAGTGGTATAAACAAGATTTAGCCTAGAAATCTAGGGCATGGTAATACCTAAACATCTCTCAATTTTGCTGCTTTACAATAAAAGGAAGGAGCTATACTTGATAGTTGCTTTTCAATTCCATGACCCACACCGGATCAGCTCAAAATTCCATTAGATGCTATTGGATTTGAGAATGATAATGAAAACATCTAGGCTATATCAGTACCTTAGAATGACACTGACACTGTGTTAATTACATTTGATTATTTAATTCTTTCCCAATCACTATGAGAAAAGGTACTTGTATTAGTCCCATTTACTGATGAGGAAAACTGAGGCTTAGAGTGGATAAATAACTTGTTTGGGGTCTCATACTTCATCAATGGCAGAACTTATATTTAAACCACACATTCTTTCAGACTCCGAAATCTGTTCACTTACGCACTAGACTATACTGCTTCCCATATAAAATTTATTGACCATTTATTATGTGCCAGGCATGCTGCTAACAGCTCTATGTATATTGTTTTATTCAATCTTTAAAACAACTCTAAGAAGTAGGTAGCACCATTATCCCTGTTCTACAAAGAAAGGTTAATAATTGTCCCAATGTCACGCAGTTGGTTAGTGGCAGAGTTCGATTTTAAACCCACTCTTTGATTCCTGAGCCTAAAATTTTAATCTCCATGCTACATTTCTTTTAAGACATTAGCCTAAAGCCATAGAGCTAGTAAGAAGCAGGATAGAGAGAGAGATATTTTTAGTTCTGTTAATATAAGCAAGATGGTGGGATGGAAAGGAAGGACATAGCACTTATCAGATAGATTAGTTTTCTAATTCTCATTTTTTCACATACTGGCTGTCTGACTTTGAACATTTACTTCTTTTTTCTGAATTCAGTTCTCTTCTGAAATGGGCATCATAATAATTATATGGCAGAACTGTCATGAGGATTAGAGACTATATACATAATATATGTGACATATGGTAGATGGCCAATAAATGGTAACAATTCCTATTATATTTTCACTTATCCATCCTTTGGATAAATATCTCTGCAGGAATTAATTCGGTGTTTTAAACTTTGCACTAGCCATAGAATACTCATCATTTACATTATATGATAGAAATTTAAAGCAGAATTAATTGGTCCATAGTTTGGTGATCCAGCTCCTATAACGTGCATTATAAAAGACCACATCAAAAAGCCAAAGATGTTTAAAATTAATAATCTTTTCTATATGTGTAGAATTCTGTAGCTATGGTTTCTGATTTGTTTTTCACAATCCGGGCCGCTGCTAGCCTATATGGCAACTTTGAACTAGAAGAAAGCACCTTCTCTGAGCTGTTGCAGCCCTGAGGGTATAAGGTTGGTAAGCAGAGGGAAACTTTGGAAAGAAAAACACCCTCTCTCCTCCTGATAGAGGGAGCCCAACTCAAGGACTTGCAATTTGGCTGTTGAAGAACAGATTGGGTTTTAAGCCCATGTGTTCTCTTGTGTGGTGCCTTCGTGCAACACACAAACCACCCAACTCTTTGTGGTTGCAAATAACACTCAATAATACTCAAATAACACTGAGGCGTAAAAGTCTTCTTTGGTTGTTTATAAACTGAACTCAGAGAGGTTAAGTACTTGAATAGGGTCAAATGGCTAGTAAGTAAGAAAGCTGAACATCAGTAAAAGTGCAAGTCCAGTGATCTTTCCATGATGTCACTACCTTCAATTCATCAGATTGTGTCAAACCTGCAACAGAAAATCGAAGATTTAATAGCCTGCATAGTTGTAATACAAAAATAATCATTTAACCCTTTAAATCGCTCCTTATTAAGTGAGACTTCTTACTTCACATTTTGGTTTTGCTGAACAATGAGTTTGAGTAATAATTTTGTAGCCTACAATAATATTTTCACATTAACTATCAAGTGTCAAACCTCTCAAAGTCGAATATGTACAGAATCCTGTAGTTATTCTCTAAAGATTTTAGCTTTTAAAATTCTTTTAAAATGGCTAAAACAAATGTAAATGTATATTTTTGTAGGAACTTTGATTAATTTTATATTTTCTAATTGTTTATTACTTTATTATTATTTACTATTTGAAATTATTAAATAGACCTACATATGATTAGAATGCTCATCTTAAAAATGTTCTGCCCAGAAAAAAGAGATCATATGTAGGAAATGGAGGGGCAGTAACCCCCATTTTCCATAGTAGACAGTTTAGTGGCTCTTGAACATATGGCCCATATTAAGAGGTTGAGAAGTCTGGAACATTTACAGAGGCATTGGCACAGTCTTGAAAATGCAGGTTTCTGAATTCTTTGATGCAGGAAAAAAAAAGAAACAAACTTATTTCTTCCCCCATCAGATGATAATTATTGCCAAATTAATGAATAAATTATAAAGCAAGTAGGCATCAGAAAGTAGTTCATTTAATTAAGAATTTATTTATATATTCATTTTTTTCCCTAAAACTCAAAACCCTTAAGGTGTGTGAATCTCTATGCATCAAGCACTGTGCTAAATATTGTGGATCCAATGATAAATGAACAACTCCTGCCCCCAAAGAGCTCACTCTCTAATATAAAGTAAAACACATGAAAAGAACTTTCAGTACAATAGGAGTGTGCATATGATATTATAGATGCCTTGAGCAAGAAGCGATTCTGCTTTGGATGGGGCTGTGCAGGGACCATGGAAGGAAATGACATTTGAATTGTCACTGAATAGGTTAGACATTTGGTAGAGAAAGGAAGAACGTCTAGCCACGGGACTTTGGACCATTCACTGAACCCGTTTCAGTTACACGAGTACAAGCATCTATGGTTTTCAGCTACGCTTTTGTAGTTATTAATTTAGTTCTAAATCTAACTTCAGATTTTGAAAACAGCATTTCTTTTATCTATTGTGAAAGCACTTGTTAAGCATTCCAAATAGTTGCTTGTAACAAACTTCCTCTTCATTATCTATTACCAAACGAGGCAAGCCACCAGTGACATCAAACCATCAAAGTTGGCGTATGTAAAGTCCACACACAGTGTCTCCAGCCTGCTCTTTGTAAGCTTATTTTCTTACTTGTTGGCATCTGCTCCCTTCTCCTGCCAGACCCTAATGTTGCCTCCTTTTTCGTCTTTTCCATTATTAAAATCCTCTTTCCTGAAAGATCTTGTTTTAAAATTAGTTTCTTCATGTTGGACCTTTCTCGTGAGAACAAAATTGAGTGCTTCTTTCTAAATATAGTAACAAAACTTTGGGCATCTTTTATGACTTGTGATTTGGTTTTATAGTAACATAAAGCAATAGGTAAATCAATGTACATATTAATATTACTTATCAGTGTGACGTTTACAGCTAATATAGTATTTGATTCACCAAAGAACAGAGGTTCGGCAGAGAATTTTATTTTATTCTTGATCTTAGATTTTTTTCCAACATTTAATGCAGTTTTTGTAAAGGTCGAGGTGGAATCCCTTTGAACCATTGTTAGAGCCCTTTTCCAGAGATGGTTCCTGTGAAGAAACATGAGGTTTTGTTTGCCTTTTAAAGAATTCACTAGTTCTTTATACTATTGTGGTTCACTGTCTGAGTGTAAAGCTATTTCAAGACATTCTTTGTGGACTGCTGTTCAGATCTCCTTTATCAAACTGCAATGGCCCATGGGGTTTCTTGCTCAATACACTTGCATCTTTCTATATTCCATGTGACAAATCCTAGCTATTACTTTTGAAGTGAACAGTATTATTAGATGTCTATGTTGCAATATTATGATCTTGGGGCCAATTTGGGGACCCCCATTTCATGTGTTAATAAATGAATTAGAGACACGTTGCAATTATTTGAAAAGTGCAGGTCAAAATCTTCCCCAAGAACCTAACCAGGTATATCTAGATGATTAAGACTTAAATTATTAATAGAGATAAACCTCCAAATTCTCTCCTTTATGAGGAGAGATTGCCTTATGTCAGGGCTATAGAAGCTAATTAATAAAAGCTTTCATAATTTCAGTGATAGGCAAAGCCTAAGAGATATCTAGGCCGACCTCTCCTTTTATAGATAAACCAACGCTCAGAGAGATTAAGAGTTTCTCTCCCGTGGCAGAAGGGGCCGAGGCGCCAACAGAACTGTGTTGCCTTCTAATGGGAAATTTTGCCTTTTCACTACATCATGGGAGCTTGATGATAATGACTTCATTTTTATGTCAATGCATTACATGTCTAAAACAGGCAATGCAGCTGATTGTGGAAGCGGGTCATGGGGATCGACTTTGGGGTCAATCGGGCCTGAGTAAGAAGTCACTTCTGGTTCTTAAATACCCTTGATTCACCTTCTTCACTTATAAATTGAGGTAAATTCCATGGGGTTGTGTGCAGGGTTAAGTGAGATATTATATATAGTGCTTCCAGCTTAAAATTTGGCATAGAATATGTACTTCAAAAAGATAATAATGTTAATATGCCTAATAATAACAGTACTTAATGATACTAAGCCAAAGCTTACTAGGGTAGCTACTCGGAAGACCTTGGCATAAGATTTAAGTCACAGTGCTTTGTAATAGACTATTATGGTTGCTTTTACTTTTCCTTTGTGATACTTTTCACAACTCTAATTAAACAAGCATTTGTGCAATAATTTTATCAGTGTCTTCTATATCTATAGAAGGACAAGGACACGTCTGTCTTGTTTACCATTCTCCTCCTCAAGTAATTAGCACAGAAGCCTGACAAACAGACATTACACATGGGTATCACTATCCTGTTTTTTCAAATTCTGAATTGGCAGAGGAAGAATGGCATGGGGCAGGATGACGGAGGGAAGTGAGTCTTCAGAAGTCCATGCTCTGGATGATAACTGCAAAGCTGTGCCCAAGGCATGTAGAGGAGAGGAATTTGAATCGGTTTTTGTAGAACTTTCCCAAGGACCTGAAAAAGCAAGAATCAATACTTCATCAGATACCCCATCCTTTTGGGCTGCAATACTGCTTTGTGATACAGCTATTCTGCTTATGTGTGCAAGATGTATCTTCTATGTTGGCACAAATTAACGCTGGGAGACTCCCAACACTGAAGAATCATTCACTATAGAAGAAAGGTAGTCCACATATTCAATAAAGGTGGATGTAAATATATTTGTGCAAATGTTTCTATGCAACTTTCATTCAAGGAATCTATTCTTTTTAAGTCTATCCTAAGGCTTTAGGCTACAGATGGTGTCCTTTCCATAGGCATCCGTGCCTATCTAGTACATTTGGTCTGATCACTTCTTTACTTCTGCTACACAGGGCCCTAAAATGCACCTTCCCAGTATATGCTATCATTTCTTTAGCTTGAGATAGTTCTTATAAGGACAAACTCCTTAATGGTTCAGAACATCACTACAATTTCTTTCAAACCTCCCACCTCAGCAATTAGTTCTGGACTCTGCCAAAATGAAGATACTTAATAAATGCTTCTTGAACAAATGAAGACAAGAACACACAATAAATTATCCTCTGAATGGAATTAAAAGTGTGCAGTTTTGACTCTATAAGCTGGCTTTTAATTTGACATAGCCCAAAACAGGACTGAATATTCAATTGACACACGTGCAAATTCAAGTGTATATAGATTATCTGTGATGAGTGATTTTACCGCAACTTCAATGCTGAAACTCACATTATAAAATGTGCTGCATTTCTCTATCATCATTTATCTAGGGATTTTTTTTTGTTGTTAGCAGGAAAATACTTAGTATGCCATCATTGAACTCATGTGTTAGAAAAATCTCCTTCCAAATTTATGTATTCATTGAAAACCAGCACCCTATAATGTCAAACTTTATTTATGCTTAAATATATCCACTTGCAGTAAAAGTATCACTTGTCATTTCTGTCAAAATGAGTTCAGAAATTATCTATCACTTGACCTATTTGATAGTAACCTGCAATCAATCTTGCATCCTGTATCATAGCTGGCACTGCCTTTCCACACCCCACTGAATATGTTTGGAGTGTAAAATCACTTTCAAAAACAGAAAATGGACAAAGGAATGGAGTTAATTATAAATGAAGTCAAAATCATATTTATTATTTATTTATTCTATTTTTCAGTAAACTTTTTTTAGGGACTTTATTTTTAGAGCTGTTTTAGGTTACAACATAATTGAAAGGAAGGTACAAAAGATTTCTCATATATCCCCTGCCCCAACACATGCATAGCATCACCTATTATCAACATCACTCAACAAAATAGTACATTTTTTACCAAGGATGAATTTACATTGACACATCATAATCACCCAAACTCCATAGTGTACCTTAGGGCTCTCTCTTGGTGTTGTTGGGTTTGGACAAAAGTATAAGGGCAGATAACCATCATTATAATATCATACAAAATATTTTCACTTCCCTAAAAATCCTCTGTGCTCTGCCTATTCATCTCTATCCCCACATTCCCATCCTTGGAAACCACTGACCATTTTATTGTATATAGTTTTGCCTTTTCCAGAATGACACAGTTGGAATCATACTGTATGTAGCTTTTTCGTTGACATCTTTCACTTAGTAATACACATTTAAGTTTCCTCCATGTCTTTTTATAGCTTGATAGTTCATTTGTTTTTAGCACTGGATAATATTCCATTGTCTGGATGAGCACAGTTTATGTATCCATTCACCTCTTGAAGGACATCTTGGTTGCCTCCAAGTATTGGCAATTATGAATAAAGCTGCCATAAACATCCATGTGCAGGTTTTTGTATGGACATAAGTTTTCAGTTCCTTGGGGTAAATACCAAGGAAGATGATTACTGGATTTTGTGGTAAGAATATCTTTAGTTTTGTGAGAAACCACCAAACTGTCTTCCAAAGCGGCTCTATGATTATGCATTCCCACCAGTAATGTATGAGAGAGTTCCTGTTGCTCCATATTCTCACCAGCATTTGATGTTGTCAGTATTCTGGATTTTGGCCATTCTAATAGGAGTGTAGTGCTATGCATTTCTCTCATGACATGTGATGTGGAGCATCTTTTCCTATGCTTATTTGCTATCTGTGTATCTTTTTTGATGAGGTGTCTGTTAAGGTCTTTGGCTCATTTTTTAATCTTATTTGTTTCATTATTGTCGAACTTTAAGAGTTCATTGTGTTTGGAGAACAGTCCTGTACCAGATACATCTTTTGCAGATATTTTCTCCCAGTTTGTGGCTTGTCTTCTCACTCTCTTGACATTGTCTTTCACAGGGTTGAAATGTTTGCTTTTAGTGAAGTCCAGCTTATCAATTTTTTCCTGCATGGATTGTGTCTTTGGCATTATATCTAAAAGTACATCACCATATTCAAGGTTGTCTAGGTTTTCTCCTATGTTATCTTCTAAGAGTTTTATGGTTTTGCATTTTACGTTTAGGTCTATGATCCATTCTGAATTAGTTCTTGTGAAGGGTGTAAGATCTGTGTCTTTTTTTGGCATGCGGATGTCCAGTTGTTCCAATACCATTTGTTGAAAAGACATTTCCATTTGTTCCATTGTATTGCCTTTGCTCCTTTGTCAAAGATCTGTTGACTATATTTATGGGGTCTATTTCTGGGCTATCTTATCTGTTCCATTGATCCATTTGTTCATTCTTTCACCAATGACACGCTGTCTTCATTACTCATTTTATACTAAGGCCTGAAGTCAGGTAGGGTTAGTCCTCCAACTTTGCTCTTTTCCTTTAATATTGTCTTGGACTATTCTGAGTCTTTTGCCTTGCTACATAAACTTTAGAATCATTTTGTCAATATCCATAAAATAATTTGCTGGGATTTTGATTGGGATTGCGTTGACTCCATAAGCTGAGTTGGGAAGAACTGCCATCTTGACAATATTCTTTCTTCCTGTCTATGAATATGGAATCTTTCTCCATATATTTAGTTCTTTGGTTTTGTTTATCAGAGTTTTGTAGTTTTTCTCACGTAAATATTATATATATTACATTAGATTTATACCTAAGTATTTCATTTTGGGAGGTGCTAATGTAAATAGTGTTGTGTTTTTAATTTCAAATTCCATTTGTTTATTGCTGGTATATAGGAAAGCAATTCACTTTTCTGTATTAACTTTGTATCTGACAACCTTGCTGTAATCACTTATTAGTTCCTAGTTATTAGTTATTAGGAGGTTTTTTAATGGATTCTTTTGGATTTTCTATGTATATAATCAGTATCTGTGAATAAAGACAGTTTTATGTCCTTCTTTCCAATATATATCCTTTTTATTTCCTTTTCTTGCCTTATTGCATTAGCAAAGACTTCCAGTATGATGTGGGAAGGAATGTTGTGAGAGAACATCCTTGCCTTGTACCAGATCTTACTGGGAAAGCTTTGTGTTTCTCACCATTAAGTATGATGTTAGTTATAGGATTCTTATAGCTAACCTTTATCAAGTTAAGAAAGTTCTCCTCTATTCCTAATTTATGGAGAGCTTTTATCATGAATGCATGTCAGATATTGTTAAAAACTTTTTTATTCATCTCTTGATATGATCATATTTTTTTTTCTTTTTTAGTCTGTTGATGTCATGAGTTACATTGATTGGTTTTTGAATATTGAACCAGCCTTGCATACCTGGGAAAAATCCCACTTGGTCATGGTGTATAATTCTTTTTACACATTTTTAGACTCAATTTGCTAATATTTTGCTGAGGATTTTTGCATCAATGTGCATGATAGATATTAGTCTATTATGTTTTTTTCTTATAGTATCTTAGTTTGGGTTTTGGTATTACGGCTATGTAGAATGAGTTAGGAAGTATCCCCTCTGCTTCTCTTCTCTGAAAGAGATTAGAGAGAGTTGGTAGAATTTTTTCCTTAAATGTTTGGTGGAATTCACCAATGAACCCATCTGGACCTCTGCTTTCTGTTTTAGAAGGTGATTAAGTATTATTTCAATTGATTTAATAAATATAGGTATACTCAGATTATCTAATTCTGTTTGTGTGAGTTTTGTCAAATATTATCTTTCAAGGAATTGGTCCATTTCATCTAGGTTATCAAATTTATAGGCATAGAGTTGCTCATAGTATTCCTTTATTATTCTTTTAATTTCCTTGGAATCTGTAGTGATATCCCTCCTTCATTTGTGATATTAGTAATTTATATCTTCTCTCTTTTGTCTTAGTTAGCCTGGCTAGAGGCTTATTGATCTTTTCAAAGAACCAGTTTTTGGTTTCATTGATTTTCTCTATTGATTTCCTGTTTTTAATGTCATTGAGTTCTGCTCTAATTCTTATTATTTATTTTCTTCTGCTTACTTTGGATTCAAATTGCTCTTCTTTGTGTAGTTTCCTAAGGCAGAAACTTAGATTTTTGATTTTAGATCTGTATTCTTTTCTAATATATGCATTCAATGGTGTCCATTTTCTAAGCACTGCTTTTGTTGCCTCCCACAGATTTTGACAAGTTGTGTTTTCGTTTTCATATAGTTTAAAATATTTTAACATTTCTCTTAAGATTTCTGCTTTGACCAATGTGTTATTTAGCAGTATGCTGCTTAATCTCCATGTATTTGGGGATTTTTCAGTTATCTTTCTGTTATTAATTTCTAGTTTAATTCTATTGTGACATGAGAGCAGACATTGTATTTCTACTCTTTTATATTTGTTAAGGTGTATTTTATGGCCCACATGTGGTCTATCTTGCTGAATGTTCCATGTGGAGTTTTTAACTCTCAGAGTTGTCCAAACTAAGCCTCCAGTAATTCATCAATTACAGTTCAGGTTTTCCTACCTAGGCACTGGTTGCCTGAGTGGCTTCTGCTCATGAGTCTCTGTTCCTGTCAGCTGATTCTATGTATTTGCCTGTCTCTCTCTCCACTCTTGGGGGCAGTGGTTTGCCCTGTGTCCTTCTCTCTCTTAGGATCCAAGAAGAGTATTTTATTTTTCATCTTGTTCAGCTTTTTACTAACTTTTAGGACTGAGTGACAACTTCCAAGCTGCTATACACATGGGACTGGAAACACGAAGTCCTAGACTTTATTTTTAGAGCCAGTGTTAAGTTTAGAGAAAAATTGTGCAGAAAATATAGAAAGCCCTATATATCTCCTCTACCTTTCCCACCACTAGTTTCCTCTATTATTAGCATCTGGCACTAGTGTGGTATATTTGTCATAGTTGATGAACCAATATTGTTGATACATTAATATTAACTACATCTATAGTTTGCACTGGGGTTACTCTTGATGTTGTACATTCTATGGGTTTTGACAAATGCATAATGTCATCTATCTACCACTACAGTATAAGACAGAATAGTTTCCCTGCCCTGTGCTCCGCCTGTTTATCCTTCCCTCCTCCCCAAATCCCTGGCAACTTCTGATCTTTTTATTGTTCCGTAGTTTTGCCTTGTCCACAATGTCTTATAGTTGAAATTATACCATATGTAGTCTTTTCAGACTGACTTCTGTCACCTAGCAATGTGCTCTTAAGTTTCCTTCACGTCACGATGTCTTGATGCAGGATCTCATTTAAGTGCTAAATAGTACACATCCATATTTACATAATGATTGCTATTCAGTAATAAAGGGAGTTATCTGAGGTGTCATGCAGTAGAAAGAGTAAGACTTTGGAGCCTTACAGCCATGGGTTTTTAAAAGTGGCTTTACCATGTTCTTTTTTTAAAGATTTTATTTTTCCTTTTTCTCCCAAAACCCCCTGGTACATAGTTGTGTATTTTCAGTTGTGGATCCTCCTAATTGTGGCATGTGGGATGCCGCCTCAGCATGGCTTGATGAGCGGTGCCATGTCTGTGCCCAGGATTCGAATTGGTGAAACCCTGGGCCGCAAAGCGCAAAGCAGAGTACACGAACTTAACCACTCGGCCACAGGACTGGCCCCTGGCTTTGCCATGTTTTAGCTCTGAGCTGAGGCAATTTACTAAAGATCTCAGAGCTGCAGTTTGCCATCTCTCAAATGAAAATATTAATATCTACCTTGAAATGGTCGTAAGAAATAACATGTAAAGCCATAGCATAACATCCGGTCATGCTGGCAGCAACAGAGGCAGCAGCTGTGATGGTCATGGAATTAGTTGTAACATGCTTGGCATACAAGGAGATTGTCTTTCTAGCGATTCATGTTTAGCTTTAATAAATATCCCTTATTTCATAAATACAGATAGACTAGTACATTAATGACTAGCAATCAGATAAGGCTATATAGTCAACTGACAAAAATACAATAAATGAAAAATAAAAGGCTTCGACCTAATATAAAGAAATAGGCAAGCAAATAAAGAGTGAATGAGGTGGGAAGAGAGGCCCCATTTGATACATCTACTTGATAGGAATTTCTGAAATGGAAAGCTTTTCAAGTTAGAATGTAATTTTTCAGTCTTAGGAAAGGAAATTTGTTTTACATGAATATTAGGCTCCTCTGAGATATTTTAAAGTTACTTCATATTTACTAAGTGTATGACTATAGTATGTCTTCATAAACACTCCAAAGAATGTTTTAGTTAAATCAAAGACTATAGATTAGAAGGAGAATCAAGAATCACACAGTCATAGACTGTGTTTGCAGTCACCATTGCTACTGCTTATTCCTTCAGCCTTTTATTAAGATTATAATAAATTATGAGCCTGAAAATATTTGAGATTTTTAAAACAGAAAAATGGAAGAAAGCACATTATTTTTAACACTGATATTGGTTATACTTTGCATTGGAAGTACCTAAAACAGAGCCTTGAATTCCAAGACCTGACATCAATGAATCTACTTTGGGGTGGTGGGATCAATGAATCAATAAATTCCTACTTCTTCCAAGATCGTTTAAAATATTGAGTTCAAAGAGAAGAAGATGATTTACCAAAGATAAGACCATGAGATAGAACCCATGATGAGTTAGAACAGGAGCTAGCACGCTTTCTGCAAAAGGCCAAATACTAAATATGTTCAGCTTTGTGGGTCCTAAAGTCTCTACTGCAGCTACTCAACCCTGATATTATAATGTGTAAGCAGCCACAGACAACATGCTAACAGATGGGTATGCCATGTTTCAATGAAATTAGTCAGATGGCTGGATTTGACCGTAGTTTGCTGACTTCTGAGTTAGAAAATGAGAAAAAGAGTTGAATTAACCTGAAAACATTTTATTCAGATTACAAACTAAAATGACTATTCAAACTATTTTTTTACAAGGACTGACAGATTGTGTAGAGGATGATCCGGTTTCATATTATGACGCAGTGCAAATAGTGAATGATTATATGTGTGAGGAGAAATACAGTTTTTTAAAGAAGTATTTTTTGAGCATTTGGTAGAAATAAGACGCTGCTTTTTGTGGGGCAATAGAAGAATGCAGGTTTTGGAACTGGCATTGGGCATATCTTGATATTTAACCTTAACTGTCCTTTATGGGTTACATGATCTTGAGTATGTAACTTAACTATTGGGAGCTTTAGTTTCCATATTCGTTTATAGATAAATCCTACATCATAAAATTATTATGTACTATAAGCAAAAGAGCTTGTATAAAGTACTTAATATACTTCCTGGAATGCAGTACATGCACAAAAGGAATTTATAGGTAATTATTTATTGTTGAGTAACTTCAACATAGAAAGTTGAAAAAAGGTAATAGTATCTTATATAAGATTGTGAGGATTAAATAAGATATATGAAAAACAAATATTTAGCCCAGTGCTTGCACCTAGTAAGTGTTCAATTGATATTAGCTGCTGTTATTATTATTATTAAATACAGTAATGTATAAGATATGTACATTCATAAGTGAGTTCCAAATGTGCAAGGTAGAATGTGATACATGCTATGACAAAGATACAGAAGTCACATCTGACTGGGGGAATCAGAAAAGGATTCAAAGAGAAATGACATTTGAACCGTCTGGGTAGAATGAATTCCATTTCAATTAGAGGAGCTGAAAGATATTAAAGACAAATCAAAGGATGAGAGCAAAGAAGAGAAGCAGGAATTTGATCGGCATGTGCAGTGAGCAGTAACTTAATATGATACTGTTTATAGAATCTGCACATTTCTTATTCAGACCTCAAAGCAATCCTGTGTGCTGGACATTATTACACGTACTTTGTAGAAAAGCAATCTAGATTCAAAAGGTTTAATAACTTTCCTAAGGTTATACAAGGATACACTCATCCTGGAATTGAACTGAGATCATTTTTTCCCCCTGAAGTCAGTGTTATTACCATTCTGCTACACAAACTCTCTAACAGCAAGTGGAGCGAAGTGGACGCTTAATCCCCCGTATGTAGGTCAATCGTCACTCTTTGATACTGTAAATATTTTTATTCTCCCATTTCATTCATTAATGAAAGATAGTTATATCCTTGTTTTTCACTTTCTTATTCATTCAAAAAATATTTTGGAATGCCTACCATGTGCCAGGCACTATTCTAAGAGATGGCATACATCAGTAAAGAAAATAGATAAAGGTATTTACCACATAGTTGTGGGCTTTTGTTTGTTTACTTTTTGCAAATTATTTTTAAGATTGAGGTGAGAATATATTACATAACACAGTTAACATTTCCCTCAGAGAAAAGCATAGAGAGTCGTTTGTTATCTAATTGTCATTTTATTCTCCTAAATAAAGGGATTAAAAAGCTGATGCCTCCAAGTCATTGGAGATCAAAATGAGATCTCCATATGGTTGATATTAACTGATATTTACTTTAAAATTTACTTTATCTTTTCACACTAAAAGTCACGACTCTGTTTTAATGAACATGGTGATGACATTGTATTCATTTTAACCAAAATTTAGAAAAATAAAACTAAAAGAATAAATCTCTATTGGTAGAAAGTTTTCTTGAAATATTCCAGGCCACAAAGAAAAGAAAAGAAAAGAAGTACTCTCATAAGCAAGCAGCAGAGGGAAAGCTTATAGGACCTTTTTTCAGTAAAAGCAATAAAAATACGGGATTTGTTTATAAGAAGACAGACACAAGTCTACATTTCAAAATTTGTTATTTCTGCACTTATATTTGCACAGGTTCAAAATGCTCTTTAACATGTGAAACTTGTGCTTACTAGTTTTAAGGCGGAGAGAGAAAGAGGCAGCTTGCATGGAACAGCTGGATCTAATTAGAACCCAAAGTTCTGACTCCACTTGATCTGATTTCCCCGTCAGGATGGAGTCATTACACCATAAATAGTGTAAGCTCGAACTTCCAGTTCAAACCAGAAGGAACCGGCAATCACAGCTCCTCTTATGCAGGGGTCACTGACGTTTCTGTTTAACATCACAGCATTTCCATATGGACTGACTCAGTCACTTAGAACTTTTCCACTAATAAATGAATAAGGGAGTCATGAGGTTTTTTCTGCCATACATCTATTCATTTATTTCTACTTGGAGGCACTTAAAAATCTGAAGTGTCAGCTTAGTAATAAAATACTCTCTATTATCACCAACTCCTCATTGTAAACTATCATGCGTACATATTTTTTTCATGTTTCTTATACGAGAATATAACACCCCTTATGTTTTCTCTCTTTATTTGTAAATTGAGTACTTAATGGACTTATAGACTAAACAAGTATTTGTAATATAAAAGAGATCATCCTTTCCCAATCACATCATTTTAGAAATGTGGAGACTGAAAGTCAAAAAAAAAAGTTGAGTGACTGACTTCTCACATATAGGAGACGTAAAGTAAAGCCACAGGCTTCTGAGTTCCCAACAAGCATTCATCTCAGAATTTGAACTGACAAGAAACCCTTCCAGGGAAAATATAACTTGTCTCCACGTTTATAGTCTGGCTGCTTCTTCTTATGTAATACAAGTTTATCATAGGTTTTACAAATCAGAGAATAAAGAGAAAAAAGAATATTCATCCCAAAACAATCCCTGGTAAAATTTTGGATTTTATGTTTCTATACATTTTGTGCATACAAGTTTGCATCCTTTCCATTTTAATACATTTTATCCTGTTCCAAGGCAAGTAATAAATCTTTACGAACATGCTTTTTAATGGCCAAGTGGTATTTTACATAGGTGTGCCACATTTAAAACAGCATTTTATTTGACAGATTGTTCCAATTTGCTTATGTGATAATACTTTGGTGAGAATCGCCGTGCATTGCTCTTTTGTAGATCTCTGTTTCTGTCCTCAGGATAAAATTCTTGAATTGGAATTCTTGGGTCATAAGATATGCGTTTTGAGCCTTCTGATATGAGTTGCCAAATTATCCTTCTGTAAAGCTTTACTAGTCTATAGTTATACTCTCAGAATAGAAAAGTTTCTGTTTTCTGCGCACACAGCTAACACTGACTTCATCATTTCCTAATGATTTCATGTTTGATAGGTAAAACATAACACCTGATTTTAATTTACACTGATGAAAAGTGAAAGTGGACACTTTTCACACGCTTCTTGCACATTTCTACATGTGTCTAAATAACTACAGAGACTGGTAAAATTCAGAAACTGTGGACAGGGAAAGGAATAATCCATTTCAGCTGAGAGGATGAGAGAACGCATTTACCTCGAGTCTAGAGTCATTGGAAAACCATTTGAGTTGTGGAATTGAATGGAAAAAATACAATGAAAAAGTGAAAAGACGATTTAGGTATCACTGAGGAAAAGTAAAGGTGAAAAGTGAACATGACAGAGATACCTAATGAACAAGTCAGAGAAAGACAAGTCAAAATTTCTGTATCCAGTCTCTGTGAGTAATCGACAGGAAGAGTTGTGGTCAGGGCATCATTAAAGGCTCACGGAAAAACAAACTGAAGGAAAGAGAAATAGTCTAGCAATCTCTGTGATGGAGTCATGGCTCTTCAGAGTTGGAAGGGACCTCTGGACATGTTCTAGCTCAACCATGTAGTTTCCAGATGAGGAAGGTGAGCAGTTAAGTGCTTTGCTTAGGGTCTCATCTTCTTAGAAGAGCCAGAAATAGAATTCAGGCCTCATAATTCCCAGCTGAATGCTCTCTGCACAATTTTATAGAACTAAAACATCTTCAAGCAAACAGATGTGATGTTATGTTTGTCCTTTGAATGAATCATTTAGCTTCTCTCATCTTTAGTTTTCTCATCTTTAAAATGAGAAGACAGGGCCAAATAAACATGAACATTCTTTGGTTTTATCAGAATTATTGGATTTCATCTGCTTATAGCTGACACTCAAGTTCTTTGCTTCCTGGGCCATGTTAATCTTAAAAAAAGAAAATTTGTGTTTCCCTGCATATACACTTTTAGAGAGCTGAACTGCTTTCTTCTTCCCTGTGGTCAGGTAATTCAGAGCCTGCTTTGGTTTTTCTTTTAAACTGAATTTTTCGAACAAAATTGTTTCTTGGCCAAGATGATTTATAAGGTATTTTAGCCCCAAAAGCATTGTTTTAAGAAAGTTATAAACAACTGTGCATGGGGACAGTGCCAGTCAACTACCTAGTTTTATGACTCGAGAAAAACTAGTAGGATATATTAAGTATTATTTTTCATTGGAATTGAAGGAGTCCTCCATTGCTTTCCCTCATATATTTTTACCTTCTTTCCTTACTGCCTATGCTTTTATGGGTAACATTTGAAGTAGCCATGATGTAACAATTTGATTTTTGTGGAAACATATCTGTGGCCCAGCCACATGCACAGTGTGCTAAGTGTAGACACTGTCACAAGCCTGGTTGTTGGACATTTGTAGGTGTGAAGCGACTGCTGTCGATCAATGCATGGTGCTAATAAGGCTGAGATCATACAATCAATTCCTGTCCTCCGGTTCTCTTTCACCCCAAGCTGCAAGTAGTAATATTAGTTGTAAAGGTGAATAAAAGAGAAAGCATAGAGGACTCAGTGTAAATCTATCACTACCACAGGGGAACTAAAAAATGAACAGACGCTCACACATGGCTCATTGAGTGGTCATTGGAGCTTGTCAGGAGCCAAGGGGAAGAAAAAAGGAAAATAGCCTACAGGTGGTTCATGTTCTAGCACAGAACCAAAGTAATTATTTGTGATTTCAAATATTTATTGTGAACAAATGACTATTTCTTCACCAATAATGATATGAATAAGAATGTGGGAAGGGCTTATGGCTTTCCTTCCATAGCAGGGCGAGGCCAGTGCAAATTCTGTGAATTCAGTGGAATTTTGGCTGATCAAATTTCCGAAAGTAGTTTGTAAGGCTAGGTTAATAAATGGACCCCTAGATTAGAAAAGAATGGTTACTGCACACAAGCATTTAGAAACCCTACTAAGTGAATCAGGGAACTGTGTTGGTTTCCAAAGACAGAAAATGATGGGAAAAGAACCTTTCCTATGGCTTAGACTGGGACTCGATAGAACATGTAAAGAATGACTGGGCTTGAATCCAAGAGTCCTGAACAAATTTGGTACAATATAGAGAATTCTGTTGGGTTTACTTTTATAGGACAAAGAAGCTTATTCCTTTGGTGCATCTTCTTAAATAAAGCTAATATTACGTAGCTATAGCCAACACATTCTAAATATGAAGATTATTTTTCCTTAAAGCAGAATACCATATCCATAGGTAACTACTTCCTTCCTATATTCACTCATAATATGAATTTGTAATAATTAGTGAAATGTTAACGTATGGAGGGAAAATATTTTAAGTATTCAATAGTATACTATGGAATACTATTTCAGTCATATACAGGTTGATCTCTTTTGGTCTCATTCGCAACCTTTCAATATTTCTGTCAGAAAGTCCCTGAAGATCCTTCTCAGTAATTCAGCAGAACAACAGATCAGTTTTCTCTCTGAAACTTAGATATTACCTCTGGTCAAGGGTAAACAGACTCAGTTAAGCCTTACTTTGAAATAATATATGCATTTCTAAGCGTAAAGAGAGAAGCCATTTTTCAATTGCATAGTACTGGTTAATTATACTCTCATTCCACAGATTGCCTTGCTTTCTGGTACACATTCTAACTTTAGAAAGCCAGGATGAACTGTGTGTTAGGTCTGACCTGCGATCAATCTTTCTATTAATTGTCATGTTCTATGCTCTCAGGAAGAAAGAAATCAGTTAATTTGCAGATATTTCTGACAGATTTTCCTAAGTATGAGGGTTCAGGTCAGTTATATTACAGTTAAATTCCTAGGATGTGCTCCTTTTCCAAAAGAGAGATGCCAATTCGAGGTGACCTACCAATTCAGATCCACTACCCCTTAGGAGAACACAGAAAAGAAAATGAAATGCTGATTAAAAGATTAGTTTACATCATTTATTTATTAGTTATATATATAAATATTTATATATATGAAGATATATATGTAAGTACACACACACACACACACACACACACACACATTGTTGGAAATGACAAAGAATCTATCATAGTTTGCAAAGACCAAAATATCATAATGGTAAACTTTCACATTTGGGGGCAAAGTGCCAATACTATTTCCACTTCTGTAAGGTGAGAGGAGCAGCGGAGGAAGAGGATAACATTCTGAGAAGTCACTTTTCTTTCCTCAGAATGTTACAATCCAAAAATACCTGCCTAGAGTCCATGACCTATGCAGGGCAAGGCGGCCAACTAGTGATTAAATATGGAACTCCCCAATCATTACTCAACTTCTCACCAACCCACTGTGTGTCTGCTGATTAACCCTGATTGAAATTTAATACCCATTTTTCCTATTCTACCTAATCTGTCAAAGAACTGCAGACAACGTGGAGATAAATGTTAGCCTCTTACTTCTGGTATATTCTTCAAACGTCCAGAATCTTCAGGCTTAGTCATTTCCTTTAAAAGAGATTAAATCTTACCATGGGCTTCAAAAATGGTTCTACTGAATATTTAAAAAGCATAAAAAGTCCTAAGGTAATGATTTATTTCACTCATTTGTTACTTCATTATAAAAATAATTATTGAGAGACTACTACTGCTTGCTGCATGGGAATGAGAAAAACCACCTAATTCAGGAATATGTGGTATTCCTAAAACTGTGTTATATAAATAAAACTTATATGTGCTAAATAGTGCTGTTATTAAGTGCTCATATTTCTTTCCTCATTCAAGGATTAAACTTTTTGAGGAGACGCTGCTGTCCTGAATATTTAGTATACTGAGTTGTTATGCTCAAAATATATCACAAAGTTTGATTTACCTAATGTTCAACAAATGTGTATTCCATGCATACTATGTGCAAAGCACTCTAAAAGTGCTTGCATTTTTCAAAAGTCAGAAAATGCGTGGTTGCTCTAAAAATAACTCCAAACTGGAACATAATCTAAGATTTCTGCTAGAATTGAAAAACAAGAAACTGAAAGGGCCTGATGCAAACCTGACTTATTACATGGGTTGGTTCCTGATTTGGGATTGGGGGGGGGGGTGCATAAGAAAATGGCTTAATATAGCTTGTCAAGGTAGCAAAACTACGTAAAATGTAGAGTTGTATAAATGGTATGAGACCAGCTGGTAGGAAAAGCCAGTAGGAAAATGACTAAAGAGGGAAATTGTGTGAGGGGGAAAATAGTTCTTCCTAGCAGACTTCAGAGTCCTTCATTTATAATATATGAGCAGATGCTGGTCTGGGGAAGTTATAAGAATAAGTCCCTGAGTAAGGATCACTCTGGGCCTGGAAGTAACGCAGGAGACATCTGGTCCCATTGAAGATCCTTTTAATGTCAAGAATAGTGATGGTTACCTTTCAGAGATGTTGTACTAGGTTTGATGGTAAGCACTTTGATACCTCTCCTGCTTAATCCTCACCACAATGGATATCACTTTCATTTAAAAGATGTAGAAATTGAAGTATGTGTTTTAAGTACCTTTCCCAAGATCTCGCACCTGTTATATTCATTCAACAAGCATTTATTGCGTACTTGTCACATGCCAGACACTGTTTTAGAGTCTTGCGATGCATGAGTAGATAAAACAGAACTTGGCTTCGTGGAGCTTTCACTTTTAAAAAGAGACAGATGATAAACAAGTGGCATTAAAAACAAAACAACAAAAAAAGTGAATTGTATATTAGAATGTGATAGCACTATGGGAAACAGAAAAAAAGTAGAGAAAGCAAAGAGAGATTGGGGTTGGGAGTTGTATTTTTAATGGAGTTCTCCATGTAGGCCTTATTGAGAAAGTGACATTTGAGCAGGGACATGAAGGAAAAGAGGAAGGTGGCCATGTGGCTCTCTAGGGAAGAGCATTCAGCCCCAGGGAGAAGCTGAGCCTGAAGGTGAGACCAATGTGGCTGGAGAGGAATGAAATCAGACAACGAACAGAAGAGGCAGAGAGTTACAACGGTCAGACTATCAGACCAACAGGCTTTTGGCTTTTGCTCCCAGTGGAAAGTGGGGCTCCCTCAGGCTGTTAGGGTCTCTGCCACTGTCTGCCCTACGGAAGGAGCCCTAAACTGGGCAAGAAAAGAATGTTCCATTCCTTTGTGTTCCTTCCCTGTGGCAGTTTAATGTTTTTCCACAGGAAACATGTCGTATTTTCTGTAAGTAATAAAACCTGCCATCAATTGTTTATTGTTCATTTAAACTTGATTTAGTTTTTGCAAAATCCATGAGGAAAGCTAATTAATGACTTCTATTGACTGTTTATGATTCCAAATCATATCACTTACCAGTCTTGAAGGCATTCTGCTTACCACTAAATGAGTCTGGATTGTTTCTGAGGTCCTATTGGATTTAAGAAAGTTACAATATTTCTGAGCCAGAATTTGAAGAAGCCTGGAGTTTACAAATTGTAGCAGACCCCCCACATGCATATACATTTGTGTTTGGATCACGATTGGAGTAGAGACAATTTTAAGAATAACAATGTCTTCCTCTCTCTTCCCTAGAGGCTGATTCTCTATCTACCCTTCTTCCTAAGAGTGGGTCTTAGGAACTTACAGAGGCAACCTAACACACTGATGTATTGCTTTCAGATAAGCTTGGCCCAGCACAAGTGAAAAGTCAATGAAATATGTATTCAATGCAACCTTTGCTGCTTGACTTTGCAATATATTTCCAAATTTAACCACCATTTTTTCCAATGGTCCACTTTTTTTGTGGCCTAAGATACTTCTACAATCACTATATCATCACCATTCTCACTAAAAAGACATGTTGCCTGAAACATAAGGTCTCTTCCACCCAAAAGGTTGCATTAATGTACTTTGGCAATTGTATTCTGCAGACTTGTTGACAATCCTAACATCATGGGAAGAACTGGGGAAACTTCCGGTCAATCAGGGGAGGGCAGGCAAAAATATCTGGGAGTCCATGTGGTTTCATATCACCTTATGTCACACAAAGAAGAGGTTGCCTTCTTCATCAGCTGACCTGTTTGCCCAAAACAGGATAGCAATTTTCTCCATTTGAAGGAGTTGGCAACACCACATTCGTGATTTTGCTCCTTTATCTGGTCTCTTTTACTTCCCTTCTTTATTTTTAACTTTCCTTATTTATTCCTGAATATATTTAGTCCTGCCTGAAAGTCCCAGTGATACACGCAAGCCCAGCCCTAGATAAAACAGTGACTATCTTCCTGGGACTCGTGCAGCTACGGGTTCTCAGAAAAAGTAGCAAAAGAGATGAGGGTGAGACACATTCAACTTTTATAGAACAGATATTTATAAATTGCCTCCTGTAAGCTATAATAAACATTTATAGATTTCCTACTGCATACTAAATACTGAAGCAAGAACAGTGCACTTTATTAATTCCAATGAATCTAGTGAATGAATGAATGAATGAACAAATAAACAAAACAACAAACCCTGCTACCTTATTTGACTTGTGATCTCATTACCATGGTAAAAATATTTCACTTTTACACAACTGACTCTTTCTTATTCTTTCTCTTTCCCTCCCTCCTCCTGTTTTTTTCTCCATCCCTCTTTTTTTCTCTCTCCCTTCTTTCTTTCTCCACATATACCAAATTACACTTCGCTGACCCTCTTTTTTTTTCATCATGATAAGCTTTATAATTTATCTTTATTCTGTGGTTTAAGCATTTCAACATTAGTTCAAACACTTTTATTTTCTGGCCATGTTGCCCCTCATTATTAGCAGCATCTGCACCATGAACAGCTGGGCTCGCCAGTGGTGAAGGGCACAGCCCTGCCAGCCCACCCCAATCAATGTCCGAGTGTAGCTGCGGCTGCCCTTGGACCTGCAGGCATGCTGGTTTTTCTGATCCTGTCTCTCATTCATATAGAGGCCAGAAACTCTGCCAAATTGTGTGATGATGACAAATGGGAGCTTGGATAAAGCTCTCAGGTAAATGCATTAACTCACCATACTTCCTAAGGCCCCAAGAATTTGGGTCATTCTAAGAAAGAGCATAGGGAACACAAATGAGTGAACCTCACAGAGAAATCCAAATGAGTGAATCTGGTGCTTCCGGTACCAGCAAGATGTCATCCTTTCACTTTTCAAGTACCCCTAGAATGTCTGAACTATTCTTATCCCCACATGTCTACTCAGGCAGAGGCCCCGCGCTGCTGAAACAGAAGCTTTTCAGCATTGCAGTACCTTGTCAAGTCTGTGCTAGGGAGCATACCCCAAACCTGCCTGCATTATACATGACTGGTTCTGCTCACTGATGTCATCCCCATTCTGCTCACGGTACTTCTATCACAAATTCAAATCTGAGATGGGATTTGCTCCCATCCCTGACAGTCATCCTGCGACAGTCCCAAGATTTAAGAAGTAGACTGAGGGTGCTTCTCCCAAAGGTTCTGTTTTCACATTGGCCTCATTTGGTTACAAGTGAAATTCCTATGACAGAAAGACTAATTTAAACAATGCACCGAAAACCTACCCCTCCATCACCATCATGCTTCCACGTGCACTTTTGTTAGCATGTGTTTTTCTGTAAGCAAAATGTTTTTATACACTAATAGACCTGCTTTATAAGAACTTCATTCTTTTTTAATGTAGTTCATAGAGCTGTAGCTTCTCAACCTTTCATGAGTATTCAGCAACCATCTCATTTTTCATGAGATACATATGTATATCAGCTATAACACACTGTCACTGAACACTGGTTTTCAATCAAGTAGGCTGTCAGTAAAGCTGATTCACTAACAAGAAAGCTGTCAAGCTATGACAGCTGCTGTCTTTGCTACCCAAACAATCTGTTCTGTGCTAATGGTGACTCGTACCCTCCCATTTATTATACAGCTGTAATGAGCAGTGTCCTCAGAAACACAATCTGGGTTAGTGGATTTACATACTTTGTTGTGTGGGTTCTGCAAAATCAACACCAGCAGAATTAGCAGCTGGTTTGCTACAAAGATTCTGGAAGAGTTGCTTTGTTTCAGAAGTTTTGGTTAATTGTCCAATGGTGAGGAGTCGTCCACTATCCATCCCCGAAGCATCTGTCGAGTTTATACTATGTGTTTGGCACTCGTAAGTATTGGGAACACAAAAGGAAATAGGAATAATGTCCTTCTTCACCCATTCATTTTAATCTGTTAGAGTGCATAGGCATTGTGTTCCAGACAGAAGCTCTCAATTTTTAGTAAATAATAAATGACTTCTTAATTTTCCAATCTGAGGTTGAATATTTAAGCTCCTATATATTCAGCCCTTGAAATAATTTCCTTTAGTCCAATACTAAATTATTAATGAAGAACTTTATTTTTCAAGTAATTGTCACCTTGGGAGATTTAGGTTGGTGGGAATATTTCATTCCAAAAACTTAAAATTTGCTACCTGCTTATCATGCTCTATCACTTTTGTTAAGAGAGGAACTTGCTGTCATAAGAGGAGCCAGGCTATTCCATTCGTATTTCCCTGCCGGAATCACTAGGGGCGCTAGAGAAGGGTGTGAAGGGGAATAATTCACTTTGACACTGAGACATTGCCTCTGCAAAGTATCTTTGGAAGCCAAGAGCACCATTTCAGTTTCAAGGGAGCTCCATGTTCCAGGCAGATTAGAGACCTGCACTCCATGAGTCTCTACACAGCCAAGTTTTGCATATCACACAGCTTTCTCCACAGCAAGCTTTCCTCTCTCCTTGTGCTAGCAATGTGGCCACTAATCAACCAAGAGAGAATCCCAAGTTGAATTGTGTTTAACATAATCTGTTCTTGTCCAAGGTAACACATACTGGAAACTGGACTGGACAGCACTTCATTCATTTTATAAACATTATTTACTCTTAGAGAATAATAATAGAGGCCATATAGCAGGCCCATAATTATGGTAATAAAAATATGACTTTTGAGGACAGGTAACACACAAGCCTGGAGCTGACTATTCCAGAAAAGAAACAGAGTAGTTCTGCCTCGATGCATGGATGTTTGTTTGCAGAAAGAGTAGCAGTCGTCCTTAGGGCTGAGATGAGAAAATGTGTGCTAAGAAGAGTGACCTGATTTTTCTCCCTGGATAGTCCTGATTGGTTTCGTGTTCTCCCCTCCCTTCCTCCACCCCTCTCCTAATACATCATGAAGACATTGTAGACAAAATGTGCATCTCCATTCATGATGCCTCTGGTACTCAGGTGCGTTAATGACACCTTGTTGGGCCCACCTCACATTGCTTGGCAGGTCACAAATGCCTGGAGCTCAAACACAAGTGAGTAATGTTTACTGACTCTGATTTCTCCCTCACCAGAAGTGCAGTATTTATTCTGAGAAAAGGTTGTAACATAATAGTGTTCAAGGACTATGCCTCACCTTCCAACTCCCTATACACACACACACACACACACATTTTTCCACCATCCTGCCAGACCATCATACACACGAACCCACATACCACCCGAAACACAGAGACTGAGAAAATATTGACAAAATGTCTTCAGCAAGAGTAGCAACAAAATAAATAGGAGCACGAAACTTTGTGATGAAACGGGGCTTTGTTGAGCCAGTCTTTGTAGTGGCACATTGCAGAATCGTGAAAATGCTCAGTAATTGCAACTCTTTTTTTTTCTGCTGATGAAAATCGTAAAGCATAAACTCACCTAGTTGACAAAACCTGTGATTGGGCCTGAGGAACTTGCTTTGTGCCCTGCTTTTTCCCCTGCACATATATTCATCCTCAAATATGCAGAAGCATTCTATGCAAAGATGGTCTATTTTTCTGTTTACTCACACAGTACTCTGAGCACCAGCACCTGTGGCAGAGGAAAAGAATGTGCAATCCCTTTGACACAGTGGTGCCTGAACATGAGAGGCTTCAGCTCTCATGTGAGGGTGTGAATTTGGGGTATAAACATATTCTCACTCATTGTATCTTTGTTTTATTCCTTCCCCTTGTAGCAAGTGAAATGAATATGAGTATAGCGATTAAAAGCTACAAGTCATTTTTTCCCTCAGTATTTAGACACTATGGTATTATCCACTGAAAGATTCTGAATATGGGAACAAAGGAATTCTTAAAGGATCCAGAAAGTACTAACAGCTAGCATTATGCCACATATGGATACATCATGGGAAATGCCACAACATATTAATAATGGCCCTCTCTGAGTATACAACGGGTTATTCCATGAGAAGGGTTACCATCCATAACATAGTAGTGGGTCAGTGTGATCTCAGACACCTGACCTCTCTTCACCTCAGTTGTGAAATGGAAATCATCATAGTACTTAGAGAATTGTGATGAGAGTTAAATGAGTTGGCACATTCAAGTGCTTAGAATAGTTCTGGCATAGAATAAGTGCTCAATCCATGCTAGCTTTTCTCATGTACTTTGTCTTTCATTGGGATGGTATATAATTGGCTAAATTTTAATTTTCTGTAGTGATAGGTGCTGGGTCCTCTGTTTAATTTTGAAGATGAGAAAATGGCTATGTTCCTGTCACTGTGTACCTCACATCCTACTTGGAGAATCAAACATCAAACAGAAATTATTATTTTTGAGTTCCTTTCTTGAGCCAGATACTTGCTAAATGCTTTATTTTCATAATATAATTTTTACAACAACTCTACAATGAAGGTGCTATTCCCATTTTACCAGTGAGTAAACGGACCTATAGAGGTCAGAGAACTTGCTCAAAGACTCACACAGAATTTAAATCTCTTCCGAAGCCACGCCGTGCTGCCATGCTAACAGGTGTCAACTGATCTGCAAGATGAGAACACAGTGGAGGGAGGGATTATGTCTTTCTGGAAGGATTTACCTGGGCTTCAAAGGAGAGGTGGTATCCTAGTTGAGATGAAAAGAATATTCTCTCATGATGAAATTAACTGAGCAGAGATCGCCATGTCCACACTGCTTATGGAATTATCTGTGTCTATCTGCAAAATGAGAATATCTGAGTGAGGTGGGACTGGATTTGAATCTAATTTGTCTGCTAAGTAAATTTAGGCAGGTTGCTTAATAGCTCTAACTTCAGCATCTTCATCTGTAAGATAAAAATAAAATAGCACCAGACGCATATGGTTCTTAAATAAGATAATACATTTAAGGAACTTTGCTGTTCCTGATGCAGGGTATGTGCTTAATTTAGATTAATTATCATTCTTGGCATTTGTCTAGGGACTTGATGAGCGAGAAGAAATTGGATTCATGATGCCCGGGGACAGGAGCACGGTTAGGTGACCTCTGTAAAGTCTCTACCAACTCATAGTACTCAGATGATGATTCTTTGTCTTTCTCTTCCCCCTTCATCCTCTTCCTCTTCTTTCTTTTCTTCTTCTCTTAATCCCCTTCTCCTCCTAGAGAAACATATACTTAGTAAACACTAATTAACCGCAGTGACATCACTAAGAGTGCTTCCCTATTCTACCTTCATTATGATTATAATTACGAAGCATATAAAAAGTTTTATATAGATTTTTATATAATTTGTAGGGGCAGGAATGTTTAGACTTTTCTTCTATTATTGCCTCCTTGCTATCTATGAATATCAGATTTCATAATATCAAATTACATACCTAGGGATAAGTATCACCTAAAACTCATCTTAATTAAACTAAGGACTCCTTTAATTTTATATCAGGATATTTTACTTTTGTGTGATCATATATAATTGAACATATAATCAAAAAAATAATATGGAAAAAGCCTAACTCTTTGAAAAGAGGGGAATTTCTTTCATTCATCTGTAAATGCCATAAGGTTTTGAATCATATAAGTTACTTAATGAATATTTGTTTCTTAAAACCTGGAGCTTGACACTATGTAATGTCCTGGTATATATTTGGTTTTTTGGACATATGTATATGAAAGGAAGGCATATCAGAGCAGTTCAAATCAATGGTATGTGTTGAGATTCATATACCATATTACTAGAATCCCATAATTCTGGGAAATGTTGTTAAACCTGATTTTTTCCTGTCTGTCATAAAAAGGGAGACAGAACAAATTTCTGTTGCTACTCTTCATACCATACATCCCATATGATAAATGTCTCCTTCTTCACCCTACTCCTATGCCCCACATAAATACTTGTGGGGATCTGCATTCACATTTCCCGCAGCCCTTTCCCTGGGCAGCTATAGAAACAGGACGCTGGGTCTATGGTAAAGATTCCTCGAAAGAGCTCCAAGTACATCTATAAATACTATCTAGCTTGTCGCTGAATGCAACACATATGTTTTATGGTTGTTACTAAAGTCTCTATTAAATAACATCCAGTTCGGAAAATGGGCATTTTTATAAATTTTTTAAAAATAGCAAATATGATATCCAGCTCAAAATAGTACAGGCATTCTATAAAATCAAATACAAATATACCATGAATGTCTAGAAAATATTATTTAATGATGTCTCCTAGAAAACATTAGAATCTGATAGAATCTTATGGAATCTTCTCTCAAAATGGAGAAGCTTGCTTTTTGATGGCAATCATTCAAGGCTATTTCCTGTCAATTCATCATTCTATGATAAACCTTGCCCTGGTAGAAATTCTAATCTTTCGTAGTTTTACTCATCACATGGAAGTCTATTTACCTTTGGCTTTCAAAAAAAATATTTCCACTATTTTGATAATAAAAATAAGAACTAAAAGACATAAAAATTAAATGGTTTAATAAAGACTAGGAAGGTATGAAATATACATAGAAGAACTTCCAGATTGTTAATTTCCCTCAAACCAATTAGAAATAGAAATTATTTTTTTCACGTCTCTTGAATTTTTTTATTCCTTTATTATTTACATTCTCTTTTGAAAAGACTAACAAAATTCTTTCTCAGAACTTATGGTAATATATTTCTAAACAAAATATTTAGTTATTTCTGGGTCTACCACAACACTACCACTCTAAGCATTTCTATTCAGAAAATACTTGAGGTATGAAAAATTCATCTATAGTTGTATAATATAGATCATTATATGTACATGATGAAGATTAGGAGCACTTTTAAGATACTGATTAGTTCTATCTTTGATTTAGTTTGTCTTTGAGTTTTTACTTTTTTCTTTTTTTTTAAACATTCTCTGCTTTTATACGATGTTATTTCTCCCAGGACAGGAACCTAAAATATTATTAGTAATCAAGATACCACAGGAGTAGCGTGACTTAGACGATATGAAGGATTTTTAAAGTGCATAGTAACAAACTAGAGACACCAGTTTTTTAAAAGCTCTCTCTCAATCTCGCATGCCTACCTATGACATCAGTTAACACCTTTGCACAGGTGGCTCAAGCATTTGTAACCCATGCCAGCATTTTCTTCTGGGCCCTAGACCTTTCTACTCTTCTTTTTATCTGATATTGATTCTTGGATGTCTCAAGAGCATCTCAAATTCAGTATGCTCCCAAACTGAACTTAGGATTCCCGACGCCCTTCTATCATCAACTGCTTAATTTTTCTTCACTGTCCGTGATAATCCATCCAATTGCACTAGCCAAAAACCCAGGAATAATTTTTCACATTCCCATCTTCCAATCTCCTCATATGCAATCTATAACCAACCCTACGCATTTTGCCTCTTAACTAAGTCTCCCAAATCCTTTCTCATCTTGCATCTCCATCACTGTAACTCTACCTCTGTACCTCGACCTTGATGGCTGCGATATGTTCCTGACTGTTCCTCCCTGTGCTCTCTGGCCCTCCTCCAATATTAAACCCACCCTGCAGCCACAGTGATAGCTTGTTTTATTTGGGGTTTTTTTGGGGGGAGGGAACGGGGATTATTTGTTTCGTTTGGAGCCAGTAATTACTCATGCATAGCTCCTCCTGTTGATACCCTGTTTAAGAGCAGTGGAAACCACATATCTTTTTCTCCTCTGTATCACTGTCTTCAGGTTTTTAATATGCCATGTTCCCCTTAATATCTATCTGGACTGGCTAGTAAGATTTCCACTGTTTTGCTGAGACTCTCTCCCTCTTCCACCATGTAATTAGTCTGAATTCCTTTTTTCTGTTTTCATGCATTCCTTCCTCCTCAATTATGACAGAAACAAGTGTTTTGTATCCCTCCATTTCTTCCTTAACTTCCTGAGCAGACCTGATTCCTTGCTTCTGCCCAGGCCTTTCATAGACTGCCTTTCTATTGTTTGAATCTGCGGGAATATTATTGAGTTGTTTGTCTACCTCCATCCAAGGAGATGCACTATTCTCCTTATAAAAAAGGCTCTCATTTCTTTCTATTTATTAATAAAACCTAAGACTCTTCTATGAATAAAGCCACAATTTGGATCTCAGCAATCAAAAGCCACTTCCAGAACCTATGTAATTAAGAAGCCTGGATCCAACTTGAGACCACAATAGTGGGGAACGACTCTTAAGAGCCCATAGACAAGGCTTGTGTTTCCAAGGTTAGCCCCTTAAGAGTGTCCTATTTCAGTCTTGAGATAAATTCAAAACATAAAAGAGGAACAGAATTTGTGGCAGCCAAACTAGCAGTTTCTACCAGTTTGAGAATTCAGGATCTTTGCAGTTAAAACGATCTGGCCTTCCTTCCTGCAGACCTGGCTGAAAAATACAATAGAAGTATGGAAGATTCCCGTCTCATCTACATTACCAGGCTACATGTGCCAGCAGAGTTCAAAGTTAAGCTCCAGCAGCCTACACCTTAAAGCTTAGCTGGTGCCTGCCAAGGCCCCCCAGTGCCTCCTGTGTTTGCCGTAGTTGGCTTGGCTTATTGTTCTAGCATTTTGCTGAGGCCACCCACTGGGCCCACCTGCTCTTTGTTTAAGGTCAGTCATGGCTCGCCTGCTTGTTCAGGCCACTTCTGTTAATATTGATTCTGTTTCTATATATTATTTCTGCTCACCTGTATCATAAAAATCATTCTCCCAGGACAAAGATCCTGGAAAAAGACCCACAAGCTAGTGTGAAAAGCCCGTATGGCCCACACTGAAGACCTACAGCTGCGTTCCTGGTCAGAGCAGTTGGAAGACAGCCACGCAACTATAAAAATTACCCAGAGAGTACCTGTAACTCCAAGTCCAAAACAACCTGGCCCCTCCAAAAACCTCCATCTCTGAATGCTTGTTTTACCCCTTAAATCTCTCTCCTTGTCTATTCCTCAAGGTTTCTGTCCCAGTGCACCAGATTGTACCACTCACGAAAAGTGAACTTATCTTCCAGTTAAAGACACAACTGGAAAACCACAGGCCTCCCCACATGGGCTGTCTGCTTTTGCAAAACTCCTCTAAGGAGTCAGTAAGCAGAATGCTTGTGTCCTGCTGAGAGCTAGCGACCCCAGAGTAAAGGGAGGGAAGTGGTCAATCTATAAATGACCATTCCTCTTCTACACTTACAAATATCCGCCATTCTTTCTTTTTGGGTGAGAGTGAGCAAGTGGGTAGAGAGAAGCCAAATATATTAAAGTAAAATCCCTCCTATGTCCTTGACTTTCCATGAGAACGAACATTTCTCCCAGCTCCTACATTCAGTTAATCCTCTCCCCCAGGACTTTCCATTCCTGTTGAAATTTCCTTAGTTCAGCTCTTGACCTCTGAACTGAACTGAGCCAATTTTCACACTTTTAGACTCAAACTCCTCCAGTCCACCCTACCCACAATATAATTACACAAGATTCAACTTTGTACCACAGAAAAATTACCAACAGTACAAATCATGGGCCTTTGAAATCTCTCAGTGTTAAGTTAAGAAGTATAAACATTAGATCTACGACTGCCAGAAGACTATAATTATGGAAGAGATGACAAAGAATTCCTGTGGCGTCCACTGATGGCCTGGAGCTCCAGGTGCAGCAAAGGGACAGACTGTTTAGTTATGAAAGTGGTAAAATTGAGCATCTTAGATCAAATTTATGGATGACAAAGAAATAGGTAAAAACACAGGAAACATGTTTATTTACTCTAGTATGGCTGTGCATTAAATTACCACAATAATATACAATTTGATAGAAACTCAACTTCAAAGTAATTTAAGTTTTTTGAATTAAATCTTGTTCGAGATACTTTAAAGACTTATGCAGTTATGTTTATTTCTTAATAAAATACCTTATTAATGAATTCATGAAATTAAATAAATATTCAGAGAATCTTCCCATGACAACACTTAATGGATTGATAGGCAGTTTCACTTATCACTTCATTATTTTCCCCTCATGCATAGACACAGTCTATGAAACAAAAAATAATCTTAAAAAAGCTTTCCCATAAGTCAGCCAACTGTACAGTAGGAAAACTATAATTCATTCATCTATTCACTCATATGACAAAGATTTATTATGTGCAAGGCTTAGTTCTAGCTGCTAAGGCCATAACACAGTAACTGACATGCAGTAAATACTCAGTAAATGTTTGTTATTTACAGAAAAAAGATGATAACTAAGGAATAAACTCTACCTTAGAGACTAAAATGTACAAAGTAGCTAACAACATTATTACTAATAGTGATGCTATAGTAATAATATGTTATATTACTATACAGCTGTATATGTTTTATATATAAATGTTTAATATAATTTGCATAAAATAATAAAATGGTTACACATAATGGCTTTATTATTAATAATACTGCTATCATAGAAATTCAACAATATTAATATCATATATAAATAAGTATCATACTAGTGTATAGATAATTCTTTTCATAAGAGTAAGGCAAAAGGTGAGCTAGGAATTCAAGTACATAGTAAACAAATGCAGTGGTATGGGAGATTATTATATCTATATCCACAGTGGTCAAGTGATGGCAAGTTAGTAGCTTTTAACAAAAAGTGTATGCAAATATCTACATAATGTTTATGTATATATACACACATATATGGGTATATAATACAGATATGCATACACAGTTATGCATGTACACATACACACACCACATTCATCAATGGATGAATTACACTGGAAGATTTGGGGAGGATGAATGTTAGCTATTTACATTGCTCTGCCAAATAACCAATCACTTTGAATCAGGGTGGCTGTAGTATTTTGTGATAGCACCTCACCCATTTTCAAACGTTCATTATATGCCAGGCCTTCCTTGTACTCATTCATTATATACAACCTCTCATTGAATTGCTAAAATAAGTCTTTGAGGTCGATTATATCATCCTTGTATCATAGAGATGGGAATTAAAGTCTTAAAATGTCACCATCCTTGCCCAGCATTCCACAACTAGTAACTGCTCATGAACTAAGATCTTAATTGAATCCTTAATGCAAAACTCTTAACTGCTACACTATATAGATGTCTATATTTAGGAATTTTTCAGATAAAAACTTCCTTTCAAATTTTTGTTTGATCTTTATCTTTCATATCATCCTTTTTTCACCGAAGGTAAATATTACCTGGGTCAGGGATAAGATTATGTGGAGTCCAAAAATGTAGATCTCAAATAAAGTTATGGTTTCATTCATATTCAAATTCTGGTTATTTTTATTCCTCTCTAAGTGAATGTGAATTTTTACAAGAAAATCTTATTACCATCCTAATTATCAATTAACCTGTAATGATTGCCCACTTGATACAGAGCCCTGTACTAAATTTCAAAGATGGAAAATGAATCTGGAGCTATTTGTATTTTTTTAATATGAACCATTTGGCAAAGAAGTAGCATCTAATACTTGTAGAATTGCATTATGCCAAATGGGAAGAGGAATTCTTGTTGATAGAAGCCAATTACTCTTAATGTTTATAAAATGTGAGAATTAGTTTTTAAAAATTGCACAGTTTTGTGTTTAGGATGTGAAAAGCTGAGATCTCAGAAAACCACTTAGCTTTACCTACCCTAGCAGAGAGCTTCTAATCGTCTGACATTGGACTCCCTGTTGAAATGTATAACAAGCCTATAGTCTTTTAAATAAGAGAAGTTAATAATATTTACTTTAATATTTTGAAGTGAGCTTATCTAGTAAATAATAAGCTAAAGAAAGTAAAAATAAAATTTGATGAAAATTGGCGAAAAGTGAAAAAGTGGGCACTGCTTCTTGACATTTACAATTAATTCCACACAAATATTTGTTTAATCAGACAATGTGGTTAATCACCAAGGTGAAAGTGAAAGTTACCACAGTGAATGCTGGTGTAAAAGTTAATAAATTCAGTTCATAATCATTATGCACATGCTAGTTATAATAATTTACTGTCCATACCAAATCTTTATAAGCATTGTAATTAAATATAAAATGCACATTAGAATTATAATGAGTAATTAGGGCAACATAACTAATATGCATGAAAGTCCCAAAGCTCATTAAAATGTTAAAAGACAAAACCTGTTCTACCTAGTGTTTTTGCATATTTTCTATAGCTAAATGAGTGCCAGTAGAGTCTGTGCCTTGTTTTGCCATTTTTGGTTTTTATGAATTATGCATTTAAAATGCCCTGAAAACATTTGGTTCAGTTACCAAATACAGGCTTCTTTCCACTTTGGAAGAAACAGAGCTGATCCACAGAGACACAATCACACACACACTCACGTTAAAACAGTTTATTTGATGCTATCAGTAGGCCGCCTCGTAGGATTACTTCAGTAAGAAGAACATAAAAGCAAAATGGACCATTATTTCATGGGGCACACAGTGGAATACACTGGGAAGAGCTTGAAGATAATAGACCCAATGAGGAGCATTATCTTGACCCGTCTACACTTTTTTTTACTATAGTCATACTTATGTCCTACTATGAATTTCCATTTTAAAAAACAATGAACTCAAATTCTGGCAGAAAACCTATAGTGAGCACTTAACCAAAATGCTAACAGAAGCAGAACATATTGCTTCTAACATTGTTCTGGAACTGTTAATCCTGCATCTTTTATAAACAAACACATAAACTGCTCCTAATATGCCCAGTATACACAGATCAACTTTCTAGTTATAATCATATCTTGCAATTTATACACAAAGTGAATAAATTATTTGGACTCAAAAATGTTTCAGATTCAACTAAATACAAAGATTTCTAGTCAAAATAAATACTCATTTTCTTAACAAGCATATCCATTTATTGGATCAAAATGCAGCCCTATATGTCTAGAATGTATAACTTTTTCAGAGAAATTTTTAGCTTTAGATTAAATTTTAGGTGAAATATGCCCACAAATTATGCTATTTCCATATTCTTAGCAAAATTTCTTTATTAAAAAAATTCTTTAAGAAATGTACATTATTAGGAAATGGCATTGATATCAATATTTGCCCATATAATACAAATGTATTTAAATGTCATTTATGTATTACATGAATGTAATAAACCCATCAACAATGAATCAAACTCACTGGAATTTAACTATATTAAATTGAAAAAGCCTGGGTAAATTATAGCAAGATCATAGAATTATAGTATTCTATAGAGATCATTCATTCATTCACCACATTCATTTATTCAACAAACATGTTTAAAGTGTTTACTATGTTCTTCATACTGGACTAGGCCTTAGAGAAACACAGAAGATTATGACACATCATTGGCCTGTTCCCAATTTCACTAGAGCCCTAGGCTTCTCTAAGTCAAGAATCATTTTAATCTATCCTTGACCACTAGTACTGAGTAAATAAATGAATAAGGGAACAGACAATATCTCAGAATCAATATTGAGTCAGTAGATGGCACATGAACATGGAAAAATATCTCCCAGTTTTCAAATGCATCTTAATCGTGGTAGCTGAAGAAGTGGGGAGGCTTGCTATGATGAGTCCTCATTGGTCTTTCCTGGGTGCTCTAATAACACCTTCCCGACATGCCAGCTTTCCACTGTGCTTGGTTTACATAGCACTTGCTATCCTTTTGGATTTTATGGCAGCTCTCTTCTCTATGGTATATCTTCAGTCAGATATTTCTTGCAGTAGATTACCCTGAAATCCACAGTTCATTTCAGACACTCCATTTCTTTGGAAAGAAGATAAAACAAACTTTCCTTTTCAAGGTTGACCCATAGAGCTCTCTTCGGCTTTGGTATAGAAGAGACTTTGAGCCTGAATGACTTTGGAAAATTCTACCCATAAGTGATGGGCTGGATAACGCCTTGGCAATATGGACTCCCATCTCCCTCCAAATGTAGGTGGAATATTTCCCAGCCCCACTGATGACAGGCTTGACCATGTGACTGCTTTGACTAACAGGCATGGCAGATATGACAGAAAGTAGACAATGAGTAGATATAGATGTTGACTGTCATATGTCACTAAGATCTGGTCGTTATTTGTTATACACTGCTTGAATTTTTTCTAGAACTCTGCTGCCTGAGTATATAGCATTTTAATGCCAAGTTATTTACATACACATTGTATATATGTATAAAAATGTAATGCTAAAGTTAACCATTTAGAGGTTACCAGAGGGGAAGTGGGTAGGGGTGGGCGAAAGGGGTGAAGGGGCACATGTGTATGGTGACGGATAAAAACTAGACTATTGGGGGTGAGCACAATGCCATCTATACAGAAACATATATAATATTGTACACCTGAAATTATACAATCTTATAAACCAATATGATCTCCATAAAATAATTTTTAAAAAAACAGAAACAGAATAAAGTTTACAAATGAGAAGGAAGCATTGTGACATGGTTTAATTCATAGTGGTTGTATTAGTTTCCATAACAAAGTACCACAAACGGGGAGGCTTAACCCCACAGAAGTTTATTCTCTCACGGGTCTGGAGGCCAGAAGTCAGAAATCAAGGTGTGGGCAGGGCCACGCTCCCTCTGAAATCTCTGGGAGTGGGTCTTTCCTTGCCTCTCCCGGCTTCTTGTACACCCAGGCGTTCCCTGGCTCGTATGAGCATAACTCCCATCTCTGCCTCTTCCCTCTTCACGTGGCTCCACTCTGTGTGTCTGTGCGTCTTTCTTTGGTGTTCTCTTTGTGTGTCTCTCTGTCTTCATAGGAGGACTCCAGCCATATTGGATTAGGGGTCCACTCTACTCTAGTATGCCCTTATCTTAACTAATTACGTCTGCAGTGACCCTGTTGGCACAAGTAACCAATAATCATTCTATAGTAGAGAGTTTTATTCAAGTCACACTGAAGACTATGGCCCAGGAGTGCAAAGTGTTCTGAAGGAGAGTGGTTTTCAGCACAGCTATAAAATAAATAAATAAATAAATAAATAAATAAAATAAAGTTAACCATTTAATTTCAAATAGTTTGTTCCAAATCATATTTAAGTACTCTAAAGAATATGTTAAACTTATTTACATATACAAATAAGTATATTTATATGGTATATAATAAAAGTATAAAAATTTATTTTTATTGTATATCAATTATTTATTATATATATACATCTATATTCATTTACGTAGAAAAGGATGAAAAAACGTAAGGTATTATTATATAACAAAACTTACCAAAAACACAAAGGTGCTATATTTGCAGACATTACATTATTCATTTTACAGGCACACAGTATCAGGGATTTTAATCATACAGGTTATAATGCTACAGAAATTTTCTACTCAGCAATCGAGAATGACACTATGACATCTTCCTTGGCCTACATCAAAATGTGTCACATTTCTGCAACACACAGAATTGAATGGTTGTCTAGTCTTTATTCATTCCACAACAATAATACAGCCTTCTATTCCTTACTGACTGCCCGCTGTGTTCCAAGCCCTGGTCTAGAGACTTGGGATACATCACTGAACAAAGCAAGACTGTTTCCTCATGGATTGTACTTTGCAATGGAGGAAAAGAGACAACCAGGAAATAAAGAAGTAAACATACACTATGTCAGATGGAGATCAGTGGTACAGAGATCAATGGGAAGGTTTAGAAGGAAGAGGTTGCAGGGTAAGGGCGTAGGATTATTATCTCATATAGGGGTCAGGGAAGACCTCTTCAATTAGGTGGAATTGGAGCAGGGATTGGAAGGAAAGGAGGATGCATGCAAGACATGAAGATATCTGGGGGATGAGTGTTCCAGACTGAGGAAGTACCAAGTAAAAAGGACCTGAAGTAAGGAGACTCTTGTATATGTTCCATGAATATCAAGGAGTCCAGTGTGGCCAGAGCAGATTGGACAAGAGAGAGTGGACAGCAATGTGGTCAGAGAGAGAAAGAGCAGAAGAGTCAGATCATTTCGGGGCTCTGGACCCCGGTAATGAATGTGATTTGTATTCTGAATGAAGGGAAAGCCAGGGCGTGGCTGTGTGTAGTGGGGATGGAGGATTTGACTTGTTTGATCAGAAACACCATGGCTGCTATACCGGGAATGGCCTATAGAGGGAGCAGAACCAGGGGGACCAGTTAGGAGATGTAACATTCCAAGAAGGAGTTAGTGGCTTGCAGGAGTATAGTTATGGGATGGTGAGGAGCGACAAGATGCATTTTAAAGGCAGAGCCTGCAAGATTGTAGGGTCTCTCAAGACTCGGAAATGTTTTGTAATGACATTGATGATCTGGTAACAGGAACTTCATCAAATGCACAGATAAGCTTTGCAGGATGAGAGCAGTCAGTAGAGAAGAATCTAGTAATTTTGACTTACAGGGCACTAAATAAGATTGAGATTGTAAGGAGGGTATCAGATGCATTTTGGGCATGTATATATTTTTATTTCTGAGCAGAGAGGAAAGAGCCTAAACATTTTTTTTTCCTAATAACTTATTCATGTGCTGCTGTTGCTGACACAGAATTTCTTATTTGTCAGTCAGACTTTTCCTTTCTTGACACACCCTTCAGTTGTCAAATTACTTTTGCTGTTAGGCAGAGTTTTCTCATACTACATTTTATTTAATCATTTTAGGAAGGATGACATTTTTTTTCCTTGTCAAACATTCTTAGTCTCACATAAACCCATACTACTGTTTCTTTAAATTATAGTTTTTCTACCACCCCTCCTCCCACATCTTCTGACTTAAGATACATTATTTGTAGATAAACCATCTCTTCTACTTTATGTCTTGTTCTTCTGCTCTTAGTTACTACTTACTGTGTTTGCTCTGTTTTAGCTTTCTTTCTTCATAAATAGAAGTGTCCAAAACAATGTTTTTCAAATGGGAAGAATTATCTCTCAATTCTACAACTAGTATCACTCCCTATTGTGTTGTTTTTCTCCTTGTTCATGAGTTCATGGCAAGTCTACAGATAAAGCACATCTGTTTCACAGTCATGACCTCTGTTGCTTTACTCTTTGAAACATGCAGAAACACTAAAATAGTACAACCTCTAGGATGCAGATCTGGACAGACAGCTAATTGCCACCTTAAAATAAATGGAGAGGTAGAAGTGATTTAGTTTAAAGTTCATTTTCTTACTGAGGAATCTGTGCCTATAGTTTTGGAAAACGTCATTCACTTAATATATTTCCTATAGTCTTGCTAGACTTCTAACATTCTCCCTCATGCATTTGAGGGTAGTGGACAGGGAGAAATTAGTAGTTTACAATTGTATTTCTATAATATAAATCTTATTTTTTCTACAATTTCCCTTTATTTCTAGCTATTCAGAGGCTCTTTCTTTTCTCTTCCTCCAAGACAATGTGTTTGGAAAGTAATTCTTCAGAATATATTAGCAATATGAATTATTCATTTTTCAGAATTAAACAATTTTAATAACTGAATTTTAATCAACTTTTTAAATGTGCTATTTTAAGATTATTGAAGGCCAGGGAAACAAGAAGAAAAAATAAACCATTCAGTCAACTAAGAAAACTGATCCCGTGATTATTCTGCAGAGGGCAGAAGTCACCCCAGCCAAGGCTCTCCAGTGCCTTCAGATTGAGCAGTAGGTCCTTGGAGGAAGCTGGCCCTGAGGCCAGAGAGAAACATGATCTGGTGAGAAATTGGCCTAAGGAAAGATTCCACCAATGCTATCCCCATCTATTACCAAGTACATCTTTATTGCTATCATTTTCTACATTGACTGACTGCAAAAATCTTAAATATATATAAATGTCTAGTTTATTTACATTCTGAGAGATCCATATTAATCTTTGAAAACGTACCTTGACTTAAAACATAACGATAAACTTAATAGAAGCTTAAACAACATCTGACAACTAGAAAACTTTCCCCATGAGAAAAAATTCCCAAGAATATTTTCATATTTTATAGGTAATCTAAAGAAAGCATCTGAACTCTTCTAATCTTTACTTTTTAGGGGTTCACTAAAAGTTAATTTTTATATCAGAAAATTTATGATAGCTTTAATATAAAAAGAATGCATTCAAATGTTTAAGGATTCAGAAGGTTTGTGCTGATGAGCAACTTTTGCTACAAGATCGTACGTGCTGAGAATAGAGATGCCTTTGGAGAATCTCAACTTCACAGTCTTGGAAACTTGTCCAATGTATCCAAATCAATCACATACAGCTATAATTTCAGCATGACTGACAACAGAGAAGAGATCAAATCATGAATAAAATCTAAAGAAAGAAAGTTTGGTGAACAGCGAGGAAAACAGTGAACCATTTAATTCCTATTGATACAGCTGGTGGCCCAATAAATCTCAGACATATTTTACAGGGGATGCATCACTGGAGTGAGCATTGCTGACTATAAGGGGACAGCTACTTCAAGATGTAATTTCACTAGTGCTGACCTTTGCCAGAAGCACGATATGAATGAATTCTGCCTAAGCACCAGCAAACTCCTCCTTATGTTACCCTTTCTCTCCTTACTGGTCTTTTATGTACTTCTCTATGAGTCACAGCTAACCCAATTGCTCATCCTTTAACAGTCTCTAACCGATACACACTCATAATCAACACAGTATCAGATAATTCACACCACAATATAAATGACTAATGGAAGCTTGAGCATATTTAACTCCCTTGAAAGGGTTAAATGCTGTAATAGCACTAAAGTAGAGTTTAGGAAAAGAATCTCTCATGTTGTAGTTTTAAACAATGCACAGATTTTTATTTACAGGTTAGGCGGCCAATGCAAGAGTCTTCACCAGTCCCTCTAAAATCAGACTTAATATGCAGTTGTATATCTTAGCTCTGAACTTTTTTACAAAATATTTTGCTTTTTGTGCACCTGTACAAACACGAGGAAATCACAGATTAATACACTGCTGTTTTGGATATTGAATGTTTAATAAAACAATTAATGCAAAGTTGACATGTGAAATTCTACTTATCATTATTTCTTGTGAAAGAGAAAATGATCTCATCATATCATCATATGCTTAACTGAATCAATACATTGATCTTGTGTATGCCCTAATATGTAACGCACCTCCACAATTGCATCTTTCTAAGAAGGACACCTTTGTGTTCCCTACACTTTTGATGTTCTATCACACTGTTGAACCCAATCCTTTTACTTCTTGGTCAACAATAAACAAGATGAGGTCTACCACAAGTGCCTTTCAGAGAAAATTTCCTTGGTTAACTACACTAAAAAGAGCAGGATATGGCTAGAATTCAGGGAGAGTAAAAAGTGATATGCTAGTCCAGCTTTTAACTAAAGCAATCACATGCTTACAGTACCAAGACAATGACTTTAAAAAAACCAGTTTCCTTTTCTATCAATATCTTATCATGATTTCCTGCTCTTAAAGAGAACATAGCTGTGATGCCCTATTCACTTGTAATAATTCCTGTTTAATAGTAGCTAATGTTTTTATTGACTGCTAACTCAGTGCAAAGCACCAGGGTAAGCACTCTCCACGAAGTGTTTTATGTTGTCTCTGCAGCGATCCCGTGAAGTAGCCATTATTCATTTTACAGATGAGAAAACTGGGATTTAGAAGGGTTGAGTAACTCAGTGAATGTTAGAACTACTTTTTTTTTTACTGTAAAACAGAGGCTTTTTACTACAATATTTCACCACTGTGCAAATGTTCAAGGTTTTGGGGAAGCTGGAGGTACAGTACAAACTAGATTATTTTCATCCCCTGTGAACACTGACCAAAGGCATAATACAATGTGAAAGTCCTTTATGTCATGCAGATTATGCTTCAACTATATTTTGGTAGTCTAATTTTTTTAGAAGTCTGACTAGTTAAATTCTTTTTAAAAAAATTTTCTCTTAGCAATAATATGGAGTTCTTAGCTTTCTTTAAGATCAAATTAGTCCATAAGGCAAGGGCATATTTGCTTCATGGAAAGGGTTTATTGACCATGAGATCCATTTCTGTGAGATCTATGACAACCTTAGAAAGATTGTCATTATTTCCCACCCTGAGTTGCAACCCATCTTCAAGGAAGAAATTTTTCAACTATCATCATCCTCATCCGTAACAATAGTGTATTGAGCACATGCTATAAGATGTGTTCTCTGGTAGGTACTGGAGACCTTAAGATCTTTTCAAAGACTATCCATTTGGCCAAGGCTATGCTAGCGTATCTCACAAGTTCTAAACTCAAGACCAAGGTCAACATGCTTATTTATCACAGTGTTTTCCTATATAGCTTCTGTAGGGTGGATTTCTTCATGATTTATTTCTCTTTACTATTCCTCACTCTTCTTTATGGTGGTAATTATTTAACATGCCACCTTTATCATTGGCCATCATTTTGAGGGGACGGGCTGGTGGTCAAATTCCTTTTCCATTGGAGTTCTAAAGTTTTATTTCGACTATCTCAATTCACTAAGGCTATTAAAGTAATTCTTGGATTCAATCATTTTTTTGAGAAGACTTTGTGCAAAACCACAGCTCCCACTGAGGATGGCAAAAGAGCAAGAAGGTCTTTGTGGCTATTGTCATGTAACTAAGAAAACTTGAATTTTGATCAGGTTTGTTGGGTGCCAAGTGCAGAGGTTCTGTTGCTTGCACCTGCAGAGCCTGGAGTTTTGGATGAAGAACCTTTAATTATCTTCATCCTGAAATGACTGGCTAAACAATGAAAGGAAATAATCCCACAGAGTAAATGAAGAGGGAGGACTCCTCTTTCATGAACATCTAATCACACAGGTGTTAAATACCCCTTTTTGACCCTTTCTCTGCTGGCTTTTCCCAACATCTGTGCTTTGCTGTCACCCACATCTGTCTAATAACACTCCTTTGAAATTGAGGTTTTTCTCTGTGCAATTGCTTTAGCTTCCAGCCATATACAATCTTACACAAGGGCAGTATGGCCAAATTTCACTAGGGCACACAAATCAGTCTATTCCAAAGGCTGTCATATGCATGGATCTGAGGAGCCCAGGTAATCACCTTCTCTGCTACTTTGGTGTAACTGAGTAAAGTTACATCTGAGCAGAACAAAAAACTATCTCCATGGACAGAAAAACAGTTCCAGAAACACAAACACATGTAGATGCACACATTTATACTCCGACTTCCTTTAAAAACAGCTTACACTGCTGGGCCAAGGCCAAAATGCACAGAGCAATGGAGTGTGATGTTAAAAGAAATAAATAGGCTCTGGGAGCAATCACACAGGTTCTGCCATATGATCATCTTTTCAAGGAAGGGCCCAATATGGTTTCTTAAAACGTGGAACATGTTAGTGGAAAATGAGTGTTTTGTATAACTTAGCCAAGTACACTTACAATTCACTGTTATAGCTCCAGTTGGAGATTTAATTAGTCATAATTATTGTGAGGTATATATTTCTAGCAAATAAGTGACCATATCCTTATGATGCAAACAATTAAAGCGTTCTCTTCACATAAAATTCATGAGTACATCATAGCTCATGAGCACATACAAGCCTGTTGAACCAGAGATGACTGTTGACCTGGAAAGTCATGGATCACATAACATAAGATGTAGACTAGACCGTAGACATCTGCTAGTCCAACTGCCCAACATAACCAGAATATGTCCCAAGAAATATTAGGCACACGAGAACTCCAATATAAAACCTTCTGCACTTCTGTGGTCTCATAAGTTTGGAAAACCTCAGTACTACGAGCGATTCATAAGGCATACATTGACAGCACAGTCTGAGATGTGCTCTAGAAAAGAAACCTGCTGGGTATGATCAGACATTTCTGTAACTATAGAATTCTTCTATTTATACAAAGTAATAGGCTTCAGAATTACGTAAACTTGGAATTTCACTAAAAATGTCCTGTCACTGCCAGTTAACTAAAATGAGTTGACTCAGGTCCAATGTGACCACTGATCTATTTAATTAAATTTTCTCTCAATTCCTGCCTTTTCTATGGATTGGCCAATGACTTTCTCATCATCTAAAGATTACTGCAACAGCCTCCTAGCTGTTCTGCCTGTTTCCTCTCCTGCCTCTCTGCAGACCATGTTCCACATAGCAGCCAAAGAATCTTCATAAAATGTTAATCAAGCCATGTTGCTCCACTGCTCAAAATCTCCAAAATGTCATCTCCTTAGGTTAAAACCAAAGGGTTACCAGAACCTCCGGAATCTGAGCCCCAGCTGCCCATGCAGGCTTCTCTTCTGGATTCTTCCTCTCACTTATCTGCTCACACCATGATGGCCATTCTGCTGCTCCTTAAACTTATTAAGCATGTTTCCACCTCGAGCACACTCTCAATTCAGGGCCTGTGCCTTTTCTGTGTCCTCTTATTTTCATAATTTCCTACAGATAATCACATGATTCCTTTTCTCACATCATTCAATTCTCTGCTCAAATATTGCCTTACCCATAAGGAGCTCTGTGACTGCAACATATAAAAGAACACACTTTGCTATTCCTTTTTCTTTTACTCTGCTCAATTTCCATCTTAGTTTGCATCACTCCTTGGCTATTTATTTATTTACTTTTTGCACACGCATGTACATGCACACACGCGTGTGCAAACTCAAGAATATTAGCCAGGGGGCCGGCTCCGTGGCCGAGTGGTTAAGTTTGCGAGCTCCTCTGTGGAGGCCCAGGGTTCGGATCCTGGGTGCGGACATAGCACCGCTCGTCAGGCTACGTTGAGGCGGCGTCCCACATCCCACAACTAGAAGGACGTGCGACTACGATATACAACTGTGTACGGGGAGGGGGGGGGTTGGGGAGATAAAGCAGAAAAAAAAAAAAGATTGGCAACAGTTGCTAGCCCAGGTGCCAATCTTTGGGAAAAAAACCCCCGAATATTAGCCATAAGAGCCCTAGTTTTTCATTAATGAGGTCCCTAATAAAAAATATTTGTTGATTGATGAAGGAATGAAGAATAGATAAGTCAATGAATCCCCTTCCTCTTGAGTAGTTATTTTTAAAAGAGGCAGAATAATATTAATAAGGGTTCATTCATGTCCCCACAAAAAATCAAGAGCTTCAAGTTCAAGTTTATAATTTTAGCCTCAAAATGAAATCTACATGAGACTCCTACCTCCATAGTGATCACCCAAATCCCACAGCCCTTTAATTCTCTCACACACAGATGCTCTTTGGACTTTTTCTTGTGCACACTGTTAATTCTCAATTCATTCTCTATCTGTGCTTCCGTATGACATTTAAGGTATCTTGCCACTTTCAGTGTCTATCACAGCAGCCCATGAACCCCTGGAAAACAGGATCATGTCCCTTTAACTCGTGTGGTAAAGCACTTTGTGCTGAGCCATATGCACACTGTACTGCATAAAAGCCTTTTAATGACAAATTAGATTTTTATTCGGTTCATTACGCCTGGGTTTTCAGGCAATGTTTCAGATTTCATGGTTTTGTTTGTAATGAGTCATGGCCCCCTTGACAAACAAGAGAGTAATTAAACTAACCAGGTTATCAATAGAAGCTTGTGATGGATCTCCTGTTGCATATGGTTATTTCATCTTCAATAACAGTTGGATATAATAAAAGAATATGGTTTCTTAGGGAGGGGGGATGAAAGCCTGTGAGAACAAGGGTGAAAATACAATCTTACCTAAACCTCTAACAAGCAAAACAGTGCCATAATAATTGACCAATAAGTAGATTTTTATTTATAGATGTCTTTTGTATATTTTATTGCCTTTTATGGGGGGAACATGAATCTTTGCTTAATAAAAAAAGTTAAAATTTATTAAATGATTTCTTATATTGTATGAGAGAGTGTGTTTGTATTTGTGTGTGTATATATGTATTTAGTATGTATTTACATGTATATTACATATATACATATATGTGAATATGTATATGTGTATTACCTCATAACATTTTCTTATTCAAACATTTTTGGTAAACATTTTTCACCAAGCTATTAGCAGGCACTTTAATATAACTATTTCTTTTCAAGTTTTTTTCCAGAACTATAAATTGAACCTTTACTAGTAAGAATAAAAGTACCACAGAGAAATAGAGGTGCTATAATTTCAAAGTGAAGTATCATGCTTAACAGAAAATGATGAATTTGCTAGGATATTTTTAAGAGGAAAGGCAATGTTCTATTGTAAGAGTGTTTACAGTTTTCATATTCACTGCATATTGAAAAATCATTAGACTCTGTACTTTTTTATTGCTTTTTAAAGAAACCTAAAATATCTCCAAAGTGCACACTTACTCAGGTCGTTTGTCTGAATGAATTAGTATTTGCATCTTCAATGTTCCCATTGTATTGAATTCTTTCCCATAGTGTTACTTAAAATATAGACTATGTTAAAAAGATTCGTAGAAAAGATAATATTTATGAAAAAAATATGCATACAAAACACTTAGAAGATAACATAGGAGAAAATCTAGATGACCTTGGGATTGGTGAAGACTTTTTTAGTTACAACACCCAAAGGCATGATCCATGGAAGAAATGATTGATGAGCTGGACTTCATTAAAAATAGAAATTTTGGCTCTGTGAAACACCCTATCAAGAGAATGAAAAGACAAGCTACAGAATGGGAGAACATATCTGCAAAAGACAATTCTGATAAAGAACTGTTATCCAAAATATACCAAGAACTCTTAAAACTCAAAATAAAAATATAAACAATTAAAAGATGAGCCAAAGACCTTAACAGACACCTCACCAACGAAGATATACAGATGGTGAATAAACATATGAAAAGATGCTTCACATCATATGTCATTAGTGAAACGCAAATTGAAACAATGAGATATCACTACACACCTATTAGAAGGACCAGAATCTGGAATACTGACACCTCCAAATGCTGCTGAGGATCTAGAGCAACAGGAACTCTCATACATTGCTGGTGGGAATGCAAAATGGTGCAACCACTTTGGAAGAGAGTTTTGTGATTTCTTGCAAGACTAAACATACTCTTAATATTTGACCCAGCAATTGTACTCCTTGTTATTTATCCAAAGGAGGTGAAAACTTACGTCCTCATAAAAATCTCCACATAGATGTTTATAGTAGCCTTTTTTTCTTTTTTGAGGAAGATTAGCCCTGAGCTAACATCTGCTGCCAATCCTTGTCTTTTTGCTGAGGAAGACTGGCCCTGAGCTAACATCTGTGCCCATCTTCCTCTACTTTGTATGTGGGATGCCTGCCACAGCGTGGCGTGACAAGTGGTGCGTAGGTCTGCACCCGGGATCCAAACAGGCAAACCCTGGGCCGCTGAAGTGGGACATGCAAACTTAACCACTGAGCCACCAGGCCAGCCCCTATAGCAACTTTATTTATAATTGCCATATTTGGAAGTGACCAAGAAGTTCTTCAGTAGGTGAATGGATAAGCAAACTGTGGTAAGCCCAGACAATGGAATATTATTCTGTGCTAAAAAGAAATGGGCTATCAAGCCATGAAAAGACATGGAGGAAACTTAAATGAATATACTAATTGAAAGAAGCCAATCTGAAAAGGCTACATACTGTATAATTCCAACTATATGACATTCTGGAAGAGGGAAAACTATAGAGACAATAAAAAGATCAGTGGTTGCCAGGGATGGAGGTATGGTAGAGATGAGTAGGCAGAGCATGGAGAATTTTTAGGGCAGTAAAAATAATTTATGTGATACTTTGATGGATATATGTCTTTACACTTTTGTTCAGACCCACAGAATATACAACACCAAGAGTGAACGCTAACATAACCTATGGATTTTAGGTGATAATGATGTGTCAATGTAGGTTCATCAATTGTAACAAACGTACCCCTCTGGTAGGGGATGTTGATAATTGAGAGGCTCTGCATGTGTTGGGGCAAGGGGTATATAGGAAATCTCTGTCCCTTTACTCAATTTTGTGTAAACTTAAAACTGATCTAAAAGAGAGTCTATCAAAAAAGATGTCACATACATACAACTCCTAACATTTCCCTCCAAAGCTCACCCACTTACAGCCTTCCCCGTCTCAGTAGTGGCTTCCAGTTAAGCCACGTGAAGTCACCCTGGACTCCTCTCTTTTTTTTACAGCTGTCAATAAATCCTCTTGGCTCCAACATCACAGCAGACCCCAAAGCCCATCACTCTCCACCACCTGCAGTGCTACCGTCTTAGTCTGAGCTGCCAACATCACTTGCCTAGCTTACTGCAGCAGCTTTCATCCCTGCCTCACTGTGGTCTTTTCTCAACACAGCAGCCAGAGTGATACCTTTAAGACAAAAGTCAGATTATTTCCCTCCTCTCTAGGTAGTGGGTCACCATTTCACTCAGAGTAAAAGTCAAATCCTTAAAATGGTCCTCAGGGTCCTGTCTGATCTTCCATCCTTTGGCTCCACGTATTAGTCAGGGTTCTCCGGAGAAACAACCAATCATATGCATATGTGCATATATGGCTATGCCTATGCATAACACACAGACACACACATATATACATATATATATGTAAAGAGATTATCTTGTGAGGAATGGGCTCACATGATTACTCAGGCTGAGAAGTCCCACAGATATGCTGTCTGCAAGCTGCAGGCTGGAGACTCAGGAAAGCCGGTGGTGTAGTTCATTCCGAGTCTGAAGGTCTGAGAACAAGGGAAGCAAATGGTGCAAATCTCAGTCTGAGGGCAGCAGTCAGGCAGAGAAGCGGTGAAGCCTCCCCTTTTGTTCTATCCAGGCCAATGGATTGTACGATGCCCACCACATTGCAGAGGGCAGTATGCTTTCCTGAGTCCACTGATTCAAACGCTTGTTTCATACAGACCCACCCTCACAGCCACACTCAGAAATTACTGCTATAAGTTACTGCTTATAGTTTGTCTCCCCATCTAGAAATAAGTTTCATCATGTCAGGGAGTTGAACTGCGTTGTGCCTTGAGAAATGCCGGGCGTGTATTGATGGCTTAATAACTATTCTGTGAATAACGCAATGGCTGTGCTACAAAGGAGCTTTTTAAGATCGTTGTGCCAGGCACTGTGCCTTGATCTCTGAGTATGCAAAGATGAATCCGATATTTACCCTGCCTTTGGGCAGCTTATAAGGGAGCCTGGCACACCCACAAATAATTATAATACACCATAGAAAGTGTATGGGATGAGAGATTTAGATAAACTGCTCAGAGAAGGGAAAGCTATTTCCCGTCAGAACAACAGGGAAGAGTATGGAGATGGTGACGCCTACACTGGGCCTTGAATCTGTGGAAATGGGAAGAATAGCATTCTAGGCAGGAGAAACCACGTAAAATAAATCACTGAAGTGCTAAAGCATAGGGAGTAGGCAGGGAAAAACACAGAATACTGAAAGAGCCCAGTCTTTGAGTCAACATGCCTGACATCAAATCTAAGTTCTTCAGCTAAGTAGCTGTGTGACCTTAGACAATTTTTTTAACCTCTCTGAGCTTCGGTTTTCACATTTGGGATAATACCATCTAGCTTAGTGTATGACTGTGAGGAACTCATGAACATAAAGCCCCTAGTCTGGTGACTGGCTCTGGTGATCACTCAGTACCCGAGAGCTATTATGGAAGTGTATTTTCACTGGAGTACAGATGAAGTGTTCCCCTCAACAATGCCATTTTTCCAAGAGGAAGCAAGGCCAAAATGTATTACATTTACTCTGCACTCCCTGGGAACATTCATCTATTGTCCAACTTGAAAAATGAAGCCAAAAATGACTAGTCTTGTATTAGAAGCATAAACGACTAAAAATGTGATGCATTGGCCCATCAGGCATAAGATTGCTTTGAATATAGAAGGAATAAAAATATATGTGTGTGATATTTCTGCCGAAGATTATTTTTACTTACCCACCAGTTTTTTTGTCTGTTTCCTTTTCAGTTGCTCCTACGATTCAAGAAATTAAATCTGGCACCGTGGCCCCTGGACGCAGCGGATTGATAAGATGCGAAGGCGCAGGTGTGCCGCCTCCGGCCTTCGAATGGTACAAAGGAGAGAAGAAGTAAGGACTTTGTGATTATTACTGTTTTTCAAGCACTTTGAGCTAATGTGTTTGTGTTTCAGATACTTACTTTAAGCAATATACTTTCTTTAACTGGCTTGAACGATTCTCAGCAGCCTCCTCGTGAGCAGGCATATTGAAGAGGCCCACGTGGGCTGGATGAGTAGCTAATAGGATCCAGCAGAAACGTCCGCTTTGGTTTCTATGCTCTCCGAAATGCCCGCGAAGCCCCCGTCACTGATGCCTTTCATTTCTGCCCCTGCCTTCTGAACCAGCACACTATCGCTCGTGCTGGCGACCATGTTTACTTGGGAAGTAAACCAGCTCTTAAAGGGCTTGGGCACGGCTTCCACAAGAGCACTCCAAAAGCAATGGGAGCTGCCGTCTCTGCCTGGCTTCCTTGATAAGCCTGCATCCTGTCACCTGCCTTACTCTCCCACAAGACATTTTAACATTTTATTTTATAGGACACTGTGTTTTAGATATTCTGTCACTAAAGGGGCTGTAGAGGAGATAAAATACATGGTTAAAGGACTAAGCAAGGGGATTTTAGGGCCACTCCATCTTTAGCTCTGTGTAATTGTCCCCTGGAGAAGCCCCAGAAAGCCTTGGCAAGAGCTGTTGAACAAGAGACGACAGGACTTGACTGCTGTCTCCTTACTTCAACCAGTAAGCTCACTCAGACCTCTTCAGCAGCTCCTGTCAAGTCATCAAAGGAGGGTGGCCCCAGTGGTTAACTGGAAGGGGTAATGCAGAGGGAGCATATTATCTACCCTGTATATATTTTGCTTCAAAACTAGGAAGAGATGTATTCAAGAAAATGCTACATTGAACTATGTAAAATGGCAACATTTTTTTGGTCAAAAAAGCTAAATATTGACAATTCCATATTGTTCCACATATATGAGTGGGGTTTCCTTGCTTGTGCCGTGGCTCGTTACTGAATGTCCGAACAGAAAACTGGTAAAATCACACAAGAACTTAGGTATTGCCACAACGGAGGAGAATGGATGTGACATAAGCAAGTACTTTGTTTCTTAAACTGTAACCAGAAGAGGATTTGTGGAAGATATTCTCCTTTTTCAACATCAGCCTTTCCATAAAGGATATTCCCGTAACTACCTCATTCGTTCTGAATAACTGACTGTGGTTTTTACCTAAAATCTTTGCAGCTATTTCAGATGCAACGTCTTCCATAATTTGGGGTGTTCGAGTTTTAATTGTTTTTACAAATTAATTCATGTTTTTACTAATTCTAAATCTACTTCCTTGTGGCTTCATGGAAACCCCTACATTTTTATATGCTTAGAATTAAAGAAACTGGTCTGTGGTCACCTTCACCCCACCCTGCAAGATTGTATATCAGCCAATGTAACTTTTTGCAGATTCTGATAATCCAGGTTGAGAAGTTTCAGTTTGTGATTATCCATATGGACAAAAATCTAGAAGAGCGATTTTCACTCCTTCAAAGTTATGAAACCTTTTGTGCAAGTGCAATCTTACCTGGAAGCCCAATTAGAAATAACTGTGAAAGCAGCACTTCTCTGGTAGATGTGGGGTGAATGAAGCCTCAATTGCATCTGCTTAGAAGCCTGTTTTCCATTAGGACGTCCTTGCTGGGCCGCCCAAATCCTTGGTTCTCCACAAAGCACAGTTTAAATAATGACGTAATCTATTTTATCTATCTTTAAAGTCACTTTTGAATCTGTATCACACCTTTCTTAAAAGTTAACAAACAGAATTATTCCTAGTAATACAAGTGAGAGCTCCTTTGCTAAAGTTCATTTTCTTTCCAATATTTTGTGATGTCCTGAATTTTTTTTTTACTCTCTCTCTGTTTCCCTTTCCTAAATTCAACAACCATTGCCAGACAGGCTACCATAATCTGCAGTCTGCTTTCTTGGCCTCTAGCAAATATAGCAAAGGGCCAAGTGGTGTCCATAAGTCAGAGCTTCAGTGATTTTTTTTTCCTCCTGGCGAGATGGACTCTAGCTTTTATTAGACTTCAAAGGAGTTTAGAACTACTGCCAAAGAAGATGGATTGATTTTCTCGAATCAATGCCCCTCCCAATACACTCACACACCTAGAGAAAATCTAGGAGCTGTGAAAATCAAATGCACTTGCCAAAGACAAACATATTTTCATGTCGGAGTGAAGCATACCTTTGTCATTTGTTAGGGCTATATTTGAGGAAATATCCAAATTCTCAAATACCACTAGAATATGTCAATTCCTCTCAAAATTATAGCAAAGCAAATTTGAGTATCTACATTGAGTAGGAGAAAGCAGGATTCTGGCTGCTGAATGGTTGTTGGGGTGCTCACTCAGTGGACCTGCCATGCTCCATCACGGCCCAGGCCATTCAGATATTTATCTCATCCAAATGAAAGACTAGTCATGTAACGAGCACCTGCTACTTGACAGGCAGTGTTCTAAGCTGTTAACAAATACTAACCCATTTTATTTTCCCAGCAAACCTGTAAGAGAGATACTATTATTATTCTCACCTTTTGCTTGGGGGGAACCAAAGCACAGAGTGTTTTTAAGTAATTTTCAGAAGTTCGTACAGTTAGTGGCAGAGCTGGGATTTGAACCCAGGAATATTTGCAAATCTTCATGCGGAGTCCATGGATTTAACCCCTAAACTATGGCACCTAGTGTAGGTCATGGCACTCAGAATCTATCAAAAAGAATTTGAAACGTCGACGTTAAATGCCAAGGGTAAAGGCATTGCAGGTCATTTATGAATTAGCATAATAAAAGACTGTGAATACAAACAATTGTAATTTCCCAAGTTATTTAGTCAAAGACACAGAAATAATGCAGTTAAGGGAGACACACAGAGAAGAAACAGATACAGCACATTCCTAAGTTTTCTTGACCTCAAGGCTGCTAAGGGAGCATGAAGCTGTCAGAGACCCTGTCAGAGTAGAACAGAGTTTTTACAAGACCTGGAGAAGTTTTACTTCCTAGAGATCTTTTATACTTGAGGCTTACAAAAATATTCAGAAATAACTTACTTTCTCCACTTCTACTTAAGGGAATGTTTGTAAAAACTCATCTCTCTTAAATCAAGATCTTCAAAGCCATATCTTCATTCAAATAAACTAATAAACACAAACAAATTAAAAAAGAGAGAGTGTCTGAACATCCTAGTATTATCTGCCTACAGTTCTTCTGTATCTTATAAAATCTATTTCTGTGTACTGGGAATTATCTGCTTGAAAATCTTCTAAAAAAGAAACCCTGCAAAATTAAGCACAATTTAAAGAAAAGAAAGGAAGAAATACTGAGGACAAATCACTTTCCAGGTCCTTTATATTCTTCTATCTCATTTATTCTTCACACCTCTGTGAGGAACAATTTATTATCCTCAATTTACTGATGACAAAAGTGAGACACAAGAGACTTGACCTGTTCAAGAGCACTCGACTTAAAAGATGCCATCAAGACACATTTTAGATTTGTCAACCTTTCAGCCCGGGTTCTTTCCCTTGCATACCTGCCAGTATTAGTTATCTATTGCTAAGTAACAAATTAACCCAAAACGTAGAAGCTTAAACCAGCAAACATTTATAATCTCAAACAGTGTCTGGGGTCAGGAATCCAGGAGCAGCTTAACTGGATGGTTCCGGCACAGAGTCTCTCATCAGGTTGAAGTGAAGATGTCACCTGGTGCTAGTCATCTGAAGGCTTAACTAGGGCTGGACGATCTGCTTCCAAGACATCTCCCTCATATGCCCATCGCGTTAGTGCCAGTTATTGGCAGAAGGCCTCAGTTAACCACCGTATGGATCTCTTTATCGGGCTACTTGACTATCTTCATGACGTGGCAGTTGACATCCCCCAGAACGAGTGATCCAAGAGAAAGCAAGGTAGCAGCCATTTATGACCTAGCCTCAGAAGGCATATTCTGTCCTTTCTGCAACATCTCATTGGTTACACAGGGTGACCCTGTTCAATGTGAGAGGGACAACACAGGGACATGAATATCAAGAGGTGAGAATCAGCAGATGCCATTTTCAAAGATGGCTCCCGCTCTGTCTCCCCCAAGGATGAGGTAATTATTTTTTAGACTAGAAATACTAGCTATTTGACCTTTAGTTTATTGCACTGTTTAGATAAGCATCATGAGAATGCCTGAGGATACATGCTTATTATTAAAATATTATTCCTTGGTATAAAATGATCATTTTTTTTGACGATATAGTCTCTTTCAGCACACCTGGCAGGGTCAGTCCTGCTAGACTTAATTTTACTCCATATACATTTAAATATGGGGAAAATCAGAGTTCAAAATTCAATTATATAGAGAGCCAAAAATTTAAACTGTTTTCTTGGTAATGGAGAAGATTGATAAGAGCAAATCTACTCCTTACATGCAGTGAAAGGCCACTTTCAGAACAGACAAATTACTATTAAGCAAGTTGTGTATTTGATGACATCAAATTAATATGGCTTGAGAACAGTACATTCACTTAGGATGAAGACTAAAAACAAATTAAGTTGTAATGGACTAACATTTAAATAGGTATTGCAAAATTATGGGATTTTTATCACTTTGTGAATGTGGCATTACCATCTTGTCTTAGATCAGAATTTTGCTATTTGCTTGGTTGGTTGAATTCCCTCCTCTTATTTTACATTTTCTTAAATCCAAGCCTGCAGCCTAGAAAGACATGTCCTCTGATCTCTCATGATAACTTTAACTGCTCTAGGCTTTTTAAATAGTATTTTATTCACTTTGTCTATTTTTAGGCAAATGGCCGACAGCAACAATACTTTTTGAAATTCTTTAATTGCAACGGAATTTCTTTTTTAATCCTCTATCATAATTTAAGATAGGAATTCAAAAGTTACAAATGAGATAAATACAAAAAACCTCCATGAATGAAAAACAAATATATTGTAAAACATTAAAAATTATCAATCTGTCAGTTAAAATATGTCTGTGTACCTAAAAAAATTGAATTTTTTATATTTGACAATGAGAACCTATAATATTTTGACTTTAAGCAACACATTTCAAATTTAGCTTATGCATTTTTAAGTTATTCAATTCAACAAATATCATGCCAGCACATCTCTCATTTCAGAATTCTGGTTATTGTTCAGTGTACGCCGCGGCTTCAAAGGAAATGTGATGAGTATTAGCGTTTTACTTTGCTGTAAAGCATTAGTTATCTACGTGCATAAAAATGCATGCACAGATCCGTACACAGTGTGTACAGGTACCATTCGATGGATAGGAACATGTCTAAAATCAGCTGTGTAGGGTGCACCGTGTCACTTCACTCAGAGGTGGGATGACCTTTTTCAGTCTGGTTAGGTTTTTACTCTAAGAAATGGTGATTTTTCATTCTTGGCTTTACAGAGGTGAGATGAACTTGAGAAACCATATGAAGTGGAGTGACCTTTCCTCTCCTTTTCCCTATTCTAGATATTTACTACCCGATCATCTAGATAGGCCATAAATTTCATCTGAGTTATTCACTTTGATGAAGGAATATGAGAGGAGGGGTCTTCCGTTCTTTTATTTTCAAGGAAACTAGAAAAATGAGTTAAAATATTTCTCTGTATCTTCAGTGATCCTCTTTCTTTGCTGTTTTATGTGTAATTTATTTATGTCAAAGTTATGCAAACATTACATATGCATAACACATTATGATTTTCAAAGCATGGTCACGTATGGTAGTTTTGCAAAAAGTGAACACTTTTACATTTCACTTACGTAGAGTCAACTCTTCAAGCTTGGGGTGCTACGTGAGAGAGAGATAAAAACACAATGAAAGATAAATATATAATAGTAACAATTTAAATGGCATGGACTTGTTACTCTAATCAATATATAAGTTTCAGAAAAGCATACAGTGGGAGATATATACCTTGAGAATCCTTCAATTAGTCTTTATCCCCATATGCCACTGACAGTGTAAATACCCCTCTATCTTAAGTGAGATTCTCATGTTGAAGATGTGTATTTAGTATAACACGGTTCTAAAACAAAAGCTAACTAGTTCATTAGGGTCTCAGCCATGGACAGTGATGTAAAGAAGTGGTCTACAACATTCTTGGAACGTATATCCCTACAAGTCAAATTTAAAACTTAGCAAGAACTACCAATATATGTGTACTTACCTGTAAATTATGTATATGCAATTCTGAACTAATATATTGCATACATTAAATGACCCACAACAGGTACAATTTAAAAGATGAGATATACATACAGCATAAATGGGCATTCTATTATTTTCTTCTCACACTCCCGCTGATCACTTTGAAGCCACCTTGGGTACTTGCCCTCCATTTTGGAAACTCTTATAAAGTATGCTAGTTTAAAATAAGGAAGTTTTGGGAATTTTCAAGAACAGTTTTAATGACGTGCTACTTTTACCCTACATGCTTACTTTGCAATCTTATAACACATACTATATAACTCACTGTATACTATCTTACCCATTCCTTGCATAATTCTAACTAGGTTATGCCTGAAAGAAAAACCTCTATCTCATAAAAGTGAAATAACTTGTCAAGGGGAAGTACAAGATAGGAAGTAAAATCTAATTTCAAAGAAACCTTGGGAGGTGATGAATATGTTTCTGGCCTTGGTGGTGATGGCTTCATAGGTATATACTTATCATCTAACTCACTGAGTTGCATATATTAAATATGTACAGGTTTATATATGTCAATCATACCTCAGTAAAGTGATTTAAGAAACAAAAACAAAACAAACCCCTAATTTCCTGACTCTTGTGTCAAGATATCCTTTTTCTAGATTTTACCCACCACTTTGATTATTCAGAAGAGAATAGAAATAAGTTAATTCTCTCTCTCGTTCATTCTCTCATTTGCAAGGCCATTCTGACCTGAGTAATCAGTTACATATTTTCAATTAGAAGGGGACTGAAATAACCTCATTAACACCCCATGTTAAAAATGATCTTCCCTGCTGACCTGAGATTTTACTTCTTCATTCAACAAATATGCATTGGGCACTTAACGGTGAGATAATTTGAAAAATTTGAAAAGGAAATAAGTTCCTGCATTGAAGAAACTTGCATTGCTGATATTATCTTATTATTATTTATTTATTTATCTTGTTAATTTCATTCTGATGATATTTCATTCCTTTTTATAACCAAAGTCTTGTCAGTACAACTTTATCACCCCTGTGATGACTTTGTCACTCAAGGCCAGGGAGGTAACAGGTAAATATGTGAAACAAGTGGGAGCATTTTATCTACTGGAAACTGGAGAGAACATGTCCGTGTGAGACGTAAATACATATTATTATATTTAAAGCTTTGGGCCAGTCAAACAAAGTTGAAAGTGGACCAACTCCAGTTTGCATCCTCTGATTTAGAGTTTATGATATGTCATAAAAATCACCAAATGAAATAAGTACTATGCAAGAAGATCCTAAGGGGACCCTAGGGAGAGTCCTTGAAAGTGCACAGCAGGAGTCCCTTCAATTCGAATCAGAGCATAAAAAATGCTTCAAGGAAAAAGTAGCTTTTGCACTGGACACCAAATGATGAACAGTATTTCCAAGCATTGCGAGGGGTCAAGAATAATCGTGGACCAGGAAAGAACATGATCAATGTCATAAAAGTATTGTATGGAGAGCTTTATATGCCTTGGGGTACAGGATGTGAAATCAAGTGTAATGGGAGGTAAGGTTAGGAAGGCACCTTGGGACCAGACTTGGAGTGGATGAAATGTCGTGATAAGACGTTTGGACTTGATTTCATAGGCACTGGGAAACTGTTAAGGGCTTTTCAAGAGTAGTAAATGATCCACTCTTTGTCTTCACAAAATGTTTCTCAGAGCAATTGGGAAGAATAGATGGGGAAGATATAAAATACGGCTTAAACTAGGGTATTGGTTGCGCAGTTAAAAAGCAAGAGAGAGAAAAGGTAGTATTTGTATATTTCAGTAACTGATTAGATACAAGGAAAGGGCAATTTGAGGGCAATTCCAAATTTTCTATCTCAATGACAAGGTGAATGGTGAAGTCATTAGCTGAGGCTTGGAACACAGGAAAAGAGATTTGGGCTAGATCATGCTGAGTTTGGCTTGGGGCCTACTGAAATTGAGGTGTTAATACTGCAGATACAACCCACCAGTAAAAAGTTGGATTTAGATTGTGTTCTTAAAATTCATAGCGATATTTCCAAAGTGAATATCAGATCTATCACTTTATACTTGAATCCCTTCAGTGGTTTTTGATTGTTTCTAGAATAAAGTCCTAACACCACAGTATGGCATGGGAGGCCTCCATATCCTGCCTCTGTGGCTATGAATTTTGCCATTCTACTGTCTCACTGTAAGGGCAATAGCTATGCTGAAATATTTTAGATCCCAAACTGTGATATGACCCCTGTCGTTCAAGCCACTTTGTATGTTGGCCACTTTGCTTGGAAGCCCCTCCCACACACATCCCATCCCCGACTACCTTTGGCTGGCTGTCTTCCACTAGTCCTTTAGTCTCAATTCAGATGTCACCTTCTCTCAGAAAATTGCCCTGAACCTTTTCTGCTAGGAGAAGAAGCTCTCTGGATGTACTCCCACATACTCACCTCTATCAAACTATTTCTTAAACTATACTCAACTTTTTTACGTGTCCATCTCTCCTCCTAACCTTTAATCTACCTGGAAGTGAGAGTTCTGCCCTGTTCACCATTGTGTTCCCACCATCTTACATGGTGTTTGGAACATAGTCTGTTGCAAGAATAAGTTCTGGCCTTTTAATAATGATAAAGTAGAGCCATTTATATTTTAATACATTTTCAAATTGATAAAAGAATTTAACACAAATGTGTCCTGTCACCTTAGATTGTGGGGCACTCTAAACCCAATATATGATTACAAAAAGGAAGTTGGTTTCTGCTGCTCAATTCTGACTTCCCAGGATTTTTTCTTTGTTGTGAATGTTGTTTCCGCAAAATGGTTGTGTTGGTATATTGTGGGATGAAATTTGACATTAAAATCATGGGCACATTGGTATTAGAAAAGCAGTTCAAGCAGAGGGGAGAAATCTAGTCATAGGCCAGGTTGTCAGGGATACAAGACTTGCTGCAGTCAGGAGAGGATTGGCACCCGCACTGTGGCCTTTGTTTATTTGATGTAGGGTTAAAAGGCAATATCATCCCTGTGCAAATCAAACCATCACGCATAAGGCAGCCCAAAGGTCCCTAATCAAAAATCATTAATTTCATTAAAATTGATAAAGTAAACAAGACATACATTTTAAATAGCCTAATAAAGTCTAAAATCTTTAAATGTCCTAATATATTATAATAACATTAATTTATTCAAATGTGCAACTAAAGATAGATACCCCTTAGGGCTAAGACAGTGATGCATGGTGTTCTTCAGTCTGTTCCTAGGAATAAATGGTCTCATATTGTTTTCAAGACTCAAGTACCAAGCAACACAGTAAACCAATAGTTGCTATAGCAGCATGTTCACATAAATTTTCATTTCTCTCTGGTTTTTAGCAGTTCTTACTCCTCTTCCCTTTTACTTTTATTTTTTTTATCTGCCCTGCACATCTCTGAAAAGCCTAGATGAGGTTGATAATGCGCATGTAATTGATACTGAGTTGGGCACATCTTGAAATCACCATGCCATGATCTTTTCAGTCACTCTCCTACATCTTTCTTTTAAAGCTAATTTCCTGTATGCTCAATATTTAATATTTTTCTGCCATCTGAGAGGAAATATATCTGTTCTGTCTAAGAAACAGACCCTATCATTGAACAATAATAATACCTGTCATATATCTAGTGCCTACTTCGTTTGGTATATATATGTGCATAAATATTACACTTTGCATAGCTTAAAAAACATTCTTACATCTACACGTTGAGATTGGCTTCATTTTTCCCACTTCACAGATGAAAAGACTAAGAATTACAGAAATGTGAAAGCGTAATTCATTCAGTCAAGCATGCAATAAATACTGTGTGCCTGTTAAGTGCCCAGCACTATCCTACGTGCTTGGCATACGATGAATAACAAAATCAGCAGGAAACTTGCCTAATAGAGTTATACTCTAAGGGGGAAGAAGGACAGTAAATCAAAAGCTATAGAAATATATGAAAACTTGCAACCAAAATGGTGTTACAAAGAGAAATACAGTCATGCGCCCATTATGGCATTTCATTCAATGACAGGCCACATGTAGGAAGGTCCCATAAGATTAGTACCGTATAGCCTAGGTGTGTAGTAGGCTACACCATCTAGGTTTATGTAAGTACACTCTATGATGTTCGCACCATGGAATTGCCTAGTGATGCATCTCTCTAATGTATCCTCGTCATTAAGTGAAATGTGAATGTATTTGATGTTATGAGGATGATTTGGCCAAGTTAGAGACATAACCCCATAGCATCACTAGAACTTGAACTGTAGAAACTATTTTGGACTTGCTTAAAAATATTTAATTCTTGCCACTTGTCTAGGTTGTATTTTTTTCCATTCTTCACTATATTCTGCATATACACCATGGGGAGAGATTTACTACCACCCAAATATTTAGTGAACCTAGGGGAAGAAAAACAAACCTTAGTTGATGCTGAAGGTGTATGTGTTAGGGGAGACAGTTTGAGGAAGGAGGGAGATGAGAGCACATTTCATACGTCTCATCTTGGGAGTGTAAGCAGCCTAAAAGGCTGACTCCATTGGAGGCTAAAGACAGCTGCTGTGAGAGGCTGCACTGATGGGAATAACCAACCCCCAAATGGATAGTTAAGTGGCCTCTGGTCCAGGGAAATCTCCAGATAGCTAACTGAGCTGAACCTTCCATTTTTGTTTGGCTTTCTACCCCTTTAGAGTTCCCCCAGTGAATTGGACCTGGATTTCCTGGCTTGGGTGCCACATGCCACTTGGTTATTCAGCTCCATTGGTTTTATTCCCTCACTTGCCTGGATTCCCTTGCACCACCCATGATTTCTGTCTTGTCCCTCCAAACTCAAATACAATATCCTGGATTCTACTTGGTGATTTGAATACCAGTTCTTACTTTGGGAGGGTACCAAGAGTCAGAAGACCTGGATTTGAATTTTGGCTTTATCACTTATCAGATGGTAGAATACAAAATAACTTAATCTTTCTAAACTTCGTTTTTGCTCATCTGTAAAATGGAACTAATCGCGCTTACCTCCTACAGTTACTCTGAAGATTAGTTGATATACTTTTGAAAATGTTTAAATGTTTGCTGAATGACAGTTTCTCACACTCTTAATACCAAACTTTTCTCGTACAATGTTGAAATTTTTAATGTTAGATTACTTCAGTCATAAATGTGTTGAGAACAGCTAACATTTTTCACACGCATAAAGCATGCCTGCTTGCATTGAAAAGACTAGAAACACAGCCATGATTCAGAACCAAAATATATTTAAGCTGGAACTCTTTATCATTGAGTGAGGCATTATGAGATGTATTGTGCAAGAACCTATATGTCATCTCCAGATTTTCAGGTGTAGCTAAGGTGTGTTAGATAGTAACTGTGTCATATTTGTCTTTTTTTCTTTGATCGCCAAATCAATGCCTCAATCTTAGGAGGCATTTAATCATCATTTGATGACCAAATAAAACTTCATTTCCTTTAAGACTGCGTCAGCGTTCTAACATCACCCATGACTTTTTCTAAAGCTCTTTTCTTGAGTTCTGTCTTTAGCTCAAGCTATCTCTTGAAACTCCACAAGCCTGCAATTTATTGTCAGAGGTAATGTTACTTTTCTTTGTAAATAAAACTCTTATGACTCAAGAACTCCCTTCCTTCCCCTACTGTCTTCCATCTCTGCTATACTAACACCCAAAGACCATATTAATCTTATCTAGTTATATAACATGATATATTATCATATTCTTTTGTAATTCTAGTCTGATAAAAGATCTACCATCATTTGAGGATGCCTTTCTCAACCCCTATTCCAAATTATTTTAATATTAAATGTTTTTGTCTGATACACTCTTATGTGTCTCCTATATTAGCAATGAAGTCTTTCTATGACTATTTTCACCTGAAAGTTTTGTTTCTCTGGAAGTATTTACTGTTACTTCTGACTTGGAAAGGCAGATAGTAAACAATAGGTCCAAAATATGTAGTGAGGCTGAAACGCACTCGTACATGAAATGAATGACGTCTGGTGTAGCTGCTCCATTTATTTTTGCAATCTCAACAATAAGTGCCAATGGCTGTGTGGTCAGTTTTACTGTTGTGATGTTGCTATGGAATCTTCTGGCCATCCTAGATAGCTACTGTCTGAGAGAGATTATGGTTGTTAAGTTTGTGAACATTTCATGAATCAGAAATATAAGTATTCCTGGTTACTATTAGCATGCTTTCCATGTGCTACTTCTAACTGAAACTTGAAAATATAAAGAGCTATTCTAACTCATAACTAGTTAGTTGGTCAGACTTTGTCACTTATGAGCTGGCAGCATCTGCTGGCAAAGCAACTAGCCTGCAGTTCACAGATTTATGAGGCATTAGCAAACAGGAGGAGAAAGAAGAGTGAGGACAATAGCCCTGGGCACATGTCTTCGTCCTTTTGGGCTGCTATAACAAAATACCACTGACTAGGTAGCTTATAAACAACAGAAATGTATCTCACAGGCTGGAAGTCCAAGATCTGGAAGCTGGAAGTCCACTCAGGGTGCCAGCATGAGGGTGAGGGCCCTCTTCTAGTTCACATACTTATTATACCCTCCTATGGTAGAAGGGGCTAAGAATCTCTCTGGAACTTCTTTTTATAAGACCTTAATCCTATTCATGAGAGTTCCACCTTCATGAATTTTAAGTACTTCCCAAAGATGCCACCTATTAATACAATCATCTTTGGGAGTTAGGATTTCAACATATGGATTTTGGGAGGGCACAAACATTCAGATCATAGAAGTATGGAACAAACTCTTATTGGTGGCAGAGAGTAGAGAACAGTAGGGTTCATAGTAATAGAAGGATCTTATAGCCATGGGGTCTGCTGAATGGTAAAAATGCAAAAAATAGAAGTGGCCAGGCATTTCTAGGCAAGCACCATATGCTACTGATCTACTACTGAGGAAAAGAATGCCATATTTAACCCCTAGTTCAACAAGATTAGTTTCTCTCTTTTTGAATGGAGGGACTATAGGAAAACATCTCTCATTCTATAGTCTAAGTCAATACAAGAATGAACTCTTTCAAGTTCTAAAAGAACTTGTCTAAGGATTTAGGTAAAGGAGAGAACTTTGCCTAAGTATTTAGGCAAAAGAGAGAAAGAACTCTAAATAAGGCAATATTCTGGATTTAGTTCTCTGGTTTTATTGCAAGGTGTGCTGTGAACTATTGCTTGAGTTGTCTCTTTCAAATTTCACAGCACTGATGCAAGGAAGTCTGATTTTAAACAAGTCTGAGATGGATATGAAAAATCCAGTAGGACCAAGGCCATTCTTTGAACTGGCAATATGTACATGCTTGAAGCCTATCAAGGATTTTCTTTAACACAGAATAACAATTTAATTTGTCAAATATATGTTTTTTATTGATTAGGAAAAACAATGAGTCTCTTTACAGAAAATATAATTATGCTCAACCATTTTGGAATAAATCTGTTTCATAGATTAAAAAAAGTGCCATCAATTACCAATTAAAGAGCTCTTTTAGCATTTGTTTTTAGTCAAGGAGTGAAATTACATTAGGACTGTACATGATGGGACTTCTAAGTGTGGCTCAAATTTCTCTATCCAGTAACTAAAATGTATTCATCATAACAGGGTCCCCATGGTGACTAAAATAGCCTTTGTTGTAAACACCTGCTCATATGTCTGATTCTGTTCTTTGGCCTCTTCAAAGGCCTTCAAAGATCTTCACAGATCATGTGTTGCCCAGCCTAGTCTCTAATCACCTAGCATAGAGCTCATCTTTGTAGCAATTTAATGACTATTTTCAGAATTGATTTGAATAGCTGAGAAAGCACCCACTTGCGAGGATCCTTGCAGGAAATTTGCAGAAGTATACCCTCCCGAGATATATACCATCTCAGAAGTCACTGTCCCTTAAGCTTTGGAAAGGCTACCCCAGGCATCCACCAGGTGGAGACAGATTTTAAATGGTGTTTGAGGAGTCAGCAGTTCTAAAACTCCCAACTATAGAGGAAAGTAAGCTTTAGAGTTCTCAGTAATCTAAGAGAGGTAGCTTTCTCTAGAGGGTAGAAAATCCCCCCCAGGGAAGATACTTTTCTTTTTTACTGGCCATAATCACCTACCAGGCTGATCAGAGCAGCAGGGCTTGCTGCTGCTAATGTGCCACTTTGGGAAGGATGCACATAGCACTGTTGGCCAGAGGCCAAAAATGGGCCTACGCATACAGAGCATGGATACGCTGCATGATTTAGCAACATCTGGGGCTTTGCCTTCAGATACATTAAAGAACAGAGAATTGGAAGCAAACTTAGAAAGACAACCATAAGAAACATAAGCAAACAGTGCTGTGAAGTAACTAAATATACTTCCTTAACGTTTTCTCCCCAAATGAAGACCCTGGCTAATTTTTTCTCAAACCTTCAGCAGCAAAATGTATCTTTGTTTTGGTAGATGGGACACAACGGGGATTTATAGTCTAGAGAGTTTCTCCGTCCTCTGGAGAATGTGTCTGTGGCATAGACATGGGTGAATTGATTTGAGTCATAATGCTCAAGCTCTCAGAATAATGAAACTGAATTTTTATATATAACATATAGTAATTGCTTAAAAATAAAGTTAGTAATGTGATGCATAAAAATATGCAATAATCACTATGGGATTTTAGCATCAACATTGACAAATTTGCAATATGAGACAGAGGAGTAAAAACTACCATATCTTTGATATTTTATGCCATGCTTTCTTGTGTCAGAGTGGGAGATCATTAGGTTTATTGCTCAAGTTAAAGTTTTCCAATGTTTATTCAACTCAAAGTTTTATTAATCTGATTAAAGTTTGAGTTTTGGATCAGCCAAATTCAGCTATTACATGAAACATAAGTAATTCCCAGAGTAATCAAGCAGGGCTGCTTATTTTAATCTGCATTTAACTGCAGTATTTTTTATCTCAATTCGGATGCAAGTCACATAACCTAATGCAAAGGAGTTCAGCCTAAACTCTCAGGGGAATGCCATTTATTAGCATCTTCATGATTAAAGAAATATTTAGTACTAAACTTGAACACATTAAAGAGGAAAAACTAACATGCCATTTGGGCTATGAGCTTACATAGCCCATATTGTAATCAGCACACCTTTTTCCCAATAAATTTCGGGGTTAGTTAGAAAGGAGTTGTTGTCTGGTTGGCATCCTCACTATAGGAGAATTCATACTCAGAGAAAGAATTTCTTTAAGGGGCCACTGAATGGAGCTTACCAATCTCTGTGTTGCAGGGCTGTCACCTGGACTCCATTGACCTATAAACTATTTATTATATAGGTAGGATGCCACTATTAAGTGCTACGTAGGACTCAAATATAAAGCAAAGTATGTCCATATGGCTCTGCCTTTGGAGGAATTTAAAACAATTCAATTTGTTTGGGTGAAAGAGACTTATATGCATGGAAACTGCTAGAGGGAACAATGCAAAAATGTGGTTTTTGTTTTGTAAATCCCACAAAAATTTGGAGAGAAAATTGCAGAGAGAGAGAAACCAGAGTGATTTAAGAAGCGTTAGAGAAAGAGAGAGAGGACTTAGGTCAGACCTAAGTGAGGAGGGAAGGATCTGGCTGGCAAAGATAAAATGGGATAATGAGCACTGAATGCGGATTCAGGAAAAGAGTGAAGCAGGAGTGGGCATGTCAAGGTCTGAAAATGGTAAAACTTTGCCAGCCTGTTTAAGAGTGAGGACTTCTGCTGGTAAGTCTGGAGAGAGAATGTTGGGTAGTCAGAGTGGAATCAGGAAAAATTGAATCCTATATTGAGGCCCAGAAAGGTTAAAGGACTTTCCCAGATACATTCCTAAAATGTGACAAAGACAAGACTCTACATTAAATGCGAGCCTCAATACTATAATTTTGCCTTTTCCTAGATTTAACAGCAAGTCATCTGTCTGGATTGTACATAGCAGCAGTAAAGTGGTGTTGAACCTGGACTCAGAATTACCCCATCACAGTCATAGGGTTAACTTTCATGGGAGTCATACAATAATATCATGTGAAACGGCCTAGCCCTATCCTAGCCAGCTTCTTAGAAACCATCAGTTTGTATTTTTTTAAAGATTGGCCCTGAGCTATCTCAGCCAGTCTTCCTCTTTTTCTTCTCCCCAAAGCCCCCCAGTGCATAGTTGTATATTCTAGTTGTAGGTCCTTCTAGTTCTTCTATGTGGGAGGCCACCTCAGCATGGCTTGATGAGCCATGCTAGGTCCACGCCCAGGATCCACACTGGTGAAACCCTGGGCTGCCCAAGCAGAGTGCGTGACCTTAACCACTTGGCCACAGGGCCAGTACCATCAGTTTGTATTTTTAATGGAATCATTATATTTAATTCCTTTTACTCTTTCTTGACTAACAGATGAGATGCTTTTGCTGTAGTGTGTTCAGTTTTCTAAAATACAAATCAATATATGCATAGGACGTGTGGATATCTAAGCTCAGTTTGTTATATAGTGCAAATAATCCCATAGGAATACTCTGTGGCTGTCATGCAACCTCTCCTCCCCAATATCTACTAATGTAAGGGAAGTATAATTACATCATTGTCACATTATACGCTAACACCAGTGTAGTCAAAACTGTCTATGGGTTGCCATAACAACCCCATCTAAGATAAAAATGAAAATGATATTCATGATACATACTTACCTAGAGTTTATTTTGTTTTCTAGGCTCTTCAATGGCCAACAAGGAATTATAATTCAAAATTTTAGCACAAGATCCATTCTCACAGTTACCAATGTGACCCAGGAGCACTTCGGCAACTATACTTGTGTGGCTGCCAACAAGCTCGGCACGACCAATGCGAGCCTGCCTCTCAACCGTAAGTAACACAGTGTTGCCAAAATGTTTCCAGGAGCTTCTCGGCTCCTATCCAGCAGAAGAGAGAAAACCTAGGAATGGACTATGTTCATTTTAAAACTCAGCCTGATGTGACATGTTCTTTACACAGAGGACAATTGGCCCCAAAATAATATGGATTTTTGAGAATTTTATAATCCCTAAGAAATCTACATGTGTTCAGAAAAATGTCTTAGAACTGAGAAGAGGGGAAAAAATTACATAAATAATAAGACCCACTGAAAAATGTCTTCTGACTGAAGACAGTGGGTTTGGTGGGTTTTGTTTGTTTTTATTTTGTTTTGTTTTTAAAAATGTGTTATACTATCTTTAAGTATAGATTAATTTGGATCGAATTTACTCTTGGTTGGTTTACTTTAGATATTCATCTTGGAATAGTGAGAATCTCACATGCCACAAACAAAATGAAATAGTAAGTAAATGATCATGGACAAAATATTTTATCCATATAGATCACGTTTTTACTACAAACTGTATTTTTAAATACAACAAGGTTTTACTGAAGTAAATACAATATTTTTAATGTATCTTAGTTCCTAGAAACTAGAAATTAAAAAAGAAGAGCAACACAAGGATTAGTGGAAGAGAGAGAAAGCTAGGCTAATGTCTTCTCCTACGGTTAGTTTTAGTGCTTTTTGAGAAGCTGAGTAACCAACGAATTGTTATAACCATAAAATATCCCTGATTTGACATGGAGTGTTTCTCAAAATGTTCAAAGAAGACTATAGAGAATACGTTGTCTTTTCATTTCCACAAAGTTATCTGAATCATCCTTATCTTTTATAGTTACTGTTTGTATAATAACCTGACATATGTATATTCGTGTTATCATCCCGTGATAGGAAGCTGTCTCTGAAAAATGCAAATATTATGTAGTTCATTGCAGACATGATCATTTCCATTTTGAAGAAATGGCGATGGGATATATAATACTCTTACTGCTTAAAACTATACTATAATAAGTTTCATGATTTATGAACTCTGAGTTACCATGATTTAAGATCCTCTGATGTTAAATAAAATATATCAGTTTGTTGTTAATAGAAAATAATCATTTAAAAATGATTTGTTCTCTATATACTTTTAAAACATCACATCATTTATTATTCCAGCTTAATATTACCTAATATTTCTTAGCATCTCCACTTTGAAAAAAAACATTCCTGCCATGCAATAGCCATAGTATAGTATACTTGCTTAAGTTTCTTCCATGAGGATGATTTGTGTAGTGTAATTATGAATAATATAAACCATTGAAAATATTATAGAGCAGCATGAATTCCAATTTAATGTAAATATTGATACTTCTTTGATATGTTATTAATATTTTAAATGGTTTAAATATTCAAGAACCTGAAAGAATAAATGGATTAAAAAGGCAAAGTAAAGAAAAATGTAAGGCTTAATAACACACTAACTCTTTGCTATTTAAATTTCTAAATCACATTCTGACTTTCAAAACTGAAGCATTAATGAATGCAACAAATTAGGAACAAATGTCACTTATTTAAGTGTTTGTTTTACTCTGGCAACCTTAACACAATCATCTGGAAATAGTGCAGTGCCGAAAAGGTTTCTAAATGTGGTATCTTCAGAATGGCCTCTAATGATCTCCCTTTGCCAGTGGCTTCTTGTACGTAGAGGTGTTAGGAAATACAAGTGCAATCTGATTAATTTGTTAATAAAGACATAATATGCAAATCTTGTCTGTAATCATGAATATAGCCCTAGAAGTTTGAAGAAATGTCTGGATATTCAGAACTCTTGTATATGACCTCATCTGAAGCTCTTATTGCACCACACATTTCTATTTTGTACCATAATTATTTTTATACATATTTTTATCTCTTGATAAAATTGTTTCTTGAGAATACAGGATCAATATCTGATTATTTTATTTCCCATATAACCAAGCACAGTGCGTGCTATTTAGTAGGCAATCAGTAAATCTTTAGTGAATAAATGAATTAGTTAAACATCAAATAAGTGATTGAATGGATAATGAATAAATGAGTCAATGAACTGAGTTTTTGCTATAGAATGTGTATTTGTAATCTCTAGATATACAAGACAATATCACAGTGATTAAAAATAACATTTTTTGTGGGCTTGCTATAGACCAGACCCTATTCTAATCTCTTTATATAAATCTACTCATTTAATTCTCACACAATCCAAAAAGGTAAATTCTATAATTCCCTTCTTACAGGTGAAGAAACTAAGACAAAAAGAGATTAAAAGATTGCCCATGCCACAACTAGAAGGACCTGCAACTATGTACTGGGGGGATTTGGGGAGATAAAAAATCAGGGGGAAAAAAAAAAGATTGCCCAAAGTCAAATGGTTAATAAGTGACAAAGCAAAAATCTGACAGTCCAGCTTCAGAGCCCAAGCTTTTAATTCCTGCCTTTCACTATCTCTCACCATGAACATAAAACCATCGAAGGAGCAGGAAATAAATTGTATCAGTTGAAAGATAAACCTCTACATATAACATATTTGTCATTCTTGTGGTTTTATCAACTTTTCTTTAAGAATTTTGAACACTATTTTTTTAATATATAAAAATTCTTTTTTTAAATAAATATTTAGATACAAGCCACATGTACCAGATATCAAATTTAAGTGTATGAAAGATGAATGGGGTCAGTGTTTGACTGGAAGCTTATACAAAAATGAGACTCAAGGACATTTAAACACATATTTATATGGAATTTTAAATCTCCTTTGAATGATACAGTCATCCAACACAGCCATTGTGAATCTGCAAACTATTTATGGGAAAAGGCAGCTTTCTTAAAGTTTATATAATGCTAGCTGGAGAGAGAATGATATGTCCCTTGATAAGAATGCCTGTCACATATTCACAAGGTTTATGAATGAGAGGGTCCTCAACCTCTAAACTGATCCAGACTAGAAGCCAATTCTAAGCCAATCTAATATCGGCCTGTGACCTGCTAAAGAATTTTTAAAAATCTGTTATTAAAGCTCAGCCTTCATACAGCTAAGGGAGTATGTAAAGGTAACTTGCCCATCTTCTCATCCAGGAGAAAGGAAGTAAACTCCAAAGAATCTGCCACCTGTGCACGTGGCGATATTGGGAACACGCCATGGATAAGAAAAGGTTCATGCTTTCGTGATGTGTAGGCCTCAAGAGTTACTACCCTCAAAGACAGGGTAACTGGAAATGTGAGTTACTTAGCATAGTGCTTATATAATAGCCAACACTCAAACTGGTTGATAATAGCATTCTAACAAAGCTTTAGCCACTGGGAATCAGCTCCCCATCTCCATAATTATTTAGGATAAATCCTGAGACTATTACAATCTTTTTCTGGTTTGTAGTAACCTACTCTTTCCGTATCAGCAGAAAAAAGGCAAGAAGCTGTGGTTTAGAGCTTTGCCATAACTAAGACAATCCAAAACAGAATGCCACACTTTTTGGTGTGTAAATGTGTGTGTCTGTGTGTGTTTCACAGAAAGAGAGTCAAGCAGGCCTTGGTGTGAACCCCAGTTTTACCACATATCAATTATGAGTGACTTTGAGTAAGTTACTTAGATGCCTCAGTCAATTCATTTACAAGATGAGGGCAATAATAGCTTCCATCGACAAGATAAAAATTACATGGGATTGTGCATGTAAAGCACTTATCACTCAGCCTGGATCAAAGTAAGCATTCAATAAATGTTGGCCATTGTGATTGTATCATATCCCCTAAGAACACTCACTTCAATTCGTTTCAAAAAACTATACATAGATGGCTGACCAAATTTGATGACTGACTGCCCAGTACCTTTCTGAGGATGTAGATGGTAAACTGTCATTGGCAAGCCAAGGAGAAGGTGTGCAAATTTCAAATAATGTCCCAACTCTAGCTCACAAGTTCAGCTCATCCCTTCTCAGTGCATGAACCAGAATTTGTGGCACTAATTCCAGATTAAATCTGATGTTTTCAGAGTAGAAGTTCAGACATCTAGGAGATGCAAAGTAAAGGCAGAACTAAAAAGATTGTTCTATTTTGAGGTTCAGATAATTTATTCAACAGCAACATTCATTCTTCAAATATATATGTTGACTGCCTACAGTGTACAAAGCACTGTGCTAGATGTTGGAAAGAAAAGGATTAATAGAACTGGAACCTCATCCTCAAAATGTTCTCAGGTGAATGAGAGGAGAGGGACAGGAAATTGACAACTGTAATGCAGTATAGTCAATGGTAGCATGCTAGGGCAGAGAACAGGCTGTTAATCCAGTCTCAAGGGCAATGGAAGCCTGTCATCTAGAATAGGTAATATCACTACATGAATTACAACTAAGATATAACTCAAAATACCATTTTAGCCCTCACTGTCTCATTTTCAGAGGCAGAACTTTTCAGGGTTCATTCAACAACAATCATGAGCACAATGTACAATGGCACAATGAGAGAATGATCAACTCAGTCTCAATGACTCAGCGCAGGCTAGAGCAGAGGTGACCCTTGAACGAAGGATGTGATTGGGTTTAGCCTGTGTGTGGGAATGGTGATGAGAGAGAGAGAGAGACTGTAGTATGGAACAGCTTACATAAAGATATGACAGAATGAAACAATCTGATATATTTGAAGACATGATAGTATTTTAATATGGTTAGAGTGAAAGGTGGGAGAAGAGATTGTTGAGAGATGAGGATGGACAAATTGGTGCAATTAGGACAGGAAGAGCTGCGAATGAGTTTGGACTTTTTCTGGTTTGGGAGAGCCATTGAAGAATGTTAATAAAGACAAGGTATAAACAGATTTTGTTTCTGAAAGATGTTCTTAGGCAATGTGGAGGGCTAAACCCAGGTATTAGACTTGAGAGAAGATAATTGCACAAAAAGTGTAGCAGAGACCAGAGAGTTGAGAGATAATTAGGAGATAAGAGTTAATGACCAAATATGGAGAGAATGAGAAGGGAATTGTAGGAATCTGATGAGCTCTCAACGTTTAGTTTGGGTGACTTTAACCAAGATAAGAACATGAGAGGAGGATGAGCACTTTTAGATTTGGGGAGAAGGTGGAGATTGAAAGACGAGAAATGAGTTTGATTTTAGACATGAGTTCAATTTCACTTGGAAGCAATGCCCAGTAGCTAGCTGAATATAAAGTCCAGAATGGAGATATGATTTGGAAGTTGTCAGAATGGAGTCAGTAGTTTCAGCCATGAGAGTAAATAAGATTTCTTATGAAGGCCACATAGAGTGAAAAGATGAGTAAGGACTGAAATCCAAGTAAAATTAGCATGGAGGAGTGCTCAGAGGAAGAGAAGCATCCTGTAGAAGCATGCACATTCAGTGTGGACGGAGATGCCAAAGGAGGATCAGTGCCATGGAGGCCCCAGGAGGAGACCCATTCAAGAAGAGGGAAGGTCAGCAGTGTCCGATGCTACATCAGGTCAGAGAAGGTCTGAAAATCAACCACTGTCTCTGACAATTGGCAGTTATCGGGGATCTTTGCCAAAGCAGTTTCTGTAAGAAACTGGGGTTGGAAGCCATGTTGCTGTGGATTAAGGTTAAACAGGTAAATGAGGAAGCAGAGACTTGGGTAGTAAACCACTCTTTGCATAGGCTGGGCTATGAAAGGAAGAACACAGGCTGATCTGCCTGATGCCTTGGCAGCTGGTCTGATTTGGGCCTCTTTTCTGAATAATAGGCCCAATGGCCGTATGTGTATCAACAGCTCACTAACCAGCAAAGATGCAGCACCCCAGGCTCTGGTGAGGTACACTCCCCACGCCTCCTGCTTTTCTGCAAACACCTCTCACCCTCAGTTTGTTTGCGTCTTTGCTCACATCTGTCTTAGGTCCCAGAGAGACAAGAAAGGGCCTTGATTGAATATGAAGTCACATTAAACCCTTTTGCCTTCCATGGCCTGTGGGCTTTAGACTGCAGTTGTGAGAGTTACTGTAATTCTACGTACAGATGTTAGTAATTTCACCAATAGAATTACTTCAGGTGAAGAGAACGTACTTTCTCAAGTAAGCGTGGAAAAACTACAGGAATGCTAGTATTCAATGAATCCCTCATCCCCTAGATTATCTGCCAGGAAATTTCTGCAATATGCCTACGTTAAAGTCGTCTCTTTGTGAAAGAGACAGAGAGAGAATATTCTGCAGATCACTGTAGATCAGCCTCGGGAAGAAGTGCTTTAACAAAATTAATAATGGATGACAGGGTGCCAACTATTCATAGCAAAATTCCTTATTAAGTAAAAAGTTGGAGATTCAGAATTATTTGGAATTTTATTATTATTTTTCGACTGTATTTTTTACTTCCTGAACATGAGCAACTGAAAAAGATGATTCCTCTAAGTCTTCTCTTTAAAGAATGTGAACTGAATGATCCCATCCTGCCATCTATGGGTCCAATTCATCAAATGTACACCATCATTTGATCAGTAATTTAATAACCAATAGAAGGCGTTTCATTTCTGTAAGTAAAACATGTTGCCTATGCTTCGTTTCCCACTTTCACAATAGAACAGATATTTATTATAGAACGTGTGTTGAAAGACTCACAGTCTAAAGGGAAATAAGGAAAGAGAATCAGTTAAGAAGGAAGAAATCTTCGATACATAAACAAAGTGCTTAAAATTCACATAGCTTCAGTTTAACACAGCCTTCTCTAGAGACCTAATATATGAAAATACTTGGGACAATTCAAGCTTTCATATTAACTATATTCGCTTGCAGTCCTCAATGGATAACAATAATATTGCTATAGTGTGTGGATGTCAAACTCCCCTTAATGTATTCCCAAAAGTGTGGTATCAAATCTTTTGCTAGAATAGAAGTCCTAATGAAGGTATAGGGACTTCTCTCTTTGTTTTCTTGTGTGTGTGTGTGCACACATGTGCTTGCGTGCACATACATACACACAAATGCATGCATTTATTCAAATAAAGCATTTGTCTCAGAAATATTACACATAAAATATTCAAAGGACCCACCAAAATTTTGTCTTTTCTCTGCCGTAGCAAGCCTGTGGAGACAATAATGAAGTTCCAATTGTAAATGCTTTATACAATCAGTGCTATTTAACTTTCTGTAATATCTCCTCTCATGTTAGAGAACATTTCCTCTCAGTCTCTTTAATTTGATGGACACCTCCTCTTTGAGATAAAAAAAAAGAGTAGCTGGTATCCAAAAGGAGAATGGAAGAGGCTATTGGAGATAGTAAGAATGTGGGTAACATAACATTTTTTTCCCTGTTTAGATCTGACTGATGCAGGCAAACATTATTTTTTGACTGATTTGTTGAATATGGAACCAGCTGTGCCCTTGCAAGTAATATTTCAGCCCTCTGCTTGCTTCAAATGTTCCCACATGCCAGTAAGCAACTGTATGGGCTCTCTGTTACTTTTGCCTATTATAATAAACCCTGATTCCATGAGAAAGATGATACCACAAATTTGAATGATTTATATTTTAGATTGAAATTGATCTCCCCTCCTGCAACTTAAAAGGGAGAGGGTTTTCATTTTGGTTGAAAGAGGCAGTAATAAATTTAGACTTGGTGATTATTGCAGACAGCGTGCTGTGTGAGCCAACTTGCTTTATCCTCACAGCTTTAAGATGTTAATGGGAGCCTTTCCTGGATGCTCTAGTCATAAATATTTGACAAAAATGATGTTTGCAGTTGTAGGTAGATTTTGATGTGGCTAAATTGGCCTACGACGTGGCACTATAGTAAACAGAAATACACAGACATAATCATCACACAAATATTGGATGCATACAAACTTGCTGAAATGGGGTATGAGAAGCAAGAGGGCTTTTTCCTCCACGACCTTATACCTAGAACCTGTGTATCCTCGAGAAGTTAGACACAGAATGCTCATTCAGTGCCATTCATGAGAGACGATCCCCAGCAGGTTGAAGCAGTCAGAATAACTGTTGGGACCTGTGGTGCTCCGGCTCACCTAGTTCCCACTAATGAGAACCAAATACAAATGCTAACAGAGCTCTAGTTACCCATGTCAACTGACGGGCTTTAGAGCCGGAGTAGGTCTCAGATATTACTGAGTCCATTTTTTTCCATACTCTTTTAAGCAATAGATTCCATTATTTCCCCCAAATAAAACATTATGCAAACTCTTAATAGATAACAAAGATAAAATTGGAGTTAGTTTGGTTGATTTGGAGGTAAACCTGGAAAATCCTGTCTTTTGCCTCTGTATCACATAGCATAGTGACCCCAAGGGCTGTCAAAAAGTCATAGAGTTTCAGAGAATTAACTGAATTTCTAAGAACAGCACTGGTTCTTTGATTCATTTACTAATGCACTTACGTATATCACTATGATATTGTCTTTTTATTAGATTATTAATTAAATCAGCCATGCACATAAGCATTCACTTGTAATGATGGAAAAAAAAGTGGTCAGGTTGATAGAGAGGGTTGTACAAGATTAATTATTTTACTGATGTGTTTCTCTCAGGTTAAGAGGCAATTTGACAGTTGCATCCTCAAGTTACTGAGACTGCACATACATCCTGATAGCAGATTAAGGGTCAGTAAATGCCAAAGGGAGAAGGGAGCTTTCATATTTGCTCTTGTAATTGATCAGCCTTGAAATCCAGCAGGCTTGTAGGAATCAGGTACCAAAAAGATGTAGAACTATCAAAAGGAGCTTCAAATTTAACCATAAAATTTTATTAAAAGCCCTAGCCTAAGAATATTTAAGTTCTGGCCTTTACTTGGAAAGGTCCTTAGGTCTAACACTTAACTCTCTGGCCTCAGTTTCCTCATCTATAAAATGAGGAGAACAGAATAATTAACCTCCTGGGCCAGCACCAGTAGCCTAGTGGTTAAGTTCAGCACGCTCCACTTCTGCGGCACAGATTTGGTTCCCAGCCACAGAACTACACCACTCATCTGCCAGTGGCCATGCTGTGGCAGCAACTCTCATACAAAAAGAGGAAGATGGGCAACAGATGTTAGCTCAGGGTGAAACTGCCTCAGGAAAAAAAAAAAAAAAGAATAATTAATCTCCAAGTTCTTTTTCAGCTGTAATGCTTTAAGATTCTAAGAAATCTGTATATGTTTTTAAGGTTGTATTTTTATGTTGTTATTAAAAAACAGTACTTACTCAACAAAGTAGAAATGCTGCCAATATTTTTCCCCTCTGTTCATTTTTGTCATGGAACTCAAAATTATTTTTTATTGACAGAAAAAATTGTATTTTAATGTGTTTTGCTCTGTGGTGAGTTTCCATAAAGTTTAGCTCTAGAGCACTCCTGGCCTAATCATTTTGTCATCTCCACAAAGAATTTTACTCTCCAGGGAAATTTCCTTTATGTTCACAGTTTCAATTCTGTTGGCCAATAACCTATGAAAAGGCACTAAAATAGACCTTCTTGCTTGCTATTTTATTTCACAAAGCTCTAACCCTGTAACAAATTAGGCCAAAATGTGACCCTGTATATATGGGAGTTGTGGCTATTAAGACTTTGTAAAAATGAAAACATGCCAACGTTTCCAGCTAAAGAAAACGCATTACCAGCCTTTATCTTCAATAGCACCTTTCATAGTCTTTCCCCAACAGGGCATATTGGAGATTCTGTGAGAGATTTCCCTCCCGTTATTTCTAAGTCTCTTAGGCAATATTTACCCAGCATGCACTGTTTTCTCTGTAACTCTAAGTAGCTTTGAAGGTTCTAATGGTTTGAGCACGTGATAGGATAGCAGTCTGAGCTACTCTTCCACCTCCACTTCTGTGCTGTGGTTTCTTTTTCTGAAAAATTTAAATGTGACCGCCAGTATAAGATCCAGGGATATGGTATGAAGAAAAGGATTATTATGAAGTGCTGCATTCCGTATTACTAGACTTCCCACTTTTCCTCAGGCAATGTGAAGCATAATTAATAGAATACACCACCAAAAGAAAATCTAAGGTGAAGCTGGCTACTATTTTGTTTTGATGTTTCAGATAAAGGAAAAAGGATGAAGAATTAATTGTGAAAGCAATGATATTTCAATGGGCCACACTTCTTGAAAGCGCTATAAATTCTGTTTTAGTAGCCATAAAACTGCTGGGGAAGGGACTGAAAAGGCCTGTTCTCATTAAGTGTATCTATTCAGCATGGACTGAGTTTCCTTACTTATAAATATAATTCAATTGGGATTTCTCTCCAGGGACAAACAATAGGTATCTCCCCAGTATATACTTAAGTAAGATTTGAATAAATTAAGCAAGACTTGCTTGCATGGAAATATTATTTCACCTGTGGCATGGCCAGAAACTTTTAGTAGGTTGGATTTTTCCGATTTTATCCTTTTCCAAGCTTTCTGTTTCAACAGGCAAAGAAGTAACAAGTTATGCAGCTCTAAAATGTGATATTGGTTAGTCGCATGCTCTTCGGTTTCCTTTCTTTGATTTTTCAAATCAATCCAATTAGTGCATCTGTGGAGCAGCCTAATTAGTGAAGCAGATCATAATTCTTGTCAAAGATCCATTAGAGTCACCACTCAATCCACTTAGAAGGAATCACGAGTTTTCTAAAACACTTCATAAGACAAGATGTAGCAACGTATTATCCTAAAACTGGCAGGATAGTAGCCTACATTTTAAGAATTAGTGGTCATACCTGTAAGGAAATTTGTATTTTCTCAAAAAAATCATAACTTCTTGGGAGCACTGTAGTTTGTGATATAATAATATGCTTACCCATCTGTAGATCATATCTATAGTCAAACTATTTCATGATGTGAACACATTTTCAGGAAGACCTGCATAAGCTGTGGATGCACAACAACTCTGCAGGCTTAACTCTGCTGGAAAAAGATAAATTGAAAGGTTTATTTCTCTCAAGCTAGTATATTGCCTGTTGGAATCCATATTTGACATCATTTCTTACACCCATTTTGTTTCATGCTTCCGAACCACCTGTATTTCCTCAACATCCCTCCTGCCAGCAGCACCTGAAAGAACGCGTCTCATATGCCAAGATAGTCTTAGACTGCCACACATCACCATCATAACAATCTTCCCTCTGTTATTTCCTTATTTTCCCCTTGTTAGCATACTCCCCGATTTTTTCTCCTTCTTATTCTTATCATCATAAACTTTTTAAAAAGATAACGTTACTTATTCACATTTTATTAGTGATAGACTGTCATCTGCTACTTATTTTCTACTTTCTGGATCATTTCCTCTTTTTTTCTCTTTCTTTCTCCCATTTTTCCTCAACTCCTGGACCTAATGATCACCAAAACAGAGACGAAGATAGGTGCTTCTCTAACCAGGGGGATAGATTAGGGAGAGAACCAAACAGCCTCTGAAAAGGAAGCTCAAAATTGCTTTTGAAAGCTTCATCACTGAAAATGTAATCAAACTTAGCTTACCCAAAATTGATTTAAGTTGCAGCCTAAGGGCCAACCTTTGACCAGGGCAGTGTTCGCACTTACATCGATTCTGCCTGCAATTGAATTACTCAGATGATTCTGTGCACTTTCAGCATTAGCCTGGAGTGCAAATGGCCAATTTGGGAAGCAACTTGGTTGTGCTTGAAATTTGAGGGAAGATTTTCTCATACATTCCTGGGGAAAAGCAGGCTTACTTTTCAGAAATATTCTTAGTCACAGAATTGCCTGCCCACAGGGTATTTTGTTTGTTTGTTTTTATGATTGTTTTGAGAAAAATTTGCTTCTCCTAAAGACTCTCTTTTGACTTTGAAGAGATAAATTCTAATCTTTCAATGTGTGTACTAAAATTTAAGGGAAATGAAAATTTATGAGGAAAAGATAAGGCAATATAATATTCTGCTATTAGATAAAAAGAAAGGCCAGAAATACACTGTCTTATAGTTCTAGAAACAGAAGTTAAAAATACAAAACCACGTTCACTGTGATGGAAGCAAAAGAACCTTCTATAGATCTCGATAGAATTGTGTTTATGACAACACATCTTCCCCTTTCTCTCCAAAATATTTTATAAGTTTGGCACATAGAAACACTACACATACTCTTTTAGGACATAACAGGCTTTTGTTATTTTCTATTTCTATTTTTCACATTTACCATCTTGTACTGTATATTAATTGTATATCATCTACCCTTCTCACAAAACTCTCCTTTCATCTACACATTAACCTTACTTTCTTTATGTATTTATTTTACATATTTATAAGATCAATTCAATTTTATGCTTTGCAAACACTTCCCCATATTTCTCGGCGGTCTTACTAAATAATATTTAATGTCTTCAGTATTATATATTCAGTGGTGCATTGGTAAATATTTAACTGAAAAGAAGAATGTATATCACAAAATTTACAAATAATAATGAGATATACAATACACTTTATTGTAAATTCCATGCAGCCAATTGCTTCTCATAGAATGCTTTTATTGATTTTTGTCAAAATCGCATGTCGATAGCCCATCTGTGGTTACAATTCAACCACGATTTGACAAATGGAGTTGTATCCCAGCTCTGAGCATTATTCTGACATGAATATGGGTTGATATTTTTGTTTATGATAATGAGTAAGATGAAAGTAACTTCTTTGCTGAAACAGATAATAGTTTTGGAATCCTGAAAGAAAATTCTCTCAATGTTTTGTGCTATTCACAATGTGATGGCTACAGACACAATATACTCTTATGTTTAATCTCTGTTAACATTTGCACCATCATTTTCTCAAGTCTAGACAATCAACAAAAAAATAAGTCAACCCCTAACTTGGAGCATTTGCCAATTTCTATGGTGGAAATATTCCCATTATGGCAGATTTCAAGCTATCAAGTGATGCTACTGAATGCACAATTGGGAAAAGATGTGCAGTATTACACCATTATGCAATATTTCCACAATACAGATAAAAAACCCTGAAGATCATAAATAATAGTAAAAATGTAGTAAAATAATTTTGAAATAATGAATTTTACGTAGTTATTACATCAGCGTTTAATATAATTTATTTAATTGTAAGTTTATATAATTTAATTTTAACAATGGCCATGTTTTATAAACTGCTCACAAAATTACCCCAAATTTAACAATTGGCTTTCCTGACCTGGTACAAGCCAGTTTCAGCACACCACTATCTACTTGGGTGGGTATAAAGGAAAACTTAGCTTCTCCATATACAAACTGCATGGTTTTAAGTCAACTACATGAACTCTCTTATCTTCAGTTTACCCGTGTAAAATGGAGTCAGGAACACTTTGCTCACATGGAGGTGGAATATCTTATATCAAACAAGATATATGTAAGGTACTTGGTGCATGGTAGGGACTCCAAGGTTAGTCGTCTTTCCTTTTCCTTCTATATAACTTCAATCCCCCTCATGATGTCTGTAATTTCCTTAACTTTGCTGTGAGGAAGGGATGATTTTGTTCAGTATCTCCAAATCCATATACAATTGGGATTTTGTTCTGTCTCCTTGATAAGCTCGTGCATACCCAAGTGTCCACACCTGCATGCAGCATTCTTGTCCACATTTGCTGCAACACGAAACATTTCCCTCTTAAAATGAACTCTATCACTACGCCTCATTGCTGCTCCACACTAGTTTTTAAGCAACATTTTAGACTAAATTTCCGAGGCTTCAGAGGATGCTTTTCTTGCAATGTTTAAATTCTATGAAGCCAGAGAGAAAAATATATTATCTGGTTATAAAAAGTTTTCAGACTTTTTATAATTTTCAAATAATTAATGTCACAATAGTTTCCAGATCCAGTGTTCTCTCTTCTCTAACCTGGCCAGAGTCAGAGGAGGAGGAATACAGACTTTAAGTTGCTTTGAGGTAGGTAGAATCAGTTCCCTTCATATTACCCCCCAAAAAGATTCTTAAAATGTTTTGTTTTCTCATTCTTCTTACCTGTTTAAAGTAATAAAACTGTAGTTTGTAGGCTGCATACATGAGATTAACCAGTAATGCCATAATTTTAAAACTTTAGTATTTATTCACTTATTCACTTTATTGACCATCTAAATGCCTAGTCCCACGCTATGTTGGGAATACAAAGGTGAGCTGATAAGACTTGATTCCTAACCTTTGGAAGATTGCTATTTTTGAAGGGGAGTTTGGGAACACAAGCAGTTAGCACAAAATGTAGTTGAAACCTAGAGTGAGAAAGAGAATGACAAACATGAATGAATAAAAGAAATGCCATGTGGCTGGAGAACGGGGGACGATTAAAGTGGACAGACATGAGGATGGAAAGAAAGGCAGATGCTAGCTTGTGAATGGCCTTATAAGCAAATGCTACCTTCTTTCACATGTTATGGAAATGTCATCAGCCAAAAACAACTTTTTCCTTATACTATTAACAGCTTTTACAAGGTGAGTGACAAAAGAACCAATTACTTATGACTGGAATATTGTGATACTCTGGTTCTTAAGATGTCTCATTATGCATCTGGAACAACCCCAGTGGCTAAGATAAAGACTACCTTTCATCTGAGCACTAATTCCTCTGCCACTTTGGGTACTCCTCAGACACATATCCTTATTTATCACCTCCTCATATTTTCTAGAAAATCATATATACTTGTGCCAATTTTTACTTAAAGGAAGAGCAGTTACTTCACTCTGTTGTTCTATTATGCTGATCAAACAGTAAAGTAATTAGTACTGAACTATTTAATGAGAGGCTTAACCTTTTTCTAATATCCTTCCCCAACTTTTTCTAGTGCACTGTTAATCTAATTGCTAATGCACACTATACTTGTTTGGTCTAATCTCTTTTTCCTTCAAATTATACGGAATGTTGCAAGAAACTCTCCAAGGATACTTTGGAGCAAAAATCTTTCATCTCTGAGTACTGTAATGAAGTTAAACTCCTTTGCCCTTGAATTAACCCATAGAGAACTTCCCTATATAGATTTATAACACATTGTCTTCTGATTAGAGAATTGCCTGATTAGTAATGTCACAATAACAGCTGATAGGTAAACAGTAAAAATGATTTCCATGTCCTGGAAAACAGCTCATAAAGATAATCTTACCAATTTAGTTACCGTCTGTTCTATCCAATGAAATATCCGGCATAGTATGTACTTTCCCCAGTCCCAGATCAAGGAGAAGTTAAGCTCTCTAGGAGAACTTGCCTTTGTTATGTGTTTTGTTTGGTTTTGCTTTATTTTTTCATAATATCTGTCTCTAGTCCCAGTCCACTATCTTGAAATTGGTTATGACAGGAACCAGGTGAGACAGCTGAGATGGTTTAGCACAAATCCAGCCTTGTTATTACTCGTAAGTAAATATAATGACTATGTATACCACTCTCTACCAATGGCTGGAGGGTAAAGATGTGGGGAAAGAGAAATATTAGGAGAGAAGTATAGCGGTCTCTGTTCAGTGTGGCTGGTGTATGATCACACTTAGTATCTAGGCTCAGATAGAGACCGAGGAAAGGCAAAATGTAATGCAGCGCTACATCCAGATAAGATCCTCATGGTGGAACTCAGAGATAGTGAGTATCAAGATTCTGGAAACAAATAGCTCCAAGCAAGTATTCTGTGGATGGTGATTCAAGATCATTATCTTCAAATACAAAGGACAGCGCTATTACCCTTTCTGATTTGCAATAGTTGAATTCAACATGAGATAGGTCTAACTTTTAACAGTTTTGAAAAACACTATGTTATATTATTGTTATTGTCATTGTAGAGGAAAGTACGGCAAAGTGACAAGCTTAGAGGAAAATTTCAGACTGAAAATGGGGCTAATTACTGCATAGATGGAAAACAGAAACAATGTGGAACCTAATATAGTGTTTGGAAATGGTTCTTTTAACAGTGCATGTGTGTGTGTGTGTATAAAGCTAGGTTAAAAATCACCTAATAATGATTTCAGTTCTTCATGAGCATCATTCTGTGCATTGTTATAACCTATCCGTTCTAAGACTAGCAGACCCACAGTCTTACGTACTTGTTCACGTTTTCACCTCCTGGGAGCTTGGTTGTTTCCCCAACACTGTCAACAGCTTGTTGGTGGTTGCAGTCATGTCACAGGTGATCCTTTAAAGCTGTAAAATTCTAACGTGTTATTTAAAATGACATTTGAAAACTAAATGTCTAAAGCAAAGGTCTAGATACAAAAGCAAATTATTTTATCTACTTTCTACTTTACTATTAAAATTCTACTGAACCAAAGTTCTTAGAGAGCCTCCACCAGAAAGGCAGTATTTCAAACCCTAATTTGTCATTTTTATTCATTAATATTAAAATCCCATGAGATTTGTAGAGGACTGACACAAAATTTTAAAATCTGTGAATAACTTTCTAGATAATTTTTCTAAAGCATCTGTGCCAGTTAGGTTTAGAAACAGTTGTTAGCAGAGTTAGCAAAACAGAGTTAGCAAAACCCAAAATAAGAACTTAAACAAAATACAACTTCATTTCTCTCTCCCATGGAAGCCTGCAATAGACAGACCAGGGCTAGAATAGCCTGATAATGTCAAAGACATGGCCTCCTTGTATGATTTTGTTCCACTTTGTAGCATCCATTCACCAGTTATTTTGTGGTCCAAGATATCCCCTCCAGTTCAGAGCATCATTGTATCTATACTTCAGGCTGCAGGAAGAAGAAAGTCTCACCTCTTTTTTTCTATACACTTCCCCAAATCTGTATGCACTACTGACAAACTATTTTGCATGTAAAACAGTATTTATTTTTTTACTTTTTAAATTCAAAATCATATATATAAGGTGTACAACATGATGATTTGATATATATATATAGTGAAATGATTGCTGCAGTCAAGCATCTTAATAACTGCAACTTTGCACCCTTTGACCAACGTCTCCCTATTCCACCCCCTCTCTGCCCCTGGAAACCACTCTCCTACTCTCTGCTTCTCTGTGTTCAACTTTTTAAAATTTCACATATAAGTGAGATCATGCCGTTATTTTTCTTTCTGTCTGGCTTATTTCACTTAGCATAATATTCTTTGTTAGTGACAGCTGAATTCTCTGCCATAAATTGTGGTTCTTTGATTATAGGAAAAGGATATAATGGATATTGAGGGACAACTAGCAGTTTTTACTACAATCTATCCTTTTCTGACCCGAATATTCAGGCATGCCCTTCTTCCTACTTACAGAACACACCCATTCCTATCAAAGGTAGAAGACCATAGTGCTCCACTGATGCTGGGTCCGGTTGAGGTCCAGGTTCTCTGGGTGATGCTCAGTCTTCTCTGTGAGCATAAATGTGGCACATAGTGCTCTGCTAACCTTGGGATTAAAACAAATGTTTTCTGTCACACATGAGCCCAATATACTATGGTGGAATGTAAACCAGAACACTGTACTAACACTCCCATTCTGAGAAGGGGAGAAAGGGAAACCCACAGCAGCCACTTACCCATAGCAATGATTATATCCTGCCAGTATGAGAAATCAAGACTTCGTTTTCTGGAAGTATTGTATGTTCCTTAGATGGATCACCAGGCAGCTACTCATCCTGTGCTCGGGGAAGAACTCTCAAGTTCATTGTCCTCTGTGGCCCCTTGTCTTTTTCCTCTTGGAAATTCTTTCTTGGACACTAGGCCCCATGACTACATCTGAGGAAAGCATTAGGGACTGAACTGCCTGTGTGGCTCATTTTGTACTGATGCAGTGTGGGGACTCAGAGCTCTCTTTAAGAGTTATCAATTACAACTGTAGACTGTGCTTGTGGTTTCTTTGACAAAACAATTTGCTCAAAAATTTAATAGGCTAGTCAATTTTATTTGTTAGTAACCTTAGGAAGATATTTTTGGTGAAAGTTTTGAATACTGATGGTTTCAATCTTTTATTGACTGTCCTCTTTGTTCTCTCTCAATCAAACAGCAGCTGCGTTAAGGAGATCTGAAATGGTGGGCTTGGTTGGAAAGGCAATACCCTTAGTCTTTTCTGTGCCCCCAAAGTTCACAGACTTTCCATGACATGGCATTAGTCTTCTTTCACATTGAGCTTGGTGTTTGTAGCTACTTCTTTACTGTTCTAATTGGAGAAAGAAGCAATTGGCTTTTTCAATGTTGCAAGATATGTTATCAGACTCTCCATCAATTTAGATTGTAGGTTGCAGGCAGCTCCTCCATCGGCAGAGATGTATTCCCTCCCATCTCTGTAGGCCAGCTAGCACTATTCTGAGTTCATGACTCTGAAAGCGGCATAACGCAGGCAACAAAAAATTAGCCTTCTGAATTCTCCTATTGTTCTTTTTCCCTTGAAAATCACCACCTTTGCAGGTTTAGGCTCAAAAGACTTTTGTATTATATATTGAACAAATAGTTGTTCTTCCAAAGATGTCCATATTCCGAAATACCCCAAATGAGTAGAGACCCGAAAATTATCAAAATTAATCAAAAACAACTTGCGTATTTTGAGTTTAATGAAAGATTAATTATCTCCACCCGATAAGGCTCCATGTATCCATAGAACGTATGCACATCCCTTAATGTAGAATTAGGGTGGGTAAGGAAAATAATAGGGTTTTCTAAGAGATTCTCAAGTTCCTAGGGCTAAAATAGAACATATATTTATGGATATCACTGACATTCAAAGAAATTTGCTGATTTTTAGAAGGGAGAACAACAAAGAATTCTTACAAAATTGACCCTGTCCCTCAGGAACTAACCATCTATAAACTCTCATCAACCACTTCCTCCCCTTCCCCCGTCCTTATTTTGTACATGAAGAAATCATTCCAGAGAGAAGAGGTAGCAACTATTCTTTGGCATAACTAGTTAATTATGGAACCCAGATAAGAACTCAGTTCTCCTAACACATTGCTTTTTGCAACACTGCTAAAAAAGGCTGAAGAAATCTGTGTCAATAACTATGAAGTGTCTGAGATTTTACCCTACTTATAAGCTAATGTTAGCTTGCCACAGTCTCACGGATGCTGGCAGAAAACACAAGACTCCTGGGTCAGAGATGTAAGGCTTTATTACTCACAGCAAAAACAATAGCCAGAGAGTCAGCATGTTTACTCCTGTTCCCTGAGCCCCAGATTCCCACAGGGGCAACATGAATGGGCGAGATGGATGCTTGTACCTTTGTGAATTTTATTAAAGGAGAAGAACACTGAGCTTTGGGAACCCAGTGTTTTATAGCAGCCAGTAAGCAAGCCTGCTTAGAGGGAGATATTACTTCATCCCACAAGAAGTGACCTGAATAAAGAGCAAACGCTCTTTACTGAGGCCTTGCATTCTTGGCATTCCCGACAAAACATGTAGCAGTGTAAAATGCCCGCGAAGGAGTGTCTTCCAGGAACCTGTACAGATAGAGGGAGAAAATGATGGCTGTATCCCCTAAAGCAACACTTCTCAAATTGTATTATGCACAACATATGCTGAGGACTTTGGTGAAATGCAGACTGATTCAGTGATTCTGCATCAGAGGCTGTGGTTCTGAATTTCTTCAAGTTCCGAGGGAGTCCGAGGACCACACTTCATTAACCACTAAGGCTCTAAGGAAAGTCTGCTTGGGTCCTAGAATGGCTTATCAGGTCACCATATTCTAGGTTCTAGATGTCTATTTTCAAGGTGCAGAGCATCTTTCTAGTCCACTGTGTAGGCCTTAGCAGACTATGAGAGACTGACACTGACTAAAAAAATATATGAAACCACAACATGTGTTCTGAGTAGAACCCAGAATACTGATTTATTAATTTATAATAAGACATTGACTTGGATTATAATGTTCGTATTGGCATGATCAGCTCATTCTGTTCCTAAAATGAAGCTGCATGAGAAGCCACATCATAATCAGAAGTCATTTTATTAATTCTTGATGAGAAATTACTGTCTGAGGACAGAAAATGCTTGAAGTCTGTGGGATCAGCCATTCTCTCCCCATAGCCAGACCTCCATAAGACACCAAATCACAATCAGCAGGCTGCTTGGTGAGCATGGAATCAGAACAAGGAGAGATAAATAAATCAAACGTTAAGTGGCATTAGTCTAAAATCAACATTGCTTCATTCATGTCATAAAAAGTGACAATTTTACCACTGGGACAAAATATGCATAAAGTTTGGTAATTCTGGCTCCCTTTAATCTGAATGATATGTACATTGCATCCATCCCTAAATGACTCCTCCACCCTGATTTAGCTCTGTGACTTCCTTTGTCCATGCAGCAGCTGACCAAATTCTGGATCTCTGCTTCCTTCCCCTTAGGAGTAACATATTCTTTGTTTACATGCGTTAATATATTCAATCAGGTTTCTGTTAAGTTCTGTTTGTTGTATAATCTTTTTTGTCTTTAAAAGCTAATTTCCCATATATCTGTTCTTATCTTTTGCTTTCATGATTCAACTCTCTGAAGGCAAGCTAATTTCCCTCATTTTCAATTCTGCAGGTGAAGTGGGGGCATAGCCCTTCCAAAAAGCAATTCAATCAAAGTCCAGCCAATTATCTCATTGTTTATTTCTTCAACTGATTATTTGAGTACCCTGTAAAAATAAAAAAATACTCTCAGATAAAAATTTTCAAATGAGCTTTTCCTTCTCCTTGAAATACTTTTAAGAAAGTTGCCATTGAAGGCCACATGTGTGACTTATCCTACCGCTGTTCAAATCACATCAAATATTCTTCAATATTCCTATTAATTTCTATGATGAATCCAGTGAGAGCCTGTATGTACTTAGCAAATTTATCTAAAACCTAATATTACGAAATATATATATTGAATATATATATTGAAGGCTTATACCTACATAGAGAAATACATATATAAAAACTATAGCCAAACTACCTTTACACACAAATAAGCCACGTTCCATTGGAAATTATTGCTTTATTAGCCCACTATATGAAAATTGGTATATCTTTTCTCTACAAAAACAACATTCCCTCCTGTATTCATTCATCTTTTCGCTACTGAATATGGACTCTGTGCCAAGATCTACATCGGTTGCTGGAATACAATCACAATAAGGCAAATGTATCCCCAGTCTTCAAGGAATGTAACATCTGTGGTGGATATAAACATGTTGTCACACAAATATGATACTCAAGGGTCAGGCACGACTTTCTAAAGAAATTGACGTCTAGTCTGAGACCTGAAGAAAGAGTGAATGTTAGCCAGGCAAAAAGGCTAGAAGACTTCGGATGCAACATTGTGTATAAATTCTCAAGGCAAGAGAGAGTGTTTCTCAGACAGGTTCACAAAAGTCTGTTTAGCCTATATTATACTTAAAGTGGAATCACAGATTGATTGAGATAAAGAGAAGGGAAAAGATCTAGTTGTTGAATCTTAGGTCTAAAGACTGTGGAGTCCTAAAAAAGTCATTTTGTCTAACCTCTAACATTTTGGGTGGGGAAATTGAGGCCCAATAACTAGTCCAACATTTCCCAGAGAGTTAGTGGTAGAGCCCAGACCAGAAGCCACATCATCTGATCCTCCCTACAAATAGTACCTCAAGAACAGAATTAACTATGCGATGGAATATGCCTATTCTGTTAGGCAGAGTGTGTACAGAATTCTCATTTACGGTAACATGCATTCATATTATGCGTTAGACTCGGAGACTTTAATTAGCATGTTCTTATGTGAGCACATGTATGTTTATATACCTTTATGTATATCAGTTATAGATTAGGTTCTGTTGCAAGTAAAAGATGTCTGATAAACGGTGTATTAAACAAATTAGTGGTTTTCTTTTCCTTGTGTGACTAAAAGTCTAGAGATAGGTAAACTGCTCCATCATGTCGGCACCACGGTGTTAACAGGGACCAATCTATCCCTTCAGCATTCCTTAGTATATTCTTGTTGTCTCATTTGCACAAGAGGGCAGGTAGCACTCCAACATCACAACTGTTTTCCAAGTAAGAAGAAGGGAAGGGCATAGGATGGCTGAATGTGCTCTCTTTTGGGGAACTTTCCCAGAAGCTCCACCCAGTGGCTTCTACTTGCACTTTGCTGCCTGACATGTGTCACATAACCACTCTATTTGTAAGAAAGGCTAGAAAATATAGTTCATTTTTTATTTGGGCCCATTGTTGCCCCAACAGAATCAGCTCTTAAATTTTCAATCAGAAATCTGGCCTGGGACTCAGAAGAGGTTTCTTCTTTTCCTGGTTTAGCCATGTCCTTGATCTGTAACTTTGAGTAAGTCACTTCATGTCTGTGAAATTCATTCTCCTCATTCATAAAATGGAGTGGGATTAAATAAATATATTTAGTTTTGAAAATTCAAGTAAACTAAGTAGATTCCTCTGATCTTGTATTGTAGCTGACCATTTTACCAAGAGGTTGGTCGGGAAGAAATGAAAAGTACGAAGGAGGCTCAGGCCCCTACCTGGATGTTGCTCTCTCCTGTAACTCATATACCTGTACCCAGGAGAGACAGTGAGGCATAGGGACACACAGACACAGAGACAGGTGAAAACAGATTGGTCTGGCAAGCTTGCTGGTATACACAGTACATCTCACAGCTCTGGATATCATTGACTGGTGAACAGATAGCTGCAGAGGCCTCGATTAAATATTTTAACCTTTCAAATTGCCATCAGGAAGATGCAGACCATGAATATCCTGGTGTCCGAGCTCCATTCCCTCTATGCGGCAGTTCTGTTCATGTAATCATGATCTATTTGGGTCTCAGTTTATTAGAGACAGTTGTTTATTTCTAGATAGAGACATCTTTAGTCCTCTTAGGTAGCATACACAGATAAACTCATGTTTTATTTCTTATACCTCTTTCTAGCTCAACAAACTTCCTAATTTCGTTCTCAAACTGTTTATATTCTTGACACACAATAATCTATACTCGTATTAAACAAACCCACAATGTTCCTAAACCAGAGACAGTGTCACCACAGGAATTCATATGTGGGCGGGGGAGGCCTCCAGCAAATGATTCTCTGCAAAACCCTTATCCACTACAAGAACTCCGCCTCGGGAGCTTTCCTTCAGCCCTCAGCTCCTGCGGGGCCACTTTCTTTGCCAGTCATCTCAGGAACTGAAAATTGCTTTTAAGATGATATTAGCAAACCAATCTAAATGGCCATCCTTTTTCAAGTGTTCATTGATTACTCCTCTAGGGGTCCCTTTGAGGATGTAACAAACCAGAAGCCAAGGTGCCATGTCTCTTCATTTATTAGTGTCTAGCTCAATGATATGTGCAGTCAGGCATTTATTAACTAGTGTTGTTTCCATAGCAATGACTCCAACCTCGAGTCGGTTAATACACTTACACATTTGCGAAATAAACTTGAACACATAGAGATATATTTAAATGAACCTATACTCCTAAATCTGCTATTTAAAGCCTCTGGACCTCAAGTATGCATGTCTGGCCCCTATGTTGGAAATCAATGCTTGAGCAAGAGTCTGCAGTGGTATAAAATGCCTGTCAATTAGCAGCCCAGAAGCTTTGCTTTTCTCAATAGTGAGAAAGCAGTTAATGTGCTGGGTACTGGTATTGAGCATATTATCTCCTGTTTGGAATACTGAAAGTAAGTATGTGTTATGAGCTCGTGCTCATCTGGGATAAAGACGACCTTTGAAACAGCAGTGATGAGGAAGTGGTCTTGGTCTGAACAGAGCCTTCATTTCAGCTGTTTGCTTGCCTTCTTCCCTAGGAGCAATTAGAATTTCCCAGAATCTCAACAGCTTTCTTTCTGCCTTTGTTTAGACTTGCTACGCGTTGCAAGCCTAATGGGAACTTTCAGTAGTTGCGATTAAGAATAAGGAATGGAGATCAGAGAGGTCACAAATGCTTAGACGGCTTGTTAGAGCTTCCAACTCTGATGAACAACTTGCCACAGAGCTGAATAAATCCTATTTAAACCCAGAAATCATCAGTGTTCTAATATGAGAGACAAAGGCTGATGCCCAGAGTTAATTTGAAAAATTAAAGCTGTAAAATATGGCCCAAACAGGTATAAATTTACAGAACAAAGAATTGTCTGTCACCTCTGCCCCACTCCAAGCTCATTTTGGATATTATATGAAAATTACTATCATGTAGGCAAGGCACATTAATTTATGCCAGTTTTACATCCTTGACTTTTGAAAAATGTAGGTTTCCAAAAGTCTACTTTGAAGATATCAGCTTTGCTGTATAATTGTCTCACATTTCAGATTTTATAATATTTTTATTGTTTTTGTTACTATTAGTTTTGCGTGTTTCCACCAATTATTTTGTTTGACCTGGATCATGGCAAAATCGATTTGGTCAATCATGCAGAAAACTACTGTTTATTTTTAAAAATGGTAAATTCATGCTGCTGACCCAGACTGTGATTAATATTGCTGTATTTGTTCTTCATGGAATTGTAAGAATAGTCCTGTGTTGATGAAATAATGTGATGGCATCTTTCCTAAATAGGCTTTGTGAGTCAACTAAACACATATATCTCCTCCATCTTGACTTTCAGAAAACTTTAGCTAAGTCTGCCTCCAAATATATTCATGGCTAAGAAGAAAATAATAAGGAAATGCTATTCTTGGCTAAAATATGTGCCACTTTCTAAGATGAATTTTCACATAGTATATGAGCTCTTCACCCATTAAAGTATTCATTTGTTTAATTCAAGGTTCAAAATGAAAACTTCTCTTATTTCTTGACACATCATCAGTTTAATTTGGCAATTAGCTAACATCCTAGAATCAAAGACAGACATCAGTAAATTGTCTTTTTCCATGAATGTAAACCAAACCAACAAAAATCACGCAAACGTAACAACAAACAATTACAAAAGCCTTGGTCTAAGTCATCAGCTACAAACAAAATATTTTATTAGCTCTCTAGCCTTTCCATTTGGTTAATACTTATAAACACTTGAGCTAGTTCTCCTCTGGGGACTATGATGATTTGTTCTATAAAATTTGATTGTTATGCCTGCATGTATTAAACAAAAAGAGGTGGCTAGAGTCATACAGTAATATTTCAGAACATTTCCCTTTAAAAAGTAATCATAATAATAATAATAAGTACCCAGGATAAACAAAGTTTATAAGTACTATTAAGGAAAAATTTTACTGTGCAGCATAAAATAATTTGACCACTGGAAGTATGCATTTACAAGTAAGAGAAGTATTTATAATACAAAGATTTCATAACGTATTTTTTACCTGAAAGGTACATTTAACTACTGGGTAGTAGTTATATGTCACTTTCCAATTTTTAAATGTAGGTAATTTTATTACTTGTAAAGCCATAGAGACCCAGCATTCTATGCAGGTTAACGTACCAGAGCTGGTGAGAAAAAAGGTACATTCAGACCCCCAGTAAGCTCTTAGGCAGGGAGGACAAATATAAAAGTCCCATGAGAGTGTCTGTGGCATTGGGGTACAAATGTAACTGTGTGTCACTTGTCAAAGAAAAGATCATGTATTAAAACATCCAAGCTTGTAATAACAACAAATTAGAAACAGCTGCTTGTTTTAAAAGACATCAAAATTGCTAAGCTATTCCTTCCCAGAATCCTTTTAAAACATGGGCTCCACTTGGAAAACTCTTCTGTGTGTCAACGGGTTATGGAAGACAACAATAGACAACATTGTCCAAATTACACTAAGTCCTCAAAAACGCTATCTGGTCCTCAAAATATCTTGCAAAGGAACTTCTTTTTTTCTGGTTTTTCAAGAAACTGAGACATCAAGAGATAAGTAGTCTAAGTTATAGAAACAGTGGCACTTAGAAAGCTGGAACCTTGTTTTGTAAAACTTTGTGCTTGTTACACTATAACCACTACCACTGGAAAAGAAACAGACAGTGCTTAAGCAAGAAAGGGGAAAATGGAATGACCCCATGGGTGAGCCTGAACTCACCGATGTTTTGAAGGTCACCTGAAGCACGGTTCAAGTCACCAGTTTATAGCTCAAATGGGAAGAGAACCACTCAATGGCTTCACATAGAATGATCCTTTCTGTCTCCTTTTGCCAAGGGGACACACTGCAGCTCTCTCTCAAAGGCACCCAAATAAAATCCAAGGACCAGGTGTTTATTATCTCAACTCTACACTTAGTGAGGGTAAGAACCATGTGTAACTCCAGTAAAACTGGGTTATCTTGTTTTAAAAATAAATAAACGTGACTTAAAAAACAGTACTCTAGATCATTACTAAAACTTTTCTTAAGGATGTGGGAGACTTACTCAACTATTCCAACAACAATAATAACAAATCTCTTTGTTTCGCTCTGAAATGCACTAAACCTCATGTTAACTGCTCAGATACAGTTTTTTCTGTCTCTTTTCCGAGTTCAGGCTATCCTGGCTCACTTTCTTTAAATATATTTATATAAATATAATATATATATATAATGTTTCTCGGGCACAAGGATCCTTTGTTATCTGTTGTTAGGAGTAATGTATGAATTTTAGAATCTTAGCTAAATAAGTAAATTACTTCACATAAGAAAGGAACTAGGAAACAAAATTAATAATCTGGTAGTGGAAGGAGGGGTTGAGAGGAAGGGAAGGAGGGAGAAAGAAGCACGACTTGATCTTGGAAGAGAAACAGAAAGGAGCTATGTGTGAGCTGTGAACACGAGACAGTTCACTTCAGAGAGAAATAGATTTATATTTTTTATTTTATATATATTTGTATATTTTTGTTATATATTTATATTATATGCACATACATATACACATATATATGTATACACATGTGAAATGTATATAATTCTTATAATTTTATTTTATATGCTACATATGTATACACGTATAGACAAATGCACATATAACACATACAATATATACATACTATATATAAATATATGTATGTATGTATATCAACAGATTCTTATACTTTTATTTTTGAGTGTTTATTTACATCCCCATTGTATGTTTTTTATTTACCATCGAAAAACCAACTCCCAGCACAGTACTCATCACATAGTAACTTCAACAAATATTTAACTGACTAATAATGAACAAATTACTTATTTTCTGAGTTTGCTCATCTGGAGTATATGGGAGACCTCTAAGCTCCATGGGGACTCCTAGAAGTCAAGCCCTGGTCCTTCTCTCCCAGGTTTTCTCCAAGGGTCTCTAGATAATCTCTCAGGGATAAAAGACCAGAATCAGTGCTGTGAGGGCTGAGCTTTCAGCAGAAATGATTCCTCACTAGAGCTTGTCATACTCTGAGGTCTTGGGGCTCTCGAGTGTAGAATGCATATTCCCCATGAAGGAGGCTTGAAGAGTCCTCTAATCTGCCTATTTCATGAACAGGTTAATAAAATGACTTCCCTACTGCAATCGAGGACATCAGTAATCTAACTGACTATAAACAACAGTGCCTTTTCTCTTGATACACGGTGTGATTGAATGGGCAGATGGAAATGCTATCATTTTATGAATCTTTGAGCTTATACATTGCATATGCTGATATTGTGATATTATTGTGAGCTGAACAATGACAGAAATCCACTACAATATGAAATCTAGAATGAATAACACAGAAAACTGAATTCCTATGTGTCTCCATTATGTGGAAATCAAGCAACAGTATAGCAATTGCACAGTTTACCTGAATTTTATTCTAAGTGTCAAGGCAGCAGGAAAGCAGTTGCATATAAACAATCATTACTAGAAAACATAAGTAACTGTTCAAAAAAGCACAAACAATTAGATTAAAGTATGAGTAATAGCAAATGCTTGCCAATTCCTATATCATTTCTATCTACCTTTGCTAGAAATATTACTTTTCGAACAATCTTCCTTCAAGTCATTTTTCTAATACTTAGCTACTACATTCATAGCAGAATCTATATAAAAAATACACTTTGAAACTGCACCAAACTCCATAATACTTAGATTTTATCTCAAGTAGATAGCTTGGGAATATGATGCAAAGGGGGATGAAGGGGGGAAAAAGCACAAGAAAAAGCAAAGAAAATAATGTTTGTGCATCTGCATTTTTCTGAATAAAATTGAGACATCTCTTTCTTTTCTTCACTTTGGTCTCAAATTGTCCTCAAGGAATCAGACAGCTTTTTCTAACTCCTAATATTTAATCCTTTGATTCTCTACTATATTCTCTACTTCTGTGTCAGTGTCAGTTAAAAAGGTTTTAAGTGATAATAGATTATTTTACATTTAAAATTTAAAATGTGATTAAAAAGAGAGAGAGAGAGATGAGGGCTAAATCACAGATTTAGGATATTAACAAGGGGCATCACTAAACATTTCCTTGGCTCAAGGTTGTCATGTTTGTGCATTTCACCTTCCATAACATCAGATATAGGAGGCTGAGGCAATAGCTTGCTCTGATCTTACCAGATGGCCTGTCACTATGGTTATGTGTTATCTCCATGGGGTGAGAGGAGTCAAGAAGAGACATAGACATCTCTTGCTCCATCTAGGATCAGTTGTGTTCTGTGTCAACTGATGAGTCTTAGGAAAGACGATGAGGACGTCCCTTCTGCAGGCAGAACTGGGGATCCACTGGCTTATGTCTGGGTTGCAGGTATTTTGAAGGCAGAGCTCTCCTCTGGCAAGAATACAGCTTTAGGTTGGCTCCTAGTCCCTCTAATGTTGTCCTTTGCTGTTATCTCTCCAGGGTCTACTCACCTGACATTTCCTACACCATCTTCTGTCTCCATCCCACACAGCGTTCTTTGACGACTCCCTCTGGATTAGGGCCCAGGTAAAATAGGCCTTAGCTGTAATGGTCTCTCTTGTTTCTCCTCAATATGAGCAAATCTTTCCCCATTCTGGCCTCTACCCATACCTGTTTTATCCTTCTACACAGAAACCTTGTTCATTTTTCCTTCACAGAAGACTTTATTGGCCAATTAAACCTGACTCTAACTTTAGTATGAAGAAAAGGGGACACCTTTGCATTCTGTGCTGTAAGAGAGATGCCCTACTTAAAATTTTTAAAATTCTTGAAATGCAGCAAAGAAAGAAAACTGAAACCAAATATTTGCCTCCAAATTCAAATAAGTAAAATCAGTGTATCCTACTAAAGTATATATTTAGTTTTAACTTCCAGGACTTTTTCATGGTTGGCCCCTTCTGTCTTGTTAGGGTTAAAGCAGGGGTCTGCAAACTGCTGCCCACAGACCAAATCCAGCCGTGACCCATTTTTATATGGCCCTGCACTAAGAATGATGTTCACCTTTACAAATGATTGGAGAAGTCAACAGAATAATATTTCATGACACGTGAAAAGTATGTGAAATTCAAATGTCAATGTCAATAATAAAGTTTTGTTGGCACACAGATTTGCTCATTTACTTATGTATTGTCTGTGGCTACTTACAGCCATAGTTGAGAAGTTTCTAAGGCGGTCATTTGGTGCACATAGCCCACAGTATTTCCTCTCCGGCCCTTTACAGACAAAGTTTGCTGACCCCTGTTTAAAAGCATGGACTTAGTTAGACTAGAGAAACCAGGGTTCAAATTCAACTCTGTGACGTCCTGGCATGTTACTTGATCTGGAGGATATAATACCCACCTCACAGAAAGTACTGTTTTTAGGAATAAATGAGAGGATGCACAAAGACCACCACAGCAAATTACCAGATAGAGAATAACGTTACATAAATGCCTTTATTAAAAGTTGGCTAAGGAATTTACTACTAATTGCTGCCTTCTCTGTGCCTCAGTTTCTTTATCTATAAAATACAGAAAAGATTGCAAAATACTTTGTCCTACCTTGTTGATACATTTTTCTAATGACAAAATAGCATATTAAAAATTCAAATACCTCAAAACGTTAAAGGTATCATTAGAAATCCCTTCATCTAAATGTCTATATTAGTTTCCTAGGCCAGTCATAACAAATTATCATACACTGGGTGGCTTAGAATGACAGAAATGTATTTCCTCACATTCTGGAGCCCAGAAGTCCAAAATCAAGGTGTTGGTAGGGTTAGTTCCTTCCGGAGGCCCTGAGAGAGTCTGGTCTCTGCTTTTCTCCTAGCTTCTTGTGATTGCCTGCAATCCTTGGTGTCCCATGGCTGATGGCAGCATAACTCCAATCTCTGCCTACATTTTCAATGGCCCTCTTCTCTGTGTGCTAGACATTGTGTTAAATTATGGCATGTATTTTTATGATTTGACTTATTTGTAGACAAAGATCAGCAGGTAGGTAGTATCAAAACATGCATAATAAAAAAATATAGAAAAGTTTGAAGAATTATATAAGTCTGTTAAAGAGGACACTCCTACCCGAAGTGTTCCTAAGACCACTATTTTCTCCTGCCTAATCTGCTCCCTCATTGCCCCCAGTAGTATTCTCTCGGTTTCAACATCTCTGACTTCCACTTCATCCATCATATTTATTTCACGTTACTTTCCTTCCCTCAAGCTTATGTGTTGTTTCTTTTTTCTGTCTCTCTATGTACCTGGTGAAGAAAGTGAAGAGTCAGCTGGAACACTGCATGTTCCTGTCTGCATGCCAGTACTTGTTGCTCTGCCCTATTTAGAGGGCCTGAGTTCTCGATAAGGAAATATGCTCTGCACAGAGACCAGGACAATGTTGGCAATCATAGGGAGAGACATTTATTTTCCCTGCTAAGCAAATAGCTTATTACCGAAAATCACTAAGAACTGAGTTGAAGTCTGTATACAAGAAATGACATGAATCGTAAAAGCCTTAGTCAGGCTTAAGCTATTGTGTATATATACATAGAAGCATGCACAAGCACACAAACCCCAGCTGTTTATTTTTTCCCTTTCTTTTCTTTTGAATATGCCTTAATTCTCTAGTAACCCCAAACCAAAGATTAAGTCAAGGAGAATCTTAATGAGAATCTGATCAACCCTGTTTCTGGCTAGAATTCATAGAAAGCTTGAAGCAGTGGAAGCACGCCTTCCTCCCAGGAAGTGTCAGGGACTGTTTTCTTTACCAGCATTGTATTCTACCTGGTTACCTTTCAAAAATGGGCCACTGGCTGGTGTGAGGAGAGGATCTCAATATTGATTCTTCACCTGAAAATACCATGCAAAGTTTGCATGCTTCTCTAATGATGTCTAGTTGACAGGTACTCTTAGCTTCCCTGTAGAGATATTGTGACATGTAGTAGAAATAGAGGAACCCAAACTGGGAATCAGGAAATCTGGGTTTTAGCCACAGCTCTGCAATAAGATAGCTGGAAAGTCACCTAAGGTCTCAGGGCGTGGGAAAAGATTATCTCTAAATGCTTTTCTAGCTCTAAGTCAATGATTATATGATCTGTGAGTTCCAGTTTTATCCTTGTGGGACTTAGTTATAAATAGTCTATCATATCCACGTATTATTTGTTGTCTTGGCAATTTTATGAAAACTATTGGTATCCAGGGTAGATAAGACATAGTTGTTCATAAAATTTTTCCTTATTTCTTTGAACAAAAGAAAACAGTGATCAAATTTTCAAGGTTTTTTTTGTGCCTACAGCACCTCTTTGTACTTGTGAACGCTAAGGGAGGAGAGGGAGATAAGAGAGAAAATATGAGTAGAGGGGGCTCTGGGTTTTGAATTATAGAAAACTGAGGTGCTGAAGAAACACAGCTTTCATTTTTCTCTGTTTCTAGAGTAAAAAAATAAAAGTAAGAGACGATGACACAGTGGGGCAAATAAAAACTGGTGGATTCACTAGTTACCACGTATATGATCTTGAGGAATTTATGAGACCTAATACCAAGTTCCCTAATTCTTAAACTTTGGAAACAGAAGTTATGACTGTGTGGTGATGATCACATAAGAAGATACATTCCCTAGCAAGGAGCTGGTCATCCTACAACAGTGCTTCTCAAACTTTAGAGTTTGCGCAAATCATGGGGAATCTTGTTAAAACGCAGATTCTGATTCAATAGGTCTGAGCTGAGGCCTAAAGTTCTGCATTTCTAACAAGCTCAGGGCTAATACCAAAGCTCTGAGTAGCAAGGGTCCAGATCTTGAATAAACATAGAGGGACTTTTTGCCCTTCCTCTTTCCCCCTCTGAGCATAAGTACATATTTACTTTGAAATGATAGATTGGAAGCTTGGTTTTGTTTTTTTGTTTTCTTTGTTTTTTTCTGACCAGCATGCCTGTTCTTTATAATAGTCATCTATCACCTATAGTCAAGACAAAGGACACCAAGAGTGTATCATTTTCAAGTCGTTTTATGTCAACCTGTTGAGACAACTCCCCCAGACTTTCACTCAGCACTGTGATTCTTTCTTTCTTTAAGCCACCACAGCCAGTTCTCAAATGCTAAAAATGATTGATTAAAGTCATCAACCTCCTTTACACTAGAAAGACAGTGTTTCCAGCCAGATTCTATTCCTTTGATTGTTTCAGATTTCCCTCTGTTAATAAAATGTAACAAAAAAATAAATAAATCTCTCTCCTATATTCCTCCAGGCTTATGGTGTTACTATTTTTGATGTTCTTCTATTTCTCCAAGTGATAGCAAAAGGCCTAGCAACCATTTACTTGTCTTTCTAGTTCTTTCAGTAAATAGTGGAAGATAGTTTACTCTCCTTCTGTACAATTAGAGCATGTTTAAATTATCCATTTAAGCTTGGTCTGTAATTAAAATTATGTAGGCATTTAGGACATTATTCTGCAAAAATGCTCTGTGGGCTTTCTCTGATCTAGCTTATAGAGTCCAGGTGCAAAGCCAAATAAAAACATTGAGAGAAAAATCAACCATATCTTGAGTTCATGAACTGGCCATTTATCTACCAGCTCCCAGGCAAAAGCTGTAGATATGTCTTTCCAGGAGACTATCTCCCAGAGCCAGCAGGAAACCTGAAATCTTCCCTTACTGTACTTAAATAGAAGGTTGTCCTATATCTTTCTATCCCAAGATGTTGCATGGAGCAATAGTGCTCTAAAAAACAAACAACAAAGAAAGCAATATCTGCCTGTGGGAGAGTCTATTATTCTTCCTCACACATATTCACGTCCCTCTCTGTAAGAGGGTTACACATCTCTATCAGTTTCTAAATTGTGTACAAGGCCTCCCTCCTACTGACATCAGTAGCTATTTGACCTGCTTTGGCCAATGAAATAGCAGAAGCGGTGTACACTACATCTGAACAGGAGCCCCAAGAACTATTAATAACTCTGTCTCAGCCTTTCCCTCTGCCATGAGAAGGGCATGAGCCAGATGGGAGATATGCCTTGAACCTGGCCCTAGAACAAAGAAGACATATGAGGAAGGAGCAGAATTACAGTTGACCTATAGTCAACAAGGTCAAGAAATAAATTGTGTTGTTGGAATCACTGAGATTTTAAGACTGTTACCACAGCATAACCTAGCAAAAGATGAACAAATAAGTGTCATTACACCTATACAAATGATTTAAAGGAAAGGAGAATGAAGCCCTCAACTATAGAGTAAGAAATGAGCTAAATAGCCAAGTAATTTTCTACAGCAGTTTTTAAAGGTAAGTGAAAACTCAAAAGTCACACTCTGCCTCGTGCCTTAGCAAATCTCTACTGTAGAGGTATACAGATTCATCTGGATTCTAGCGCTGCTTACTTGGAAGTGCCTGCTTTGAATTCTGAGAAGGGACTGTCGAGAAAGAAAACCCAGATTATTAATATTTGCAGATGTGTGACGGGAGTAATGGTAAGCACTGCAATATGTTTGAAATCTTTTTTCTAAAACCAGGAAAAATACCAAGATAAACCTGAAGATTTATGCGCAGTATTTTAAAGAAGGAAATAAGATTTTTCTAGATTCTAGGGAAAATTCATGCTTCCAAATGGGCGTCAAGATAAGAGAAAAGATAACATAGCAGAGTAAGTTCTAATGAGAAAGTTTCCTCTTGTCACTCTCTCATTTTCATCATCCTCATTATCATCATCATTATTATTTTATTATTTTGCCAAATAAGCTATATGATTTATTCATGATAATCTGAATCAAACCTTTGGCACCTACCTTGTAACTAGAAAGCTTTTCAACCACAAGGGAATGAAAAGAACTTTAATAATTCATCATTAGTATATCTTTATGCCTCCATTTCACTTCAGTCCACAAGCCAGCAGTAGAACAGATTCAAAAAATGACCTCTAAAGAAGGAAGTGTAATTACTCAGAGTCAAAAGTATGGTTAATCATATGTTTTTTTAAACTCTAGCTAAAATGCAATTTAACAGTCTCCTACATCTCAGTGATTCATGAATGCTATGTTTATGCATATTCATGAAAGAAAGACTTAAAAAGAATATTTTGTCACTTTTTTCTCTATTTGATATAGGCAGAACAGATACTAAAATGACACCTTAGCCATCTGTTCAACTCTGAAAACTCTAGAACACAACGTGATTGGCCACACAGGACTAAGAGTCTGTGCTTTTAGGGTTCATGGTCACCTTTAGCTATCTGGACACCAAAGTGTATGGAGAAACGATATAGAAAATTTGGGGCCCTAAACATTTCTATTTCAAATGACTATTTGTCTTAATAGCTACTTTATTTTCGTTATACAAAATGTTTAGCATTATCTATTCAAATTTGGCTTGAGGTTGGTATTTATATATTCAAGTGAGCATATAATTTTATCTAGTTTGGTAAGTCTCTTCTGTTTATCTTTATGGAGTAAAAGATAATGGAACCAGTGAGTGCAGAAGAAGAAAAGCCCTTTTAAATAGTGTGATCACATAGTTTATCATCCAAATTGGGTAACTTTTGAGAGTAAAAAGGGGCCCTATTAAAAATTAGATAACGATTGTCTTAGGCAAATCAGGACATATAATCACTCTGGCTATGGGAACATTCGGAATATAAATGCTGAATCAAAATTAATAAGACCATTGATCTTTGTCAGAGGCCTGCTTTACTCATGTTCACGATAAACTTCTTGAACTCACTCAGTCATTACATTGGCTAACAGGAAGGTGGGCTGTTGAAATGGCTCTGTGAGATGTAAGAGCTGCTTGCCCAAAGGTGTGCTCTCATGATCATGGACAAGATGCGCTAAGGACTTTGTGTACAGCATATTATTTTGTCCGTACTGCAACATTATGGCATAGTTTCCCATTTTATAGAACATAAAATTGAGAGTCAGAGGCATTAAATAACTTGTCCAAGTCCATGTAGCTAGTGCAAAGTGGAGCCTGATTCAAACCCAGCTCTATCTAGCTGGCAAAAGCTACACTCTTTTTTAGAGCTCTTGAGATTTGTCCAGCCTTCAAGAGCCTAGGAGGCAAAAGTCAGGAGAATCTTTCCTGCTCCAGAAAATAGAATGAATATGAAGCTCACCCTTTCACATAGCATCAAATCTGTTCTCATTTAGTGGCTATTAGAATCTCGGCTGATCCTTCATCAGAACCAAAATGTTCACCTTCACGAGACACAAAATGTTGAGTTTGAGAGCTAAAGGTAAATCTGATCACTTTAACAGAAATCCAGTGTGATCTAGTAAAAAGAAGGTGGACTCTGTGCTCAAACAATTTCGGATTGAAATCTGGTAGGTGACTTTAAGAAAGTTGTTCTGCCTCTCAGAGACTGAGTGCCCTCATCTGGTAGTATTTACTATACAGAATTGAAAGTGACAATAAATTACATAAAATATATGATGGAAATTTATACAATATCTATCACATATTAAGATCATACATAATGAATGTTGATTTTGTTACTTTTCCCTGTGATAGCACTGAAAGAATTCAACATAGATAATGGGAAAGGTAAGAAATTTGAAAAGGAAGACCTTGGGTTAACTCCTAGCTCTGCTATTTATTAGCTTTTTAGCCTGAAGATAATCTTTGAAACTCAATTTCCTCATCTTTAAGTGGATAGTGTAATAATAGGCACCCTTAATATCTCTCAGAATAATTATAAATTGTATATGAATATTCTTTATAAAAGTGCCTGGGAAAGTCATAAGTGTGTATAAAAGTTTTTTCTAAATAATGGCTTCCAAATATAGTTATCATCATCATCATCATCATCATCATCACCACGGCCTCTTTGTGACCAGGACAATATCTGTGTAGGTGGTAACCATGAACACCGGACTTCAAGTAGAGGTGATGCAGCTGGTCTTTGGACAACACTTTGGGAGTCATTGGGCAGATTATAACAGGCAAAAGGGGAATGCTAGAATCTAAGGTTGAAAATGTGGGTTCAGGCTGAGATCTTGGGAGTCTTTTGAAAACCAAGAAATGTGCACAGCTTTGGAATCCCTGAAGATTTTTGCCAGAATGGTAATCTGAACTATATTGTGACTGAAAGGATATTAGTGTAGAAAAGTGTGTACACTTGTTGGCTTTTTGCTGAGTGTTAGGTTCCCCGCAAATAGCAGGATCCATTCAGAGCCAATCGCAGTCCAAACTGGCAGGCACTTCACAGGCATGTTTTAGGAATTTGATTAAAAGCTTAAAGTGTTGCTATTGTTTTTGTTTATTTGTTTGTTCCAAAATACTTTGCTGGGAACTTTGGGGATGATGGAACTATTCTGCATGGTACGTGGTAGTGGGTGCATGACTCTATGCCTTTGTCAAAACCCATAGACATGTACACCATAAAAAGTGAACTTTATTGTACGCAAATTTTAAAAAATCGAATAAAATGTCAGGGACACCCAAGATGGAATGCAGACTGTGACAAATGAATCTAACTGTGTAACAAATTAATCATATAACCACACCAAAAAGAGTTAAGAAGAAAGGAGCTGATCTAAGGAACTTTATAAAATTGTCTTTTGATTTGATACTGTAAGGCTAAAGATAAAAATGAACTGTACTTTAGTTAAGTTAGTTTCTCATAAAATTATGGTTGGCAATTCTGAAACTAATGTTACATATATACTAGGATTGAACAAATAAGTAAATATAGATAATGAGATAAAGTTTTCCCATGGTCTAAGAAAGAAACTACAAATAAGCAAAGGCAAAATGCTAGAATTAACTGTGAGGTGTTTGATTAGAGTTGGAAATATCAATATGAATTCATGTTGATTTTCATCTATATACAGATATATAGGGAAATAAAATTAGACAAGTGTGTATACATGGGTTAATATACATGCATACCTTCCCTAACACTGTCTGCTGAGAAGCCCAGAAACACTGACAGCCCGGTAGCAATGAGCACATCCAGCACCCAGATCTTGGTTTCTAATACCATTCTCCAATAAGAGCAGCCAGGTGTTCTTGAAGAAGTGACTGATTCTAGGACTGGGCAAGGGCAAGGTGAGTCTGAATATCTTGTGGTGCCAAGATGCAAAGAAGTGCTGAAAAAAAAATGCATGAGGGACATGTCAAAAGGATTCAGAAACTACCCCAAAGAGCTCCCAGTGACTAAAATTGGAACAATTTGAGCTGCAAAATAAATATTGATAGTACTGAATTGTAACGCAAAGAATAAAGTAAATATCCATGAGTCAATATTGATATAAATAAATGATTTGGTACATATATAAAGGGGGAGGAGCAATCCTTCCTTACAGAAGAATTCAAAGTAATAAATATAGGAATGAGGGAAATAGAAAACTACCGTCAAAACACCATAGTAATGATTGCTGTAGGATTGATTTATATTAAAATAAGTGGGACAATTTTGAAATAGAAACAGGATATTTGCATATCCTCAAAATATCTCCTCCCAAATATGTATTTATTGTTGTGGTGATTTTAACATATGTTCACAAATTCTTTGCTATTCCACCCACTAGAGATAGAGTTTAATTTCTCTCCCCTTTAGTATGGACTGGACCTAGCAACTCACTGCTAATGAATAGAGCGTGAAAAAGGAAAAGTAGTAACTTGACAGTAGAGAAACATGACAGAAACTATCATAAGCAAGAAATTAAGGTTGATATCACCAGTGAGAAGACATATTGATATAATGTACTGCTGATATGATAGGAAGAGAAGGGCATATCAGCTCTGTATTATTCATTCCCCCAATCCATAAATTCAATCTAATCCTGAGAAAACATCAGAGTAACCAAACTGAGGGACATTCTGCAAAATGCCAACCAGTACTCTTCAGAGTGTCAAGATAATGAAAGACACCAAATATTTATCACAGTTGGGAGGAGACTAAAGAGACGTGAGAACTAAATGCAACATGGTATCCTATATTGAATTCTGGAATAGATAAAGAACATTAGTGTAAAAACTGGGTAAATCTGAATAAAAACTGTAGTTTAATTAATGATATTGCACCAATGTTAATTTCTTAGTATTGACAATGTATTGATTATTGATAATTGATATTTGGTAATTTTCTCATGATTACCTGAAATTTTACCCTTAGAAGAAGCTGAGTGAGGGGTGTATGTGGACTCTGTTCTATCATTGCAACTTCTCTAGAAGTCCAAAATTATTTTAAAGTAAAAAGTTAAAGAAAAATTGTCAACATAAAAACTTTGCCTTGTTAAAGTGATGAGCAACTTAATTTAGTCCAATGGAATTAAACAAGTAGAAATATGTTATAAATATTTGCTTTCTCCCTAATTTTGATTTACTTTTTCCGAATGTTTGATGTAATTTTCAAAGCATTCTGAGCTTGACATTTCCTTTCTCCCATACTACCTGCGGCTAACATTTGTCTGGAACCGAGCAAATCTCTCAGACTTCACTCTACTCAGATATCAGCAGCTCCAAGTCCTCACATGCCGACTCAAGATTTAGGACTCTACTACCTTCCTATCCCCCGACGATCTCTCTCAGTTTTTTTGTGCAGTCCTCAAGGTGGTTGTTTCTCAAATGTGCCTTCCTAAAGGCATTTATGCTTTCCAAAAAGAAATGTGAGAGATGAACTATATCTACCTTAAAGAACTAATTCTTCAACTACAAAGTATCAGGCTTCACAGTGTTTGAGTGTGTGCAGTGGGGAAAGTCTGTCCTGAATTCCTTAAATCAATCTATAGAATGTTTCTAAAACCATTCTAACTCATAGATTTCCTAATTCAAGGGCTTTTCATGCTGTTCAAAATGTGCTTTCCACATTCCCATTCATTTCATGCAAATTAAAAATTATACACCTGTTGAGGTGTTTTCATTTTGCTATTTTACATATCTGTTGTTCTGTGACCCTTCTTAATAGGAAGATTTGTCACTATATGTAGTTGTAAAAAAAGACATGAGAAGGCCTGCCCCGGTGGCCTAGTGATTAAGTCCAGCGTGCTCTGCTTTGGAGGCCCAGGTTCAGTTCCTGGGTATGAATCTACACCACTAATCTGTCAGTGGCCATGCTGAGGTGGTGGCTCACATACACAAAAGGAAGATCGGCAGCAGATGTTAGCTAGGGCGAATCTTCCTCAGGAAAAAAAAAAGACATGAGAAATAGGTTAATCGAGCATTTATGTCTACCTTCAAAATAGAATATATGCCCCTCCCCTCCATGTCTGCACTTTGAGAATATAACTCTCCCCCTCTCTCTTTCTTTATATTTCATTTTCCCTGAGTGTGGTTGTGTGAGTGTGAGTTTGTGTGTGTCTATTCACTTGTGTGGGTAATTAAGGAATGGGTAAAAATTCATTTTGAAGCATTGTCTCTGGGAGGATAGAATGATAAATTGTTGCCTATTGATGATTTTTCTTAGAATTTTATGTATTTCCAAGATAATGTGTGTACCAGGATTCATATTGTAGTAAATGCTTCTGGAATTGCTAAGTATAGCATAACATTCAATTTGACATAATGGCCACATTGTGTTAACTCTTCCGACAGTCAAAAAGTTCTCTCCCATTAACTGATAGATAGCTGTGTGCACCTCTTTCTTCAGCAAACGCTTTCCACTTCCTGTCTGACCAATCTCTTGACAAGGTAATGAGCAGATTCTCTCAGACACATAAGGCAGAAAGATGTTCAGATGCATTATATGGAAATATGAGTTCTATGCTTCAAATGCTAAAATCCAGCAGGGAAACCCCAGGTTTCAATGCAATATGGAGACTGCTATTGTGCATTAAAGTTTGATGAAGCTGGGCTCTCAAATTCATCTAAAAACTATTTTATTTTCATTTCAAGAGAAGAGGTCTAGGAAATACCTTATAGCACACTAACTCATATTCTTTAACTAGATATGTCAAGTTCAGAACTTTGTACCATCTTTTGTGATCTAGTCATATCAAGTATCAGGTGATATATATTCATATTTTCTTCAATTATAAAACATCATAGAAAATATCTTTTATTAAGTATATAGTCTGATATGTAAGAACATTATCAGATAGAGACAACAAAAATCTGAAAGAATTTCTCAAGGATGTCTTCTTCAAACTGTAGGGGAGGAAGACCTTTCCTCTATCCAAAGTGGGTTCGTCTGGCCAGAGAACGAATTAAATTCACATGAGACAGAATAGCAAGAGAAAATTAAACAAAGCTTTATGAGGACCTATGGCCCAGGGCCTTTCTTCCCAAAGGAAGAAAGGGCACCAAAGAAGTGGGGTGCACAGAGTGGTTATATACACCCAAACAGGACACTTCACATATGATTGAAATGTCCCTCCCACAGTAGTCACAAGATTTCCCTGTTGGCACAGCGCTTGATGGACACAGCACATAGTGGGTCTGCTATCTTGGAGGGGCGTAGCAGGAGGCAATTCTATTGTCTGGAGCTGGGTGGTCACAGGTGAACACAGCAATCAGTTCCTAGCCTAAGGAAAGATGCTTAATCCTGAAGGAAATGCCAACATTGGGAGGGGGAGGGAAGTCAGTTACAGGAGGTTGCCTGACAAGCACAATAAACAAATGCAGATTTAAGTCCTTGCCTTACCCATTGATTAAGAGTTTCTAGAGATATCTTTACAGATGGAGAGTTCCTTTACAATGTAAATGTCTCTTACGAAGGGTAAGTAAATTCTACTTTTCAGAGCCTCCTTCCCTGTCCCAGTTTATCAAAAGCAGTCAGCCTCAAATAATCCTCATGCCAAAGAGGCATATCTTGGGGTGGCCAATTCCAGACCCCTACTAATACCCCACTGAGGGTGAAGGAAATTTGGAGATGTTCTCAACTCCTAGGGTTACAGAGAGGAACAAAGAAGCAGATGTGATTTCCATCCATTCAAAGATAGAGTGCATACAGCCTTACTAGAGAGCATTTATCTTCCTTTAATGGATCTTTATTGGCTTCATTTTCTTAAGTTACCTATGAAAGGAATAGAATTTGGCAAATATTAAACTTTGAACATTGAGACTGGCTAGTCCTATGCTCTGTGCATACTGAGCAGTTCTCTTATCAAACTCTCACTCCTGGTCACTCTTTAGAGTAACAGGTTGATTTTCTCTCTGCTTGGGGACCAAAAATACGTATATGTTATCTTTACCCATATATCCTTTGCAAGTAGTAAAAATGTCTATTTTCATGTAGCACGTAATATCATGAACCAAGATTCCGAAAGGAAATTCTCTCTCTCTAAGGCGGGAAGGGTGATACAGCGTGTGGGCATCTTCTTCCGTCTCCTCTCCCCTGGCAGACCTTGCTAATTGGCCTTGGCTCTCTGTGCTGGTTAGATCAGCCTCCAAACATCCACAACCGAACAATCAGCGGTGGCACGCAAGAAATACCTATTTGCTTAGAGATATTTGAGAATGGCTAATTGTTTAAACTAGGCCATGATGTAAAATATATGTAATTTGTAATCTGAGAGTCAGGAGGGTGCAGGGCAGCAATATTCAACTAGGGCCTCTCAGTTCGTTGCTCATGCTCAAAAAGCTCGTAACTCTGTCTCCAAATTGAATTCCAAGCAGCTGCTCCTCATCTATTGGAGGAAAAAATGATTTATTTGAAAGAGTGCACTTTCTGAAGGGAAGGAGAGAAGCAAAACTGTTGAATACATTTTGGGTAACTTCTTGATATTTTTCACCTGAGACACTAAGATCTTGAGCTTAAGGTTCCTAGTTTTCTGGGACTTTGGTGCTCCAAAGCATCCCCTTTAAATGCTTGAAGTGCTTTCATGCTAGTCTTCCAGCAGGCCCTACATGCAGGACAGTCTTTGATTCTGGCCCCCTAATTGGTGAAATCTAGAGGAAAAAAGATCCAGAAGCTCAATGCTGAAAATGTATTCTCTAATTAAGAGAAATAACAAATTAAGCCTCGAGTTTTTCTTCTAGATTGTCCAAATCCTTTTACCAGGAAAAGGAGACTAATAGGGGTTTGTGAAGAAGTCCTATCCCAAAACAGAGATTTAATGACCTGTGTTGTATTTCTTGGAACTTGAGGGCAATAATAGGATGCAGGAGGGTGAGAAACCTCAATGTAACAGATGATTTTCGGGCTTTAAACTCTTCACCTCTTGAACAATTGAGAGTCTTATTCTTCCTTAATACAGAAATTCTCTATCTTGAAAACTAAAGAACACCCCCAGGCTGACCAGGTCACTGCCTCATGGCTAATTAAGTGGCCTTTGCTAACTGAAGTACTAAGAGAATAATACAATTGTTTGAATTTTATATGAGTATTCCATTCTTTAAAAGTGTTATCTCTATGGGGCCAGCCCGGTGGCCAACTGGTTAAGTTCTCAAGCTCTGCTTTGGTGGCCCAGGGTCTCGCCATTCAAATCCTGGGCATGGATATGGACGTGGACATGGCACCGCTCATCAAGCCATGCTGAGGCGGCATCCCACATGCTACGACTAGAAGGACCCACAACTAAAAATACACAACTATGTACCGGAGGACTTTGGGAGAAAAGGGAAAATAAAATCTTAAAAAAAACAATATTGTCTCTAATTAGCAACATAAGATTGTCTAAGTAGCAAAATAATATGATCTACAATGAACACTTGATTGACATCTGTCTCATTTATGGTTGATTAATGCCCAATTTTTCAATAATAGGAAAAAATATTATAAAAAAAGAAAACTTTTTAGGGCTAAAAAGTTAAGTAAAGTTATTTATATAATGACAACCATTTTTATTTGCCTACTCTAGCATCTAGTATGTCTGAAAGGCATAAAGATGAAAGCTAAACAGCAAAATTATTTTTATTAATTCTCGAAAGTATTAATTAAAGCAATGAATCTTCTTTTAGGATGCTGACTTAGTTATTGCAATAAAAAGTCCCTTTCTTCAAGCTCAATTTACTATTAAATCTTACTTAAAAATATTCTAGGATGAAGATATCCGATACTTACAAAAGGAAATATATTAAATAAGGAAAGGAATTTTGTACCTAATTAAAGGTAATTATTAGGAGTGTGCTAAGAGTAAAAGACACCTGGGCTGTATCTACACAAATCTGAGTTCAGTCAAATAGGTTATTTTGAAAGATGTCAGCTCTTAAATGGTTTTTTCCAGATTGGCTTGTGTGTACGACCACAGTCTCAGGCAAAATTTTTAAAAACCATGCACAAGCAGATGTGAATCTGTGTTCGATTCCTAGAAAAGGATGAATCCTGGTGCAGCAATATATTTCAGGTGACTTATGTCTCAGCTATGACTTAAAAATATCTCCATTGTAGAGGCTGGCCCCATGGCCGAGTGGTTAAGTTCGCGCGCTCCGCTGCAGGCGGCCCAGTGTTTCGTTAGTTCGAATCCTGGGCGCGGACATGGCACTGCTCATCAGACCACGCTGAGGCAGCGTCCCACATGCCACAACTAGAAGAACCCACAACGAAGAATACACAACTATGTACCGGGGGGGCTTTGGGGAGAAAAAGGAAAAAATAAAATCTTTAAAAAAAAAAAAATATCTCCATTGTATCATTTCTTTTAAACCTTTTCGTCTGAAAGATTTATCTTTGAGTCAAATTTCTCCACTTATGACGCATTCTGATAGCGTCTGGCCTACTTCTACAGCTTAAAGAGTCTTCATTAAAATGAAATACATTAACACATAAGCCACAGACGGGGAAGATGAAATTGCCTTAAATAACTACCAAGGAAGTAGGTGTAAATGAAAACAGTTATAAGTTGAAAATTAATTCAGCCACTAATACTTTTATACCAGACGGATTCCAAGCTAGGCAATTAATTACTCATTCTGAAATACTTGAAATAGCCTCATTATTTAAAGACGTAGGAAAATATGAGATGAGACTGGTCATTCAAAAAGAGAGAAAGTATAAAATATAAGATACTGTGGTATATGCTGCTAAGAAACATATGCTATGAGATAGAATGTAGTTCAAAATGTAATCTTGTTTCTAGATAGTAGATACACGGAACAATTTTTAATAGTAGGGGAAAAAAGAAAAAAGAAGGAAATTGCATCATAAGTATATGTAATTTTTACAAGCCTACTCAATTCTTTTGTGGAAGGATATAGAATGTAAATAAATAAAGCCTGTGTTGCAAAAAGTTAAGAATAGAAATATTAATGTATGTCCCTGTATTTAGGTCAAATATAAAGAGATATCTTTTCCTGACAATGTCAGTTTTCTGTGTTGTTGCGGAATTGGGGAGTTTCAATTGCTGAATTCGCCCAAGAATATGCTGTAAAGTAAAATGCATTTTTGCCTATTTATACACAATATATTCTAAAAGAGGAAGGAGAAGAAGGAGAAAGAAGATCTGTGATTAAAGATATAGAAGTTTTCCTACTTTCCGCCCTTGTTCTGCTGTTATGCACATGAATGTGAATTAGTTCTTTTCAGCCTCCAAATACTTTCAGTATGAAAGAAGGTATATATTTTTAAAATGAACTCACAGAAGGAACATTTAAGGTCATCTGCCTAGGATGACCAATAGACTTCATATTGGGTGTAAAATCAAGTCAGTTAGAGGAGTTGCCTGGAGCCTGATACTGAAGGGTGTTGAGCCTGCCATCCTGGTTCACAGAAATGAATGCCCTGATCAATTAGAAATGTCAGCCCTGATCAATTAGAAATGTCAGCCCTGTGTTGGAGAGGGGAAACTAACATACACGTTCTTTGCCTTGATTTAAATTTTTTGTTCTAGAGCTGGCTTAAGAAAGTTATTTGCCTAAGATCTTAAACATAAATAAGGCCAGGAGAGGACAAGACCTCAGGTCTCTTGATTCTCTTTCTTTTGTATATTACATTGGATATAACCAAATACATTCTTTGTATACATATTCATATGCTATAAACACCTATGTGTGTGTACATATATATGGCAGTCTGAATATGCCTTGGAACACTAAACTGAACAAGTGGTCCATCAGGCAATGTATTTCTCATTTCTCTGTTTCATTATTTTTTTGAAAATAGGCCAAAGAATAGTTGAAATTCCCTTAGTTAAATTAAATTATGATTGATTTACACATTGTCATAATTGAATCTGATCTATTTTCAGAAACTTTCTCTGTTTACATTTTTGAAGAAGTAAAGATCACCGTGAAAGACTAATGTTGCATACTGTAGAAGAGTGATGCTTGCACTTTTCTGTTAAGGTGGGAGAAATTCCATGGGCAGTCCTGATGGAGTATGCAATATCATTTAATTAAGTACTTATAAACAATATCTATAAAAATTCTTCTTAAGGTCCTAAAATGTAGAGTACCACGCTATGGTATAGTAAATTCCTTTTACAATGCTGGTCTTTGCAACAACATAATGTCCATGATGTAGGTGTTCTAAGTTATACTCAGAGAGATGTATTATCCACTTAAACCAGTGAAGACGTAGATAGGGCTGATTTCATAGCTTGCCTAGATGGTATATTTCAGGATCCTAGAAATGGAGCAAATACTCCAAGTGCCCTAAATAGCACAAGTAGACTTTCCCATACCATAGAAAAGTATGCTCCAAGTTCTCCTGCCAAGTAATTTGGATTAGGAGCAAAAAGTGGACGGTATGGAGCATCCCTTGGACACTAGTCTAGGCTGTGGTTTCAGGAGCTAGAGCAGAGGTTGACCATGGGTACAGAGTGTTATACAGAAGGGAGCAAGAATGTGTGAGGCAAGTGTCTCAGGCTTAGATGAGTGTGCGGATGTTCCATATCTGTGGTCACTATGTTCCTGCCAGAAGAGCTGGATTTAAGAAAAGTCATGTCCACAACAGTAGACAGAGAAATTAGATCTGTAGCAAAAAGTCAACTTCAGGGTCCTGACAGGAGCCAGCGTGAGTTGAAGCCTGGAAAGGTCTCTTGAAGCAATGATACTTCTAGGAATGGCAACTCCAGGACCCAGGAGAAGGAGCTCTTAAGGACATAGCATGGCAAGGTCTAGATAGTTTCAACTTTAAAGTATTATGCCATTTATAGATTAACATTAGTAAAAAAAAAAAAAAAAATCTGTGAAGGGCTGGGAAGGTAATATAGCAATGAGAAGGAGAATGAAACTGGTTATATATGGAGAAATTAATATGTGCTGAAGCTTGGGAGTTCCAGACAACACATATGGGTGGCAAAGGATGGAGAGGCCAAAAAAATTCAAAGACTAACTGATTATTCAACCTTTTGGCTTTGGATAGTAGAAATGATTGTCCCACAATGCTGCTACACTCATGGGCAATTTATAATATAGTTGAATTTTACCATTTTACTACGTAAAATGAAGAAGAAAGAGTAGATCATTGGGAACATCCTTATGATTCTGAAAGCAACACCAAGTGTGCCTTCTGGATCCCAGCATATACAGGACTACACAACCTGTGTCATCAATTAGGCATCCATTTGATAGATCTCAACCAAGATTTACTAAACACTTGCTATGTGCCTGGCACTATACTAGAGCTTTCAATGGTGGTCAAATGCTGGCATGGTCCCTACCATCATTCACTTAGGGCACATGGAATAAATATTTGAAAGAATCCATGAAAGAATGCTACGCAGGCAGAAGAAATACCACATGACCCTCCACCTCCCTCTAATCTGTGCTACCGGAGGCCAGGAATTCCCTCTTCCATATGTAGAGCTTGAGAGCATGAGCTTTGAGTTTTAACAGACCTGGGTTTAAATTTCCCCCGTTTAACCACGTCAGATAAATGGTCTTGAAAAATCGCTTTCCCTCTCTGTGTCGTGGTCTGTGCCCGTATAAAGTAGGTCTGCTTAAAGAAAGTATTTTAGAGACTTCTAGTAAGAGAACCTACATCTGGTTCTCCTCTCCTTCCAGCTGCAGGGGAAGATTTTAGATAAGATCATATGGCTCATTCCGACCAATGAGATTTGGAGCAATCATGATATGAGAGGCTTCCATACCAACGTGTAGAAAAGCTGGTACCTGACACTCTCTCTCTCTCTTTCCCTCCCAACAGCAAGATGATTAACCTGATCTCTGAGGGACATCTAGATATGCACGTAGCAAGGCAATAAATAAATATTCGTTACACTAATTCCTTGAGTTTTTAAGGTTGCTTTTCACTGAAGTGTTGTCCAATTTATTCTGGCCTGGGTAAAGCATTTGACGTGCTTGGATGAGATAAAGCATTTGAAGTGCTTAGCACAATTCCTGGGATATAGTAAGCACTCACTAAACGCTAGCCTTTGCTCTAGACACAGATGGTCTCTCTGAAAAGGTTAAATTTATTTTCCCAGTGTCCAGGAGGAAGAAGTTTTAGACTCTCTCTTAGTTTCAGAACTCTCCTGTTCTCAGCACAGGGAAGCTATCAACCTCCTTCCATACAGATTGAAATGACTAGCTCCTTCTTTTATTTAAATCACTGTACGTTGACAATATTTGCTGTACCAAAGGGGCTCATGTTATTCAGCTCTACAAAGTCGCAAATAATATATATTTGAAAACAAGTGGTAGCTGATGTAAGCACCAGATGGCTCAAACATAAAATCAAGGGAGCTGCTTTTAGCTCTACCCCAGGGCTCTTAAAGCCGCCTTCTCAGTGCTCCTTTATGTGTTGTAGTTTATTTCTGAAGTGACAATAAAATTGGGAACAGCAGAATGGAAAGGAGCACCACAGCCTCGGCATGTTTTAACAATCTGCTATGCATATGAGATGAAATGTTGCCATCACTAGAATCAACAACATCTTGACACATGATTCAAACGTCAAGAATATCCAAGAATGTAAGATGTCTTTGAAACAGTGACAAGAAGCTGAAGTCAAATCCAGACTGGAGCCCAGTGCCTGAAAGGATCTTGTCTCCTCTTTTCTGAAAGTTGAGAAATCCAGAGGGCACAGTTTTGGGGTTGGGGGCTGAAGCCTGGTGAAATCCATTATTACAATCCCTTGCAGATGATGGCAGCATGGAGTGTGCCTCATTTAGTGTGAAGGTATCTCAGAGCAGTGTTTGTCCAAAGCAGCAGGATTGTTGCTGCTTAGAAAAGCCACCAACTACGGAAAGGTTCGCCATGACTGCAGAACCAGCCCTATCTCAAGAAGACAGGTGATGGGACTGTTTTGGTTACAGTTTGATGCATAATAAGTTACCCCAAACTTATTAGCTTAAAACAACAAACGTTTGTTGTCTTAATGTCAGTGGGTCAGAATTCTGGGAGTGGTTTAGCTATGTGGTTCTCACTCAAGGTCTCTCATGAGGCTACAATCAAAGTGACAGCTGAGGCTGTAGTCATCTCATCATCTGAGGTTTGATGAGTCTGGAGGATTTGCTTCCAACATCACTCAGAGTGCTTCCTGGCAGGAGACCTCCATCACTTCCATGTGGGCATTTCCATAGAGCTGCTCATAGCAAGCCCTTTCCCAAGATACTCATTAGAGGGGATGGGCAGTGGGTGAGCACTCAAGACAGAAGCTGCATTGACTCTTTTAATTTAGAGCCAAGTGACATATCATCACTTCTGCCACATGCATTCGTCAAACACACCCACTCTGGTCCCATGCTGTGAATACCAGAAGGCCAGGATCATTGGAAGCCATCTTGAATGCTGCCTACCACAGGGGCCATGGCAGGGGAGCAGAACTGGCAAGGCAGTGCTCGTCCCTGCTCCTCTCTTTCCTGCGACTGGGTCAGTTTTCTAAGATGTGCACCCAGTCCTCACTTCTGTTTGGGATCACACCGATATGGAAGAATATCCTATCTATTAATCTCTCATGTTTATTTTTTAAAGTTTTGTACATCTCTAAGTATATTTTACTTTATGTTCTCTTTCCGTGGTGAGCCATTCTTGTTTTGATTCTTCTCCAAGAGATATTAAAGCTGCAGAGCTATGAGTCCAGTGTTTAGAAGACCTCTTCCCAAATAAGAAAGACACAAGAATAGGCTGTGAGTCGCAGAAACAGTCTATCCTCTTTCCACTCCAGTGACTTTGCTAAATTGCAAAATACATGTGCTCTCATTTCCAATTAATTATCCCCAAACAAATACTTCCCAGTCTATAGTCTCTGTCTCTTGACAAATGAACAAATTAGATGGGCAGTATCAGACAACAAGGGAAGGGACTGGTGCTTTGAATTGGCAGTGAAATGAGGAGTCAAACAAAGAAACTTAGATGAGAAGACGAGGAGAGCCATTCATAAAGGATTTTCCCACTTCTTACTTTCTCTATCTGAAAACATCAAAACGTCCTGGAAGAAAAGGAAGTTGGTAGATACTGTTATTGGCCATAATAGTGAAAAAATTTGTCTTAAAAGTAAAAGCAACTGTAACAGTGATTAGAAGGTCAAACCAAATTGCCAGCCTCCCTCTAGTTTTTCATTTCATTGTGATCCATCTAAATGTGTGACCTGATTAGCTAGTAGCTAGTAATGATTTACAGAGGCACCAACCAATAGGGCATTTCTCTATATGGAAAACTGATAAGTGGTAATGCAGATCTTACCTCATATTGCCCTTGCTCCTTAAGTCCTGTCGGCTATTTTTTCTACTCAGCTGTCTAAGGAGCACTCAGTACCTTCTAAGAATTGTAATACCTTCTAAGACTTAAGTGTTAAATGCGTAGGTAAGTTCAGACACTCTGGATATGAATTCTGGCTAAGCCACTTACTTTCTGTGTCACATTGAACGGGTGACTCAATTGATCTCTGCGTAGTTTTCTCCTCTTTAATAATAGGGATAATAATAGTATCCACTTCCCTGGATTGTTGTGATGAATAAAAGGATTAATGTGTTTAAAGCATTTAGACTATTTCCCAGAATGTACTCAATACATAAATGCTACTAAAATCACCATCTTTAAAAACATATTTACCTTCCTTTTTGTTTGGTAGCAATTTACATTTTGTTATATCAATTTTTATTTTAATTATTTTGCCCTGTTTGAAAGCGAGTGTTGCCTTCTTAATCTTTGTTCCCTCAGTGCATAGTATAATACTTGGCATATAGTAGGTACTGAGTCAACTTTTGAATAGATTGATTAATTAACATATAAATCAAGTGATTTTATTCTTCACTGTCAAACTTTCATTTTATCCTCTATTTAAAGAATGAGCATTTTTGAAAATTGTGTTTGCCCTGGGTATTCCTTATTTATCTAGATTAAAGGAAAGTGTGGTCAGTTAATCTTTACACTAAATATAATTAAACAATGCTTAAAAAGCTTCATAGAGACACTAGTGACTGCAGAGGAGTTGTGTTAATTTTTTAAAAAATCTTAAATAAAAGATGACTTTTCCTTTTGGTAGTGTACATCTTATACGCTTATCAGACCCAGATTCCCCTTCACAGATATAACCATTCAATCCATAGAATAATTGTATTTTCAAGTTGGATTACATCATGGATATCATATCTTCAGATTGTTAATTTTATAGGGAGGAAAGAAGCAAACTATGCCAAAATCACATGGCTGATTAGGATCCAAAATATAGAAATATATACGTGGGAAGTTGGAGAGAGAGATGGCATCCTTGTCAATCCTAAAGTTATCTCTTCTGGGCCACTTCTCCACACGCAGCCCAAGTTCCCTCCCACAAGTCTAATTCTTCCTGTAGAGGCAGCTGCCAGAGCTGCTTGCTCCATATTGCTCATCAAATCCAGAGGAAATGGACATTTTGGGAGATGTGTCACAAAATACATCATCTCTACAAAAGTGCCACTGCCCACATACAGTTAAAAGACAAAGGAAAAAAGTCAAGGCAAGAATATGGCGAGACTGTGAGAGACAGAGAGAAAGACTGAAAGAAGGAAAGAAGACAGAGAAAGCAGTGAACTATCCACAAAATTGGGATTTAGAAGGGATATTTCAAACAGTGTAAACAGCAAGGGGAGTTGGCTTCCAAGGGAGTCTAGTCATTTCCAAGCTGGGATAGATCAAGAGAGACTTTCTTTTCCAGAAAACCTGTTGGCAGTTGCTGTGGAAGTCAGCAAAGCCCAAATCCTCTTAAGTGAGGAGCATGTGTCGTGTGTCTCTGCCTGAGAAGTATAAAGCACCCCTTGTTCCTTCTGGGAACAGGTCAAGGGCAGACAGACAGATCCTGATCTGTGGTTTTGAGCTCAGGTGAGGTTCGCTAAATCCAACACGGGACCCCGCAGCCCAAACCTCTCCTCCCTTCTAGACTAGGCTTCTTAGGGCAGCAGTACTGTCTCTTCTTGCACACTGTTATCTCTGGCATCCAACATAGCGCTTGGCATATAATAATTAATAATCCTTGTAGCATGAACTAATTATGAAGTGCTTTGGATGGAGCCAGCAGCCAATCAGCTGCTGAGGCAGGAGTCCTGATCTGACAGGCAGAAAACCTGAATCCTGATCCTCAGTTCTGATCCCGAGTAGCATCACGGCGCTTGACAGGTCGTTTCCTCTCTCTTGGTTCTCTGCTTCACGTTTTGATTGAGGAAACAGCCTCAGGGACGTTAGACAAGTTGCCCAGGGCTGCAGAGATCATCACAGAGCCAGGATAGATTCCCAAGGCTGCTTTCTTTCCACTGTATCTCACGGTGTCCCTATGAAGTACATTGAATCTCAATGGAATTATAAACTATACTCACTGATACCAACCATTGCTACTCAGAATGGCTCCCATACGCTTCCCTCACAAGTTTCTATCCCGGGCTGTCATTAGATAGAAGAAAATAATTGTAACACTTAATATGTAACATGTATGTAATCTATTTAAGTTATATTAGTAATAATTACCAACGTTTTTAGTGTCTATTATGTACAGGCACTATGGTAAAATCTTACAAAATTGTTTAATTTTCACAATCACCTTATGAGGCAAGTTATTATTTTACCCATTTTACAGCTAGGTAAACTGAAGCCTAGAAAAGGTATTTAATGTGCCCAGTGTTACCACTGTGAGATAAAAAAATGCATATATTAATTTTCTCATTTTTCTAGGTGACAAAGTGGGGCTCAGAGCCCCAAATTACCAAACTAGTAAGTGACACAACCTGAAGTCAATTTTCTGGCTTATAGCAGGGATTTTTTTCCCTATCGTCCATTGCCTCTAGGCACTTTTAATGCAAAGCTGAGGTTAATTTGGCAAAAATACACTATCTAAATAATTTAGAGAAATGAACTTTAAACAAAGAAGTCACTTAAAACATATACTATTTCAGCAGATGATAGGAACATTTAGTGAGCAGGAAGGGAAGGGAGAGCCTACACATTCGAGGAAAGTTGAGGAGTTACTGAATTGGGCAAGGCAATATAGAGACACGATTAGTTTCTGACAGTTGCCTCTATGAGCCCATCTTCTTCAAATACAGCTGTGGTGAACCAAGGAAGTGAAACAAGCAAATAATGCCCAAAAGACTGCTTTGACTTCATTTAAGGCCTGAAACCTAATACGATTACAGTGGCTCAGCATTTTATCCAACTTAACCAACTGATGCCACACCCTGGATTCGTTCCCCAGGAGTTTAATTTTGAGTACCTAAGAAGAGCTTGCTTCACGGAAATATGTAATTTGGGGTAAAAATCAGTCGTAACTGATATGCTCAAATTTTTAAACTTCAATTGTTTCTAAATCTGTTAAGGGTCTCGGTATTATTAACATTTCCTGGAAGATACTCAAAACTTGGATGCGCAGAGCTTGAAACCAGTTTGTTCTCTAAAACCAAACGACGGAAATCATGTCTCTCTTTTACATATGTACAGGAGATCATGCACTTAGCACACATTCATATCTAAGCCATTGTGCCCTCCTGCATTATCTGTCTTTTCTTTCTTTGTGATAATGAAGCATTTTGTAATTAAATGGCAGGAGAATAAAATGTAGAAAAATTATCATATGGTCGGGCAGCAAGTACTTCGCCTGTCTTTGCTATTCAATTTGCATAGTAGTAATTGCTTCAATCCTACCTAATTAAAAAGAAATTTTTTTTAAAAAAAGAGATTTTACATGTACGGAAAGCTGAAACCTCCATTTGGGCTCAATAATAGAACTCTTCACATCTTGGGAAACTATTTAAACTCTAACCCTAAGATGTTTGGTTGGAGTCTCTGAGTCACTAATCTCCACAAATCCTCCTGTTCCAGCAAATTTCGTGGGGTTGTCATGTGTGCATGACATGTATGTATGTACGAATGTCCATATCAAAGCATTCACGCATGAGCAAATGCACCCACATACGTATTTGCAATTGTATGAGTTCTTTCATTCACCTAGGAAATATTTATTATCTACTATGTGCCAGGCAGTGTTCCAGGCATTGAGAATAGGATAGCAAAACAGGCAAAGGCCCTGCCTTTGTGAGGCTTATATTCTAGTGAGAAAGGCAGGAAATAAATAAAAACGTTCATCATGTCATGTACATTCATATCATAAAACACATATATGCAGTCATGCGCTGCATAACCATGTTCTGTCGACTACGGACCTCATAGACAATTGTGGTCCCATAGCATTAGTACCATATAGCCTAGGTGTGTAGTAGGCTATACCATCTGGCTTTGTGTAAGTACACTCTATGATGTTCGCACAATGTAATGTCCTAATGACGCATTTCTCAGACCATATCCCTGTCAGTAAGCAATGCATGACTGTGCCTACATATCTACATGTGTGTAGATGTGTAGATGTGTATATATATATATTCACCTTACACTCTGTTATATATACATATACATATTTTCACTTTTTCAGGTCAATTTAAGACAAAGTGGAAAATTTTTCCTATGTTAAATGTGATCCAAAATTAGTTAGGTCAGATTTTGACACCAAGTAAAATTGCTTGTGGGGTCCTTGATCTTCAGTTTCCTGCTCTCCTTGCCTCATGGAGTTATGAGGACCAAATGTTATGACAGGAGCGAAATCATGATCCCACCTACCCTGTCACATTACTAAGGAGACTTGGCTGTCTTTGATTTGCCATTGTTAGGCTAATGTCATTGGGGAGAGCATTACAAAGTTTTCTCTCTTCTTCATTGTCACTGGATTGGGAGTGAAAAAACTGGACTTCTAATTTCATCTCTGTAATTTACTGGCTGTATGATTTGGGCTCATCACATGTCTGTCTGGGCTTCATTTTCCTCATCTGTTAGATGAATTGGTGGCATCAGGATAGCCTCTAAAATTTCTTCAGGCTATAGCATCTTCTGTTTCTAACTGGGATTATTTACTTGGTACCTTGCTATTCAGACAGTGCATCATGTCATGCCCTCTCAATATCTTATATTCTCAAGAGCATTGCCTAGTGCAGACTATGCTGTAGCTAAACTTGTTGTTAGCAAGCTCGCAGCAGAAATGAAGCTATCTGACATCCCCTTCTGTTGCTGTCTGTCACCAGCCTGGACAAAGCACATAATTCAAATATGAAAACTAAAGTTTAGTGTGTCAGATCTCAGAGAGATTTTCTCTAACTATGTATCATAGTTACATGATAGATTCCTCTGCTGCACGCTCCTACAGTACCCTATATTTATTTTCCATAGTTCTCACCACAGGGTAAATTGTGTAATTATTTTGTTTTTATTTATTGCCAATATCTCTTACAATATACTTTACGGAGAAAGGAATTTGTCTTATTCACCACTGTATCAACACACCTAGTAAAATGTCAGGAAAATAGAACATACTCAAAAGGTGTATTGAAAAAGGAATTAACTCCAAAATAATCTGATTTATCGGTGTGGCAATGATCATGCAGCTTTTCTCTAGGAAAGCCCAGTGGTCAAAGACTTTTCCTTTGGCCTTGGTATTTTTCCTTAGCTGAGCCAATGGTATAGCTGCTCTTTGGCACCCCTGGTTTTCTGCTAGCGCTGGCATCCCAGAAAGCTGTATTGTTGTCACCTGGCTTCAAACAGAGCCCTGGGATGACTGTAGTTACACATGTTCTGCCAGCTTATTCTGTCCCATGTGGAACCTGACCTTTCTCACCTGGCACTGGTCAACAGGTGGGCTCATTCAACACAGCTTCAGTGAAGCCAATACTCCAGGGACATTTGTCATCATCCTCAAGTTGCCTTTTTATTATTATTTTTCAGTTTGTTTCTTTATTTCTCAATTGTTTACAAATATATTGCTGAAATAGGACCTAGGAATAGCGAGACATTAAGAGCTTTCTTCCACAATATCAGACATTTTGGATCTCGATCACAGAGGAAGAATATAAAATTGATGTCTTCCTACTATATGCCAGTCACTATATTAGGTGTCTCATCTTGGTTATTCATCTTGAAAAACCCATCGTACCTATGATTGTTAACTTGAAAAGATTTCACAGTTAGTATATGGCAGAGATTTGAATCCATTTCTATATGACTCTAACCATATTAAAGACACACCTCACATGGCTAAATCTTAGTAATGGTGTTGATTTGAATTCACCAAACTACCTCTTAGGTCCAAGGTGTCAAACTGATGAGTAATGTGCTAACGCAGTTAAATGGGTGCCACAAAGCAGCTAGTCAAAAAGCCAACTCCTTGGGGATCCCTATGCCAACAAAAAGCCAGAGGCAGTCACTAAAAGCTATTCCTCTGTAGAGCCCTATGTGGGAAAGAATTTGAAAGGGCTCACAAGTTGCAGTTCAGTCCTTGGAAATAATTAGGATTTTGTAAGTTCAAGACAATAAATAGTCCAGGTATAAATTACCGGGAGTCTAGGCTCTGCATTTCCTTGAGTGACACCAATACAATGTACTTTTGTAAAGATATCAGTGGTTTATAAAGATATCAGTGGTTTATAAATATATCAGTGGTTAGTACTCCTCTTTTGGATCCCTGTTGTATCCTTACCTACATTCCTTTTACTTTGATTTTCATTCTAATTTGTATTATAGACAAAACCCAGTGTGTTTGCTGAAGGCTGAGACATTTATTCTTCAGTGATTTGGGGAGGCGTGTTTCAGGAACAACATCACATTCTCATCAGATCCTTTCCAGAGATTCTCTGTATAACGATGAAAGTCACACAGTCTTCGGCATCAGAGTCCCGTATGAAATAGTCCATAAAACTCAAAGTTCCTCCATAGCCTTTTGAGTCAGTGTTATATTTACTGAAAGCTGGTAGTTTGCTTAGAAGTCTGGCACACACATTTCAATCCATAGTAATCCATAGCATGGATCAAAATTGCTCTCTCAAAATCTCATCTGGTAGAGAAATATACTTTAGTAACTGTGAATGTAAGTCTCGAAAGTGATTTTATTAATATCATTAAACATGTGAATGCACCGTTTGTCATTAATGCCCTTTTGTTACTACAGAAACTTTTCTTCGCTCATAACAGAACTGGCTTTGGGTCTACTGAGAGAATATTTTTGTATTCAAAGAAGTAGTTTTGACCAGGATTAAGTATAGTAACATTTATACTGCCTCGAGATATTTACTAGGATAGTAACAGACATGCATCTTTTCTAGTTTTGACATAGGGCTTTGTCTTCCAATAGATCCTGGAGGAACACACGTATAGAGATACCTACTGCAACCTTCTCATTTTTGCACCTCTGTGAATCGTCCTTTACCCCATCACATGCACATATACACTCAAACATCTGCAAACAGTAGCATATTCCTTCCACTAGGCACAAAAGCTTCTCCTCCAAAATAAATGCAGAATAATCTTGTGCATTTGAAAAGTTACAGTGAATTTTTGGTGGTTGAGTGCAACGAATGTTAACATATAAGCTTTCCCTTGTAACCACTTGGAAATATTTTTGCAATTCTTTCATTAATAGAATTATTTTCTTGAGGGGAAAAAAATCGCTTTTAAGGTTGAATTATATGATAGTCACTTATAATAACATAAAGTGTTGATAGTGCTGTAGTAGTTTTAAAAGTCATTTATCATGACTTCAATTAAAAAATAAATGAAGTTTTAGGAGCGGTGATTATTTATTTGCCAGGCAGTCGATGGGTGAAGTGATTTGTATGCATTATCTTGGTTATCCTCACTACAATGTGACTGGTAGAAATTCTCATTATCTCATTTTATTAAATGCACAAACTTAGAGAGGGTGAGTAGCTTTTAAGTATGGCACCCAGGATTTGGTCTTAGGTAGTTTTCCTCCAGAACCTATATTGTTAACCACTGTGCTAAACCATCTTTTAAACAACCACAATGTGATGGAAACAAAAATAACCCAGTGAAGTATGTGGCCAACTATTATAACTTCTTAATTATATATCAGAAAGGTGAAATCCAGAGCTCAGGGTAGAGTCCCAAGGTCGACAGATGGGATAGATCCTAAATGTTCTGACTGCTCTGACAGCGCTGTCTCTGTTGAACAGTAATACCGCGTGGTCACTGGTGTCAGCTAAATCCCACAATGGTCACAGATCATGCATTTCTTCTCTGGAGGCAAAGTGTGATGCCTAAATTGTCCTCTCTGTACAGTGTCTGCTATTGCAGTGCCCTAAGAAGCCTGACGTACACTTTATGGGTCTCCCCATAAAGGGAAACAGGAAGAATCACCTTTTCTGCCTTCTGTGCCCAACTTAGCTCACAGTCTACCTTCGGCGGCTTCCATCAGCCCTAACCGTGGTCATTCCAGGGCAACATCCTCTTCATTCTACTGTGACAATGACGTTGCTTCCACTCCACAGTGATTGGAAGTCAGAGCTTTCAGATGAAACCATGGCAACCAAAAGGATTAATTTCTGCCGTCTCTCAACACACAATCATGTTATCTCGCAACAGTCTAAAAGATAACTCACACACATCATGGCTGTGTAATAACATAAAGACAAAATAACTACCTGGAAACCAAATATGACCTTCCAGAATACATAGAAATGAAGGGGTTTGATTCTGGACAGTTCTAACAGTATATTGTGTGTGCAGAGTTGCAAAACAATAATTAACAAGGTCTGTAGAAAGGGTCATTACAAATGACTCCTTTTCATAACACACTCTGTTTCCTCAATACCTCGTTTTAATAGTGTTTCCTCCTGTCATGGCCAACATCACATTCTCTAATGAAGTAAAATCTTGTTTTACATGACCCCCCATTTTCCCATAGAACGGTTGAAATGTCTGTCTTAGTGAACTTCTCTTCACCTCTGTTTTATGTACAATTAAAATGCTCTCTTGGCTGCGTCCATTCCCTACAGTAAACGCATTGCCCACAATGATATATTCTGCTGTTAACCCTGGAGCTCTCACTCTGACTCTCCACGGAACGAGACACATAAGAATGTCTCACTGAGAACTTTCACTGTTGTTCATCAGGAGAGCGCACCGGGCCCCTCCTGAAGAATATTTCACCGCTTACAGGTTGATTTCTAATATTGCAGAAGCACAGCTCAAATCTGATCCGTAGAAAAACAACCAAAGTTCTTGAAAACCAAGCAATCTCTGGTCGAACTTCTGTGTTAACAGATTGGGAGTTTACAAGTTCAAGATTCTTATTTGATTGTGTAATCCAGTTATGATAACGTCTGCTGAGCTATTTGGAGAATTGTCCCTCCATGGCATCAAGCCTTATACAGAAGCAGACAACTATATTTGGTTTTGGCTTGGAATGTGAGAACAAGATTGGAAGATCACGTGTTGTAAACCCTTTTCTCCATGCAGAGTCCTCTATTATAGAAACCTCCAGGAATTAACACTAAATTTGCCTCTCTTCCATTTTTTATGACAGATGCCCCTCACTTATTAGCAACCTCTAATAGACTCTATTATTGAGAAAGCTAGACTTGGTAAAGTATTGTAAGAGCCCTTGCATAACAACGCCCTATGTAAGTAATTAGAGAGAGAAGAAAAGTGAGCAGGTATTTCTTTTGGAAGGTGAGAAAATGGAATGCTAAGAGATCCTAGCACAGCATCTCTCCCATCTCTACTTCTCATTAGCTGTGTGACTATGAGCAAGATAGTTAACCTCTCTGTGCTCCACTATCTCATCTGTAAAAGAATTAATAGTGGTATGTACCTCACAGAGTTGTTAGGAGAAGGAAATGAGTTAGTATATGTAACTGTGCATGGCACATAGTAAGAATTCAGTAAATGTCAGCAAGGGTAATTAATATAATAATAATAATTACTGTTATAACAGCAGTTGAAAAGTAGTTTCTGAAAAATTGAATTGATATCTGAAGAGTATAAGAAATCTATAGCAGATTTATTGGATCTAGTCAGCTTCAACTATTACCCAGACTGTAATTATAAGATCTTAGTCTACAAATTTCTACTCTTACCTAAATCAGAACTGTTAAAAATACAGTGGATTCTATAGTTATCTTCTAAGACCATATATGACTCCTGGATGATTACCCCAAAGCATAATATATTAACCTTTTTAATTGGAAAAAGTTAATGTTCACATTCTAGGTGGAATTTTCTTATCTGCTTCTACTTGATAAAGTTAAACTCTCCCCCAATCCCAACACTCTACTCAATTTTTTCTTTATTGATTCAAATATTAATTTTTCCACTTACTTCTATAGGTAATAACAAAAACTACTACTGCTACTCACTCTCATTTGGTTTTTTATATAAAGTATCTTTAATCCTACCAATAACATTACAAAGTAGGAGCTATTATCTAAATTCGATAAGTAAGGACACTGGGGTTGGAGAGATTCATTCACTGGCCCGCCATCATGCAGCTGAATAATAGCAAATTTGAGATTTGATCCCAGTTTTATCTGAGTCCTTTGAAACTCACCAAGCACTCTCACGTCAAGAAATCTCCTGACTCTCAGCATCTACAGCCCTCAGCACCAGTTTTTCCCAATCTTGTTACCTTGACCTCGCTCACTCTGGTTTCTCTTTGCTCTGTGGCCATCCAGCCCAATGTATGACCCCTAGCTTTTTATAATCTGAACCTCCAACTCAACCAACTTCTCTGGTCCCAATTCTTATTTTACGTGAAATTACCTTACTAAAGATTCTACTGTATCTTGGCCCATGTGGGAAAAAATATTTTGTATTGACTGTGAAACTAAAATTATGGAGTGGATCATGTGTGCAACATAATTTTTCGTGCATTACATTTCTGTATTCTTTTAAAGCCCTTTTTATGAGACAACATGGCTTTTATAAGCAATCTAGCTCTACATAAGCAATGATAACTAAGAGCTTAGTTCAATGGGATAGTATTTGTTTCTACTATCCTTGCATTGAGATGAAGTTGTGGTTGTATGCCAGACCATCTTTTTCTTTTTTTTAATTTATTTTTTAATTGCAGTAACATTGGATCATAACATTACATAGCTTTCAGATGTACATCATAATATATTTCAAATTCTTTGTAGATTACATCATGTTCACCACCCAAAAACTAATTATAGTCCATCCCCTCACATGTGAGCCTAATCACCCTTTTTGCCCTCCCCCGCTTCCCCTATGGTAACCACCAATCCAATCTCCAATGCTATGTGTTTTTTTGTCATTGTTTTTATCTTCTACTTATGAGTGAGATCATATGGTATTTGACTTTCTCCCTCTGACTTATTTCACTCAGCATAATACCCAAGGTCCATCCATGTTGTCACAAAAGGCCATCTTTTTCAATGATCTCTCAAATCTGCATTAGAAATTCAAAACTATGAAGGCCAAACAGTTGAGGAAATTGAAGTTCAAATGTCCAAATTACGGAACATAGAAAACTCTGTTTACTGTCCTACTGAATTTAGTTTTCCCATGAATAAATATTCTGAGTAAGCTTCTAGCAAGCCATTTTGTGCTTTCCTTTCTCCTTTGAATTGTAAAATCCCATAATTTGCATACACACTCTCAATGTATATTAATGAGGTTTAATATATAGCATTAAACTAAGTTTAACATAAATTTTCGTTATTTTTGAAGAAGCTTTCTTTAAATTTAAAAGCATAATACCATAAAAATATTTGAGAGTTTATGCAAGTTTAACAGAAAAGTTTCTAAATTAAAGCAGCATTCCTCTATGATTTTTATTGCAAATTTTAATTTTTTATAAATAATGGAATTTTGATATAAGAATTAGACACTCTAATATTTTAAAGCCCTACATTATACAGTCTATAAGCTCCATGACACCAGGCATTTTTAACTGTTTTATTAGCTGCTATAATCCCAGCACTTATAATATTCCTTAACACATAGAAGGAGTTCAAATATTAATTGTTGTCCTTGGAAAAAGAAAATAGAGAAATTCCCACATTTTTACATAATCTAATTCAGAGTTGTCTTACGAAGTTTCACTTCTCAGCAACACCAAACCACTTTGCCAGATGGATGGCTGGACTTTTGAATTTTGAGTTGTAGCTTGTTATCTAATTATCTGGCCATTTGAGAATGTCCCTCTTCAAAAATTATATCCCTCCATCCCAAATCTGTTGTAACCTGGGCCAGGATCCTTGTCAGCTGTCCTGAATAGCTTGCAAGGTCACTGGCACAGAACAGTCTGAAAATCACCCAGGCAATCTGCCCTGCAGCTGGAATGCATACAGGTGTTAGTCCCCCAAATAACTGACACCCCCAAAATGCTTTTTGGAACCTTCATTTTATAGGGTTTTATTATACAAACCAGTAGCTGAACTAGACTATTAGGGAAGGAAGTTGAGTTCACTATTGAATGGAATTGGGAAATGCCACAGCTTTCTCAGTGGAAGAATCAGTAAAAGACAGCAAAAGCCCCCAAAACGTTGACAAATAAAAAAACAAAACAATTTTTTTTGGCTCTGCAACATCTCTTGTAGGTCATGCTCAGAGACAAAATTTTGGGTGAACATCTCTGTTTTTACCTTTTACAGCCACACTCACTGTATCTGTTTAGACTGGGTTTTTACTATTACAGAACTTGTTTATTAATTAGGTTAAAGAGGAGTAGGTTACCTGTGGGAATTAGTCTCTCAGACCACTGCATTCTTAGAGTTCCTCAAAAATCCCATGTTTTCCTGATATTTGCATTCTCCTTCATTAAAAATTGTTTATATCCTTTAGAATTATCAATGATGACATTTAACTATATTACTATTATTTTTATGTTTGCCATTATTTAACACTTGAAAAGAAATAATCCTATTGAAAGATAAGTTGAAATGAAAATCTTAAATAAAAGTACATACACTATTTAAAATGCCATAGAGTTTATTATTTGTTAGATACTTGCTGGAAAATTATATCAATACGCCAATGACAAAATTACCCTTTAATTATGCCTAGCGTATAGCCAGCGGTGCCTTGTGGACGTGCAAATATATTTCAGGTCATTCAAAATGTTTACATGTTTGTGTATATGTGTGTGTACGTTTACCTTTCACACGGATGCATAAAAGCAGCCATCACTGGTCCTCTAAGTGGCCAAATTCTTTAGATATGCTTGTAAAGTTTGAGATTAATTTTCAAAAAGACCTTCTGAGATCATTTGAATTTTACCCATGATTTTAATTTTTAGTACATATTAAGAAGCAACAGTTGATTGAATGATTTTATAGGAACTGATATCAGCTCTCTCAGATGAAGGCATTCTCCATGTGGATTTGAGTATTTTTCTAGAAGGAAGCTTTGAAAACTGTTGCTTGAGAACTCTAAGGACGGGCCTTTAACGTTAGCACGGCATAACTTGAAGCTGTAGACTAGAACGCGGAAGCAACTCCTAAACGTTGGCTCAGAGTGAAAGATGACTTAATGTCAAAGACAGTGATGGGGCGTTGTGTCAACCTCAGAGGCTGTATCTTGTTCAAAGGTTTCCATGGTCAAGGAAGCCTTGAAATAAAAGAACACGTGTGTATATGTTGCATGACTGTTGATTGTCTCATGAGTGTTTGTCTTTTATGTGTGATTAATACACAAAATGTTTTTCTTTTCTTTCCTTTTCCCTTTTTGTAGAAATTATTGAGCCTACTACCTCTAGTCCTGTCACAAGTCCAGGTCAGTATCCACATACATTCACAAAGTATGTCTGGGTACTTTCTCCATTACACAAGATCTCTGCATCATCACAGAAATAAACCCAGTTGAACATGGGCCGCATGCTGGCGGCACTACTCTGATGTCTGTTACTTGTCCTCGTCTATCTGTGATTTGTCCTCTCTTTGGATTTTGTGATCTGACCCTGATTGGAGACTAATATCTTTTACTTGATTCTTTAGGGCTTATGCAATAAATCTGTGTCACGTTGTGGAATAGTTGCAAGGTGATTAGCTTCTGCAATATTTTTGCAAAAAGAGCTGTAGAGATTTTACAAGGTTTTGTGAGCAGCTATTAAAAAACTATTTCCTTTGGTGTGGTATTTCATTATTATAAAATCATTATGAAACAGAACAGCATTTAGTGCTTCTAAGGGGAACAATAGCTGGGAGAAAACCTATATTTCCACTCTTGCAATATTATAGTGGGAGATTTTGGTCTCTTGAAACTGTCAAGTCAAAGGACTTATTTCAGTTGTGTTTTATTTTCAGATTGTTCCTAATTCTACCACAAACACTCAGTCTAAAAAGATAGGCCATTGCTATAAGTGTGTTTTTAAGCGTTGTTTTCAACTGTGAACATTTCTGGGTGACATGAAATTGAGATAAAAACTATTGATATTAGAAACAACCTTTATCTTGTTATATAGGAATTTAGCAGTTCATTTTGAATGTTGGCTGCTGGCTATTTAAAGAAGAAAGTGAAACTGCTAAAGTTATTTAGCTTTGAAAAGTTCACAGGGATTTCTTATAACTGCTGAGTTAAAGGATTTGTTGATGCTGCCGACCCATAAAGAGGTATAAGTTGGTTAAATAGATGTTTTTCCTCTCATTCCAGAAATGGCACTAAATTTTAGTCTAAAACAGGATTTGCTGATCTGAGAAACTGAGTGTTTTAGAAATGAAAAAAAAATTCTATCTCAAATTGTAATCAATCAAAAATGCTTAAAATTACTTTAGATGATTATGAATTACCCCCACCCCCAAAATGAAACAAGTTTGAGCAAGTCTATGATTATGTATTTAAAGAATCTCATAATATAACACTTTCTGGTCATTATAGAATACATTTTCATAACCTCTCAAACTGAAGCGTATCTGAATAGTCTATTTTAGATTATTTTCTAGTTGAAGCATACAAGGTTTAAGTTATATGACTAATAACAGTTTCCCATCTTACACACAGGGTTAATAGCTTCCAAAGTTTCAGCGCCATGTTAATAAAATTAGAACTATTAGTCATCTGAATTTTATTTTCTCTCAACTTATAAAAAGACTCACTAAGTCCTATTGCTATGAATGCCTATGGCCTCCACAGAGTCATATAATCTCCGGTTCATAGGAGATCTCAGAGTTATTAATCTTGTTAGTAAACTTTTTGATCTCTCTTTCTCCATCAACGTTAAAGAGGATATTAAGTAATTTCCACATTGCTATGTTACCTAGCAGACTGAAATGAAAATCAGATAAGTATTTACTCTCCTTCTTAAGCCATTGCCCTAATTAATGGATAAAATCCTCATAAATTAAGCGGATAGGTTATCTTCCTTATGTATTCAAATAAAGAAGAGTGGAATGCAAAGTATTTTAAGAGGTGGTGTCCAGCAGTGTTCAGTAACATAGTATATGCCGACTTTGTATTTTTGGAGAAAGTTTTATTGAAGATAAGTACAAAAAGACTCTTTTTCAGTAGGGCGTCTGTATGAAAAGCTCTTTCAATGATAGGGATTCTTACAAAACAATTCACATGTCATTAAGCAAACAAAGAAATTGCTCTTGCCTCTGCAAAGATCCCCATTTCTTCAAAAATTGTGTGGTGTGAGGATTAAGAGCATGGACTTTGGAGCCAGCTGCCTGGGTTTGAAGCCTGGCTCTGCTCCCTTTTAGCTTTGTAAAGGGAATCAAGTTATTTAACCTCTCTCTCCCCTAGATTCTTCATTTGTAAAATGGGATGTTGGTGGGGTAAGAATAGGATCTGCTCCATAGAGAGATTGTGAAAGTTGACCTACTCAATATTGGTAAAGCATCTATAAATGTGCCTAGTGTATAGTAAGGATGATAAAAGCTCAGGTTAAATTTTCAGAAAAATATACATATATAACATATATGTATACTATAAAATACACATATATAATACACATATGTAGATATATTGGACTATATGTAAATTGTACTATATAGTCTGTCAAGTACTCGGAGACCTTATAATTATTTCCACTGCCTATAGAATGCCTAAAGCAACAGCTATTCAAATAGTCAAACAGCCACTGACCTCAAAATAGTCAATTCATTGCTAGGATTCAATGTTTTGAAACTATGGACACATGAAAAATAGTTTAAAATTGAATTCCTTAGCACTAGAACCATTAAAAAAGATAATATAAGCTTTTTAAAAAAGAGATTATTGTAGAAAATGAATAAACATATGTTGAATTGAGTTGAAGGATGGAAAAACAAACAGCTTTCAGTGAAATTCCTCCTTCATTAACTACGAATTTATTCAAGGTCTTCAGAGAGCAGTTTGGTTAGTGAGGGATTTGAAGACTGTGTGGTTACGGCAGGATTTAAAGAATGGGATAAACGATAAATAAAACCTTTAAAAGTATGTGCATTCTGCTGTGCAAGATACAAACGAGAAAAATTGGGTAATATACAACTGTAAGCAAAAGATCATAAAGGTAGATGGAAAATAATTTACCCTGTGAATAAAGCCAAACTGTTAAAAATCTCAGGCATTTAAAACAAAGCTTTAACAACACATTATTCAAATAAAAGTAGTAAGTGAGAATTCTCACGAAAGTATTCAAGGGATAAGAAATATTAGATTTTCAAACTAGTCCATTTACTGGTTCTACATAAGTGGAAAAAGAGAATGCAAAATAACTCAAGACAGATCTCATATTTTGTAATATTACTGCCAGAGAGAGTTAAAGCAGAGATAAAGTGGATATAGTTATGAAAATATTGAACACATTGAAAATATATTGAAGAAAGTAGATTTATATCATTTATATCCATAAGTTCCAAAGAAATGAAGGTCCTGAAGTCATAATTTATATTTTTTATATATTCTTGACAAGTCAGAATCTGTTTCAATTGAAGGGAATGAAAATTGAATTATTAACATTATTCAAGAAAAGGCCATGAAATATAGTAAGTAATAAGAACAAAAGAAAACGCTTCTTTGATCAGTCTCAGAGTCTCAAAATGTGAAAGGCAAGGGACATTTTTCACAATGAATGAGATATGCAGTGAATTTGAAAATTTAGACTACTTTTATTGTAATGGCCACACTAAACCCTACGCTATTCTGGGTAGAGGTCATCATTGCCTAAAATTAGGCCAATAACAACAGCATCCTATTTTCATTCAATTAAAAATAATTACATTTTTGTGATCACTTTGGAAGTATATTTTAATATTAATATTTGACTTTTATTTGTTAAAGTATGGAAAGGAGTTTAAGGCTGAAGTCTGTGTACTTTGAATAAGACAAATTAGTATTTCTAGAACTATCTATTGGTTTGCTAGTGCAGCCTGTTTGTCTGAGTACACAATGCACAAATACTCTCTACTATGACCAATGAGTCAAGGCTGAAATTCATAGTCTAGAATCAAATTCACAATGATGCCTAATTCTGGTTTTATATTCCTAGGTTATAACAATTTACATAGCATCCAGGTGATTATTCAAAAAGTCAAAAGGTCAGCCAAACAGCCATTTGCTTGATGCCACATACACTCAAAAAAATTTAATGAACATTAATTCAGACAACTTTTTTCAGTCTATAGGTGGAGGATTAAAATTTGGTGTCTGTTAGTGCATGACAGATGCCTCACTTAACATTTGTCCTTACTTTGTCCCTAAAAATAATCTCTAGCATTAATCAATTAAAAATTGTTATTTTGTGGGGCTGGCCCCATGGTGTAGTGGTTAAGTTTAGTGCACTCTGCTTTGGTGGCCTGGGTGCACAGGTTCAGGTCCTGGGCATGGACCTACACCACTCGTCAGCCATACATGTAAAGTGGAGGAAGACTGGCACACACGTCAGCTCAGGGCTAATCTTCCTCAGCAAAAAAAAAAAAAAAAAAGTTATTTTGTAAATAATTTTTAACCTCACACCATTGTTATTCTCAGTAAAAATGTCTTTATTTATAAATGGTTAGACAAATGAAAATGTGCTTTAAAAATATGATTTTTCCATATCTGGAAACAGGCAAGAAAGTCAATGCAGACTCTTCAGGTAGACTTAGAAAATGTCACTATTTAAAAACAGCTATTGTTAAGCACTTTGTATTTATCGGTGTTTCAAGATCATTTTTAAGTCAATGCAACAAGGCTAGTTCCATTTTACAGCAGAGGAAAGTGAAAAAACAATTGTTTTACCCAAGGTCACTCAGCAAGTATGCTGAAAAACCAAAATTAAAATGCCCAATACTTGATCATCAACTATATGTGCCTCACTTTAAAAAACAAATCATTTTTGAGAAAACAGAATGTGGTATTTGTAAACTGAATCATTCAAATTCACCAGACGACACCACATTATGTAAAGAAAGCCCACTTTAAATTGAATAATTCCTGACTCATCTCCTTTGCAAATAATTTTCGACTTTGCTGACTTCTGGGTTTTTTTAAAAAGGAAAATGCCTTTTATTCAACTTACCCCGGAAGCACTGTTTCCTATCTTCCTCTGAAGGGTATTGTTCATCATTTAGCAAATATTTATTGAGTAACAACTGTATCAGACACTGAGTACTGGAAGCATAAGGTTATTATCTTAAAGGGGATTATAATCTGTGAAGGAGACAGGCATATGTGTGACTCATCGTTATTCAAGATAATATGCTCTATAATTTCTGTCCAGAGAAGGAAGCAGACAATTTTGCCTAGAGGAAATCTTCATGTATATGAACAAGATCTTCATAGATTAGGCCTAGTTGGCAAGGCATGGGGGTACCATCCCAAGCAAAAGAAATGCTTAAAAAGTCGAAGAGGTAGAAAGGGTAGGAAACTGAAGGGGAAGTCTAGTTTGATTTCTGTATCTGTGTTGTCTACTGCCGTGCCTGGCACTTAGCATGATCTGCCATGTATGCCAGGTGGTTTCAGTGAAAATACTAAACCACCTGATAAAGCGTTTGAACCAAAAATTAAACGCAAAAGTCAGAAGATTTCCTGACAGCTAATTACATAACACATTTTATGTTACATTAGCTCATATCTAACATTTGTCATTTTTTAAACTCATCTAAAAAGAAGATAAAAAAATAAAAATGCAAATTTACTACCAATTGAACCAAAACTCACTCTCTTGCATTAGTCTATAGATACTAAATGTTCCTAAAACTACTTTTTATGCTAGCATTTCTTATAGTAATGGACAAGGGATATTAAACCAGTTTTTTAATTGCACCACCAAGTTCTATACTAGAAAATAAAAATGTCCACTTGTCAAGGGGTTATTTTTCTTCAAGAAGTGAGTGAATGAATGAATGGTTTAGAAACCCATGTGTAGTCCACAGGGTTAGAACGTAAGAAGAATTTCATAAGTAGAAATAGTATGCTTCAGTAAAACTCATTCAGGAATAGAGAGGGGGGAAAATACTCGATCCAAAATCAAGTAATTACCATGATGGCAAGAAAAGGCTGGGTAATTTATCCATTTGTTTACTGAACACAAAATTCAAAAATCTCAATACCTCGATCAAAGGCATATACTTAATTACCCGTGGATGGATGGATGGATGGATGGACAGATGGATGCATGAATGAGTGGGTGGATGGATGAGTGGGTGGATGGATGGATGGATGAATGAATGAAAAACTTATATGTGGTTCATAAGGCTACAGCATAAAAAAAGTGAGGAAACTGGCGAAAGTTGACAAGGTAGTCAGCTTGTGAATTTTCAATCAGTTCCCAAGAACTGCTGAGTGTTTACTGAGTAGCTGAATGTGTCAGATGCTGCATTATGTATTAGAGATACAAAAATGATTGGCTGTGTGTCTTTCAAAAATCTTGCATTCCAAAAGATGAGAGACATGGAAACAGAAGAAATTAATTTAATGCAGTATGTGCTCTAATAGAGATGACTGCAGTGCACTCTGGGAACTCTCATCGCACCTGAGGAATTTCAGAGATTTCTGGAGGCTTTCTAGAGGAGGTGATTTCTGCATATTGTAGTTTAAATATAGAGTTAAAGGGGGAAAACCATTCTAGACAGAGAGCTCAACTTGGGCAAAGAAAGGAACAGAGGCATAAAACAGCACAACGTGTTTGAGAGAAATTCCAAATAATTTCTGGAGTGTAAGTTGAGCCAAGAATGCAGTGGGAGTAGGGAAGTGGGCAGGTCAAGATCATGAAGGGTGTTGCGTATATCACTCGGAAGCTTAGTCTATTTCACCTGAGACATAGGCTGATTATGAGGCTCCTGTGTGACTCTGAGAGTCAGGGTAAAGGATTAATTCATATGAGCAAGACTAGCATCAGGAAAGCTTACTGTATAATATCAGGGAAGAGAAGATGAAAGCCTGGTAAAAGACAGTGTTAGTAACAAGGAGAGGATGGGACCAAATCAAAAATTATTTAGAAGGAATATTATGAGGACTTGGTTGTTGATTAGATCTGGAGGACCAAGAGAGGATCAAACAAGGATGACTCCCACCTCTCTCTGTAGATAGCCAGGACACCAACCGAGGTGGGGCAAATGCCCCAAATGTTATGCTGAATGGTTTGAACTTTATCATGTTGTTTGAGAAAGGATTCAATGCTTTGTTGTCTTGTTTTGTTTTGTTTTAAACAGGGGAATAATATTTCTGTGTTTTGCAAATATAATTCTATAAAAGTAGAAAAGTGAGAATGGAGGTGAGGAGGCATCAGAGCAAGTCTATGACAGCACAGTCCCTAGCTCCAAGTTTGCTGCCATCTCTTGAGAAAATGGCTACCAGAGTACAAACATCTCTTTACAAGATGATGAGTTCTTGCAAAATGAGTATCAAAGTTATGGTATTATTTCACAATTTATTTTAAGGTTTGTAGGTTTTTTTCTAATTTGAAACAATCAAGCTTCCATTATTCTCTGATTGTTAGACTGTAGGAAATTCAAGACAGCTCAGAACATATTTCAAATTCTAATTAATATGCCTGAATATAATGAATTCAGATATTAATTATAATTATCCATAATTAGTTGATTAATTTCTAGATAAAAGTATAGCAGAAAATCTATGATGCAATTTAGAATATGATGCTCTTTTTTTCAAAGGTGAAAAAAGTGGGATGCCCTCCACTCTCTGCTCTCACTGTTTATTCCATCCTTTCTTCCTTGGCATAGCTTCAGTTCTGTCTCCAAATATCATTTTAGGCCATTGGTCTTTTGATTTACTCTAGGCCCAGAGTGAAGCACCACCAAGCATATGGATCAATGCCTCAAAGTCAAACACCACACATACTAATAATGAGCCTTGAATATGTTAAATCAATTGATTGATCCATAGCAGAAGTATTAAGATTACTAATGATTACCACTACTCTACTTTATATACATAAAATAACATAGAGTTGAGAATGTGAGTTCCTTATGAATATTTACCAGGAACATACTAGTACATTGTACTATGTAAGAAATTATGGAGTTATGTCACAATCATCAAAGCGCCTAATGCCTTGCATTATATTGGGAGTCTGCATCTGTTATACGTCTCGATTGCAAGATCCTTTACAGAAGGAGGCCAGTTTTTTGTTCATTCTTTTTTTTTTTTTAATCTTTCTATCTATAGTGTCTTAAAGAGTGACTGGAACATTCAAACTCCTTACATGAATGCATAAATGAATGAGTAAATTAATGTGAAGAGTATTTCAGAAGGATGAAAAATTGGAAGAATTGAAATTCATACCTTTATATTTTATATTTTAAAACAAATAAACATGCATTATTCCAAGTCCAACATAGAGCCCAGATTTACATTAGGAAATAGTTCCCGTAATACATATACTCAAAAAAGGAGAGAACCAAAGGCTGATAGAAAGTAGAATTTCCTCCCAAAATCCCCATAAAAAAGGGAAAGTTTATTACTCATCTAATCATTCCTGGTTTACCACTGGAAAGAAAGACAATAGAAATCAATATAAAGCAGCTCACTGACTGAATCCTGTTTCGATGAATGTGGCAGTGTCCTGCATTTAGGAGACGGGCAAGATTAGAGTGAACGACTGGATGGATGAATGAATGATTTCCTAGGCACATTAACTTTCTATTGCTGCTGTAACAAATCATCACAGAGTGGCTTAACACAATGCAAATTTATTCATTTATGGTTCTGGAGGTCAGAAGTCCAAAATGAATCTCGCTGCCTAAAATCAAGGTGTCAGCAAGACTCCATTCTTTCCTGGAGGCTCCAGGGGAAAATCTGTTTTCTTGCCTTTTTCAGTTTCTGGAGGCTCCCACATTCCATCACGTACACTCTTCTTCCGTCTTCAAAGCCAGCAGTGGGCATTCAAGTCTTTCTCATATCACATCACTGGGACACTGACTCTTCGGCCTCACTCTTCCACATTTGAAAACCTTTGTGATTACATGGGACCCACCCAGACAATCCAGGATAATCTCCCTATTGTAAGGTCAATTGATTAGCAGCCATAATTCCATCTGCTACCTTAATTCCCCTTTGCCATGTAACATCATAAATTCACAGGTTCCAGGAACTAGGATGTGGACATTGTTGGGAGGCCATTATTCTTCCTACCACATCGCGTGATCAAATAATTCCTTTTCTCTCCATCTAATGCTTTCCCTCAACACCTACCAAGCCTCCCTGGATTTTTCCAATATTCAGGTAGTAAATTTTTTAGAATGCAGGCTATTTGAACTTGAATTTTATATTAAACATTCATAATCACCTACTTCATTGTAGAAGAGGTATAACGATTTGTTTAAAAGATCATATTTGTCAGACCGCATTATTGCCAACAATATTATAATATTTTATAAAACAAACGAGTTGATATTATTCGCAGTCACAAAGAATACTAAAAAGATCTTAATGTAAGAGAGAAATCCCAACTGGCCCACTGGTCAATTAGAGAAAGAATCTATACAGGAAAGAATCAGAAATGCTAGTAAATCTTAAAACAATTGGAGTTAATGACTTTTGGTGTAATAAGTGATTAATCTTTCAATAATACATGTAGGAAACAGTTCCTTTGTTCTTGGACACAGGATTCTGTAAAAGCCAACAAACAAAAGCTTGTTTATAGTTCTTCTAATTAGGGATGCATATATTTTAAATTGTCTTTAATTCTAAAAACAAGCTGAAAAGGAGCAAATGTGTTTTCATGGAGATTTTGCATTTAGGAGCATAGAGTCAAATTGCTGGGAAGGTAAGTCCTTAGATTTTGCTTTTCTCGACCAGCTTTGGAGAACACAATTTCCCCTTCGCCGCCCCTTGCCTCCTGTAGAACACCCACGTCGTCAGTCAGTCCTCCCAGCCCAGAGCTTCTCCCTGCACTAGGAACTCAGGACGACGCGAAATGTATGAGGAATCCAGGACCCACCGAAATGCACAAATTTCAGCCAGTTGCTCATAGTAGATCAGTTGTTAAACCAGTGCATGCTGGTGTGATAGTCTTAAAGAAAAATAACCTCAAATATGCACCTTCCTAAGGGTATTTGTATTTTAAAAGCAGCTGCCTATTTAACCCCAAATAATTTATTTCCAGCCAACTCTGAGATTCTAGTGATTAAGATGTAGCACTCTCACCTCCACGCGCCTGGGTTCCGGGTTCACTTCACCATCAGGGAACCACACCAGCCGTCTGTGAGTTGTCATACTGTGGTGGCTGCATGTTGCTGTGATGCTGAAAGCTATGCCACCATTATCCATTGTTATTGCAAATACTAGCAGAGTTGCCCCTAGGGGACAGTTTTCAGCAAAACTTCCAGACTAGACAGACTAGGAAGAAGGACCTGGCCATCCACTTCCAAAAAATTTGACCATGAAAACCCTATGAACAGCAGCGGAGCATTGTCTGATACAGCAGCGGAAGGTGAGAGGGTGGCGCAAAAGAAGGGCAGGGTCCCTCTCTGTTGTACACAGGGTCACGAGGAGTCATAATTGACTCGACAGCACTAATAACAAATTTATTTCTAATGGTGCAAATTTCAAAGTTAATCATGCACACGGAGAGAATACTTTTAGGCAGAAGAGCCTTTCTGTTGCCATATAAATCATTAAATCCAGGGATCCAGATCCTTGGCCTCTGCCTGACCATCTGGTCAGCTGTAGCAGCCGGCTTTCATCTTTCTCCCATTGCTCACCTTAAGTAGATCAAACAGAGACTTTGCAAGTGCAAATAGACAAGGCTGTTTTGTGCTTTGTTTGAGGATGGTGATATACACAACTCATATTTCAAAGTGAATTACCATTTTTAAAAATATTTTCAACAAACGTCTACTTCTCAAAATAATCTTGTGATATATGAAGTGTTTGTTTGTATCAACATTTTACGGGAAAGGAATTTGAAGTTCAGAGAGGTGAAACAACTTACTCAGGGACCCACAAACTCAGCTAATTTTTTTTGTAGGACATTTTCCTGAATTATGTTAGGGGTTTTACTTTTATTCTCATCCTATTGTCACAACAATCTAACAATCCAAACTCATCTGCTCATTGGTTCCTAGATCATGATCACAAATCTTAGCCAATTATAGATTGGAAGGCTGCTGTTTGGGCATTTTTTTTCCCAATAATATGCCAACTAGTTTTCTTCCTGAAGTGAACCAATTATCTTTTGCTCATCTAAACAAACAAAATGGCATCCTTTAATGTCACATCTTGTGTCGTAGAGATTTTGAGGAGAGATGATGTTTGTGGTTTTCAAAAAACCGTTGATTGGCTCACGGGCATATGAACTTGCCTCTGATCATGCAGCCAGGCAACCAAAATCTTTCCAATTCATGAACTGCCTGTCACATTTACTCATTGCTTCTTATTGTATCAGAGTAACATTAGTCAAGTCCGCAGGGCATTATAATTGTTAGGCAACCACACCTGTGAGCATATGAGCCTGTGCCTTTACTGTTAGGCTTGATTTTAAAACAGCATTGTGTGTGTGTGTGTGAGAGAGAGAGAAGAGAGAGAAAGAAAGAGGGACAGGGGCATCTTGTATACCATTTTACAATTGATAATGGCAATTTGACTAGGTCCACACCACAAATAAATATATTCTATCCGAAGTGATTTCTGCTGCCAAATAGAAAAGGTGGCATAACTCACCAATCCTCATATTCCATTCAGAGAATTTTTTTAACCATATTCTTGTTTTACCTCTTCTTCCATCACTCTCTTCGACTTGAATCACCTAAGTCCCTTGATTTCAGGATTTCTGTCAGATTTCAAAATGAGATTATACCCAGATTCCCCGATGGTTGTCTTACTACTGGTCATTAGGTAGTGAGGATAAGTCGAGACTGTCCACTTTCCAAGGTAATATCATCCCTCTGGAAATTCCTTAGGTTTAAGGATTCATATAGTTATCCATTCATTAAGGCGTTCACTCATTCAACATCCTTTATCAGGTATCTATTGTGTGGTACACACTGTGCTAAATAAAAATATAATCTTAGGAGATAACCCTAAAATACAATAGTGGAGACAGGAATGCATTCTATCCTTTTCGCCATATCATATATTAGAAATTCTGCTTAGTGGATTTATTTAGAAGTGAGGATATGTGCACCCATAAGGAGCAAAGCACTTTGATAAACATCTTACACTGTTTTGCCTTTGTGGCTTTTAAAGGCTTGCAGAGCGTTACTCAGTTTATCTTCTGAATTTGGCAGAACAAATTATGACTAGACGTTTTGTGTTGTAGTGTATTTAAAGATGACCTGAAATATATACAAACTCATTCTCTGTGCTAACAAATCTATGCTTTTCACAGCCAGAAAATGTAGTCACTAGGTGGCACCTCTGTGCTATATTCTCCACTGAAGACTCTCAAGTGTCCTTGCCATGTACTGATTTGTGATGGAATTTTGTAACATCTTCTTCCCTCCTACAGTAATATTCATCTGCGTGTGATTTGCACTAACCCCTCAAACAAAGGTTGCTCCTGTAGACTTAATAGTAACATCTTGAAATTGTTCGTACCCAATGCCAATTGAAAAGTGAAAAGTTCAGTCTTGTTACCTGGTTATTGAAGCACACTATGCCACGATTTCTATTTGCATTTAATATTTCATTGGTTTGGGATTGGGTGAAATAGGATGATCTACTTAAGCAATATAGTATAGTGATTAGGATACTGTTAGTTATCCAAAATGTGTGAAATCAAGTCAATTACTAGTTTAGGGTTTTAGGCATGTCTCAACTCATTCAAGAACATTGATGAATAAGTGGTTCCTGTCCTTGAGGAACTCTCATTCCCCTGGGAAGATAGACTCTAAAATGGAGTGATTGGGCCAGATGACCTTAAAGTTTGCCTCCAACTCTTAAACTCTATGACTTTCCTATAAAAAGGGTGTAATAGGTCTGTGAGTCTAAATCAGCTGTGAAATTGCTTTGGTGTTCCTTATGAGCTTAGTTCAATTGACTGTTTCCCAGTCAGATGGGTACATCACACTTTTGTGAATATAGTTTATTCTGAAATATCTGCATTGACTCTAGGAATTTAGAACAAAGAAGATTCAACTCAGATGTAAATCTCTGCCCAGGTCAAAGGCCCCGGCACTAAGCTCAAGTGAGAGAAAACAATTCTATAAGTTCCCGTATCATTAGGCTACTAATTAAAATTCCCAAGGGAAGCAAATCATAGCTAACTTGTCCCTCACTCTGGCTAATTGCAGAAATTATGGGTCTCTTGCAAATGCAGAAGTTTTCAGTGGGCTCATCTAACCACAGATCAATGAATCCTTCAAAGCTTATTAGAATGGGAGAGAGTGACAGCAAGCACTTGGTGGCAAATAAAAGCAGAGTACCCTGTACCTTCTTAAGGCAAATTTGAAATCATCTTCCCATTTTCTCTGTCTGCTCTCCCTGTTGTCTTTCCCTGTCCCAGCCATGTCTGTGACACTAGCGAGCAGCCATGGATTAGTTGATTTTATACTTTTCTTGGTAAGTAGTGCACAGGAGCCAAAGTGAAGTGCTATTTCAGGAACTTGGAAATATGTCCGCCTTCCAAGAGTAAAGAGCTAAAGCTTAAACATTACCTTGAATAAACACAAAAAGGGGTTCTAGGCCTTTGACTGCCTTGTGAACAGTTTATAGATCTTAATATATCTAATTAGAAAATGGGAAGTGTGGATTGGTAGCCTGCCAAGGGAATCACTGAGACAAAACCATTTATTGTCCCTCTAAGTCCTGTGCAGGAGAGATTTCCCTGGCAGACAGATGTGACTGGGTCTGCCTAGCAGGGAGCGATGATGCTTGGAGCTGAATCTGATTCCAGACCTAATGAGCAACATGATGGTGACTGGGAGAGAGGTCAGCAGGTCTTAGTGGACAGCTTTGGGGTGCGAATCCAAATCATAGTCGTTACCATTTATTAAGCAATTACTGTATAGTGGACACTGCGTTAAATTATTTTAAATACATTATCTCAGCTAACCTTCATGACAACCCTAACAGTGGATGTTGTCATCCCAATTTACAGAAGAAACTGAAGCCGGGAGAGCTAATCAGTGAGTGAGTCACTGTGGTCAAGGCTTATCTGATTCCAAATCCCGTGATCTTAAAAATTAAGCCCATTTCTCAGCTGAGATTCTCGTCCATACTCTTAAGGGCCCACAAATTCTATGAGAATTTTGAAATTTTGTCTTTTAATTTTTATGATAACTAAAGAATCATTTTACCGAATATATATTTTAAAAAAGACATTCGCCTTTTCAGTAAATAATGAGCAAGTTTTAAAAATCCCAGGTCCGTGCACATAGCCTAAAGGCTACAAGATCGTATTATCTCTTTTAAAAGGAATTCATACATATGTCAGTTTGGAAACACCGTATCGAAATAATGTGCCTAAGACTCCAGTTGGAATCTGACTTAGTGATTTGCTAGCTGTGTGATCTTAAACAGGCTACTTAACTTCCCTGAGCCTCAGTTTCTTCTGTAAAATGAAGGTAAAAACACATACCTGTTAGAGCTTTGGGATATTTTAAGAAAATATCTATAAACTCTAATGTTCTTAATAAAGGTTGACATCAGTGTTGATCTTGGCTTGCCTTCAGGAGAAAGATGCTGATCAACCAGAGTTTTTTTATACATTTAGAAGATGGCGTATCTTCTTTAGCTTCTTCTGAATTTATGCAGCAAGAGTCCTTCGCCCAACTTTATCAATTAAAGAGCATAGAAAAAAATAAGTTTCTGACCTCACAAAACTGAGTCAGGCCCTAAATAATGGTGGTTTTGCCAAGATAAAAACCATTCTCTGTGCTTTTCCTAGTTGCTCATTTTATTGGGAGGTGCGGGTGGGTTTGGTAAGACGGAAAATATGTAGGAACATCCATTCAGCAAACTAGTGAACTAAACATGCCTAGTTAATATAAAAATGTCCCAGACTTTAACGCCTTACTGTATAAAGTCTACTTATAAGGTAATAAAACTGATTTCTACAAAATTCATCTGAATTCGGCCTTTCTATATAATGTGTGTAATAGTATCTATAACTCCTCTCTTGGAGAAATTATTTAATCTGTCATGTTTATTAGTATACTGTATATTTGTAATAGGTCTTGTCCATATTATATATATAGAAAAGCTGTAGCTTCTTGATAGTCATAGTTTCTCTTGCATCTTATTCCTATAGTTTGTTTACTTACATAATCTTCAAAATTTCTTAATATTTGTTTCCTTCTAAGTACTACTTAGTTTGGTATTATCATACATAGTTTTTCTGTGAACAGATATTATACAAATTTTGTGTGTCACTGATGTTTACTCCTTGCATATATTGTACTCAAACTAAATACCACGACATTAAAAACATAAGAAAAATAGAAGATTAAAGAGTATAGATTATTTTTCCTTAAATACAATCCAGTTATTTCAAATAATGTGTTTTCATTTTTGCTTTTGTTTAATAAAGCATTATGTTACATATTTTCTAGTAGAATACTTCATAAGTATAGGGTTAGTTTGTAGAACTATTTTATACTTAATATTCTCAACAGAAAACATTTCATATCAGAAAAAGAATTTATTTTAATGTATTTGACAGTTATTTTAAAAATATAATACTTGAGTCTACAAAAAGGAAGAAATATTTCTGTATTAAGAGGAAAATATCAGTTTGGGTTTGAGAATAAAGAGCAATAATGGTACTTTAATTAAGCAGCTAGTAGGGACACAAGTTCCTCGTGCATCATATTTTATCATTTACTTGCATCTAAAATTCCAGTAATTCCAACTTTTAACACATTTCTAATGAATCTACCCATGTGTGGTGCACAATATAATTATCCTGTCGTTGTTATAATATGAACCCTAAATTGGATGCATTCTTTCAGGGTTTTTTTTCCCTGAAATCCTGATGTAGAATTTGACCAATTTAAGTTTGGATGTAAAGGAAGAAAGATGCGCCTTATTATGTATTTACACTACAAGGTTATTTGCATCAGTTCTATTTAGTATCAGCTCTGCGTCTCTTTGACTAATCATTGCAGTGCAAATACAGATGCTGATATTTTGCAACCATAAGAATATTAATAAAAGACATATCTCTCTTTGGTTCAGTTAACACAACCAGAAAGGCATTCCATATCAGATGATTTATTTTACAACATAGTGGCATTGATCTCCATAGAATCAATGAGTAAAAATCATGCTTCAACTCAGTGAAACTTCTGTGGAAGTCTCTGGGCTTTTAGAAGCAAAACTCTTTCCACTTTGTTTAGTTGAGCCTCTGATGAACAATTAAATATAATACATGTGATGTGTAATAGTGAAATAAAGGCTTTTGAAGACAAAGGGGAATTTATATACTCGACTGCAAATACTAGTTTTGGGGTATATTTTGAGACAAAATGGTTCTGCTGATCAAATAAGTTTGAGGACTCTGCTTACTATGTTCTTGGCTTAAAGATTCAAGTTATACATTAAACATGCTAGAGATTCTGAGAAGCCCTACAATAAAGAAATGCGGTAATAAACTGTTTAATTCAGGATCTCCTAAACTTACTTAAGTGTAGACTGCTACTCTTCCTTTTTCATTAAGCAGCCCCTAGCTTTGCAGAGTGTATTGTGCTGAGCTGTCAGTCGCAACTAATGGATCTGAAAAGCAGACAGAATGCCTGTCTTCGTTTTGCTCCCTCTTCTCAAGGCACACTCTAGAAGTTCTCTGTAGCCCAGATCTGCAGAGGCATCAAGTCAGTCCCAGAAGCTGCCCCGGCCTGGGGAACATTTTAACATTGTTTTGGGCGGCGAGAGTTTCACTAACTAAATTTTGCCTTAGGAGACATTTCATAGCCTGAAAGAATTATGTGTACACTCAGGTGTTACAACCTTCAGGTCTGAGTGTATCTTTCTTTTTCAAACCATTTGGCCTCTGATCAAATAACCATAGGGCATATCTAATTATACATTCAAATTTAGAATAAATCTGAAGTTTAATAGAATCACTTTTGCTTCATTGTTGGTTATTTCAATGTATTTTGCCTTCTGAAAGTAGAACGATGGGGCAAATAAAACTCTACACATGGCAAGATGCTGATCAAGGTTTAACTTTTTTTTTTAAAGGTCTTTATTAATTTTGGCTCCAGAGCCCATGCTTTTTTGGTGAGGAAGATTGGCCCTGAGCTAACATCTATTGCCAATCTTCCTCTTTTTTTTTCTCCCTAAAGCCCCAGTACCTACTTGTAAATCCTAGCTGTAAGTCATTCTAGTTCTTCTATGTTGGATGATGCCATAGCATGGCTTGATGAGCAATGTGTAGGTCTGCTCCTGGGATCCGAACCAGCGAACCCCTGACCACTGAAGCAGAGCACAAGAACTTAACTGCTCAGCCATGGGGCCAGCCAAGGTTTAACTTTTGAATATATAAATAAGTAATTAGGATGCTTTATTTTAACGAAGGGTTTTTTGTATGATTTATAATAGGTGTAATAAACTCTATGAGGGCAGATTCGTAAATGGTCTTTATATATTTTTTCTCTTTCTCATCTGCACTTATGCTACAGGAAATTACTTACTACTTATATTTCTATGCACATTGTCTTTTCACACTCATATTGTACATTTTGGCATTCTTTGGCATGTTATCAGGGGCAGTCATATTTGTATCAACATAGAAGCATTGGCTTTTTATTTGTAAATGGCCATGGAGATCACATAGTCTTCATTTTATAGATAAATAAACTAAGGTTTCTCAAGGTTAAATGACTTTTCTAGAGTCACACAGCCATTAGAAGCAGTGTCAGGTGATAAAATCTAGGTTTAATGTTTCTCAATTCGGAGCAAATCTATTTCACAACTCAAAAAACTGATAGTTGAGATTTTCAACAATCTTCCAGACTGTAAGAGCATTTAGACTCCAAATTACCTTAAAAATCACTGAAATATTGAAATATTTACTTCATAGTAAGGTTAAAGTTCATTTTATTCATTGAATCATCATTAATGTGTCACAAACATTATATTAATTTTAAAGAAAATATGCCATCGTTGTTTTAGCAATATAAATCAATTTTGTATATATGCCAAGTGATTAAAAAGTTATGGCTTTATCAGATAACAACTTGTGATTACGTCTCACATAGAAATGTGTGTATAAAGTAAATGTGTGTATAAAGTAAATAGATAATAATAAATATGTGGGCCAATAACAAATGCATGCAAAATCTGATATTCATTCTACGTTTTGCATACTAGTGCCAATCCTATTGTGGAGTAAGACAAAATCTGTAACAATATTAATATACCACATAAGAAAGTTATAATGTTTCAAATCAATATATTGAAATGTACTATTATTGTTGTAAACATTAAGTGTTGATATATCTTAGAGAAAAGTCTACTGCCGACGAAAGAGAACTGTGAGGATAGGTGGTGCTTCGTCTGATTTTTGGAAGTTCAAAACATTTGCAGAGGCAAAGAAGATGGGATCTCTGTCTGTAACAGATGTGAAGAAATTGACCAATTCCAAAAACAAGCCACTACCTTTGTCAAAAACTGAGTTTTCACCTGAGAAATCTGATTAAAAACATAAAACTAGGATCCTGGTGGAGAGTTCAGGCTAGGATAAATTGAAGATAGTGATTATCATCATTTCCTCATTTGGATTATTCCTATAAGTCATCAATTTGTCCATACATGGCTTTATTCATTCTCAGTCTGACCTGACCCTAATAGTTGGGGCTAGAACTTACTCAAACTAAGAGACCATTGACAATAATATATCCAACACAATTATAGCCATATTAACCTATGACATGGTGAGTTAAATAAAATTTAACCACAGATCATTTTCCTGAAATATATTTATATATGCAGAAGAAACTACACAACTGATTTCTTGGAATTTGTTTGGCTTTTTGGTTCATAAAAATTCCTGTTAGTAATCTGTTAACAAACAAGCCTTTTAAGATGCATTTCTAAAATAGAAGTTTAATTCAATGAACAGAATCACATTATTTGGCAGTTCAATAAGACTCAGTGTTGAGAAAAGGTGTAAGTTAAATTGTTAATGGCCTATACATTGATCTGACATTTATTGTGACTTAAATATTTTGATTCAGGTGTTTCAGTACAATGTGGTGTATACTTTGTTATGTGGCTAAGCTATTTCTCCATCACTGATAGACTGTGCTAGACAAGAGATGACCGATAAGTGTCATTCTACATACCTACTCTTATAAAATGGTAGTGACTATCCGGAGCAAAGGTTGAGAAGGCTGCTATAGCTATTCCAAGGCTCAGAAAGAAATGATGCTGTGATAAGGGTACTAATACTTCTCTTCCCACTAGAATGTAAGTACCATCAGGGCAGGAACATTGTCTCCTTTGTTCTCTGTTGCATCCTGAGTGCCTATAATAACGTCCAGCATATAAAAGACACTATATATATATATATATATATATAACATGTGAAGGAGACTAGCAGCACTCATGCTGTTTCTTTGCCTTCTCTGCCTTAGGCAGTTGTATAATTCCATGGTCTATAAGTTGCCATCCCTGTGTATATGTTGAAAGATGATGATTTAGTCCATTTTTGAGAGGTATCACAAGCCAAATAAATCCCAAAAAGAGGTCTAATTTTTAGAAGACCATTCTGTTAGACACCTCAGGACATTTTATTTTGCTGGATAAAAAGAATAAATTCTTGCCAAAAACTAACATTACTATTTTTTGTTAAAGAAAAAACAATAGAAACCCAAATCCTGAAGTGTCCTCAAGGTCTTTGTATTTATCCTGCTGTCTCAGAAGTCAGTAGTCCACAGAGGGTTCCTCACTGATAGGGAATGGATTTGCCTTTGAAGTGACTTTGGATAGAATTGGCTGCATGTGAGAGATGAAAATAATGGAAGCCAAGAGACCTGGCGGGCAGCTGGGTAGTGGGCACCCCCACAACTACCTCTACTGAATATATTCCCTATGGTGGAGTAATGACCTAGAGGTCTCCCATGATTAAGGCAAATAATCTTATGAGTGGTCATGAGTATGCACATTGATTGAGTTTGGCAGATTGCATAATCAACTGCAAATTAGCTTTTGGAAAAGACTGGCTATACCCAGTAGGCAGAAGAAATGAAAGCAAGGGGATCTGGCAGACAGCAGATACCCATAGCAGCTGTACGAGTTACATTCCCATAATTTACTGATGGAGAGAGCCAAAGCTGGACCTTTCATAGCTGTACTTTTTCTGATATTAGGAGGGACTGCAGGAGATTGCTGCACGCTGGAGCAATTTACCTTCAGGGTCGCAGTGAGGCAAAGTGAGAACGTCCTACTTATATAGGTACACCTCTTGAAGCACGATATGCACATTCCTTTTCTTTATACCCAGCAGAAAAGCACAACATCTGCTCTAGTGATAATTGGATACCAGCCTCGTCTGATGAAAGGATATTAATTTTCACTTCATAGATTAATAGACCTTGGGAAGTCAATTGGTCCATCACACTATCTTACTGCACGAAACTTTCTAACTCAGAAGGAAGTGTTTGAGAGAGATAAAGGCATGTTTTACAATGTTATGATTTTGAATGAGACAAACTCCATCATAATACATACAGAGAATTACTAAACCATTCCAAGAAAGGGAGGTACTGGATGACTACTACTCCTCACTAGTTAGAGCAGTCCATGTTTTTCTGTTCGTATATTTTGTTATATAGGCCCAGGCCCAGACTTACAGAAACAATGTCCATTTCAATAATTATTAATGTACTCATGTTAAGATTTTTGCACTGTGTTGGGGACCACAGGGACTATTAGCTCTTAAGTTTTAATTCAGCAATGTTTGTTTCTGTCTGTAATAGGAAAAGGTGTGAGATGACTTCTTATCTCATAAAGCATCCTACCCTGACTGAAACAGAAACTGTATAATTTAACATCCTATCCTGAATTAAATAGATATTAACAAGTGGAAAAGATGGTTCTAATCATAGAAAACATTAGTGTATGGTTTGATTTTACCTACGATATTTTTCTTGATCTGTATGTCCTCAATTTTCTCTATGCTGCATGTATTTACATCTGTATATTTTGCAATTACATACTTTTTTATCCTTTCTATCTAGCTTCTTAAAGAAGTACTGATTATATATTAAAAATAAAACAAAACAAAACATGAGTTCTTAAACCACCACAATTTAGAGAAACAACAAACCAATTCTACCCTGGGGAATCAGCTACTTGAAAGCAATTTATGTATCTGATCTCATAAAAGAGATTGAAAACCCTCAGTTTCAAAAAGGTTCTCAAATTGTCTGGAGAAAAGCATATTTGGAAAAATATTCTAAATTATGGAATAAGAGTAAGTGTTTCTGTTTAAAAGAGAAATAAGTATCTCAAACAATTCACAGGGTGAACTCTCATATTTCTGTATATATTCATAATACACATACACACATGGCATTGTTTCAGAAGACCATGTGAACACGGAAAATGATAAGGATAAACTGTTTTTTTCCTGAATAAATGCATCTCTTTCAATCGGAAAGAGTAGTTCATCTTTACTTAAGAACAGCATCATCTGTCAGTTGGTCATCACTTACTAGCCCAGTATGTAAAGTACTAGCTAACATCACTTCAACTAAACATGCATTTCTTATTGGAAATTTCAATATTAATAAGCTCTTCTCCTAATTCTTTCTAGTATATTGGAGTCAGATAGTGATGTGAAAATTGGTCACACTACACTTGCTTATCTGATTAATAAAAGCTAATGTTTCAAACAAACACCAGATTAAGTACATCAAAACGTAATGCATTCTTTTGATTGATCAATTTTCCAGTATTAAGGGTGGATGTTAGCAAAGTTACAGATGGTTTAACTATCTACGAAGGGCTCTAGCGGAATGTGGAGACTGCTTATAAAATAGGGATTTACACATTTATTGCGCTGATGGGCGATCATAGGACTCTAGGAGGTAAGGAATGAATTCTGGCCTTGCTACTGATCTATTGCACATCTCCCTAGCTCAGCCAGGATCTGCAGTATTATTTGAACAGAACAAGCAGATAATTAAACATTCTGTTCTTACAGAATTGTCCCAATTTAGAGTCCTCCAGGATGCCTATTTGAGGTGTTTTTCTTTCTGAAAAGCATTGTCTTGGGGAAAAAAAAGAATATAGTCTGTCATAATCACAGCCCAAAGAAATGTGAATCCTGGTCCCCTTACACTCCTCGGAGAAGTGATGATAAAAACAGGATATATTATACAAGGAAAAGATATCAAACTTCTGGCCAATGGGTATCTTCACTGTTCCCACCCCTCTTCCACCACCTCCTTCTATACTCAAACCAAGAATCAATCCATTTCCGGTTTCAGTACTTTTCTAAGCTTCCATGGATATCTTTCCCAAACTCACTGCAGATGCCAATATAAGCCCACTTCTGGTCCCTTAATTCCTGTGTTCCTTCTGTTTTTTTATGCCATGTTTCCACATTTCTCTACTTAGGTGCTGCTCGTGACTACTTTTTTTGTCTGTTTTGGAGTATCTTACCTTATTTTGAATTATCTCTTTCTATTAAACTGGGCAGGAGCCCCACACTGACCATTAGCATCTTTTATATGAAAAGGAAATAGGAAGAAAGTTATAATTAAGAGGCAAACTACAGTTCTAGGCAATAAGCACCTAGACAGTCTTACTCTGCTGAAATTTTAAGATGTTGGAAAGGCAGAGATTGATTCCCAAAGCCTGAAGCCGCTGGAATAATTTTCTGTCAAAATAAATAAACAATAAATAAAGTTGTAACAGTTATCAGATACCTTCATCAAGTATTCATCCCTGGAGAGTTGGTGGCACATTTCAATGCCTAGCATGTGCTCAATAAATGTTGATGGAATTGTTGAGCTATTTCTCTAATGCAATGGTTCCTTAGGAGAATGCTGAATGTCTTCTTGCCAGCGTCACTACCATCTCCTCTTTCTTCCACTTTTTTACAGCATTATATAGGTATAATTTCTCCCCTAATTTTACTGCTTCCTGATCTCAGAAGTTATCAGATTACTAAATTTTCATGGTTACAAAAATCCAAACCTTTGCAGTACTTATCAAAATGTCTGCTTAATGACCTACCTCAAATGATATATGTTAGGGACAGATTTGTGACATTCAATATAAACACCATAGATATTTAGGGGAAGAGGATATCAGTGAGGGAGACAGTTTTTAGAGGACGCTTCAAGAAAGAAGTAGCTCCATGCAATGAGTTTAACCAATTGTACAGCTTGAGGGAACAGTCCATACAAGACTGCCCTCACTTCGAACAAAAGCCATAAATAAGCCCATGGGTCCCCAGAACCACCTTCACTTCAAACTAGCTGGCTGTGAATTCAGGGATCCACAATCATCCTTGGGTTTGATAATTCACTAGAAGGACTCAAGGACTCATTAAAGGCTATTATATTAGTGGTTTATTATAGAGAAAGAATGCAGAAAATCAGCCAAAGGAAGACTAGGGCAGAGTATGGGAGGGGTCCAAATGCATAGCTTCTAGACAGTCTTTCCCTGGGAGAAGATGCCAATCAGGAAAGCTCACTCGAGACTTTGGTGTCCAGAGTTTTTATTAGGGCTCAATCACATACTGCCTGTGTGGCTGCCTTTTAGTCTCTAACCCCTTATAAAGGTCAGGCCACCTTTAATCAGCAGTTCTTCCAGAGGTCAGAACAGATACAATGTGGCCTAAAAGCTCCTGACACGCATCGCATTGTTAGGCTGTCTGATGGTGGCCAAAGCCCCCAGGCTAACAAAGATACTCCTGTCAAGCAGGACATTCCAGGGGCCTAGATATCTCCTCCCAGGAGCGCGGGGCAAAGTCCAGACTTCTCTTTGGTTGAGTCCAGATTGCGTACTATACAGTCTGGAATGGAGTTTTAAAGGAAAGAGAAGATTAAGCTAGGTATAGAGGAGATAAGTCATTTCGGGCAAAAGGATAATCATAAGGAAAGGGTTGGAAGCATAAGTGAATGAATACCCAGGAATGCTAATGTGAGAAGCTGAGTCCAGCTAAAGCAGGAGATGCTTTTGGAAGCTGAGATCAATAAATTGGGCTAGAACAGAGGACAGATTCCGGATGGCCTTAAAAGTCAAGTAGAGCTCAGAAGTTATGCTTTGGAGCAAAAGAAATTGGGAATTTTAAGATTACTGAACTTGTGGGATGAGTAAAATGATGAAAATTCTATATAGAGAAATTCCAAAATATGCTCTTTATTTCTGGACACCACATTTTAAATAATGCTGACAATTGTAAAGTCCCGTAGGAGAGCAATCAAAATCACGAGGCCTAAAATTTATATCAGATCCAATTATGAGAACAATGTATGTCTAGCCAGTTTTTTAAAAATACAGCTTAAAGAGACAAACTAGCTTTCTTCAAAGACTTGATGGAATTTCTTATTTAAGGTTAGCAAAACTAGGATTCAAGGGAGAAAAATAGAGTCAAACACATATAGACTTAGTCATGTAAGAAACTTTTTTCTGTCAATTAAAACAATCTATAAATTAAATGAGAAATAATTTGAAGAATTGGATTTCCATCAATAAGTATTCAGGTAGTAGATGGCTATGCACCTACCTTTCCAACTTAATTTATAGAGATTTTTGCATTGGAGGGCAATGTCTCTTCCTATTTTAGAATTCTGTGGTTCTTTGAAGTACACTGGATGATTTAGACGAGGGAAGGCCTGGGTCCATAGACATCTGCTAGCAAATTACAGGCATATAGGTATAAAGTGATCCAATTGTGGAGCAGGGAGGTGGTAATGACCATAGAACAGAAGGATAAAAGAGACATTTCGAAAGGAAAATGAACAGAACTTGGTGAATGGCTAGATGGGGAGCATGAAGCTGACAAAAATAAAAAGAATACCCATCTTTTAAGCATGAGTGGCTAGGCTAACTGTGAAACTGGTAGCAGAAACAGTAATCACAATGGAGAATGTTTTTGGAGGAAAGATGGTGAATTCTTTCTTAAACATGGTGAGTTTGAAATGAGGAGAGAAACCCAGTCGGCAGTAAGCAAGACAGAGCTTGCATTTAGATTCCAGTGAGAAGCCAGCTACATCTATTTTCATTGCTTAAAGATTTTTATTATGGCATTTATCACAGTATGTCTAATGTTAGGACTATTTAAGTGTCTGTCTCCAAAACCTGACTCTGAGATTCTTGAGAGCAGGGTCAAATTTTTATGCATCCTTTTATTTTCCAAACTAATTTTATGTCTTCCACATTTCCAGTAAATATATTTGTATTCAATTACTTGGAGATGAAAATCTGAGGGAAATCCATAAATATAAAAACTCTAAGTGAACATAGAGGAAAAAATAGCAAGAGGGTATTGACTGCTTGGAGAAGGGAGGGGAAAATGTCTGAACTAGGAGCCAGGTGGTCATTGTTGGAGATGTAAGAGAAAGATCAGGATTGTGCATTGTTATGGAGACTTGCAGGTGAGAATTTCAGGATCACAGGTCTGGCTCACTGTGAGATCTTGATAATGAGGATGGAGAAAAGGCCTTTATGTTTTTTCAGTAGAGGTTTAATTGATAACTTTCAAGAGTCACTGACACTATCATGAATGTTTAGATCTTCTCAGTAGAAGGAAAATTTATCCTTTGTCCAAGAGACACTTACAGAGGTAGACAGGCTCTCTGCCTGGGAGTGATGTTCTCTTCCATGTTGTCTGTCCCTTCCTCCCTCATCTGAAACTCTCCCTTGCATCTTAGTTTGTATTTTCTCCTTGCCCAATTGAATGGGCCTTCAAAAGACAGGTTTCTCTCTCCTAGAATGCTGATAGAAGGAAAAACCAATAAGCACATTTTCTGTTTTGTTTTATATTTTCTACTTTTGATGACTGTCTTATTTTTCCATTTTAAAAATATAGCCCTTTGGGAATGAGAGTGTCTGCCAGTGTGGTGCCTATAGGCTAGAAATGTGGCGGGCCAGCCTTTGCCATGACAGGGTGGAATGACATTCACACTAGGATGGAGGGTGAGAAAAAGCACTCCTGTCAGTTCGTGTTTTCACTTCATGAAAAAAGGGTCAAAACCTGAGGTGGTCACTAGAGGTTCTAAAATGTGGATTTTCCTGCCTTTTTCCTCATTGTACCACTTACAATATATCCATTATTTCCTTGTAGTCACCCTCCATTTTTATCATCCTTAGTTGAAGTAAATATGGATTCCTTAATGTTTCCTCAAGTCTTTAAGTCCCAGATCATGTAAACCTGCTTGCATTCATTATTTATTTAATAAATGCTATCTGAACACTCACTATGGGCCAGTCCTTGTGCTAAGAGCTTCTGTGAAATACTTGCTTTATGCATCAATTAAATGCTTTGGGCTGCACGTAACAGAAAATCCAGAGGAAAAATTGCTTAAGCAATAAGGAAAGGTTATGTTTCCACATAAGAAGAAAGCAGGTCCAGAGTTAGTGAATTCAGTGACTCAGGGAGTCAACTCTTTCCATTAATTCACGTCTGTGTTCTGCCTGCAGCCCTTAAAATCACAAGGTCGCCGCTGCAGTTCCAGGATTTCCACGCAGACACATCAATGTCCAAAGGAAGAAAAGGAGCCATTTCTTCTGTGTTTCTTTTCATCAGTGAGGAAACATTCCCCAGAATCCTTCAGCAGTATTCCTTTTATATGTCATTGCTAAGATGTGACTCAGTCATTGCCAAGACTGAGTCACATGTCCCTTCTTGAAGCAATCACAGGTTAGGGGAGTGGCATTACCTAGACTGGTTTAGATCACTGGGAATTTACCCCTGAGTCACTGGGCTCTGCCAGCAAGGAAGAATATATCTGCTCCATTATAGATCCATAAATGTTGTGTTAGAAGACAAAACAGATCAATGAAAAGTTGGAGAAACAATGCTCATTTAGGTCACGCTGTATGTCTTACATACTTTTTGAAGAATGTCATTGGCCATGCACATTGTATCCTATTATCATAAGAACTATTTGGATAAGAATAATGCAATTTCATATTGAGTGAAGTGAGTAACAAATGCATATTAGCTATAAATTTGTATTTCAAAATCGTCACCTTTGGCTGGATTTCATATGATCTTGGTTTAAACCAAAAGAATATAGTCCTACAAAAGAATAACTTAGAAAATAATACTTTCTTATTTAACAACAAGAAATTTGTAAGTGTCTGCTATAGGCATTGAATTGACAGTCCCAAGATTATTTTGTAATGTAAAGAATAATATATAGCATGCATCTATTCAAACTATGAGTCATCCATTTAAATTGTAAGTGGGTTATATGGATTAGTACCTAAGTGATAATGTGATTCAATTTAACTCATGGATTAAACATAAGATTATTGCTTTATTTGGGGGGGGAGGAGCTATTTTTTCTCTTCAGCAAGTGCAGTCATTTCAGTTTTATCCTGTTTTAGTTCCAAGATGTGATGAATTGAAAGCAATGTAGCAAATCCTCCTCCTTTACAACTGTATGGGCTTTTGTTTTCTGCCCTTCCTATTTCAAAGTAACTCAGATTGGTTTGAATGGAAGCTTCCTGGGTATGCCCCAGGGAAATAAGACCAGTTAGACAAATTTGGGCTTAGTGAGACAGCTCTGTTTAAGCAGAAAAACAGCTTTTACTGGGGTTTTGCAGTCTGAAAGACCTGCTTTAAATCATGGCTTTACTACTTACTAGCTATGTGACCTTGGATTAGTAACACAACCTTTCTGTGGCTGAGTTTCATCTTTTATGGAGTAGAAAAATTAATACTCTATCAATTAGAGTTCTTTATAGGAAACAACAGAAACCAACTATGGAGAGTTGAAATAAAAAGTAATGTTTTGGAAAGATATCTTAGAAACTAACATCAAGAGACTGGGCATGCAGGCCTGAGAATGGACCAGGAACAAGGAAATGCTTGGGAGCCAAGAATCAGAAAACTGGAAACTCAGCGTGAAAGTGTCTGGGCTGGACGCCACTGCTACTGCCTTGGTCTCTTTAATGAATAACCTCCAATCTGCAGGGAAGATTTCTAATTTCAGGAGAGACATCCCAGTCCACTGAATTTAGGTCATTGTTCCTGTTTCCTATGTGTACTGAGACAGACAACGGAAATATTTGCCTCCTTTGGCTTATACTGTAGAACTTGTTTATCTTTATTATTTATTTATTTATCTTTTTTTGGTAAGGAAGATTGTCTCTGAGCTAACATCTGTTGCCAATCTTCCTCTTTTTACTTGAGGAAGATTGTCCCTGAGCTAACATCCTTGCCAATCTTCCTCTACTTTATATGTAGTATGCCACCACAGCATGGCTTGATGAGCAGTGTGTAGATCAACACCCAGGATCCAAACGGCAAACCCCAGGCTACTGAAGCAGAGTGCTCGAACTTAACCACTGTGCCACTGGTCTAGCCCCATAGAACATGTTTATCTTTAATACTTCCACATACAATGGGAAAGAAGTAATTCTCAAATATGAAAACCATGGGCTACATTCTTGTGCATAGATTATCTCGTTTAATCTTCACAAGAACTCTGCAAGATATTTGAATCTCAGGAAACAGACTCAAAAAGTTTAAATAATTGTTTCAAAGTCACACCAATAATAAGTAAAATGGCAGAACCAGTTTTCAAGTCTAGATCCATTTGTTTCCAAATTTTACCATCTTTTACTTATACCACACCATCTTTGTGGGGAGAACAAACACTCTCATTTTATTGGAACTTGGGTGATGTAATCTTTCTGATTGCGTTAGTGTTGCAGGCAACAGACACTCAAAGATAGGAATCTAGGAGAGCTGATCTGAATAACTGAGTTTAAAGTCTGAGGAAATCTGTTCATAATCGAACGAGGGATGCAAGTAGTTCATGATACACAGTGGCAAAGATATTTGGTTAATTTAACCAAAAATTGGATGAAGAATCTGCTTCTGTGAGTTGTTGAATGACAATATAGGTAGAAAGTTATGGCACTGTTTGGGAAGAGCGGACTCTGAGGAATGGAATGGTAACTTGGAGAAGATTTAAAAACATTTAGTACCACAAACCCTAATTTCAGGACCTCAAACTTGAATCAATGACAGTTCAGTTGCAAAAATCGCTTTTCTAGACCCACAAGCAGAAAGTGACTTTTTACAGGAGGTTAAGGCTGACAAAATTTTTTGACAGGGCTGCAATAAGACGCTCTAGGCTGACCTCTGGGATGGCTCCCAGAACAACACTGTGTACCTTAGCACCAAGGAATCTGCTGCATTCGCCAACGTCAGGAAGCTGGAGAATTCATGAAGTCTGTCCCAAAACTATTGCCTCTGACAAACCCTGCCTTCATTAGAATCTTGAGATCAACAGGGAGCAGCCTGGCACTGTGAACTCCAGAGCCACACCGTCGCTACAAGTTTCACAGGAGCGAAAGGGACCCCACACCCCTGCTTCCCCATCTGTCAAACTACGTTTTGAACATTTGAATTTGTCTTGAGCATATACATCTGATTTTTGGAATATAAATCACATCTAGAAACCTTACTCCAAGGGAGTCAGAGAATGTCATTTTTAGCTTTCCAGCTTCTGCAGTGCAAGAAGACACATAAGAAGGATGTTGGAAAAAATGCTATTTAAGCTAACCTGTTCTATCTACCACATCATTAACGTGTTTTGGAAAATATGTGTTTCAAATAGAAAGACTATAGGATTGGTTGCTGCAAATTTATTACATTGTAAAGAAAATTAATAAGGAAATATGACTTCTTAAATTTCAAGGAAAAGCACATTTGCTTACAAAAGGAAGCTTTTGCTCATTTTTGCCAAAATGTTGTGCTTTTTTTTTAATGCATGCTAGGGTATATAGACAGCGTAACAAACTACTTATACCATAAGCAAAGTTTCTGAGCAAAACTTTGTCATTCATAAATCAGTATTATTTACTCCTCAGCTAGCTCGTTATTTTCATTTTGAACCATCTCGGGTAGCTTTCATATTAGTCTCTTTGGCTAATGTTACAAAAATGGGGGCAAATAGTGTGGAACAGAGTGTGCAAACTCAAAGGGCTTTGAAAGATCTGGATTATGAGAAAATAAGCGACTCATGGAATTTAGAATAACAATGTGTAAAAGGCATGAAACTCTAGGACCAAAATAATCAGAGGGCCTATGACTTAAAAGGGTTCAGAGAACAAAGTACACATCAGGAGAGCCTCTTGAGTAGTTACAGAGATTTTACTGAAATCATCTGCCTGGGAGACAGCAGTGAGGAAAAGAGGAAACAAAGTATTCCCTCAGTAGATGGAGAGGAGTGCGAATCTTCAGATGTTATGGCTGCATTAGATAAAGCATTAGTATTAAGACTATTTCATCGAGAACATTCTGATTCTGCTCTGCTGGGTTCTCGCAATGATTACTAGAGATTACTTCCTGAAAATGTGGTGTGGTCTCATAAAGCAGAGACTGCATGATTTTAGGATAGATCTATTTTCATTTCAAACAACTTCACAGATGCAAAAAACTTCTAGGTATTCTTTTTGTTCCTTAGTTTTTCTGTCTCTATATGAAGAAAAAGTGGTCAAGACCCTTCCAACTGAGAAAAAATAACTGAAGATGATAGAGACTCTATGATTTTACATAATTAAAGGAGCAATAGCATTGTTAATTATAATTTAAAGTATTGTTGCTATTGTTATTAACGGCATTTATTGACTTGTTAGGTTGCTAGGAACTGCGCTAAATGCTTTACATAAATTAGCATACATGTTTCTTTTTTCTGTGGCTCTTCCTTGGTTTGCATTTAGGGAAAAAAAAGACACTGAAATGTCTCAGTGGGACTCATATAACATACCCTCAGAAAAATATTCCATTAAAAACTAGCTTTCTACCAGCAGAAGCTGAACTAGCAGTAGAAGGGTTCCAGAGACTAACAGGGCAAGACCTGCTTTGTGCCTCGGAGGTTATGCTTCAGTCTGAAAGGCACCTTGGCTGAGGATGTGCTAAAGATAATTGGAGCATCAGGTGGGTTATTAGGAAAAAATAATAACCTATCCCAATCTTTTCATAGTCTTTTCAAGCCTAAAGAGGTACGTTGAATTTTGCCTTCTTTTCTTCTACCATGAAAATAATATGGTAAAGGATATGGCCAAAAGGGAGGAGGATAAGAGATGGAGAGAATTTGCCTTTTCTCCTTTCTCCATCTCCTCCTACACGTACCTCCTGCTCTGCCTTTTCTCCTTTCTCCACTCCATCTACTCCCCTCATTATCTACTAACTAAACAAAGACTAAAATTCTCAAGGTCAGAATCCCAACCCTCATCTCACTGAAATAACTTCAATCTTGGGGATGGTTATTTAATTAGTAAATTTTGTGTCTGCTGTTAGAAAACACTGTGTAGAATATTTCCATTAGCCAAAAATATCCTAGCTGAGTTACCCCCTCCAAATATTCAAAGTTCATTATGATCTATTAGATTTCTCATGGAGGTTGGAGATAGAATTTCATATAAGGAGAATTTGGATCAAAACAGTGTAGTATCATGACAGGCATTCTTAGTGAGTTAGGAGAAGTATTTCTTGACTCTGTGTTTGCTAGCTGTATGATTTTGGGAGCATCCATCATCCTCTCTGGGCCTCAGTTTCTCCAACTCTGTAAAAAGAAAATTGGACTGAAGACTTCAATTTGTATGATCCTATGCTGATCTTGTTGGCTATGAAAAGATAGGAGATTATTAATACTGTTGGATAGAAGCTGATAATTTTAAAAGGAAAAGCAACATTGAGAATTCAGCAATAAATTGTTGTCCTAGAACATTTGAGTTGCACACACTTTCTGGTAATATCCAATATATTAAAGGCCATTTGTAAGGTTTCCATATTTTGATTTATTTTAGTCTGGGATTGCTTTCTGAAGGGATAATCTCATTTATGATATTGCCTTTTTAAGATGTAGCAGCATTATACAGAAAGATAAATTTGTACTGCCTGCTAAATGCAAATGATTGCTATTTTGAAGAAATAATTTCAAAGCTTTATTTTACACAAATGTGTATGAAAATTCTTATATATTTAAGGGTTACAGGCAGTAGCAATAAATAAAATTAGTTGACCCTGGGGATGAAAAATATAACATTATGTGAAGGGGAATAGTATCCCAATTGTACCAGAGGGTCACATCTAGCTGGTATTTTATCCATGTGCCCAAATTGAGTCTCTTTAAAAATGTTCAAATTGCCATGAAAATTGGTGTACATAAAACTTATTTGAAAAGCTGAAATGGAATGGAAGGCTGATATCAGCAAAGCTAGTTCTCAGTCAAGGCTCAAAGTCCATAGTCATGCTAAGGAGAATATGGTAATAGTTGATCATTTTACCTAAAAAAAACCCATATGATTCTCAAGTTTCTACTTCACAAGAGCACACCGGTTATTTTCCAGAGTATAGAAAATGGCCCACACATTTTTGCTCTTTGGTCCTAAGGAATAGAATTGTAGGTGAAGGAAATTCTTAGTGAAAGTACCATTTTAAAAACCTTTTTAGATACCAATATTGTAGAAATTACTGTTAAATGCTAGGCACTTTCATTTATCTTATATGTTTTAAGCCAAAAGAAAGTCTTAGCTATTCAGAATCCACTACTGAGAGCTGCCTTTGAACAGAGATGGAACATACTTGTCATCATGCTGCCATGCCACCTCTCACGTTATCAGAGTCTTTCCCTCTGACCCCAAATGTGGCCTTAGACTCTCTCATCACAGCACACTTGGCAGCCACTACCAATGGAAAAGAGGTGGCACTGAAGATAAAACCTATGGGCCATGCCCACCTTAAAGGTGTGATATATTTCTACATATATGTCTACATATATATAAAAGCACACACACAATTGCCTCATTGGAATCCAATCATATCTGGAGGTTATGATATAATGCTGATACCATCATCTCTCACGGATTATTGCAAAACTTCCTAAATGGGCCCCCTGCTACTGTTCTTGCCCCCCTACAGTCTAATCCCAACTTTTCAAACATGAATCACGTCATCCTATTCCTTTCCTCAAAACTCACCATACGTTCCCCTTTCACTTGGAGTAGAAGCCCAAGACCTTGTAACAGTCTATATAACCCTACATGATCTGGTACGTTGCCATTACTCTGACTTCGTGTCCTAACTCTCTCTCCTTTGGCCAGTCTGTTTCAATCAGACTGACCTCTGGGCTAGTCCCAGAACATGTCATGCAAGATGGACTCTATCTGCCTTTATACTGACTGTTCTCTACCTAGAACACTCTTTCAGATACCCACATGGCCTCTCATTGACTTCTTCAAGTCTTTGCTCAGATGTCCCCTCATGATGTGCCCTGCACTGACCACCCATTTATAATGACACCTCATGCCACCATTCTCAGTTTTCTTTCCCTGATTAATTTATATCTTTATCTCATGTATATTAAATAATTTTTGTATTTTTGTATTATCTTTTCCCTCCTCAGCTAGACTGTAAATTTCATCAGTGCAGTGCTTTGTTCACGACTTTCTCTCCAGCACCCGGTGCAGATGGTATACTGTTAGCTGTCAATTATTTGTTGAATGCCTGCGTGACTCAGTGAGTTAATAATAGGTATGCCCACAAGGACTCAGGGCAGTACAGATGTGAAGCAGGTATTGAGATAATCGTAATAAACACAACTTCTGTTTGCCGTGTCTACTTTGGCAACTTGTTATTTGTGGCTTAAAAATGATAGATATTAAAACATTTTTATTTTCTAACCGGTAGCCTCAAAATCCTCTAATGGCACAAATTCCTATGGAAATCTAAATAAATGAGAATTAAAAACGGAAGGCAGAACATAAAAATATCTTAGTCATATCATTTGGTACAGGAGTTTGTTTAAAATAGTGATGGCTTTCTTGACAAGTATAATCATTTTTTAATCAGAAGAGATTTTGTAAATTAGGAAAATCTATTTCTTTACTGTTGCCCACCGCCTAGCAGTTTGTTCTATTTTGTTTAGAAAGATGAGCTGTGGCAGGTGTTTTTCTCCTCCCATGTTAAAAAAAAATTCTATATATGCAAGATGTTTCTCCGCGACTCAGCCCAAAATAACTTTTTGCTACTGTTTCCAAAACTAGTTATATAATATTAATGTGTTTCTGTTTTGGCAACAATGAAGAGGAACAGCTATTTGTGGTGTGGGTTTCTTTTCCATCTTTTGGCTATTTAGTGTATAGAGGTGTCAGTATGAAGAGTTAATGGCGCTTTAAAAAATAAGCAGGGGTTTAATCTTCATTGCTCCGGATTCAGTGTTTCATCACTATCAAAGACCTAGCGCTGGGAATGAAACAGTACATTAGTCATGAGGCTCAATGGTTTACAATTCGCTACAGAAATTGGGCTTCTGGTCTTTAAGATTAGGCTAGTGTCCAGAAAATAAAATACGGAGAGAGCAGGAAAATAAAGCTAAGAGAAAAACAGGAGAGGAACAAAAGGCAAATTCAGAAAAGTTAAATCAAGGGCATGAATATAACTTTTGCCTACAAAGTGGCTAAAGAGCTTTTCTGCACCAAATAAGTATACTTAAAAGAAAAGAAAAATGGGGAGAGGAAGATCAAGAAAATCTAAGATTCTATATCAGCTCTTACCAATAAAGTTTACAGTGTTTTTTTTTTTTCAAATAAAGAACGTACAGTGAATAATTGCAATAGTTACTAAAGTCTTCATTGGTAGAAATATCTCAAGGCTGTTCATATAAAAATATGTTCCAAGGAACACCAATCAACTCAGAAGTTTTGTTTTATTTTGATGTTTAATAGATACAGTTCATTTTTACCATTTTTGCCATTTGGGAAAGGGAAACACGAGGAAGTAACGTGGCTCACCTACATATACACAATATATGTGGACCAAACCAAGAAAAGAGTTGCAGTTAGCCAAATGATTTAGTTCTCAAAAAGTCATTGCCTGAAGAAGGATGATTATAGTAAGAGAAAGGATTACAGTTCACAAACGTATTTGTCTATAGAAGCTGAATTTATCAGCTATTTTTTCTGATTGCCAGTGGGTGAGCACTGAGCGCTCGCTGTGCTGGCTCGGAGGGGACTCCTGGAGGAAGCGACGCCAGAAGGTATGGGAAGGCCTACAATTGCACTTTGTGAAGTGCTTTTCCCACTGACAGCCATGTGACCTGAAGCAAGTGCTACATCCATTTCCTTACCTGGTAAAGGCTTAATAATGATGCCTAGCTCATGGAGTTCTGAAATGAAATTTATTACATGAAATAAGCATGCAAAACAGTGATATTGATGCTTATCTTTTAATGAGCATTTGTTATTGTTATTATATAAAATAAAGGAATTAGAGTTTAACAGAACAAGCCTAAGATTTGGAAGTGAAAAGAGCAAAGCAGACTCAGACTCCAATCTTTATTAGTCAGATGAATTTTAGGTAAGTTATTTGACCTCTCTGAAGCCCTGTGTCATTAATTCTAAACTAGGAATAAATATCTCTACCTTTTAGGGTTCTTTGAAAGAATTCGAGATTAGGAAGGTAGGATGCTCGGCGGAGTTCCTGGTGTGGCCAGGATTCAGAAGTTATTATCTAAAATATCTCTTCTTGTTTTTCTGTAGGGCACAGTTCTACTTGCTGCCAGTTGGCTCTGAGGCAACAGTGTTGAGGGTATAAGCAAGGAGTCTGATGGTAGACACCCTGTATTTTAATGCTGGTGCTACAATTTCATTCATTCATTCAGCACATCTGCATTGCCTACCCACTGTGTGCCATCACTCTTCCAGCCTGCGGTGCAGCAGGAGACAGATTCATGCCCTCAGGCAGCAACCCTTCTAGCAGGGGAGACACACAGTCAACACAATGAGTGAATTAGACAGTCTATTGGAAGGTGATAAATGCTATCTAAGAAAGAAGGAGAAAGAGAAGGAGGGAGAGAGAGAGAAGGAGAGAGAGACAGAGAGAAGGGAAAAAGGGCAATGGATAGAACAAAGTAAAGGGTGCGGGGCTTTGCAATTTACTTACTAGTTACTTTTTATACTAAAACCTTAAGCAGTTACTTAACCCCTCTGGCCTCAATTTCTTCATCTGTAAAATGTGGGAAATAATATGCCAATAATAGGATTGCTCTGATGCTTAAATTATTCCCTGTAAAGAACTTACCACAATGCCTGTCACATAGTAAACACTCAGTAGGCGTTGGCTATTATTATTATCGTTATTACTATTAATAGGAGTCAGGAAATATGGCCACTGCAATTAGCTGGGTTGACTGACATATAGTCTATCAGCTTCATTGTTTTCAGACCATTCTAATTATCCAATTTTCACTGCTTCAAAAGCCTGAAAATGTTAAGTGAGCCGTCCTTGAAAATTTCATAACTAAGTAAAATTTAGACAAACAATTGTAAAAGAAGTCCAGATTTTCAAAGCATGCAAAACAATTGTGTAGTTGTAATTTATTTATATGCCAGGAATCACAGAGCTTCTGGGAAACTTTAATAAGCAACACCACAACTGTAGGTAACAAAATCAATGACAGTATTAATTGCATATTGGCAGGGAAAAACGATTCCCTACCAATCCGAGTCTCTGACTTTCTCATGAATGAGAATACAAATAGTCCAAAGTATATCTCCTACCTCCATATAAAGGTTTTAAGCAATAGATATTTAAACCATAACTCAAGTGGACTGGGATTGGTGTGAAAATAGTTTCCCAGAAGCAAAATTTCTTCCCTTTTAAGTGTGTATTTACTTTAATTGCCTATCACAGTGTAGGATTGGGTGTCAGAAGGACCTAATAAAAATGAATAAATAACACCTGGATTCTTTTTAAATATTTAGCCTGTCTGCAAGAGCAAACAAGCAAGTGAGGCACACTTTTATAATGACTTTTTTCTACTGATTGATTCTACTGAATAGTGAATTTATCTGGATTACATCCAACCAGCTAAAATGGGATGCTGGTTTTCTGATTGGTTTTTCCAGCCCATGTCAGGGTATTGCTGTAGTGCATAAGTGAGTCAGAGAGATGCAGCAGGTGAAGAGAGGAGCAAGCGGGAACAAGACAGTGGCAAGCTAATCCAAGCCAACTAAAGAATCACAGTGAAAATCATTACAGCAGATTCCACTGACCCGGCACAGCTAATCCATTTAACCCTAGGATAAGTGGTTAAGATTTGGAAACTCATAAAGCTGGGTCAGGTTCCTCTATCTATATTTTTATAATAGTAGAGTGAAATGATCATTTCTACCTAGTTCATAGGGAAAAACATTTTGCTAATAAACTTTTATACTTGGATTACGCATTTTGTATGTTTTGAGAAGCAGTTTGTAGAACTGTATTGTCTATATTTTAAAATGTCAGATAAAAACTTAAAATGGCTTAATAAAAGGAATATATTGGTTCATGTAACTGAAAAGGTAAGAGGGACTGGCTTCAGATAAGGTTTGATCTATAGTGGTTATCATTTTGCAACATACAAGTATGTCAGATCAACATGCACACCTTAAACTTACACAGTGTTATATGTCAATTATATCTCAATAGAGCTGGAAAAAAATAAGAATGTAGGCTTCAGGTAATGTTTAATCTAGCTGCTCATAGAGTGTCACTGAGAAATTATTTTTCCCCTTTGTCTATTTATCATCCATATCAGCTTCATCCTCCCCTAACACCCAATAATTCTAAGTCTCTGTCTATAGTTGTAAAATGATACACAAGTTACAGACCTCTCATTCTCACATAACACCATCCAGGTGAGTAAAAAAGTGACTTATTCTGGTTGCTCCTACTTATATTGAAACTTGCTTTCACTCTGTGGCCCAAATTGCTTCATTAACTGTTTGCTATGTCCAGGAGAATAGGATATGCTGATGTGTTAAGTGGGGGATTAATCCTACCCAACCTGAGACTAGAACAAGAGTGCACTTTCCAAATACATATCAAGTCACTGTGGGCAAAGGAGAAAGAAATAAGCACTGGGAAGGCCATAAAAGAAATATCCTTTCAAAGGTTCAAAGTATTTACTACTAAAAATGTTTTACATGAGAGTAAGGTGTGTCACTGTATTCACAAGTAATCTTTGTAACTCTGAACTATTTCTCATGAGGCTGGAAAAGGGGGCCATGAGCCACATCATGAAATTCCTTAACTTCCATGCCAAGGAATTTGCCATTTTCTTCCCTTGCTATTGGAGATTTTGAAGGGTTTTAATCAGGGAGCTAACACGTTCAGCCTTTACCTTCCTTAGCACAGTCAGAGTATTTTTATAGCATACACATATGTGCACATGCACACACATCTTGAGTTTGCCACAGTGATTGTGTCTTTTAATAGCAAAAGAAATCAATAGTATGAGAGGGGGTCAGTTCCTAGAGAACAAAGTAGAGAGGCACAAAGGATAAAGGCATGCATTCATCTTGCGAGGAATCTGTGAAAAAACACTCCGATTCAACAGAGACAGTCCTCGGCTTATTTGAAATCTGATAAAATGATACCAAAAAAGCACAAGATCATTGTGACTTTTTTTTTTTTTATTTTCATGCCCTCGGGCTCCATACACGTTTTGATCTTTAACCTTGCATATCAAAATAAAACATTTCCCAGAGTGAAATATCACTGTCTGACTACTGGGGTCTCTCCTCAGTCTCTCTGTGAGATATCTAAGATCAAAATTCAAAATGTCTACTGAAAACAAGTATAACGAAGCACCATGCTCTACTGAGGGAACCGAATGCCTCAAGCGGAAGGGTCATGGAGTTTCAAGCAGGGGCTTCACCTTCTACTAACCCTGCTTCTCCTTGAAACCAGCCCCTGCTCATCCAGCATCAACTGCAGCTGACTAGGCTGTGGTAACTGGACACTTTCTCCTATACACTCAGTAGACAGGCTAAGTAGGTGAAAGAGGAAGTCCCAGCCAAGCGGGGAGGCGGCAGCCGGCCATGCTGCAGGCGTAAACAGTGCTGTTAGAAAGCAAGAAGCGTGGGCTCAGAGGAAGCAAGAGTCAGGAGATGCTAACTCGCCTACAGCCTACAGCGCCCCGCAGCCTCGAGGGAGACAATTAACGCCATGTCACCAAAAGCAAGCCTCAGCCTTTGACCAGTCCTTGTGAAAAGCAAAGCAGAGCTTTTCATACACGGTTGTCAGGAAACCTGCTGAATAAAAGCATCTGCCAAATTTTCTGCCCTAAAGATGGATTTCCAGTGAAAGTCATCAAAATTTGCTGTTAAAACACACACAAAAGCAGTCATTGGGATATCTACCAGTTACTTTGGATTATCAATAATAAGCAAGGCTGCCTGTTTGGGTTTTTTAACACTTTAAAACTGCACAGGTTAAGCAATTTTAAATAGAAGGAATGTTCATGGGTAGCCTTGATTAGAACTAAAATTGATTCACAATATTCTTCTACATGTATGTATCAAGCTGATACTCACCAATACTTGCTCATTATTGATAAGCCATAGTGAAGGAAATAAACTTATAATTGCATGTAAGAGCATGCTTTAAGTGTGTTTATTTTACCTAGTATTAGTTTAGTGGGTTCCCAAAACTACTCTCAGCCTTAATAATATGCTAGAAGAACTCACAAAACTCACTGAAAAACTGTTGTATTACTATTCATTACAGCTAAAGGATACACGTTAAAATCAGCCTAGAGTGAAACATAGGGGAGAGTCCAGGAAAAGTTCCAAACATGGCGCTTCCATTGTCCTCTCCCCAGGGAGGCAAGACCGAGTTACTTTCTTAGTATTGATATGTGACATGCACTGAGTGTTGCCAACTAGGGAAGCTCACAGGAACCTTGCTGTCCAAAGCCTTTAATGGGGCTCCATCAGGTAGACACAATTGACCACCCACATGGTGGTTCTCAGTTTCCAGTCCTTCCACAGATAGAGCTGGTATCCTGTGGCCCAAGCCCCCGTCCTAAATCACATATCAATGTGGCTCAAAGCCTCTAACCTCAGTGTTACCATCTGGCTGGCCCAAGACCCCCAGGTAAACAAAGACCCTCCCATCAAGCATGGCATTCCAGGGGCTTAGAGGTTACTGCCCCAGAAGCCAGCAGCAAAGGACAGACCTCTCTTTGGGTGAGATTAAATTCCTTACTACACACCTGACAAACTATGAGTGGCCACATACTGTTTTTTTAAACTTTATTTTATTTTGCCTTGTGTTGTCAAAAATGACAACTGAATGGTAAAAAAGACAGATGTGAGTCAAGAATTGACTCCACAATCTATTAAAGACCAGTGTGGTCTTCCCTTTTTTGTCATTCCTGTCTTCCAATTATAAACCAATCAAGTAACTCATATTTTCTCTAGATAGATCAGGTTGCTATGAGGAAAAATTTATAAGAGATTATATAAAACATGATGCATATCAAGGGTGTTTAAGTATTCTTTAAAGAAAAATGTAGAGAGGACTGAAGAAAATGGAAAAACCATTTCACTACCACCTCCAGGCAGAACTCTCAAAGGAGAAATCAAGTTTCATAAACACCAAAGGCCTATTACAAGGAGCTGATTCTAAATGAGATCTTAGAAATTAAAGCCTAAATACTTGAACGAGTGAACATGAATGAAATAAAGAATAATTGAAGCTATTATAGTCCTTAGAGAAAAGCAGTGTGAGAATAAAATGTAACACTAAATTACAAATTGAATAAAGTTTTTATCAAAGAAGAAGGCAGGGATTTAAATGGTTTATTGAGCTTTGTGATAACACTTTTTATTTTAAATTTTAAGCCAGGATTTACTTCCCTAACCCAATTAAGAATGATAATTTTTTTTTGAAAAAGGTGTTGTTAGGGGCGTTCTATTCCTGCTTGAAAAATAAATGTGAAATCTCGTATGCTACTTCTAAAGTTTTTAAACGAACTTGTACTCAGACATGCCAGAGTTATGCTATAGATTTTGTTGTCATTGTTTTAACTTCTATAATTTTGAGCAATAGTGTACATGGCAAAATATCATTCAGAACATTTATTACATACCAAGAAAAAATTGCACAAAGTTATATGTTGTTAGCATACAAGTATATCAAGTATATTCCTCTCTTCTCACAAAAGTCTCAGATTAATATAACCAATTCTCTGTATTTTCTTTTTATTTGTAAAAAGTTTGTTTGACAACACAAACAGCATATTTTTAAAATTTCCTTTTAATTTCCTTTTTATTAATTTTTATTAATTTCCTTTTAATTTAATTTTGACGAAGAGCCTATCCCTCAATGGGTTCTAAATCACATTTATGAAATACTTAGTAGTCATCTTTAAGAAGTAACATACTTTCCTTTTTTTTAAATCACAAATTATTCAATTATCCAGAAAAGTACAGCGATTTTATGAAATCCACATACACACCAATCAGGCTTAACAAAAGCTAATGTTTACTGTTATTTTCGTCAGATCTCTCTTTTTTTGTGATAGAGTTGAAGTCTCCTTTGACCTAGTCTCCTGTTCTCCTCCCATCCTGAGTTTTGGATGTGTCTTTGCCAACCTTGTTTATAGGCATCTATAAACAATTTCTATTTGGGGGTATTGTGTTTTTAAGTTTTACATATTCTTTTTTCTCCTTACCTGACCTCTGTTTCTCATTCACATTTTTTTCTATGTTGATTTGGAAGTTATGTGCTTATGTTTCATATTTCCATTATTTTAGTGGTATCTCTTAAATTTTAACTTGCAGAGTTTAACTACAAATTTTTCCAATTTGTTTAAATTTATTCAGTAATCTCTTCCCAAGCAAGACAAAAAGCAGTATGGTTTACTTGTTCACTGAACAGCTTCCTCTCTCATCCCCCGCCACACGCAGTCTTCCTTCTACTCTTTTGAATTTTTATTTTGCTGTTTAACCATACAAACACATACACACACACACACACACACACTGGTTTCGTTGTTTTCTTTCTTTCTTCAACAGTTAATTAACTTACCGAAATAAACCACTTTCTGTGTTCATCATTGTTCCTTTTGTATCGTTCTTCCCTCTAGGTTAACCTTTCCTTTCATTAAGCACATTTTTCAGTTCTTTCTGTGCAAGTCTGAGCAGCAAGGTTTCTTACCCTAGGTATGCTTGAAACTTTGTTCAGAATTTTTGAATGATAGCTGTGTTAACCCAAAGGGTTGAATTGGCAATTGCACATTATAGATCTTACTCAGTCTCAAAGTTTATCAGAGTCGAAGGATATGGGTAGGTAGTCAGCTCAGGCAGAACATTTCTTTCCTTCAGGAAATCAAAACCAATATGTGCATCTTCCAAAAATGCTCCTTTCTCTACTTTAGGATGTGTTTTCGTTTCAGATAAACAGTATAGTGTTGAGCAATATATGTTGAATTGTTCACAAAAGAAGCCATTAGGGATTTGGAGCTCTTTGGTTTTATACTGTGATAATTACAGAGATAGGGGAATGTTTAGATGACTACCCCCCATTCTCCAGCAAGCCATGCCCCATAAAGCCATAAAGTACAGGTTCATTCACAATAAGCAATCTAGTTACTCCAAGTATATCCTACGAAAAACGTTTCTAGGTAAAGACTCCCTATCTGTAGCAAATACCACTGTCATACTGCAAAGAGGTATGTTCAAGGTCACTGGCATATTTATAAGAAGTAAGCTGAAGGTCATTCACTCCCCAGAGACTCCCCACCCACAAGCTCCCCAGTAAAAAATGAGTGACCTCAGGTTGCAGGCCTGCTGTCAACCCTTTTCCTCCCAATCGTTTTATAGGATATCTAATTCTGTGTTGAGAGATTTTTGGTTTTGATTTTGTTTTTTCCCTCAGTACTTTGAAGCTGTTGTTCATTATCTCCTGACATCTACTAGTTGCTAATGAGAAATTTGCTGTCAGTCTAATTGTTGTTCCTTTGTAGGTACTCTATTCTCTATTTCTGTTAGCTTTTAAGATTTCTCCTTATTATTGTCCTTTGCAGATTCATTGTAATGTCATAATGTGTCTGAGTATGTCTTTAATTTCATTTATCTTGACTGGTTTTCAATGAGCATTTTCAATCTTACTACTTATATATTTACTTAATTCTGGAAAAGTCTCAACTGTTTTCCTATCAAGTATTGCTTCCCTATTGTTCTTTGTTTTCTTCTTCAGAAATTCTTTTCAGACAATTCTTGGAGCCCTTCAATCTACCTTCTCTTTTTCTTATCTATGCAGATATTCATATACACACATTTTTAAATCACTTTATCACTCTGGCTCTGAATTTCTCTTATGATTCACTTTTTCTCTGTTCCATTTTCCCAAAGTAGAGTTTACCATATCTCTAGTCTTTTAATTCTTCACTTTTGGAATATTAATATATTTTTTCCATATTTATACTTTTTGTTTTATTTCTATCTGTTCTGGACTTATAATTTCTTCTTCTTTATTTATTTATTTTTTGAATGAATGCCTAAGTGATATCTGGGTCTGAATTCTCACTTGGAGGATGTAAATGTACTCTCTTTTCATGAATCAGAGTGAACCAAAAATAGCTTTTTTTCACCACCAACTCCCATACAGTCTAAGGCAAGGTTTCCAGTGTGCCATTCTTTCTAAACAAATGGAGACCACTCAACTAAAGATTAGTTGGCTTGGTTCTACTGCCCAGGAGGATAATGGAGCTGCAGACAAATTAAGTTGCTTCCAATTTTCAAGTCCCTAAAAGATCTTGGAGTACTAAGAAAGCATCAGTATGTCTTCACGAGGCACGCACCTCACTAGGCCAATTGAATCTCATCATTCACACCACAATCATCATCCTGGAGGGAGAAGAATCCAAATGTTCGTATATTGAGATTTTCCAAAGACTTTATTTAGGCAGACTTATCAACAAGCAGTGAGAGAAAGGTAAAGTGAAAGCTCAAGTTTGTAAAAATCTCTAAATTAGGGAAAAATAAGAGCCAGTCAGATGATTTTGTGGTAGATAAACTTCCATCATTCCTCAACGCCATTCCATTCTTTCACTCCCTCTCTCACTGCCAGTGCAGACTCAAGGATAAATCTTAAAGCAAAAAGAGTCAGAGGGTCCCTAGAGATCATCTAATCCCAATTGTTTATTTGTATTGTAAATTTCCAACAAATGTCCGTTCTAGTGTAAAATAACAGAAGGAGGATTTCGGTCTGAGGGAACAGCATATAATAGGAAGGGTTATGATGTCTGCAGAGAGTAGAAGTTTGCCCAGACCATCTGGAACATGGGGTAGGTAAAAGAGAACAGTAGGAGATAACGTTAGAAACATAGCTGGGTTCAGCTTCTGGAAGCTCTGGAATGCCAGGCTGAGAAGGAATGCTGGAACACTGTTCTGTTGGAATTGAAGAACCGTGGAATACTGGCTTCCCAAAGGGCACTAACAAACGTGTTGATAAGACAGGGCTGAATTTGCTGCTCATCTGGGTAACCGAGACGACTTCCTCAGGGGATTCAGCAGTGTCTCAGAGAGGGAAGACAAGGTCAGATTTTGCTGAGAACTTGATGTTTGGTTTGAGGTAGGTGTTTCAGTGCAGGACTTGGTTAGGATTGCGTAAGGATTTACAGTATAACACTCTATGATTGGTGGACACAGCAAGAAGAGGATTTTGAGCTGAGGTGTCCAAAAAGTCTTAGGGTGTAAACTATTGATGCTTTTTATTGAAGAGTTAAAAGTTTTCTCAGAAAGTCCCTATACAGAACAATAAATTTCATTTATTTATTGGGCAAGAATCTCCTTTGCTAATAAAGACAATGGGATAGCAATGTCACATTAATGTAACTAGTAAACTGTATGAGGATTGATACTTTCAGTGCTCAGAGCCGTTGGAGGTTGTTGAATGGAGACATAACTTTATGAGAGTTATATTTTACAAAGATTTTTCCAGCATTTGTAAATGGAATTAAAAGATATGTGAGAGACAGAAAACAGCATTATGGGAAATTTTTTTGCAATAGCCATTCGTAAATGTGCCTGAATATATGAAAGAAAACGAGGAGAGAGAAGAAAGGAAATCAAAGAAGAATAACAGTTGGGTAATGAGTAGTAATGGGATAAGGGAAGATTAAAGGATGTTAAGAAGAGAGAAAAATTCAAGATAATGCTAAATTTTAAATCTGAATAACTATGGGATTTCTAATTCTACTAACAGAAACAAACCTTTCTCACATCTTGTATGAGGATCGTCCCATTTGTTACACATTATTTGAGCACTGCCAATATCAGCCCAGTGCTTCTTAGCCCTGGCTGCAAATTAGAAAATAAAAATACCAATGTCTCTGACCTTACTCCAGAACACTTGAACTATATATATGGAAATAGGGTCTAGGCCTCAGAAGTTTTTAGAAGTTTGCCCATGATTTTGATACACTGCAAGTGTATAGACCCTGAAGAGGTCTGTTAACATCTAATGTTTGGTCTTTGACTTCAAGAGATGTAGACTTTACTTGGAGAAAGATATTTCAGAAAGATTCAATTCCCATTATTTCACACAAGCTTGTGATATTGCCAAGACCTCCAGGACCTCCTGAGAGCAATAAGACTAAAAACACTTTACTTTTCAGTTTGAAAATAAATTTACGTATGAACATATTTTGCAGTTTTGGGTAACATATCTGCTCCTTGTTGAGTAATATTAACACAGTACGGTCACCACTGTATCAATGCAGAAAAGGACCAACTGCACTGTACTATGTACAGTGGGATGGACTTTAGCCTACTCATCTTGAGCAATCAAACATACGCATGCTAACTTTTTAATAATTTGTGGGCACTAAAATTAATCTATTTTAATACCTTCCTTTCTACCAGATACACACTTCTTTAGAGAAAGTTTTCATGATCTCTGCTCTTCCTCAATAACTTGTCAGTTGTCCCTTTTGCTCTGTCCCAGGCTAGCTCTGATCTTATTAACCATGCTGCAGACAAGGTCTCAGCTGGGTCTACGGTGATGTAAGTGCATCCTGTGAAAGGATTTTTTTTTTCTCCAGATAATTCTAATTCAGCCTATTACTTTTCGTTTGCAGCCCCATATTTTCCTGTAGATACTAAATTCAACTTGAGAATTTTCTCTTCTCAGAAAGTTTAATATCTGCTAATGAAAAAAGACCAGAAGTAAAGTGCTTATTAGAATTTAATTATAGAGCAAATTATGTTTTTTAATAGTTTACAATGCGCTCCTGCTTACTAAAAGTGGGGCACTCTGTTTTACAGATCTTAAACTTTATCCCTATGCAGCAACCAAATTATCTTAATGGGTGTCCAAGTGACAGATCAGATGAATGCCTTCCCCCTGAGTCATTTTCTGATAAAGACACATCGTTTAGTTGCAAGATGACAAACTATGTGTTCAAAGTGACAAATCATTTAATTAAAATTTACAAGCGGTTAAATACTGTTTGACCCAAATGGAGGCTGTTATCATGAATCAATTTCAGAGGAGGAACAGGCTTTTCCGAAAAATCAATCCCAAATAACTATAGCCCTTTGAACATATTGTACAATCTCTTTGCGGTGTTTTTGAACATCTCTACAGGTTAGTGGCAGTTTTTACCTGATTCAAAAAGAATTTCAATCTAGTTGAAAAGAATTTGAGTTTTACTTAGTGCTTAAACTCTTTTCAGTTTCATGAATATTTAATATCACGTTCCATGTTCAAGCAAAATGCTCTTCTATCTTAAGAGAAAATAGCTAAAATTTTGATGAGTTATGGTTTTTTATTGCACATACAGGCCAATGGAAATTGCAATCATCTTTCATGAAAAGGCTGGGTAGTTTTTATTGTTTGAGAATAAGGGTAGCCATTGCATTTACTTACTAATACAGTAAATGTAAAATTGCTTAAGTAACATGCTTATTATTTATGCTGCCAACCACATAATGTGAGGGTAGTTTCATAAAAAATATAAATTTGAGAAATTTCACATGCCAGCAGGCTGTAGATCTGTTTTATGGCTCTGACTTAGCAGGTGCCCTTCTATTTTGGTTGTGCCCTGTAATGAAGTACATATTTAAGCAGTATTGAAATGCAGATAAAAATATGATGCATAGAAGGCAAGTCAGTTCCTTTCTCCAGAGATGCTGTACTTTGCAAGCTCCGTCATTAGTAGTTAATGACTGGGGAATTCATTTCATCAATTCAACTCGGATTTTGGCTCATCTGTTCCAATGCCAAGGTTGACAAGGTCTTAGGAAATGTGTTTGCTCAATCTTGATAGTAAGACTTTTATCATTGATGGATTTGTCAGATGTGGAAGACTCCTCTATGAATAAGAAAATTCGTTAACAGTCATGGTTAGACAAAGGCCGTAGCACCACTGTCTGAGGTAATATAATAAATAGAAATGATCAATGAAACATCAAAATGTTCATCTAAAGTATATATATGATTTCTTTCCTCCAAATCATTCAATTTGATAAGGCAAATAATATTGCTCAATATTTTCAGTTCTTAATTATTGAATTTGTATACATAGAATTTATATTGTTTTCTTGTATGTGGAACAAGAAACATAAGTTTTTCACCCTTAGGTATTTTAAGAGGAATGATAATTAAACATGCTGAAAAGCACAATATTTTCACAACGAGGTAATAACAATTTATTATTTACAATATGCTGTGTGACTCTCTTTAAAATATACGAAACCAATGAAGTTTGATTTATGAGGGCAATTATCAATGGTTACCACCAAATGCTTAGATTTAAATGTGCTATATGTTAAGTCAAGAGCTTGTTTACAATGCCAGATATCAATAGGACAGATAGCTATAATTTTGACAAACAATTTTTTTCAAACAGGAGAAAATTTTGTAAAAGGTTAAAGGTATAAAGTGTTTCATACTCTATTGAAATTAATGATTCAGCTAATGTTTATAATGCTGTTTACAGTATTCTGAAAAACACACAACCCCTAATTATCTATAGTAGTCATAAATAATTGTCAAAAATGCAAATGAGAAAAATTCTATCAAATTAAAATAATTAGTTCACTAGTTAAAATTTCCTCTCACGTTAAAAACCTTTTACTTTCTAAAACATGACAGTGAAAAATGAAGCAGTCCTTTAGCATACTGTTACTGAAACATTATTGAAATTTGACTCTGAATTACTAGCAGAAATGACAGATAACAAGTGGCAATGCACATTATATAGTTCTCTGGGCATTCATTTATTACCTTGTTTCCCATTTTTACACCATGACACCTACTTTAGCAAACTAAGCGACCTCAGGCATGCTTCTTTCATACCTTAAACACCAACACAGCCTCAGGATTCATTCATATAATACCAGTTCTAAATTTAACATACTGACTAACCTAATGAAATAATCCAGCCTCGAGCTTTGTGCCAAAATGCATAACTTCTGAGAAGACATAGGCCAATTTTATCTTATTTTCCTTTCATTTATTAATTTTACAAGGTATTATTTATGAATACACGTTTTTAGTATTACTGCATGAATGTTGACAGTGGACAAAGAATAAATCTTCTGGTCATGACATGCAAAACAAAAATCCATTAAAGTTATGAAAAAGAGCTTTCCAAATTTGTTTAAGAGCCAGCTCAAGGGCAATTTGTGCTGCAGGTTGGGCAATCTTGTGTGTCAGGTGCTCTCAATCTTTGTGCCACTCCGCAGAACTGGATTTAGACTCTCCTCTCGTCCAGCCTTATTAAGCTAGATCAGCAGTTGTCAAAGTGTGGTCCGTGGACTCCTCTGGGTCCCCACCCATGCCATTATCTCCGTAACTTATCTCCCACCTCTTTTTCCCTTTTCCAGCCCTCTCCACGTGAACTGGCCTCCTTGCTGTCCTTGCTGTACACCAGACATGCTCCCCTCAGGGCTTTATATTCCCTCTGCTTCAACATTCTTACCTCGGACTTCACAACTCTCTCCTCCTTTCCTTTCAAATCTCTCTTCAATGATCACCTTCTCAATGGGGTCAATTCTGACCACACATGTGTGTTGGCTGTACTTCCCTCCATCTCCCTTAACATGCTCTACTTTTTCATACTACATATCCCATTCTATTTATAATTTAACTATTTATTATCTTTTATTTTATAATCTGTCTTCTCCAACTGGAACGGAAGCTCCAAGAGGGCAGGAATTTGGGAGTGTTTTGTTAAGTAAATGCCTCCGTAGGGCCCAGAGCAGTAAAGCCCTGTCAGAAAGTAAGTGGTAGTTAATATTTGTTGAATGAATGGATTGAAAATAGTGAAACTTATATTTCCAGTCTAGAGCATTGATTATATGTGGAGACTTAACATTTTAGTAGTCTTCCACTGTAACTACAGCTATTACTTCTCCTACTAAAGGCTGTCTTTCAGTGCCTTCATACTCTGTGCCAGGCGCCACTAACTGTTTCACACAAATCATCATATTTCTGTTCAATGCCCCTGTTACTTGCATATTATTATCACTACTTTACACATGAAGAGGCTGAGAATCAAAGAGTTTAAGTTGTCACCCAGCTAGGAAATGGAGGAGTTAGGGGTAGAACGTGGGTCTGTCACTCTCCAGAGATTTTACTATTAACCATCAGACAACACATAAAATGCTTGTCTCTAATATCTATTTGGTAAAACTTGGTAAAAATTATCTTTTTGTTTCTTAATATCCTTTATATACACACTGTAATTCAAGGACCCATTATGTGTCACATCCACTAAGATAATAATTTCCTAGTTAATATTCCTCTTTTCCTACTTCAATGCCTATGCTAATCTGTAAAGTGCATCTATAATCATGCCAATAATCTGATCAGAGGCCTCCAGTGTGTCTCCAGTAAATACATATTCTCTTTATCATATGACTCCAGTTTACGTGTCCACTGATGCAGCTTGCTCTCCCCAACACCCACCCCAGTAAGAAAGCTAAACTTGAAGACCCAAGTAATGAAATGAGTACAAAAGGTCTATAAAGTTGAGTCCTGTATATAGCCTAATGGGTTGATGAATATACAAGTTTTAAATAGGATGTGACCCGAGTACCACCACTGTCTTCAAAAAGATTAGCACTCTTTTTCCGTAAATCAGCATGTGTGTGTGTCATTGTTAAAAGGAGTTACCACAGACTAGGGGTAGATACAGTACCGGGATCATGACCGCCTCAATACTGACCACAGAGACAGGGGACCAGTTGAAAGGAGGTTGCAGCATCACTCAGCTCCTGAAATAAATAAGTAGATAACTCAGGGATTGTACTGGTAACCACTCAGGAAGAATTATAAGCTCCACAAGGGCAGAGACTGTCCTAATCATTGCTATATCTTCAGCGTCTATTTCAGTAGCTGGCACAGAGTAAAACTCAATAAGTACTCGACTTTACGGTTTTTATGGCTATTGTTATCAAAGCTCTAATTTTTAATTATTTTTTCCATTATGTGTACTATAATTGCAGTAACATTGCAGGAGATTCGGGAATTTGAGATCTTTAATGAAATAAATGGTACAAATTCTAAGATCTGAAATGACATGCAAGCATTCCTAGAGTGGTCCTCCTAGTGAAAGAAGGACCTGATGTGGCTTTCTCCATCTTGAATCTCCAATTGTCTTTGAAGATAACTGCCTTGGATTTTCTTAAGAGTGAATCAACAGCTGAGCTCCGTTCTCTCCTGCAGAACTGTATACCAATGCCTTTGTTGGTGTTCAACCATCAGAGACCAGATTTCAGTTTGTTATTATAATAGGCTCCACAGTGTAGACTTCCCTCAACACCAAGACCCTGTAGTTCACAGTGTGCATTGCTCTGTCTAGTTAACAATATACACAAGATTGAGGCAGCATGTTTTTATTTAATTATGGAAAGCTTATTATCCCAGAAGAATTGGCTCACAGGTGCTCTTCATTTTCTATGCTCCACAGTGGAGAAAGCTCTTTGATTTATATACATCTAGGTTTTGAAGGACTTGAGTCTGCAACACAACTGCATCCTTGGGAGGATATGGTACTCTGAAATAAAAACTCAATCTTTCATTTTCCATTCCTAACAGATTTTATTTAAATATTGGTTTAGTTAATTTGGCGAAGTTAAATCAAAATGGGGATGGCACTAATGAAGATAAAGCAGTAATTTGATTAGGTGTCGTTCACTGCTTTTTCTTTATCTTTTCCTTAACCCTTTCCTTTGGTGAACGCTTTTTACTTATCTTTATTTTTAGTTCATTTTGCTTTCCCTTTTAACTTTACCATGTTGCTAGTGATGACTAAAAACCATTGCAATCTTTTCAAATCCAACCTAGTTGCTGTATTCCTTGGTCATCGTGGGGCATACTTAAACACAGAGTAATATGTGGTACTAGTAATAGGATAGTTTTGCAACGCTACCTAATGATTCAATACTGGGTCAACTTTGACCTGAGATTCTGTTTTGTTTTGTTTTGCTTCTTTGATGAAGAGACTCGATAAGCAAGCTGTTGACGGAGGATGAAAATTTGACCCTAATCTACTTTGATTCAGTACATGGAGCCTTTGCAGATGTCTTGAAATCTAACTGGGGTTAGAAGCAACAGCAGCAGCCCAGGAAAGAGATTAGTCTAACCCTGACCTTCACCGTGAAGACATGCCCCACCACTGAGTGATCAGTTCTCCCTTGGATTCCTGGCTAACGCTTCATCTAGAATAAGCTCCAACTATTTATTTTTAGCATTCTTTTGGGCCTTTTCTCTCAGATTAGATGATAAATTCCTTGAGAGTTAAGGCAAGAGTCTAGCACAGAGCCTTGTACAACATATCGAGTTGCATCCTTTGTCCCAATGTAGAATTGCTTTTGATGAACTATGAGTTTACTTTCAATAGGCCACAATAAGAAATGCAGAGAAGAACCTGTCCTAGTGAACTTGTTCTCTACATTTCCCAGGTTCTTCTCTTAGAGGATCTTTGGAAAAACTTCCATATATAAGAGGTCTCATGCCCAGGAATAGTTACTATCAGTTTCTGAGCAATGATATGAGCCATGTGGCTGCTATAAAACAGGGTTCAGCAAAGCTTTTCTGTAAAGGGCCTAATGATATTTTAGGCTGTGCAGTCTCAACTCAACTACTCAACTCTATCACTATTCACCTCTACTTGTCTCTGTAGTAGGAAAGCAGCCATAGACAATCCATTATGAATGGGTGTGGCTGTGTTCCAATAAAATTTTATTTATAGGCACTGAAATTTGAATTCTATAGAATTTTCATGGGTCACAAAATAGGATTTTTCTTTTGATTTTTTTAACCACTTAAAAATGTAAAAATTATTCTTAACTCGAAGACCATACAAAACAGGTGGTGGATAGGATTTGGCGTATCTCTGCAATGAAGAATCTCATTGTTTCACATTGTCTGCTGGTAGACTAAGAAACAAATTGGCAGCCTGGTTTTAGCAACTATTTAAAATTGTCTCTAACCATCTATGCCTCTTGGGATGGGCAGTAGTAGTACAGTAACAACCATCAAGTCTGTTTGCTTCTCGCTCACACTGCATGACCATTAGAGTCGGCAGAAGGCACTGCTTCCTGTGTCCTTACCCCTGGACTCAGGTACCTCTACCATCCAATCAGTGATTGCCACAGTAGGGGAAAGAAAACTTGGAGAATCGTGAATTTTTCTTAAAAATTTCTGTTCAAATGTGACACATATAATTTCTGCGCACATTCCATTGGGCAAAGTGAGTGATCTAACTATGCCAAAATTCAACAGCGCAGGGAAATGCACTCTTACCATGTGCCTGGAAGGAGATGAACAAGAATATGGTGACTCTCCCTAATGACTAAAACACCACCCTGTTTAAGATAATATGCCTCTTTCCCAGCATTCCCCCACACTCCTTTTTACTGCTTGAGTTTTTTCCATAACTTTTGTCACTTTTTATGTGCAATGTATGCAATTTACTGAGGTATTGTGTAAATACCCCACCCCCATCCAACTTGCACTATAATGTACACGAGGGCAGACATTTTTCTCTCTTTTGTTCACTGCAAACTCCCCAGTGTCTAGAGTAGGGTCAGGTCCATAAGAGGCACTCAATGAATATTTGTTAAGTAAATAAATGATCCAGTAAAAGAACGAATGAAACACATGCTTCCTTACAGCCTGCACACACTCAGCTTCATCTTATTTTCTTGCCATGACTTTCTCTTCGAATCTCCTTATATATTTACATATTATCTATGTGGCTATAAACACACACACATACGTGCACGCACACATACACAGAAGCACGCATCTTTGTAAGTCTTCTCATTCTGCCATCGTGAATGAATTATTCCTTCTGAGAATCACAGTGATAAATGAAATTTTGTCACCAAAACTTGTGTATCAATTAATTGATTGATTAACTGTTTTTAAATAAGCTCTTCCCAAAAGATGAAAATAAATTACTCTTTATATTCTCTTCTAAAAGAACTGTTGGGGTTATTGTTTTCATCACGGCTGAATGTCTCCTCTAACTGCACTTCTAGTGTAATCTCTGGCTTTTAATACAAAAGCCTCTCGCTACGCTTCCGTGGTGAAATCATTTGAAGGATCTTCTGTGATTGGCCTGGTGCTAACAGTCACCACTCAGGTCGGGGGCTGTCCTGCTGGGCAAGGCCCTGCTTTTTGAGGCCTGCTTTGCACTACAAAAGAGAATTACCTTGAGAGCGCCTATCAGTGCCTGATTTTCCTCTTTGCGTCTCCATTGCTCTCTAACTGGCACACATCATGAAAGGTCTCTTCCTCTAAAAGGGTCTGTTGAATTTCCCAAATACCAGCTATTAAATCTTTGCTTGATCATCAAAGAGCTCTCCTATCCTGAAAGGAGGATAAAAAGCATCCCTAACAAACTTAGGCCATTCCTACTTAAGGAACAATTATGGGCTTCAGGCTCATGCTGCTGAGTATTTTTCCCCCAGTGCATTAGATTACATCATTGATTTTACCTATAAGTTGATTTTCCTCCAAAGTTTTATATGTAATTATCTACTCCGATAATGCTAGCTATTCTATGACACCCAGTTTTAAAAGGAGGCAGGTTAATAGGTTAATGTAGCCAAGCCCATGTATGATTTGGTGGTTAAAATCATAAACTCAAGAATGAGACAGACCAGGGTTCAAACTCCGTTCTGTCATTTGTTCTGCCACTGTGGCAATCTTCCTATTTCCTCACAGGCTAAGGAGCCTATGAAGATGAAATAAGAAAAGTTGCATAAAGCCTTTATAACAATACCTAGTACATGGCCTGCAGAGGTAATGACATTGGCTCTATTTTCTCAACAATCTCTTCACTTGATGTATTTCTAAATGCACCTCCTCCTCCAAAGCTTGCACTGCCCCTCACATCCCAATAATCAGTCTCTTTTAAGCTAAAAGTTCATCTTTTCTCATCAGTACTAAAAGTTGGCTGCCTTTTCCCAGGGCCATCTAATGGATATTTGACATTGGACATGTGTCTGAGATTCATCTGCCACGTTTCTGTAAGTCAGATGGGCAGATTAGACGTAAGTAAACAGTGTGTCCCTCTATCAACATTTGTTCAGCCTTCTATGGGAAATACCAAAGAACTTATTAGAGTAATTTGCAAAATTTTCTGGGCCAGTTTGCTTAGTCAAATTAGAAACTGATTATGCATTCAAGTTTTATAAGAGAATAAATTAATTCAAACTTCTTCAATAAAAATGGAAGTAAGACCTTCAAATTTGGCAATCATGACCAAGTTCAGGATGTTAATTTAGTTTAGCTAATTATGCACATCTTAAAGACAATCATTTAGAAGTTATCTGTCTTATTTTAAAAAGTATGCATTAGGATAATGTATGATTTTTGGAGAAAAAAACTTTGTGACGTGATAGATTAGCAAAAAAGTTTTATGATACTTTTAGTAATTTAGCCAAAGACTTGGAACATCTCTCGTTTTTTGAGAACCGCAATGGGCAATTATGTTTTTATACATTAAGGAGTTTTACATTTGATATTATAAGTAGGTAATATTGGATGAACACCCAACGTGTTTTGAAAATAAAGCAGCAGTTTTTCCATCATAAAGAAGACAAGTTTGCCCTGAGTGTCAAGTTCACCACCCATGAGGAAGACAGGTTTACTTTAGGTTCAGATATCAGTCAGCCTCCAAACAAATTTATTTGGCAATGACGTTTGATAAGTTTTTTTTTAAAGTTTACAACTGGAATGAAGCCAAAACCAAAAGCCCCAATACTTGTTTTTACTGTTAGTGTAAAAATTGCTCAGGCCAAGGCAAACTGTGAAATAAGCAAGAGTTTTTCCTGGTGTCGTTCTGTCCCTCTTTCCGTTCTGGTGTCTGTATTTCTTGCAACTCTCTGGAGAGCTTTCTGACTTCTTTCTCTGTATAACTTCAGAATTTTCCCTGCTTTGTCATGCCGTCAAACCTACCCTGAGCCCATTGCCTCAAGATCCTACTCTAGACTTGGTGACAATAGGTGATAAAGCTAATTTCTATTGAGAAGTCCTCTACACTAGGTTAACTATCATATTATCTCATAAAATATTCAAAACAATCTTACATGGTAGATGTAATTTTTTTAATCCTCATTTTATAGTTGAGAAAACCAGGGCTGGCAGAGGTTAAGGAAGTTGCCCATCAGGGCTTGGAGACTGGAGGGATGGAAGTGAGGTGCTTGGGATGCAAAATTTAGGGTGGTATTCATTCTTTGAGCTGGGAGTAAGAACCTAGGTAAATTCTGTACCCTAGGCCTGGGTGCCTTGCTTGTCTCACCTTAGCCTAGGTTCTGTTGCCCATGGTCACACATTAGTATCTGGAAGAACTGAAACAGCCTAACTCCAAAGCTTGTGTTTGGACCATTCAACAATACTGTCCAACTCAGAAATACTGCTGGTATTGATCAATTGGCTATCTTTTCTAGGAAACATCATCCCCAGCCTGAAATAAAAGATACATGTCACTCCTTCATTTATTCAACTAATATTAATTAAGTACCTGCTACCCTCAAAATACCATGCCTAGTTAAGAAAGTGTACACTGACGAGGCAGAAGAGACATGGTGAATTGCTTCTAAGGCACTGAAAGGTCTGGAGGGAGAGGCAGATATGAATGAAATAATCATACACCTGAAAGTAGACTAGCAAATGTGACAAGAGCCATGAATAGGTATAATGCAGTATGAATGACAATAATACTGATATTTGACCTGTTCAGGTTATTCTTATAAGGATTCTGAGGAACTGAGGATTGAGCTGATATCCAAAGGATGAGGAAATTACAGCGTGAAGAGGAGAGTAAGGAAATTCTAGGCATGGGAGCAAATGGGGAAAGACACATGCATAAGTAATTCATATACCATGCAGAATGGGATAAATTGTGCAAAGAAATCATTATGAGTGCTTGGGTGAGAGTTCTGGCTGGACATAGTTGGGGAAACCCCATGGAAGAGTTGGCACTTAGCCTGAGTACTGGTGGATTGGCAGGATTTGGAAATGTAGACAAGGGACAAATTGGAGCATTCTAGGCAGAAGGATTTATTGAAAGCTAAGGAATAGAGGTAAGAAAGCTTAGGCTTGGTTCAAAAAAAATTTGCCGAGAGAGTGGCATAGTAGGTAGAGTAAATTAGGACTAGATCATCAGGGGCTCTAAATGCCAGGCCATTTGGTGGGCAGCAGAAAGTCTTTGAAGGGTATTGAGTGGAAAAGTGACATAATTAGAGCTATAAAATTTAGTCATGCAGCTTCATATTAGAGAAGAAAGAAAATCAAGTATGAGATCATTCTAATCTCAGATTAGTGAATCATTGGGGAGATTAACTTGGTGTCTATAGAGAGACTTCGTCTTTTTCTTTTTTCTTAGATGACGGTCAGAAAAGATCTCAGAACTGATCTTTTAAGAATGGCTGTAATTGGAAGAAAATATATCCTAAGTGGGAACAGTATTTTTCAAAATATTGACTAAAAGATGGATGGGGAAGAATTTAATTTTTACTTAAAGAAAGAAGATGCTTAAAGCAATGAAGAGATCAACGAGACAAGAAAAACTAATAGCCAGGACTGATAAAGAACTTGAAACTTGCAGTCTGTAACTTGGTTTGGTTTTGTGTGTCAGGGGAGGGTTTTGAGAAATGGGATGACGTCATCAAAGAGGCAGAGGGGAGATAACTCTGTCAGAGACATATGAGATCGATGGAAACTGGGAGATACTGAGGCATGAGAGCTGTTAAAGAAAAAGTTAAAGTGATTTAGGTAACAAATGAGGGAGTTCTGGATCCAATATAGTTCCATGTCAAAGATGTATTTGATTAACATTGGGAGAAGAACCTGGGAAATATGTCACTTGTTACTAAGAGGAAGTCAGATCCCCCAATTCAGTCACTTGTCCATTTAAGGAATATGCATTGTAGTCACGTGCATCAGACCCTGTGGTAGGATCTGGGCTCACAAAAGTTAATATAGTCCCAACTTTCAAGGTACTTATGGCTTACTGGTATGGTTAAAGCCATATCAAAATTGAGCAGCAAAAAGACAATCTGAGTGAAATTATGTAGAAGATGGCAATGTGATTTGACAATTAAAAATAAATATTTAGGGGCCGGCCCAGTGGCTCAGCAGTTAAGTGAGCCTGTTCCGCTTCAGCAGCTGGGGGTTCACGGTTCGAATCCTGAGTGTGGACATGGCACCGCTTGGCAAGCCATGCTGTGGTAGGCATCCCACATATAAAGTAGAGGAAGATGGGCATGGATGTTAGCTCAGGGCCAGTCTTCCTCAGCAAAAAGAGGAGGATTGGCGGTAGTTAGCTCAGGGCTAATCTTGCTCAAAAATAAATAAATAAATAAATAAATATTTAATGAGAACATGCCTTGTGTAAAGCACTACGATGGTGGGCATTAAAAAGCCTCTTGTAAAATATACAACTCAGTCCCAGTCATCAAAGAGCCCACAATCTAGCTGAGTCTGCAAGACACAAATACACAAGGTTAAAGCGAGACAATGTTTAATCTAATGACAAAGGACTGGTACAGATAATGAGTTTGTGGGAGTTTAGAGACTATGGTGACAGTAAGGGAAGACTTTACAGAGCACTCAGGTCTTAAGCCACACCTTGATGGATCAATAGGCTTTGCATTCAGCCCAGCCAAAAATCTCATGTGATCTTGGAATGAGTAAATGAGCTCCTCAGAGTAGCAATGTGGTACAAGGAAAAGCACATGAACTTTACAGCTGTAGATCCAGGAACACCCTTGAATCTGTGTGATGTGTATTGTTGAGTAGAGATGTCGCTTCTCTGAGCCTTAGTTCCCTTTCTCATAAAATAGGAAACGAAAAGAGGTCCTATTTCACTTAGATGTTGTGAGAACTAAAAGAAATAATATATGTGAAGTCATGTCTGAGTATGCGAGTATAAAATGTTAGTTTCCTCACTAGGTCTGCAATAAGAAAAACTTGCTAGACAACAATCTATATAAGGATGGAGATCCTGGCACTCTTGTTTCCTCTTTTTTTCTAGGATTTAGCACACCCCTTGGGTCATACAAGGACTATAAAACATGTGATGAATGACTGAAAAAATTAAAAGTGGACTTTCGTGTCATGAGTAGACCTATTTGTGTGGCAGAGTTCACTTCAGAATGAGTAGAGAGAAAATACTGGAAATTGAAGTACGAGGCTGATCCTATTCTTTGGATCTTAGCTTTATCTTTTAGGCAGTGAAGCATCATTGAAAGCCCTTAAGCTGAGGCGTGATGTGATGAGCTGGTACCTTACAAATATTATCGTGGCATCCAGGTAGTAGGGAGAAGTGAGGAGGACTTAGACTGAGAGAGTGGATGGAGGGGAGGGGTAGGTGTGAGGCCTTGAGAATGAGGAATCCCAGGACCTAGTGGCTGAACGATGAGAGAGAAAAGGAAGGAAGAGATGTGAGGACTCTTAGAAACCAGAGGAAGGTAACAGTGCTTCCAGTAGAACACAGGGGGCAAGATAGAGTGGCCAACCGTGCTGGTTTGCCTAGATCTGAGAAGCTCCGCAGAACAGACAACTTTTGGTAAAATCTCAGGCAAATTTGGATGAGCTAGTGATCCATTCTGTTTCACCCAGGTAGACTCAAATTTATGGACTGCCAAAATAAAACATTTTAAAAATTGGGAAAAGTTGGCATGTAAAAAGGGAAAGATGTAGGAAAAGAAGAAAGGAATGAGACTTATCTGTACAGAGGAATATGGTAAAAATTATCATGACATATTTGTTCATTGATGCTGGCTGGTGATATTTCTGTATCTTATAAGAAATCTTTGGGATTTTCAGAATTTCCTTTGCTTCTCATCTTTCCACAAAGTTTTGTGTAATAGCAGCCTAGGAACTAACCCACAAATATGTGAGGAAGATTTGCCATGAGCCTGCCATGGTGGGGAAGTAAAAATGATGAAGGCACATTTACTGCCTTCCAAAACAGTTGTAACAGTTGAGCAGATCTGTGCGTGCCTCACTATGCTGCACAACATGCAATCTACCTGCTCTGTGAACAAAGAAGGACCCAGAAGTCAAATGCTCCACTCTACTAAAAGTACCCTTACTGAAACCTAGCAATGATTCCCTTCTGGGGTCAGATTTTTCAGTGACTGAAATATAAGATAAAACATCCAATGTCCACTGCGATAGTTTTCAAAACCTCTTTGCATTCGTCATCACGTTTGATCCCCCAATACACTCTGTGCTGTAGGTAAGGCAGATGTTATAAGTATCTTCATTTTCTAGAGAAGGCAATAGAAAGGAGTGAGCTGCCCAAGCTTACACGGTGAGTGGCAGAGCCAAAACATGAAGCTGGGTCTTCTGGCAACAAGTGTTATGCTCTTTCTGTTTTCCTATGCTCCTCTTAAGAATTTTCTACCTACCTCAGGCTTTGAGCATCCACAGTGTAGGAGTGAAAGGTAAATAGAAGAAATTCCACAAGGAAAGCTGGATATTTGGATAAATTGTAAAGGACCCATGTCCCCAAACAAATTACAAAGTGTTTCGAAGAAGTGATGTGATTAGATGTCAGAAGATAAGAAAATGTCAGAGAGTAGAGGTGATGGCATTGAAAAGTATCTATGTGGAAGATATTATAGATATCTAAGACTCTTCCCATCAGGTAAGGGGACAAGGAGCTGAATCAAATAGGAAAAAAGTTGAATCCAGAATTAATGACAACAGCTTATTATCATAAGCTCTAAAGAAAAGGAAAGCAGGAAATCCACTCGAGTAAGAATTTCTTAAACTCTGAAATGCACAAGAAATGCTTAACGGTAGTGAAAAATATGAGTGATTTAAATTGTCATTTGATGCTGATGCACAGAGAAATGCTGCTGAGGAAGATGAAGAATAAATAAGACTAATGGATATTCTTGAGAAATGGAGAAACAAAGTCTGTAGAATAAAATTTAAGTTCAAAAACAAGAAAGCCAGCTCATGAATTAAAGCTGAAGAGAAGAAAAAAACGGACAACAGTGGAGCAGTCAGCCACCAGTTTTTGTGGATAAATGTGATCTAACATTTGCAGCATAATTGCGGATTAGTGTAGAGTAAAGGAAAAGGGCAGAGGTTATTTCTTTTGTTATAATTCTGATTTCTAACCTTTCCACTGCTGAGTGTGGGGCTTTCTCCATTTAGTCCTGTTCCCCCTTGGTGAACAGTCTGTTCAGAACATTCCAGATTTCCTGCTGGTCCTTATTAGCTTTTCCTTTCCCTGGGAGTTTCTCTCTGATATGAACAATACTTTCCAGTTACAAATAGTTCCCCCGCATAAAATATCATGAAGGGCAATAGCGCGTGTTTGTACTTCTTTTCCCCATGTCTTCTTAACAAAGCTGTTGGTGTTACTTCAGATCTTTTTCCAGCCTGGTAAAAGTTGTCGCTCCACCACAGGATAAGCTGATTAATCTCCAGTTTTTCCATTTCTTGCCCATCTTGGCATAAAACTTGGTTCAGTCACTGTTGCCTTCCCATGAAATTAAATGCAAGGTTATTTATATCCTAGGCATTGAGTGGCATTTTTCCCTGAGGGTGCTATGACAAGTATGAAGTCTCACTCATCACAGGGCCAGAGAGTTGAAGATTTCAAATTCTATAACCAAAGCTTATCTAATATGCAACCTTGTCCCTGCAACCTGGGGAGAGGTTCCTATATGATTAAGGAGCTACTGCCCTAAGGCCCCACTGCATGCCCTTGGTTGCAGCCTGGGTAGAATATAAAGATGACACAGAATGTGTAAAGGATGAGTGGGAAAATATCCTGTTCCCTGAATCCATAAAACACGTCTCTGAATCCTAGTCTATATCCTCGGCCCTTAAATGCCTAATAGCTTCTTCAGATTCCAATTGTCACTGCATTTCTGTACTTTCCAAAAGCTCTTGAGATACTTGGGGTATAAAAGATGCTGTATAAAACCAAATTTAATTCTGTACTATTCCAGTAATTTGCCTCATAAATACTTCTTGAAGTGGTGAAGTACTTTCAGTTATTGAAATAAAACTTATATATACATGACCTATGCATTATTTCATTTTCTTGGAAGTCAAAGGACTCCTCCAATGTTTATGCTACTGAAATAAATCTGCTACAGGTATTTTTAGAAAAGTTGTCAGTTCAAGTGACGTTGTTGGAGCTAGCACTATTATCTGTTATATATTCCTTGCAATTACTTTTTATGCACTTTTCCTAGTTCTTTTAAGTGAATAGGCTCCAATTTTTCCTCCCTAATAACTACTTTCAGTTCTCTGAAACTTTGTAATTTGATCGAAGGTAGAGAGTGTTAATGTGATCCGATGGCCAGGAACAGGGCTTAGGGGATGTCCGTCAAGATCGGCTTCAGAAGGACCACTGAAGAGACAGTGTGACAGGGGCATGGATTTAATGACCACTCCAGTCCATGTTCTCCCCAATGAAGCATGTCTTCACGATGTGTTTTCTCCTACTCTGAGCATGTTTAGAAACAATCCTTTTTTCTTGCCCCCATGGAAACCCTGCTGTATATGGAACATTAAATGAGAAACTTTAACCCTTTAATTATAAAAGGCAGAAATTATTTTCAAACCTGTAGCAATGTAGATTGCTGCTTTAACAAGCAAGCTTGTTAAAGTAAAAACAAAAATTGAGACCTTTTGTGGGGTTTTATGTGTTGTGATCTCATTGGGGATTATCTTTGCATCTCTGCACTAGGAAAATTTAATGGTATGAGAGTTAGCCATCCAAATAGATACTTAAAAGAATAAAACAAAATAAAAAGAAGATCATGCTAATCATGAGTGTGAGTGTGTATATGTGTATTGGGAGTGGTTTATAAATTGGCGCAAAAAGTTGGGTATCAGGAACTATGGTTTTGCTCATAGTAAAATTACAACTATTTAGAGCCAGCCTTGGTGGCCTAGTGGTTAAGTTCAGCGTCTTCTGCTTAGGTGGCCCAAGCAGTGGGGGCGGACCTACACCACTCATCTGTCAGTGGCCATGCTGTGGTGGCAGTTCACATCCAAAAAAAAAGGAAGATTGGCATCAGATCTTAGCTCAGGGCGAATCTTCCTCAGCAAAAATAAATAAATAAAATAAAATTACAACTATTTGCAGTGTAACGTAGAAGATTGCCTCATGATGTTTGAGTGGAATTTATCCATCCAATTCAGCTGGTAATTTTTGAGCCCCTACTGATCCTGAAGAATAAGGTGTGGAGTAAAGGCATGTGAGATATGGACTCTGCCTGAAAGAATTCACAGTCTAGTGAAGATTACATGTTCAAAAATAAAATCACACTTGAGACTCATTTTCTTTCAGGATATGTACTAGAATATAGAATAGGATCAATGAATATTTTTAATGGGCATAATCAGATTTCAAATATCTTTTTTCAAAGGAACTTGAAATACTTGCTTTCATGAACCTGGTAAAGCAGTTTTCACAAAGGACAAAGACAGAGCTCTGGCCATTTCTGTACGTGTAGTACTGGCCTCAAGATCAACAGTCAGGCTGTACAATGAGTGGTGATAGCCCCACTATGAAATCTGTAGCAGCTACTGGGCGCTTCTTGGTTCCACTGGTTCTTTCCTGCGATCATTTTTTTCACTGTAGAATTAGCTAAAGAAAAGAAACTCAGACTTTTGTTAGAACAGTTCTCGAACAATTTAAGAACTTCTGCTATGAAAGCTCCCCTCTTGAACAAGCAGATCTGACCTACCTGAGGGAGCTCTGAAGTACTCTGGGTTGGAAGGGTCATCTTCCAACTGCCGAAGGGGTATATTAATTAACAGATGAAAGGTAATTCCTGGTCTAGAAAAGAGGACATAAGACTTGGAGTTTTCTCTGAATTCCAATACATCAGAGGTTAGACGGGATCAAACATTTAAAAGTATGACATAGTCATTAAAGATTATCTGGAAAGTATAGAAACATACGAGAAAAAAGTCACCCATATTTTCAACATTCAAAGATAACCGCTATTGACACGAACTCCACTTTTAGTATTATATATTAATAATCCCTCTTGAGAAAATGTTTCTAATATTTTGGTTATATACAGTATTTACAATTTAAATGATACATCACATCCCGCCTTGATATGCCACAGATTTTGCTGTGCACTGAATTAATGACAGAAAGATGTCTTCTGGTAAAAAATAATATCATATATGAAAGTCGAATAAGTTCCTAAAAATTTTTAAAGTAAATAGCAAATATGAAAATAAACACTTATTTTTCAAAAAGCTTATATTCCAGGCTTGTATTAATTGACAGGAATACTAAGAAAAAGAAAGAGGCCAGGCTGAGATGACTATTCAACAATGTGGCTCAAGATTTGGGGTTCTGAGACGTGGGTTTGAGTCCTGAGTCCATTTAATGACTATAATCCTGAGCACAGTAATGAATCTCCCTGAGCCTTGGTTTCACCATCTTTAACGTGGGGGAAATACTAACGTTTGCCTAAAAACTTATTGTGAGAATTAAGTGATACGATGTACACGAAATTGTGTTATAGACTTGAAGTTGCTACTCAAATGGGACTAGCACATAATTTAGTAAGTTGCATTTCAAATTTAACTCAACTTCAATTCCTAAAATTGAATCATAGTTCTCTTTATCTGTCACTGTCTAATGGTTCACAGAACCTAACTTAAAACTACCACCAAGTCCTGTCTTCCAAGTTAAAAAGTTCAGAGGTGATTTTGGTGCTCAGATTTGGTCCATAAGGTGACCTTCATATCTAAATAACAGCCTCGAATGCAGTTTTGTTTTATTTTTCTCATACTAGTGATTGTTCCCCAAATTTGCAAAACTTTAAATGTACGTACCACTGAATATGGTTTTAGTCAGTGTAAGTCGTGTCAAACTAATTGATGCTAGCAGTTTCTAACCAGGCTAGCTGATATCGTCAAACGGTAAAATTTTTATGTGGATGATTGAATTTTTGCATTAACTCTTCCTCATACCTCTCCTGCCTTGATATTGCAATTGGACATGAATTCTGCTGTCATCAGACTAGAGTTTGTAGAGTTGAGGGGAGCCACTGACTCTATGAAGTATCTGACATCTACGTCTCATGGGTAGTGTGGATTATGGCATGACACCTCTGTGTGAATAGTACACGGACTAGGTATGAGATCGTTATGCTTTCAGACTCTCTGTGGCAGTCTCATGTTGCTCTTTGACAACTCAAATAAATTTGACAAAGACACAGTATCAAAACGCATTACAAACCTCTTGAAAGGGGAAAAAAATGAAAAGTAATGAGATTTTTATCCTATGCCCTTTTCTTGTGTAATTCTCTCTCTAATCAAAGATTCCAGAAAGCTCTTCGTGATATAACTTAGAATGTTTACTACGGTACAGTTGGAAGCAATTGTGTAAATTACATCTGAGTTGGGGAGCACCTTAACCTTCTTTGTGTTTGTGTCAGACTGTGTTTATTGTAAGCCTCTCCCGCCTCCATTGGGAGACCTTGCCCTACTACCTGCTTTCAGAGTTTTCTGCTTCTGGAATGTTACATCATCGTCTCTAATCCCTCTCAGCCTCTTCTTACCAAGGACTTCTCTTATCTGACAGGGCAGAAGGAATAATGGCTTTTTTTTCCCTCTGCAAGCACTGCAAGCTGTCTCTTTATTCTAAGCTCTGTTAAACCTCACTTCTATCTTTTCAACACATCTATCTTTCAACACTGACCAAAGGAACCGAATACTAAAATTTCTAAATAACCTTTCAATGACGGGTAACCAGGGCTTCTCTTGGCACAGTGGACAAAAGGAAAAAGTTTACAGTGTCTTTCTCTTGGGTCATTTTGTTCTTTCCCACAGGATTATCAGTTAGCCCTGTGAAAATAACAAAAATGCAAGTTTATTGAAGAGTTTCCTTTTCCGGTACCCAGAGCAAGTAGATGCATTTATTCTTGATCTTTTAATTATTCCTTAATGTAGGAGACAGACACATAATGTCTGTGATCAAATTTTATTGATATCTTTGAAGTATTTTGGAAAGGAAAAGGACTTACAGAAAAGAATAGTTGGTTCATTTACTCACTCAATAAACTTATACTGGACACTCCATTTGGCCCATTCTAGGCACTGTGAACACAAAAATGAGTAAGATGTTAGTCTCTGCCTGAGGCTTCATGGTCTCTTAGGGAGAAAAATGTATCAGCAGGGAGATAAGCATGAGTTATGTTCAAACATTTGAGGAGCACAGATGGTGGAATTAGCTGTGTTTAGGAAGGTCAGGAAAGGCTTTCCAAAGATGTACGAACACAGATTTAAAGGAGGAGTCAGAGTTCAACAGGCAGAAAAAACAGGGACAGTTGTTCTAAATGCAGAAGAGCATTGCCCTGGCTGTGCGAGTAAAGCCAGGTGATTGGAGGAGAGGCAGCAACCGTATTATTCATGGCCTCGAATGCTGGACCAAGAGGCTGGAATTTTATCCTAAGGCATTAGAATGTTCTGATCCTGGAAGGGATGTATGTCAATGTACCTTTGTAAAGATATTTCTGGTAACAGGGAAGTGGGTAGATTACATGGAAATGAAGCAGATACTGCAAGGATGTTAGTCAGGAGGATAACGCAAAATGTAACAGGCTCCAAGGAGTCACATATAGTGAATGAAGAGATTGTGGCATAGAAATACTGAGTATGAGACACACATACTCATAAGCCCAGTAAAATGTCATTATTTCTATTTTCAATGATCTTCAAGTCTCCTGAGCATTTATTTATATATAAAATAGAAAACTGTATTTTAAATAATTAATTAAAATTAAAACAGTAGGACCAAATTAATATGATGATTAAAAAGGTGGAACACATATTATATAGCCTGATTTTTAAACTTATGACTTTGGGGCAAATTTTGGAATATGGGCCAAGCTTGAGAATGCTGATTAAACAGATCTTCCTATTTGGGAGCTTCATAAGACTCAGAAATACAACGTATTTTACTATGATGGGTGAGTGAAAGAAAAATAATAACTGAAGATAATATTAAAAGGTGATAATGTTTCTATTCAATAATACACATAAAACATCATAAAAAGTAAAAAAGCAAACTGCAGTTTTGCAGAAGATATTTGTAACACGTATTTCCAAAAAAGGACTTGTGTCTTGAATATATAAAAATTCTATAAACAATAATATTAAGGTAGACCATGCAATAGGAAAATGGGTAAAGAAATGTGAATAGACACTTTACAAAAGAGCATATCCAAATAGTCAATAAAGCTTTGAAAAGACACTCGATGACATTAGTCATCAGGCACATACAAATTAAAACCACAATTTGAAACCTCTCCATACCCGTCAGAATGGCTAAAATGAAAAAGACGAAGAGTACCATAGTTGGCTAGGATCAAACAGCATTCTCAGACACTTGGGTGAGAGTATAAATTGGCACAGCCATTTGAGAAAACTCTTAGACGATATCAACTTAAGCTGAACATCCTCCTACCCTATGACCTAGCAATTCCACTTCTAGGTATACCTACAAAATGAGGGCATATGTTCACCAAAAGGTATGTACAAGAATGGCAGAGTAGTGTTGTTCGTAGTAGCCCAAATCTAGAAACAACCCAAATGTCCATTAGCAGAATAGATAAACAAGTTGTGATGTATTTATACAATAGAATTTTATACAGCAATGAGAATGAACGAACTACAGTTACATACACTATCATGAGTGAATTTCACAACATAATATTGAATGACACTAAGCCAGGCATAAAAGAATATGTTGTTTGGGGCCGGCCTGGTGGCACAGTTCTACTCCGGCAGCCCTGGGTTTGCCAGTTCGGATCTCGGGTGTGGACCTACACACCTCTTGGCAAGCCATGCTGTGGCAGGCATCCCACATATAAAGTAGAGGAAGATGGGCATGAATGTTAGCTCAGGGCCAGTCTTCCTCAGCAAAAGAGGAGGATTGGTGGCAGATGTTAGCTCAGGGCTAATCTTCCTCAAGAAAAAAAGTGTGTATTGTTTGATTCCATTTATTTAAAGTTAAAATATTGCCACAATTAGAAATCAACATAATGATTATTTTTAGGAGTTTGGATACTTACTAAAAAAGGGGGACACAGTGGCTTCAGAGGCTCTTGTTGATCTGGATGCCAGTTGCATCATAGATATATTTCCTTTGTGAAAATTCATTAAGCTGTTCAGTTACAATTTATGTGCATTTCTGTTCTATTTCAAACTAAAAATTTATTTTAAAAAGGAAAACAGAATAAAGGAATACGAGTAACCAGCTTCTATTATGAAGATACAACAGCCTAATATTGTCATCTTTAATTAAAATCTAAACATACCAACTAAATTTGTAGCCACTTAAATTGGTCATAGGGACATAATCCATGTAAAACATGTCAGTTTTGAATTATTTCCCCTTCTCAATAGTATTGTGTACAATTCTTAAATGTCAATCTTGTCAAACATAATTCATCTTACGTTCTCAAAATAATGAGCACGTTGTAGAGGCTTGCCTCCTGATTTTTTGAAACAATTCACTATTAGATGACTTTCAAGAAAATATAGCTTTTTTCCCCTTCTAAAACAACGTGAAACGTCCCCAGCTTTGTTTTCTGAGATGATTGTCTCAGAACAAACTAAACAGAAATCTATTTGCTGCACAACTGATTTGAAATGCTTCCTATTTCCTCTTCCTCACGGTTTTCTGTGAAGTGATTTCCAATGAGTTCATTTCAAATGAGGCAGCTTGGTTTCTAGTAACGGGAAAAATATCTTCTCATGTGGTCATAAAAGCTCTAAAGGTCACGTAAAGTTCTCTGACATAACTCTTTAAAGAAATGTAATTCAAATTTTATATTCTGAGTTGTCTTGACTATTTTGAAAACAATGGTAGTGTTCATGTTAGTGCTATTTTGACAATTCCTTGCAAAAGGATAATCTAATAAGTAATGTAAAATATGATGGAGAAATTGAAAATAATATGTTCTCTTTTCCTTTCTTTTCTTTCTTTTTTTTCCTCCTTTTTAATTCTTAGAAAGCTATGAAATTCGGTGCACCACAGAATCATAGTGGATAGTACATTTACGAAATGCCCTTGGGAATGTCCAGTAGGTCACATAACCATGGCTGCCACATTGGACTTGACCATAGGACTTCTCCCGTGAAGGTCCCCATCAGGAAGCCAGCTACTTGCTGAAACATAGGAATAAGCCTATTGAGACTTTCTATTTTTATTTAAAGCCATATGCATTTCCTAGGCCTTAATCTCTGTATTATAAACCAAATTCCTCTCTGGTGTCCGCAATTTAGATTGATGTTTCTTGCTTTGAGAACTTTGCCCGGTTCAGAACACTCGAGAGTCGGTGTATGAGACCCAAGGCAGACCACTTACCTATGTTCAGTCATCAGTTCTAATTCCATTTTTTATAGTCCATCAACCTCCTCCTCTAAAGCCATAAATCCTCAGCTAACTTCAAATGCAACAATATTTAGAGATTTTTATCTCTAGGGCCCCATAGAGAATTTCACATTTCTCTAATTGTATTGTCTCGTTATCTACAATCTTTGCTTTAAGACAGTTTTGATAGCCTAAACTAGTTTTAAAAAAAAGTGCATTAAGGCTATGTCTTAACCTTGAGCTTGTATTTTCTCCTTGATCTATTGCAGTTTCTGAAAAGACAAGGTTTAAGCTTTTCCTCATGATAAGTCATTAACCCCAACCAGAGTTTAAATGGGCAGGCAGGTAGCATGGAGCTTGGACCAGCCTAAAAGAGAATTGTTGGTACTGCTGCTGTCATTTCCAGTCTTGCCTGAAAGCCGGAAGTATTTGTGGGAGTCATTTTGATGTACATTGCATTTATGTACTGTGCATGTACATGTTTGTGTGTTATTATGTGGTTCTCATTCAAAAATGTGAACTCCATGAGGGCAGAGGTCATGCCCATTCCTGTGCTGGGACTGTGGTATCTCTGACACCTAGAATAGTGCTCAACACACAGTAGCTACTCAAAACATCTTCTTTGAATTCATGAATATTATCACATGAGGATGTTTGTTGCCTTTTGGGCAAAAACTATTGTACTTTGTATAGCATGTCATTTAAATACTTCTTCCTTTTTTGATGGAAATATGTTACTGTCTAAACCAGGGGTTGTCAAATGTTTTGTTTTTTTTTCCCGAAGGGCCAGAGGGTAGTTTGGGCATTGTGGGCCTTCTGGTCTCTCTTATAAGTGCTCAGCTCTGCTGCAAGGACTGCACTCTGTAGTGGTAGCACAAGTTGCCACTGACAACATGTAAGTGAATAAACAGGCAGCCAGCCCACCCGCCTCCTGTTTTTGTATGGACCTTGAGGTGAAAATGGTTTTTAGATTTTTTTAATGATTTTTAAAAATCAAGTCCCATGGAACTTGAAAATTACGTGAAATTAAAATTTCAGTGTTCAGAAATAAGGTTTTATTGGAAGACAACCATGCCCTTTGATTTATGTATTGTCTATAAATGCCTTTGTGTTCTAATGGCAGAGTTGAGGAGCTGTAACTATTAAATAGACTATACAGCAGAACCTTTAAGAAAAAAAGCCTCAAAATGATGGGGAATTTGTCCTTACGTTTTCTGATTATAACAATCTCCATATCTGCAAGACATGTAAAAAGTTCAAAACTTTAGTTTTGGGGAGCCAGGTTCCTATAATTAAAACTTAGTAATGATACAAGAGAAAGAGTAAGATGTTATTTCACACTCGCTGGTGAGAATCTGTAAATGTGGAACACAATTCTCAGTTACTAATAACTATTGATTCAAGAATCAGATGCATAGAGGATGCCCACAGGTGATGGTAAAGAGTCACATAAATCAATAGGGCTAGGCTTCTCATCTCTCTATCAGCTTTACAACAAAAATTCTTTACAACAACAGTGGAAATTAACTTCTCATCTTTATTCTGACACAGTTGAAGGTGCTAATGAAAAATCTGGAAAATCTGTGCATCAGTTAATCAAGAGTTAGCTATAGATTAGCATCTTCTATAAACTGTAGAAATTACATAAGCATTGCATAAGTCCACTAGAGAAAAGTAAGCTGGTGTACGTTATTCACAAATTATAAAAAACTTAGCATTAGGCTATAATGAAGGATAAAAATTCTTTTTTTATTTCAATTTATCGACCTGGTAAAAATACAAGATGTGAGCCTCTTCCCATTAAAATATGAGCTTCACAAAGACAGACACAATAAAATTTAATGAAAAAATTAATTAAAAAAGCTCACAAAACCATTCATTCATTCATGCATGCATTTGACCAACAAATATGCATTGATGGCTATTCTGTACTAAGTCCTATGGGGACACAAAGCTATATAAGAAACTGGCTCTGTCCTTCAGCAACACTTTAACTGGGGAGATAACATATAACTAAAAATATGGACCTAATGAAAGGTTTTAATATAAATTTAAAGTAAAAGGCATTCAAAGACAATGTCTTTTTAAGCATCAATTACAGGAAATGAAGACCAGAACAGTTGTGGGGAAGAATGGACCCTTGAGATCCATTGTGGTCAGCGATGGCTTCCTGTTGGAGGAGAGACTTACAAAGGAATAAACACCCAGTAAATTTTCATTGCATAAGTAAGTCTAAGATTTCCATAGTTGAAGAGAAGGAAGGACACAAGGAGGAAAAATTGTCAGCTTTCTGGACCCTGCTCCTAGGTCCACCAGGAGGTTCAAGGGGAACAAGTATCCACCCTGTGAAGGAGTCATCATCCGCCCTCTGTCTACCATCTCCCACTGCTGGCCAAGCCTTAGAGGGTACAGATCAAGGATGAAGTGCACACAGTAGAGTCATGAACAGAGGGGAAAAGGAACACAGGATTTTCTCTGAAAACTCAGACCCTTTAACATCTAGGAAGATGATTGTCCGCGATAACCCTCAACCATTTCTGCTAAAAGATCGGAGTCAGCCATAACCTTCTATCAAAACAAGGCCCAACAGAGGGACTCCTATCATTGTCTCAGAACTGTCCCACCTTTTTGTCTTAAGCTTTTCCAACCAGGACTAAGTCCCATTACCCTGGCCTACTGCCACTGCAATTTTAAAAGTTTGCCAGGATTGTGCCATGTGAGGTTAAAATGTCTATTTGATAATGGCAGATTTTTCCTGTGTTGTTTATTGAAGATAAAGAAGAGGCATATACTATTCAGGTTTTAAGAAACAGTGATTTTAAACCATTTAAAGTATTTTCAAACGCTTTATATTTGAATGTTCATGTAACGTGAAGTTACTATTTGCTGATGTATTTATATAGAGGTGATTTTTGAAAATCATGAAAATGTGTTTCCTAGCGTGGTAAATGCGCATCTATACATTTTATCATTCACTTTATTTTATAGGATGTAATCATCAGCAATTTTTTAAAAAATATTGACTTACAAATTACATGAAACCATTTCAGTTACCACTTGACATATTTACCAAATATCAACCTTCTGCTAATCATGGAGAGTATTCAGTGTTGGATAATTTAGATTCTCATCTTCAAGGAGCAAAATGTACAAAATAAATGGGTAGGGTAAAATAATCTTTTTTCACAATTTTTCAGGGTTTTCTCTCATCTGGTTGTCTTTTTTGTAAATGCTGCCCATACTATGTTTTTGGTAACATATTAACACATATAACCATTTCAGTTACCACGACATATTTACCAAACCCCCACCTTGTGCTTACATGGAAGTATTCAGTGATAGATAATATAGATTCCCATCTTTAAGGAGCTAAAGATCTACTAAAGGTGATAACACATATTCACCAGATAGCAGATAACCATTCATTCAGATAGCTATGCTACAGAGCAGAATGGGATTCCTTAAAAGCCCATAATCACGAAAAACAAAATCTGATTCTGTTACTGTTGTTGACAGAATTCTGAATGCTCTTACCTCGCAGCTCATCTTCCCAGCTTCATTTCATGTTCATCATGATTCATCAAGTTCTTTTGATGCTGAGGGTTGGAACTGACACATTGTCATTTTTATCCCATGCCATTAGCTAAAGCAAGTCTCATGGCTGAACTAAAGTCATGAGGTAGGGAAGGAAGTATTACCCACAGTGGGAGGCCCTGAAAAGAACCTGACAGAGGACACGGATACCGGGAGGGCTAAAGGATTGGAACCATGACATGACTTACCACACCAGGTTATATGCAGTTTTATGTCACTTTGCCTTCTGATCGCTGACTCTTTTCTGCACCCAGCCACACTGATTTCAAACTAGTTGATATCCTCACTTCTGAGTGATTGTTGAACACACAGCACATCAGTCATGTAGTTGACCACGTTCTCAGACATGGCCATGCATTTTTCCCGGGAGAAGAATATTCTAGCCTCACTTGTATGATAATGATTTTGGACATGTGTCTCCTAAATTTAGCAAAGGTATCTTGAAACATGTCTTCCAAGAAATATCTTCATTTGTAAAAAATGGCCCAGAAAGCCTAAATTTGTGCACACAGCACCCTATAAATGCTACCTTTTAACTGACTGCTTTATCCCATTTCAAAATACAGGTCACCAGTATGCTTCATGACTCTGATCATCCGAAAGCATTAATATTCAAAACCTTACTAAGCTGCTTGCCTGCGTCAACTAAGCTGATTGAGGTTGTAGGTCCCATCAAAAACAGACACAACAAGACCGTATTCTTTCAATTTTATAAATATGACATTTCTAATTCCAATGAGGGAAATAAAGGCCTAAGGTGCTGCCTCTCAAACATTAATGTGCATTTGAATCACCTAGGGATCTTGTTAAGATGCACATTATGATTCACTAGTCTGGGGCGAGGCCTGGTGGTGTACATTTCTAGCAAACTCCGGCCGATGTTGATGCTGTTGGAGCCCAAACCACACTGAGATGACAAGGATCTGTAGGATTCAGTAGTATCCTTTTCCGAATAAAATCCTTACCCATGAGTCTTACAAAAATTGCATTTTAAAAAAGTAATGAGAAGTGACCTCGACATGTAGGTTGCTGTAAGATCTTTTTTCATATATCAGAGGCCAGCTATACTTCTGTGTGAAATGAACAGAAATTATATTTTGGAAACAGATTTCTAATCAAAATAAAATCATATTTATCATATAGCAACTACTTTATTGCTCTCTCACCGGCTCTGGTTGTTGGCAATAAATGCAGAATTACACCTGGACAAGTAAATTGGATCAATGCTCATGAGAATTTACTGATAATTCAGTATTGCTCACTTCGTAGTAAATCATCAGCTGTTGTGTTCCTCAGCTAACAAAATATATTGATTTACTTGTAGAATAAGTGCACTATATTTTGGATAAAGATACTTATCTTATTCAATCAAAAATATTTAGTACCTATCAGGACATGACATGGCGGTAGGTACTGCGGGTGAAACAGTGATGGATGACACATGACACCTATTCTCAATAGGCTTACAAACCAGGGAACAGAAATAGATAATCAGATAGCAACAAAATAATGCCAGAAGCACTAATTTCCTTAAGAAATGAACAGGGGCCGGCTCCGTGGCCGAGTGGTTAAGTTCGCGTGCTCCGCTGCGGTGGCCCAGGGTTCGGATCCTGGGCGTGGACATGGCACCACTCGTCAGGCCACGTTGAGGTGGCGTCCCACATCCCACAACTAGAAGGACCTGCAACTAAGATATGCAACTACGTACCGGGTGGCGGGGGGGGGGGGGTGGGGGGGGTGGGGGGGGTTGGGAAATAAAGCAGAAAAAAAAAAAAAAAAGAAATGAACAGAAGTGCTAAGGAAGCTTATAAAAGGAAAACTAAGAATCTCTCAGCCAGAGTCCTGTTTAGGACCTGTACTGAAGCATGGTAAGGTAAGAATGTGGCATCAGGCTTGGGTGGAAGTATTCAGTATACTTTAAAGTTTGTTGAAGGAAAAGTTAATATGGTGAAATTCCATTTGAGCCCTAGAAACCCAGCCAATGCATTGCAGTCACACTGAATACTTTTTTGCTTTTAACTGAACGTTTACTTTTCCCAGTCACCTTTCTCAGTTTTTACTGATGTAAAACGAGTTGAGCTTCTAATACACTGATCCCGGCTCGGAACTGGTGACAGCCTTGTATGGTGCTTGAAAGACATGATCGATTGGAGTAGTTTGGAGAAGAACAAAAACAGTGGTAGAAAATGGAATCAGGAATAAAGATCAAAGCAAGTGAGAGCTGAGGATTGGATCGCTTGGAAAAGTCCGTAGGGGAACTTTGATTTTAGTGTAAACTTTACACGAGGAATAGCCAACAGCTGTTTGCTGGTCTGGACAGGACAAAAGGAAATATACTCCAGCCAGACACATAAAAGCACCTGTCCACATGTGTTTCTAGTGCCCACAGGCTGCTCTTCCTGTGAGCCTACCAAAAACAGGCCAGGTTTCCACGGCTCCGTCACTGGCCAGGGACACTTGCCAATCTTCCTGATCAGCATATCCAGGTTCTGGCCAGAATAGCATCAAATGGGGCCAGACGCTCTTTAGAGAACATTTCGGTTGTGATGGTCTGCATGAGATGTCTAGGCTCCTCTGACAACCAGAATTATGAGCTTGGATTGAGACCAGTTCATCACAGCACCCTAATCCAGGGCCATCTTTTATCTGGGGCTCCAAGCCAGTACAAAGCATTATTGTGCCCAGGTACTTTTTCAACCTAAGAAAACAAAACAACAACAAAAACCCTTTTCTTTATTGCCTTGAAAGTAGTTCTTCATTCTCTTTTCAGTGGGATGAAAAGGCAATTATGTTTGTTTAGAGAGATGATTGTTGTGCAAGGTAGTTTTTCAGCACCACAAAAAAAAAAAAAAAGAAGAAGAAGGTGCTAGGATTCATCACATTTGAAGAATCATTATAATCTGATAGAAAAGCTTCACAACAGGGAAGTATTTTAGGAGTTTGGATATAAGTACAGATATATTTTTCACAAGAAGCAGTTCTAAGCACCTCTGCATAGGATCCATTAATTCTTGGGGCAAAATTTAGGCATTATCCCAGATGTCAGAACGCCTGTTTATTTTGTCATTTGTATACCACAACCTCAGCATTCTTTTTTTTTTTTTCTGGTGAGGAAGATTGGCCCTGAGCTAACATCTGTTGCCAATCTTCCTCTTTTTGCTTAAGGAAGACTGTCACTGAGCTAACATGTGTGCCAGTCCTCCTCTGCTTTGTATGTGCGATGCTGCCACAGCATGACTTGTTGAGCAGTGTGTAGGTCCACACCTGGGATCTGAACCCACGAACCCCAGGCCACACATACTTAACTACTGCGCCTCCAGGCTGGCTCCAACCTCAGCAGTCTTTGACTAAGGTTTCATGAAGAATATTTATGCATACTCAAATCTTGTCTGTTTTTGTTTTTTACAAACCAATGTATCTTTTATTTGCAGTTTTAAATTTTCATTGTCTTTATTTTTCTTTGTCAATGGTGTGATAAAATGAAGAAATAAAAGAGAACCATGCATGGACCAATGGTGACAGTGTGTCACTAAACAAGGATATTGGATAGGCAATTAGCAGTGTCTGCTCCAACAGAGTATCAACTGATTAATTTTCAATGGGAAATTATTATCAGAAATCTGGAGTTCTTATGATCAGGGCCAAAGTCCATGAGCTGGCCTCCAGTTGGGGTGACTGCCTGGCTGACAGTGCTCCCTTGGCCGTAACTGATTGTCCCAGGGAATGAGATATGGACACAAGATGGGCCAATCAAATGTGCCCCTCCTGGGATTTAGAGACTGGATTGAGAGGCACAGAATTCACTGGAGCAGAGCTGCGTTCATGGCTGTACCACCTAGAGCAAGGGGTTGTGAATTCCTGGGAGGCCCCCAGGGCTCCCTGGTTCCTACCCTCCTTGAGAATTTCTTGCTCATCTCTCCCAATAACTTTCTGTGAGCCGTTCCAGCATTCTTCTTCAGGCACTGGCCTTCACTTCTTTTTTCTGCTTAAACTAGCCAGAATCTGCTGCTAGTCTTTACAGCCAAATACGTGGAGCCAAGTCACACTCTTACCCTCTTTAACAACTTAGAAGCACTGGACCCTGAAGAAACCCTTTCCTTCTGAAAATCTTTTTCTATATGTCTTTGCTGCCTTTGCATTCTTGTGGCTTCCTCCCCTCCAGCATCTTCTTGGTCTCCACTGTTACTCTTTTCTTTCTCCTACCCCTTAACGGCAAGCTTCCTAAAATCTTACTCTTGGGAATCATTTTTTTTTTCAGGTGTACATCATAATATATTTCAAATTCTCTGTAGATTGCATCATGTTCACCACTCAAAGACTAATTACAATCCACGCGTTCTCAAATCTGTTCAGTTTACATGGATGGATCCTATTGCTATTGAAACTCTCAATGAGCATTGTAATTCGGTAGGTAGCTGGTTTGAACTGGCAGCTATTGCTAATAGCAATCTATGTAAGAACCCTGTCCATCAGGGCCTGCAGCCCCTGTGAGAAAGTCACTCCACTTAAAAAATATTACTAATAATGAGACTTCTTCAGAAGCCTTTAAAAGGCAATGCTTCTTCCAGAAGTGCTTGTTCAATATGGATCTCTTTCCTTTGACTTAAAGCAAATCATACTTCTCTTTCTCGATGCCTGACTTAGAGAGCTCTCCTTGCCTCAAATTTACCGTAAGCACTAAGGATACTTCAAACAAATCTTCTAGACATATCTTAGACAAACACAAATTTAGGCTCTTAATTTCCTTGGAGCAGTTAATTAATGATAAATGATAGTCAATTAATAATTGATGATACTTTTTTCTTTCCAAAGAGATCATGCTCAATTTGACCTGCCCCCTCACAGATTTTCCCAAATAGAGAATATAAAATACAAAGATGAACAGAACCATTCATCAGCGCAAAGTGGGTAAGAAATTTGTAAACATTCTCCTAAGAAATTTAGCACAGAAGCACTTTCCATTTCTTGACTCACTGATATGTTTGCTCCTTTTTTATTAACATGAATTTATGTGACCATTGTTTTATATGAGTAAGACTTGATCCATGAGTTTTATCGTCATTTTGGGGGTAACAGCTTTATTGAGAACTAATTCACATACCATACAGTTCTTCCATTGAAAGTGTGCAATTCAATGGTTTTTATCGTATTCACAGAATCGTGCAACCATCACCACAAACGATTTTAGAACAGTTTTATCACCTGTAAAGAAACCCTGTACCCTCTAGCTATCACCTCTCAAACCTCCCATCCTTCTCAGTTCCACGCAACCACTAATCTGCCTCTATATATTTGCCTATTCTGGACATTTCATATAAATGGAATCATAAGGTTTTATAATGATTTTTACTAATTAACTTTATGCAGGTTAGTATATTTCATATTCTTAAAAAATAATTTTGTTTTTCTGAGCTATACATTTACAATGTCATGTGCCTACAACGTTTGTAGGACTACTCTTACAGCTTGTGTTTAAAACTCTATGAATGAACAAATAGTTAATAATATTTAGAAACACACTTTGACCAGCCGTTGAAACAGGACTTATTTCTAACTTACTGACTCATTACTGATTCAACCACTTCAATATGACTTCAGTTTTCAAAACTATATTTTCTGTTGTTTCTGTTCGTGTATAAAGTTGTTTGGGAATATGGAGACCCATCATGTTTATTACCAGTTTTAACAAACCTTCAAGCTTGCAGAGAAAGGCAGTCTGTCTGTCTCACAGGAACACTGGGCTTCAATACTTCTTTACTCCCAGGGAAGCTTTTGGGCAGTATGGAGCACAGCGATTGGTGTCCACTTCAAAGATTCCTTTAAAACAACCTCTAACCCATGTGTCTTGCTTGGACTATTGCTACGGCCTCCTAATCTGTCTCCCCAGCTGCCCACATTGCCTCATCTTAATCTACCCTCCACCACAAGTAGCCTGAGTGATGTATTTAAAACTTGTCACTCCTCTGCTCAAAGCCATCCAATAACTCCCTGTGTCAATAAAAATAAAGTCCAAAGACTTCACCATGACCAGTATGATATTGTTCCCAGTTCCAAAACCTCGTCTCTTACAACCTCTGGCTCACTGGACTCTCCTACTCTGCGCTAACCATTCTGATTTTATTGCTGTTTTTAAACACACCGAGCATGCTCCTGCCTTGGGCCTTAGTGCTAACTGGTCCCTCTGCTTAATATAATTTTTATTAATAATATAATTAATATTCATAGGGCTCATGTTGTTACTTTATTCAAATCTCTAGTCAAAAGTCTCCAAATTCCTGACCACACATAAAAGAGCACCCTACCCTTCCATTCCCTTTCTGCTCCTGTGTGCTATTTTATCTTCTTAACATTTATCACCACCTGACGATTGACTGGTTGATTTTTCTCCCTTTCAATGCCCAAATGTAAGTTCTCTGATAGCAAGAAACTTGTTTGTTCACTGCTGTATACCCCGAGCCTAAGTAGTACCTGGATAATAGTAGGTATTTAATACGTATCTGTTGAATGAATGGATGGATAGATGGATAATTGGACAAATGGGTGAATGATTGAAAGAAAAGAAATACAGATGCTTCAGATAAAATATCTCCAAAAGAGAAGCATGGAATTTCTATAGACTGTTTTGTTTTTTCTGAGTACAATTCAAAATGACTAACTCTGTCTTTAGGGCTATAAGTTAGCCCTTAGCCCTACAATTATTTTTGATATTGTATAACATGAGTGGAATGCTAGATGAATTCAATTAGGTAAAAAGAATGCTGATCTGATTTTGACCTGAAGGAGACTTGGAAATATTCAAAAGATAAGGGAGTTTTCTAATCAGACAAGATAACTATAACCTGGTTTTAGAGCTGACATTTTATAGTCACTGGATGAAATATTAGAAGCAATGAGAACGCTTGATGACCAACGTTCTGCAGCAGGGTCCTGCATAGATATCTTTCATCTCTTCTTCCGTTAGTGCATGTTTTACTAGAAAAATTGCAAGTTGATAACCATTATTTACTTTATCAAAACTGTACTTTTGTGTATTTTAATATATATAACTGAACTGATATATATATAAGTTCATATATATTATATATAGTATATATATAATACATAAAATGAATTTATGATTTATAGCTGCATCATATTTTCAGATACATTTTTTCTCCTATCAAATCAGTATTTGGAGGTTTTAAATAATTCTAAACAATGCCAGGGAATATGTATTTATTGCCTGATCACAAAAAATAATTGCTCCTATGTTTATTCTTATACGGAGAGTTGCAGCTTAAAAAAAGCTATAAGCAACATCGCTTCTGAAAATTTAGTAAAATATGTGAATTATACACTTTATGTATTACCAAGCTAAAATTTGGATATTTTATAAGTAACTCTGTGCTATAAGGACTTTGAAACATCTGGATAATCTAAGAGTTTTAGAGTGAAAATACAGCATAACTGCTTTAACTACAAAAAGTTCAATTCCATTTTAGAAAATCTAAAACATAAAATTTAACTTTAAATAAAAACAAGAAAAAAGGGACATTACGTCTCCCAGTCAACTAGCTGAGCCCCAAGACAAAAGAGCAGAGAACCCTAGAGGAAGGGTCTATCAGGGCAAAACCCAGGAAAAGGAGCCAGGTCAGGAAAGGAGCTGAGGTCAAAGGAGACCACAGAGCCAAAAGCAGAGAGGAAACATATCTTCAAACCAGGAGTCAGGAGCTATGATGGACAAAGTTTTCCGGAAGTGCCAAGAAGACAAAAGTTCAGAGATGAGTTGTCCGAGTGATTTAGAAGGACATTGTCTCCTTTTGATGCTGCAGGACCAGGCCATGATGAGTGGCCCAGCAGTGGGAGGAAAGCTGGGACCCGGGCCGTGTGTAACATTTACTTGCACACTTACTTTATCTGCCCTACCAGGCAATTGGCATTCCGAGAAGAGAGACTGGGGCTGGCAAAGGGCTTTGAACATACAGCAGGCACTCAACACACTTTGTTGCATAATAAGTATAAATTATCCTTCTCTACCTCCTACCCAGTGAATCCCTGATAAATATGCATGGGTAACCTTCAAGGTGTATTTTCACTTTAAAATAAAATACATTTCTTAAATATTTCTCTTACAGAATCACTTTGAACTGAAAGCAAACAAAAAGTTTCCATTGAAGAATATTTTGAGAAAGTTGTAAGCATCACAAAGCAGTGGTTTTTAAAATGGAAGGGCCTTCCCAACCGTACCGTAGTATGTCATCCCTACCACAATGTTATAATTGCTGCCATTTGTCTGGCTGTAGAATAATGAGGTATGGCTGGGTCTCGGGCTGGCTGGAGATCTCCCAGGGCAAGAACAAAATGATATGCACAGTACGGTGGGCTGAACAGATGGAGAAGGCCTCCTCTCCGATGGATGGCTCTCTGTTCAGACTGCCTCAGGGGCCACTGGCTCCGGGTGATTTGGCTCAGGCTATTAAGAAAAACAAGTTTTATTCAGCCAGTCTTTCATGGATAAGGATTTTATTGTGCAATCCACTGAGCATTTGAATTAAAAATAAAATGCAATTTAGACTTTGCTTAATCTTTTAGATTTTTTTATTTTAATTTTACATTAAAAATGATAAATCAGCTATGGTACATAGCGATGTATATTCCTGACTTGAAAAATAATTCATTGAAATACTGGGTTGTAGCTTGTTCCTTGTTTAGCAGTAGATGGTTCACTGAATCTAAGTTTATTGAAAATAACATGGCTATGCTTTGCCATTATCAGCAGTTCTAGTCAATGTGGTTTATGAAAAAAAAATCCTAAAATTACCCAGATGTTACCTCTCAATCATAGACCCAAAAAGTTTTGTGTTGATCATACCAAGGTTTCTCCTTCATACTCGTTCGTTTGTGGAAGAGAAGTCTTAAAAAAGCTTTATCACTTACAGGTGATAAAGATTTTTACAGTACCCTTTTCTTTGCCTTTATTAGAGAAACTTTGAAGGTAATTTTGTTTATTTGTATGTTTTTAATGGCAGATCTTCTTCTAAATTTTTTTAACATTTATACTTATTGCTCATCTCTGAGGTCCAGCATAGAAAAGTGGTTAAGAGCAAAGATATTAAAACTCCATAGACTGGGTTAAAGCAGATCTCTAATGCTTAGATGTATCAGTTTTTCCCATTTATAAAGTGGGTAAAATAATATAAACTGTGAGGGGTAAGTAAATTTACACATGCAAAGTTTTTAGAACAATACTTAAACATAGTAGGTCTATTGTAAGAATTAGCTGTCCTTATTTTGTTCTAGGTCCCAGAGGTCCCGAAATGTGCAAATTACTCCTTCTGCTTTAGCTGTGTATTTCTCTGATAGCATGTGGACAGCCTCTCTCCAGCATTTGGAATTATTAGGACTTATTCTCAGTGTCTTAACATCATAGCAGTCTTATAGATAAATAAAGACAAGTCGTTTTATTTTTGTGAAGCTTTGGTTGGAACACTGTGACTACACGTGTGCTGGACCCTAACGCAGATTGCCTTACAACGGTGTGAAAGCTTCAGCCCACAGGCTAAAAGGCACCTCGGCACAATGTCCTCTAGCTAGAAGGGCAAGCATCAAGAGCTGGCGTTGCCATCCGAGCCTTCAGCTGTGAAGATACAAGCGGGCCTTCCAGCCTCCCGGAGCATTATCCTATAAACATTTATGCTGGGGCCGTCCCCCCACCCCTTGAGTATAGTTCTCTGTCTCCCTTCGCCCTTTCAACAAGTGTCTGTGTGTCTCTGAATCACTGGTACATGTGAGGAGTTTGTGCACGTGTGCGTGTTGTCAGTCTCTCTTTGTGTTCTCACGTACGACTGTGTGGTTCCTTTCGAGCACCTCTCTCATTATTGCTTGTCCTACTGTCTTTTCTGGCCATTCTTTTTGTGTGGCTCATACCATATCTCAAACCCTAAATGCAAAATATCTCCTTTTACCCTCTTCCTGTCATCTCAGTCTATCACTCAAAATTCTAGAATGTTGGATTTAGAATGGAGTATTGACTTATTTTATAGTCAAAACAATTCCTTAATGTAGAACCAAAATTTATATTTTATCACGTACTGAATTTACTGAATACAGCTCATTTAGTCAGCAATCATTTACCTACTATATGCTAGGAACTGGAAATAGAGTTTGTTTTTATTATTCTCATTTTTAAAAGGTGCGTGAAATACTATACATTCCTATTAACTAAAACATAGCTAGTACTTTAAATATCCTCTCACCTATTGATTTATTGCCCTTGGTTAACTCTTCATAGAAAAAGGATTTCCTCTCTTTCTCTAAACACAAAATAAGAAATTATTGGTGAAAGAAAATGTAAAATTAGACATACATATCTACAAAAATATTAAGCTATATTGATACATAGAAATGCAAATCCATGATAGGACTGAACTTAGCTAATTAACCTTAACATTAAAGGATTTTCTTCTTCACAACAAAGGAAGAATGGACAGTCCATCCCATTGGCACGATTATTGACTCAAAGTGTGCACGCTGGCTCGCAGGGTTCGTCTCCTCCTACACGGGCAAAGCAGATTGCAGTCTGGGCTGTGCAAGGGGCTTTTGTGTCTGTAAGGAGACAATCTCTGGGTTTGGGCTTAAATAAATACCCAACTACTTGCATGTGCCTCTCTGCCTTTGAAGTCTCAAAGCTTGGTGTACAGCTGCAGACATTTTTAGGTGAGCTGACAAAGGAAACACCAGTCAGTCAAGCAATGAACTAGAGGCCTAAATGAGGGGCGAAAGCAGCGCAAACTGAAGAAGAGATGGAGACTTCAACGTTCAACGCGGCTGCTGCGTGGGCCCCCCCCCCCCCCACCCCCCCCCCCCCCCCCCCCCCCCCCCCCCCGCCCGCTCCTCACGGGCACTTCTTTGATATGTGATTTTTCAAAGCAGGTGCTATTCTTATTGCAATCACATTGTCACACCGTTATGAGGAAGCAATTAAGGCCATAATAGGTTAAGAGGTGATGTTTTGTATTTTTTTTTTTAATCTCCCACAACCGTTGATTTGTTAGCTTTTGAAAACACATAGGAATTTTTCAATTACACCCTGCAAAAGACCTTTTTCATTCTGGGTGTTTGAAAAGCAAATGTATCTTGGATCCAATGCTTTTGTGTTTATGAATCTGGATATGATTTAGTAAGCTTTAAAGAGATAGCAAACGCATGGTAAGGAAATCAGATTTACATAATTTTCTGCTTGCTTACAGAACACAGCAGTTGAGATTATCTTTTACATTTGGGAAGACTGTTTTAATATGATAAGATGAAATGCCACCTACAGTACACTTGATCTTGCTAGTTTGACTTCTTAAAATAAATTATGGGCTGATTTGTCATAGTGACTTTTTACATAAATTGTTGTTATAATCTAAAGAAGCAATTCTAAAGGAGGCTGCCTTTTCACCTCGTCTACATAAAAAGATTTAGGTTATTTCTACGCTATTCTTTCCTCTGTGCCATTTATTTGCTGTAACTTTACATGGCAGGAGCAACAAAAATCTATGCTTTGTTCATTCCATCCATTCTTCTATTCATGCATGATAAGTAGCAAATAGCAGCTTACATGGAGATACGGCACAAGTAAGAAAGTATTTTGGTTTTACTTTTTGTATATAAGAAAGTGTTTTTTAGGGGAGTGTGTGTGTGCCTTTTTCCCAATTGGAAACACAATGAGATCGCAACTTTGGGGAAATAAGATGAGACCAGGGCTTTACTCTTTATCTTCTACACATTTGATTTATTCACTTATTCATTCATTCATTTCTTTAGGCATTCTTGCCGCTTCAATAGCTGCTGTAAATAATGAGCATTATAGTTCAAACATCTTTTAGCTGTAGGAGTGTGATTGCTGGAAAAAGAAGAGTTGGTGCTAAACGGAAGGCTCTAGAGGCCGACCCTCTTCTGCAATCTTGAGCCTCTGGGGAATGTGTGATGTTTTTTTGTCCTGATTTTTGCTTTATGTTTTGTGAGTGTTGTGCTTGATTAAGCTTTCTGTCACTGTCTCTAAATTGCGTTTGTCCAAGTTTGCCATGGTGCCTATGTTCTGTGTCATCTGTGTTCATTATTTGACCACAAAGGAGTTAAGAAAATTAGCGTAGTTATATGCTTACTAGGATTGGTTATTCATTGATAAATGTTCAGATTTAGCTATTTTACATTTAAAAAGTGTGGGGGCAGTCCTCACAGGGCTTCTGGTCAAGCTTTCTTGCTGTATTCTGGAGAGAGATTACATATACGTATGTATTATCTCATTCGGGCTCAGCGTGGAATTGGAGTAATCTTGGATTTATAAGTGGTTCATGATTATTTCCTTTCAACTCAATGGAACAATAGCACTGACCCCCTGGAGTCTCTGATTGGAACCTTTGTTTTTATTGTTTGCAAAGGTGAGGAAAGATTTGTAAAAAGCACGGAGAACAGACACAGCATAGGATTTTAGAATGCCATCTAAACAAAAACTTGAATTAAAGATTGACAAGTGGGTTCAAAGGGAGATTTATTTGAAGTTATAAGAGAAAGTCTGTCTTGTCAATCCTCTCTGTGCTTTATGCCCCCTGCTCCAAGAAGAGTTCAAAACAATCCAGCCCACTGTGAAACACCCTTCTGGGAACTAAGAGCACTTGTATGTGCTGCTCATTGATGCTCAATCATTTCACCTTGACATGTCTTTTGGTTTTCCATTTCTAACTCTTGTCTCTTTAACCCTTCCATTTCTTTCAACTGTTTAGGTGATGTGTCCCACTATGAAAGGCTCGTCTATTGTGTTTGTTTTCTATTGCTAGGAAACAATTACAGTGAACGTAGTGATTTAAAGCAACATGAATGTATTGGATCACACTTCTTTGCATCTGAAGTGCAGTATGGCTCAACTGGGTTCTCTATGTAGGATCTCATAAGGCTGAAATCAAGGTGTCTATAGGCTCTAGGGAAGAATTACTTTTGGGTTCCTTCAGGTTGTTGTCGGTTCCCTGTGGTTGTAGGACTGAGGGCCTCGTTTCCTTGCTAGCCATCAGACAGAGGCCACCCTCTGCTTCTAAAGATCACTTACATTTCTTAACATCGTTCCTTCCCATCTTTCCTCAAGCCAGCAATAGCAAGTCAAGTCCTCCTCTGGCTTTTAGTGTCTGACTTCCTCTTCTGCCACCAGTGGAGAAAACAGCCTCTTTTTAAAGGGGCTCATGAGACCAGGTTAGGCCCAGACAGATGATCTCCAAATTTATGGTCAACTGACTCGGAACTTTAGATATCTCTGCAAAATCCTTTCACAGCGGTACCTAGATTAGTGTTCGATTGATCAATCAGGGGATGGGAATCTTGGGTGACATCCAGGAAATTCTGTGTGGAGTAGATACTAAATAAATATTTCTTAACTGAATCCACAAATGCATGAACGAATGAAGTCAGATATCTCACCACACTGATTACTAATAGATAAAACTGAGCCTCCAGGTGAATAGAAATTTATTTTACCTGCATAAGTCAGTTTTTGGTCATTACACTTCATATTATGGCCATGATTGAGTTGATTGATCACCTGAAAATAATCCATTCTTCATTTAACAGATGACAACAAATTTAAGAGGGACCTTCTTTTTTCTTTAGAGATCCAATTATCAGCACCTGAGAATTATGCCCCGGAACCAAATTGCTTTTATAAACTGATTTAGACCTTATAAGGGACAGTGACAAACATCTCCTTTAACACTCACAATAACCCACGGGTATTAATAACCCCATCCTACAGATAGAAAATTGAGGCTTATAGTACTTCACTATTTTGTTGAAGGTCTTAATTCTTTATACTAAAAGTTTTCCAATTTTTAGTTAAAAGCAATTAACTTTGCAAATAAAGGGGGGTGGTTATAATGTTGTAAGCAAAGAATTAAATGAAAGAAGAAGTTTTTTAAAAAAACAAGACTCTGGGCAGTCCTTTACATGCTTTGCCCAAATTTTTGATAATTATAATTTGATTGCTATTCTACTCTGTATTTAACACTGGAAATACATCTCTCAGGAACTAAAATAGTAAGTTATCCTTGTCAAGTCGAAGAATCTAGTTTTTGCAGTATTGTGTCTAACCAGCTGGAAAAGGGCCTCTGATCTCTACCTACCAGTGAAGAGATGAAAAGGTAATATCTTCAAATGAACAACAGGCAATTAAATATGTCTCTAATTGGCACGTAGGAAATGGTGACATTCAATTCTTTCTTCCAGGATTTTGTCCTTTTCCCTTACTTTAAAATAGCTTTTTGAATCTATCCTTTTCATGATTCAGTGATCTGGAGATCAAGCCATATTTACTGACTCAAGATTTCATTCCTATAACTTAAAAACAAACCCAAATGCAACTGAGTGATGTAAAATGCATTTTAGGATGGATATTCCAAGGGTAATTGCAATTACTAGATTCATGTAATTTAGTAAACATACCTAAGAATAGAAAAGGACTCAAAATGTCCAATATGAAGAGATGTATTTGCAGAGCTCCAAAGTGAGTCATTTGTGTTTCTGCTGATGCTTTCAATCGTGGGGTCTCCCTAGACCACTTCTTCCCCAACGTTGTTGAAGTTTCAGTATCTTTCCCGGCACTCACTTGGCTTCTTCTCAGCCACTCCCTTTCACTTACAAAATCCTTTTCATAATATGTCCACATCAGATTTCATTTCATTGAAAGTAAACAATAAAATAAGGCTTTCCATAGTTTATTTTCCTGTAACTGCTAAGCCCAGATTTAGCCTGAGTTGGTTTTCATAGTCCTATAAGTGATTTTGAGCTTGACCTCGGACCCTACCGTTAGCGCTGGACTGTGAGATTTCACAGGAAGTGTCCCCTTGTTCCTTGTGAAATAAAATGGCATTATGGCTATCTTAAACAAGAAAAACACTCACACAAAAACCGTTATGACAAATTGAGGAATATTGAACTACTCAATTTGTGCATTTCATTGAACATTCTGAACCATACAAATTTGAACGAAGCTTTTAATACACAAATAAGCCAGTTCTATAACAATAGACACTTGCCATTGTATATCAGACATTATGCACAGTGCAGCCAGCTGCATCAAAGAGATGGGGGAATTGGGATTTGTTTTCAATGTTAAATTGAAATCCAAAAAAATTATTATTGTTGCTCTGTAATAAAAAGGAATGCTGCTTAATGAAAAACTCTATTTGCATTATTGGTGAGTTTCTTGTTTCTAATTCAGACATGTGGATAAAGCTTCTCTATTACTCTTTATAAGCTGGTAGCTGCCGTAATGCTTAAACTTAGCAGAGAATCATCCTGTTCAATGTGAAGAATATCAAAAGAAGAGTTTAAATAGGATAGACGAGAAATCGTTTAATATAGGAGGAGATTCTGGTAAGATCAGTAAGAACATGCACAGTGTTTATTGCATCCTTTTTATATCCCTTCATCTTCAGAAGAAAAAAACCATGTAACAATGAGACAATAACATATAATATCTTTTAGTTTTTTGGTGAAGGGAGAAAATAATCTTTTCCAATTTTAAGATTAAAAAAGTACACCAAAGTACAATTATGTAGCCGAAACTTTTTTATAATAAGACATGTTTCTAAGACTACATGAGAAAGGAAATGACCTTATGGCCGCTTTCTTTAAATCTTGCACATAAACTTACAGGGAATTTTAGAAATTCTTTTTGTCTGTTAGAGTTATGCTAAATTTCCTTATTAATCATGATTATAAATAAATTTAGGGTGGAATGGAAAATGTACCATTAGAACACATGTATGTAAATGTGGCTCTCTGATTTCATCAGCAATTACTCTTAGATATTGGTGTAGTAGGAAAGCAGAGAAAGGTTGCTGCAACAAAACCAAATTGACACATTTATTGTTTATAAACTAGGATTTGCTGTCTAGGAATCTATGGCTCCCTTAATCCCTTTTCCATTTTTCAAGTTTTCAAGTCCTGACCTCAAGCATGAATAATAAACTGAAGTGGGCCCTTCACTTGGAAAAAAAACAACTGCATTTTATGGAGAGATGTTCTGAGTGCTAGTTTTCTGATTTCCTGTGTACCTTTGAGAAACTGATAAATCAACACATAGTCTAGACATATATGCAGAATTTTATAGATATCTATTCTTTTGATTCTAAGCAACATTCTCATTTATACAAATAAATTAACCACTCATAACAGATTTCTAATATGAAAATTATTTAGATATTACTAATATTTGATCAAGAATTATTATGTGTTTCATATGCTTGATGCATTAAAAAAGTCCAAGTTGAACACATTACGAGAGATGCAAATAAAGCATACGTTGACTGTAGATCTTGGAAATTATTTCAAAAATTTGGTATTTCAAAAAATAATTGTGTCAATTCTAGCATGTACATAGAACAAATTCATTTTGTATTTTATTGGTTGAGATGACTAATTAAAGTGGTGCGTAACTGTTGGATAATTTACTAGACTGTGAAATTATTTTGATCATATTACATTTAGAAACATTTTAAGATTGTATTTGCTACATTCAATATTAATAACCAGTGAAGAATTAAAAAACCTGGAACAAGATGGTAAATAAATTAATGTGGGCTGTGCAGTGTGCTGGAAAGAACTCGAAACTTCAAGTCGAGAGGCTTGCGTGAATTTTCTGTGAACCTCTTCCTTCTCTAGGCATCAGTCCCTTCTGGCTTTAAAATGGTGTACGTAACCCTGAAAAGTCTTTCCCTAACTAAGTTTCTGATTTGATGATACTTTGACAAAGGGGAAATACAGTCTTGCAAAGTTTCTTTTGACCCTGAACTACAAGTTCCTCACAGGCAAAGATTACGTCTCGTCCATCTCTGTGTATTCAGCCCTGAGCACAACGCCCAACACAGAGTGTGTGCTTGGTGGGCGTTTGTTAAATAAATAATGTGATTACTGTGATAAAAATCAGTTACTCCTAAGCTATTCATTTGACTTACCTAAATCTGAGGCTATTTTCCAGTTTGAGATTTTAATATATATTAAAGTTAAGGATCATTGAAAATACTGCTAAAGTAGAGGCATCTCTTAATGAACTAATGCTTTGTCTCATGAAATGACAAGGCTTCTCCTAGTGTTTTGTGATCAAAGGAACTGTGGATATAAACTTATCAACCGAAAACCTGAGAAACTTACCAATGCAGTCCCAGGAAGCCTTTGTTACTGCCAAAAACTCTTTCAAAGAGTAATGTAAGTGGCCAAATTTGCAATATATATAAAAACGAGGCAGAGTAATGTGTTCCAATGTAATAGTTTAAAAAATTCCCACCCTTCTTTTTAAAATATTTTGATTAGAGTCCAGAGAAATTATGAGCAGTATATCATCATTATTTTTCAGGAAGAAAATTACTAAACATCCTTAAAAATCATTATGAATCCAGATTGTAGAATGTGTTCAGTGCTAGAATCACTATGCAAATGTATTCATCATTTTTCTTTTCATCCTTTGCTGGACCATCCTTTGGGCTAGAATTCTCTAACATCTGATTTTTGCACCCATGTCCTCAAAGTCCTTTTATAGCTGTTGCATTTCCCATTTTCCCATTTTACAAGTTGGATCACCTTAGGAAGAGAATGTAAGGCAGGCTGGAGCCTTGAGAAAAGAGCATTTCAAGGTTGTAGGGAGAGAAGCATTTTATAGTTGGAGTCATAATAAAAATATAAGAACCATGAGTGCTTTTAAATATTTAAGAAATACAACAGGAGACAGAGCTTTCATTAGGCAATGTTGCTGGTGTAGCAGAAACCAAAATGATGACAGGGTAAAACAGTGGGTGATATTCCTGGGATAATATCTATGAGGAAACAAATATATCAGGTTTAATTAAGTTTTTAAGACCCCTTTTTCATTATTGAGGGTATGTGCGTGCTAGCAATATAGTTACTGCAGACCTCATAAAAGTGATGCAACTGAATTATCATGAGCCAAGAAAAGCAGAGGCAGAAAGATAATTGTTGACTTTCAGTGGATTTATTTATCCAAAATTAATTTATTGCACACCTACTATGTGCAAAGCACTATGCACTGTGGAGGGATATGAAGTTGACTAGACACAGCATTTATAACCTATTGTTCGTCTCTTCTTCATACAAGAATGTCTTCTTTGTCTGGGTCCTCCTAAAATGAGCAGCTCCCTTGTAGGTGGTTATCTTGGGAAGGAATTTCAAGGAACACTGGTGGGAGATTGGAACAAGTTAAGCAGAGAAGGAGGGAAAGCCAGTCCAAGAATGTGTTTTTGAGCTGGTCCCTGCTGTGGGTCAGTGGGCTCCATCCTACTGGGGACACTCTGAGGAGCCATGTGGACTGTATCTCAGAATTGTTTACCCTGCACACAGCTGGTTGTCATAGCAGCAGCTAAAGTGAAAAAGTAATGAGGGGACGTAAGGTGAGATACAAAAGGTATGTGAAACAAATAAATTTTGCAAATTCATCTCATGTGGAGATAAAAAGAGCAGGTACTTATTAAACCTTTATTATATGAAGTCACTGTGCTGGCCACTGAGGAAGAGAAAAAGATGAGTCAAGAAAGATGAAAACACCAAGGTCTCTGCCCTGTAGGACCTCACAGTCTAGGCAGGAGGCAAGCCAGCGAGCAAGGCCCTAAGGGAGGAGTTAGAATTGCAGTGGGGCCTCAAGGGAGGGAGCAAGTGATGGATAAAGGGCCAAGTAAGTTATCATAGAGGTAACCCTTGTCCTAGGTCCTCAAGGAGGAGTGAAAGTGTGTCATATGGAGGCTGGAAATTTGGGAAGAAGTGGGAGAAGGTGATTCCAGGTAGAAGAAACATGGATTGCAAGGGTGGGGGGGGGGGGGACTAGGGAGGGAGGAGGTTAAAGGGCGTGGTTTGTGCAGAGCACTGTGATCTACTTAGAGGAATTTCATGTGAAGACTGCATCCCAGCACACAAAACAGTATATAGAGTTTGCACATGCTCTGTAAGTATTTGTAGGTACTCAAGCACTATTTGTTTAATGAATGAATTTTCTGATCTGCATTTTTAGAGCTGTGCTTTACAAGGAGCCTATTGTTGGCATGGTTGTTACTGTTTCAAATTTACAGCATTTTGAGGTACACAAGATCTCATTCAACAACTAGATATTTCTTCTTGGACCAAGGTAGGGGCTTATATTGGTCCTTCTTGTGCAAACACACTAATCATCTTAAAAGCTACCATTTAAGGAACGCTTAAATGAGCCCTGGGCTAAGCACCTTACTTAGTCAGCTCATTTACTTATCACAACACTATGAGGAAGATACTTTTATCCCTTTTGTTCAGGTGAGAAAACTGAGGCATACAGGTGCTAAGCTAGTACATGGCGTGCTTGCTTGTTACAAATACGATCTTCACCATAACTAGCATATTCAAATAGAAGTCACAGGCAAAAGCGATTCTTGAACAGTTCTCTTGGAGTGTGTGCGTGTGTGCGTGTGTGTGTGTAGCTCTGTATGTTTATGGTATGATGTCTTCAGAGACATTTAAGAATACAAGATTCTTCTTTTCAACAAAATAGAACCACTCTTCCTCTACCATAGGAGTCAATGTTTCCAAATCCTAGATTCCTGATTGATATTACCTTCCCTCCAGTGCTCCTTTCTTTCTCTTGAGCTTTATAGTGAAACCTCATTAAACTGCAGAAATTAAAACAATTTATCTATAGTTCTCTGAAATAAATATTTTGACAGTGCCAATCACTTGATCAAATGCAGTGAGTGATGCAAAAGGAAATTAAATATGATCCTTGTTTTCAAGAGACTTCAACTCTATTGAAGGAAATGAACATGAGGGTGAGGAAGTATAGGTGAAAACAAATGGCTCTGGGAGAAAAGAACAAGGAGAGGAGTAAGTGCAACTAGAGCTCGGGTGTAATTCCGGGAGGCTACCCAGAAATGGAAGCACAGAGAGTCAGCACACCTGAGTTCCAGGCTTATTTTTGCCTCTAACTTAAGTACATCATTCGGTCTCCACCAGCCTCATCTCCTCAGCTGTAAAACCAAAGGGTTGCACTAGATGATCCTGAATTCCTTGTAGAGTTCTGACTGGTTCTAACTCCCTGAGCAGGTTGCACTTGAGATGGGCATTGAAAGATGGGGATCACTCCAACATGATGCAGAAAGTTGGGGACCATTCCAACATGATATGGAGGTGCAGAAGCCCATCTCAGATGAAGGCAGAGTGTGAGCAAATACACAAATGCAGCAAAGGCCTGGGCATGTCCTGAGAATGAAGAGCCTTCCTGCCCAGTGGGACTAGAGATGGGCTGGAAAGGTCACTTTGGGGAAGTTTACAGAGGGTCTTGAATTCCATACAAAGTCATTTAGATTTTATTAAGGTTTTTTAAATAGCCAAAATATAATGGCAATGATTAGAGAATCGTTGAGAATAACTGAAAATCAATCTGGAGCATAACAAGTGGAACAATTTAAGTAAATCAGAACTACAGGGCCAGATAATCACTGGCCTTTATTGTATTTGAAAGCTAAGAAAAGAAATAGAATATTCCAAAAAATGGAAAATATAATCAAGCTTTATGAAATTCTTGATCCTTAATGCTGAAAGAACAATGTTGCAGAATAACAGAAAAGAAGCTGGTTTAGGATAACCTTGCTAACACAAAAGATGTAAAGAATAAAATTTAATAAACAAGACAATTTGATCATTAAAGCTCCAAGTTTAGACACTTATATAAAAACTTAAATAATTTCACACCCGCATAGCCACATATACAAAATCTTAAAAACTCCCTCAACTGGCAAAAATGTTGACTGGTTTTCACTTTCTCCCATTTCTTACCACACCATGTTTACCGCAGTGTCCCACTGATGATACCACTGATAGCAGTGACTATTAGTGACCTTAACAACACAGCTGGGTTTCTGTTTTTATTTCTGTAAAATCCTCTTTTCTTCAGCTAGATGGAGCCTTAAAGACTCAGACTAAAACTCTGTATTCAAGGCAATTTGTATTGTATGTTTGTGTATACATTTCACACAACAAAGCCAGCTTTTAAAACGCTTATACACAACTTATACACACTCCCACACACATACACACATACTCCAAAATATGTAGTGACACTTTTATAGAAACCCATTCGCAAACCAACCTGGATTGAATAACTGGCCTTTGCCCAAATTCAAAGAACCATTTCGGGTGATACAAAATTACCCCTATTAGCAACACACTTCAAAACAGAGCTACTGTAGATTCATGTAAATCACTTCTGATTTGCTAAAAATAGAGTGAACAAAAAAATCCAACACATTTAGAAGATATTGATGAACAATTCAGGCTTTGAAACTTTTTCCAATGACTATGAAGGACAGAAAAATGGCAACGGAATTCATTTCTATTTGGCTGATTGCTTACTTATTCTCCTTAGCTTGAATTAGAGGTAACAGTCACAGAGAGTTTCATCTGGCTGTTTGCAGATAAAAGTATTCATCTACAAAAACACAGATTTCTGAATATGGGTAATAACAGAAACAAACATATGTTTAAAATTCCTAATGTAGTTGATGCTGAGTAAATAGGATTGTATACCATGAACTTTGGCAAAATGGCTATTCAGCAAACAGAGAAGGATTCAAGGATGGTGGTCTGCCAGAGAAATAGCTTAGTAGTTGCTGAGAACAAGCTGGCAGGGAAATTCCGAGAGTCAGAAAGAGAAAAGAATGGTATGGTTTCTCTAGCCATTTTCCTTCTTTATAATACAAAATAGGGAAATTCTTTGAAAATAATTATTTTACATTTTTATGCTTGTGAAGTCTTGGTCTGTAAAAGATGTTGGAACTTTCTGAAGATAGGCATTCGATTTTTGACCAAAACAAAAAGTAAAAATCTAAAATGTTAGAATAAGTATATAAACATAGATTTTTCTATAACCTTAGGCTTCTAATTTGAGAAAATTGCACCAATGTGCACTTGTTAGCCTGATTCCTTTTAAAGAAGACAAAAGGCAAGGCTGACTGGCAGGAATTTGAAGCCATTAATCCACTTCTTTCTTTCTCTCTCGAAATGCCAGTGAAGCTGACTCTGGTGGGGGCTTGTAAATTAAGCCTTACTCTACCAGACTGAGAGCTGTTTAAAAGAGGACCATGCCATGTTTACCTCTCTGTATTCCAGGAAACAGTGTATGGCACGGTAAAGGTGTGTTGAGTAAGAAAAAATCTGAAAATCTATACACTGGTAGCCCCACCACATGACAACTATGCTACTCAGGCATTCCTCAAGCCCAGAGCCCAGGGGGAGAAGATCTTGGAAGGGCTGCAGTACAGGAGCATGTCGTATCCATCCAAACGAAGTGCTCCCTCGGGAGAGATGGTGCTGTAGGTGTGAGATGGTAGAAGAGAGGACATGGTTTGTCTGTGCTGTGTCTCTAACGCAGTACATCCCATTTTAGGGCCTAGGTCATTCGATTGCGCAAGAATAGCACGGAAAGGAATAATGAGAGGATGTCACCCGTGCCAAGACTTGTCTGATTCTTCCAGACACCGTAACCAAAAGTTGGACATCCAGCTGTAAAGCATCTTCCGTCCCAGTGCTCCTCTCCTCCCCTAATTGCCACCCAGTGTTTAGGCAGAATTAAGTGATACAAAAAATCTGGGTGTGGGGGGCCAGCCCGGTGGCACAGCAGTTAAGTTCACACGTTCCGCTTCAGCGGCCCGGCGTTCGCTGGTTCAGATCCCGGGTTCGGACATGGCACTGCTTGGCAAGCCATGCTGTGGCAGGCATCCCACATATAACATAGAGGAAGATGGGCACAGATGTTAGCACAGGACCAGGCTTCCTCAGCAAAAAGAGGAGGATTGGCAGCAGATGTTAGCTCAGGGCTAATCTTCCTCAAAAAAAAAAAAATCTGGGTGTGATCTGAGCCTCCAGTGTGTTATTCCCTCCACCTGCTGATGGTGTGAAGGGGTGGATATTGCTGAAGAGAGGATTAAAATATCTTTTGAACAGACTCCTCCCACAGTATGTTATGAAGCAGAGTTGCACTGCCTTTGGGATCATATCAATGGTATACAATTCTTCTGTAAACTAATGTGCACTCTATTTTGAATCCACACTAATCACTCTTTTTTATATGAAACCTAATTGAGGTGTAAATCATTCACTTCCCATTAAGGTATAAGCTTCCATAGTAAAATGTAAGTTGAGGCCAGCTTTTTCTTGTGGAAGCGGAGTTAATGTAGCTAAAGTAACTTTACCTAAGGTTGCAATGAGAATCTTAAAAATATGACTCAAAGGTAGTTTACTTAAAGCTTGAGTAATTTAAGGAAACTGCCTAGGCAAGTAATTGGTATTATACCAAAACTAAATATTTCACAGTTACATTCGCTTTCACCTAAAAATAAAAACTGGAGCAATACAAGGGAAAACTGCCAAGACTGAAAATAATATGCAGCAGCTGTAAGTAATTGGGAGTGATAATCATAATTAGACAAGATGTAAGATATGTGTTAAAGCCAGATTGGATCTTCCTGTTGACAACTGGGAGAAATCCCAAAGGCCTGTGCTCCACACCTAGCCAGGCACTTCTGCTCCATGCCTGAGAGCCCCGCCAAAGCCAGACACGGCCCTGGACCAGCCATGAAACCTCTCTGAAGGCCATGCACTACCCTACTCTTCTCCTGGAGAAAAAAGAAAAAAGGAAGAGGTCATACTCCTGCCTTCAAGGAGCCTACAAACCAGAGGAGATGGGCCAATTGCCAGGGTCCAGCCTCGGCAGAGTCCAGCTTCCCGTGGGAGAAACGGCGTCGGCGAAAGTGTAAGTGCTAGACGTGAGACTCGACACAGTTGCAAGCAAGTCCAATTTATTTCAGGGACAGGGTACACTTACACAGGAAACAATCCCACGAGGTGGTCTAACTATTGTCGTCATGGGAACAATAGTTGAGGGGCAGTGTGTGACTAAAGGTAATAATCAAAGGTGGTTATCTACATAGCAGATGTGCAGCAGACATAGCGATTGTTTAGGAAGAGGTTACATAGTTTCAGGGTCTTCAAAGAAGTTAGGAGGGCAACGAGGATATAATTAACGGAATATAGACCCCCGCATCCTTGGGGGGCTGCTGTTTGTTCTTTGAGATATGTTTATTGCTAGTTCTGCCTGTTTTTACAAGGCTTCCAGGACAGAGGGAAGACATTAATCAGTAATAGGCTTTAGAAAGGAGGACAAAAGGACTCTGCTTAAAGAATTATGTTCCCTGGAGAAGTGCCTTGCACGATTCTCCTTCCATTGCCAGACCTTGTCACAATACAATGGCAGCTAGATTGGGGGAATGCTTCCCACAGCCAATGATCTAGCAATACATGGCATTAAATGAAAGCTCTCCAAAAGAAGCCAAGATAATGAAGAGAATAAATATTTTTGTAAGATAAAATGGAAGGCAGCTTTGTAAGACCAGAGAAACATTGATATAACCAATTGTCGATCAAGAATGAAGTCAAATATGCTTGTTCTATGGAAAACATCCCAAAGAGAAAGCTCTCTGAGGACAGGGGCCATTTCTGTTTTGCTTAGTGACTCAGAGAATGCCTAGCACACTGCACGCACTGAACTTGCTCAATGAATGAGCCAATGAGGAGTGTTTGGATAATTCTTGAGGAAATGTTTCTCCCGTGTTAGATGCTGTACTGGGCGCTTCAAATATATCGACACATTTAATCTTCACGATAACTTTTGAGATGCTACCAGTCCTCCTTTGCAGGTGAAGATGTGAACTAAGCACAGTGATGAAAGGCGCCAGGGTCGGTCCAGCCAGAAAGAGGTGCGGCTGGACTTTGAACCAAAGTCATCTGGATCTACAGTCCGTAGATTATGCACATTATCTTTAAAAGCTAGAATGCCTGTAGCTTCACTAAGAAAGTAGGAAGACTAACAACCAGCATTTTCTGTTGTTTGTTGTAATTTCCGATCTACAGAGCACACCAAAGCAGCCTCCCTGACGAACCCCACTTCATTCCTGCTTTCTCTTCTTTTCTCTCAAATAAAATGGGGGGAGGGGGGCGGCATGCAGGCATCCAACACATTGCTGAAGGGTTGCGTAAAAAGGAACTATTTCTGAAATCAGGTATCAGCAGGAGACTAACAATTCTTATTAGAGAGATTAGGGGGGCTTCATGGAGGAGGTGGCATTGTAGGTCTTTAAGGATGAAAAGACTTTGATAGGTGAAGAGAAAAAGGAAGGAGGGCCATTTAAGCTCAAGGATATAGCATGTGCAAATGACAGGAGTAATGAAGATGCTCTGTGTGTCCAGAAAATGGCTTGTGTGAGTGGAGCTAAGAGAGTGTGTGAGTCTGGATAAGTTGACTAGAGTCAGATAACAGGGGTGTCTGAATGCTGAGCTCCAGAGCTGTGGCTTCCCCCGGTAGGCACTGGATACCCGTGAAGGTCTGGGGCCAGCATAGGCTTCTACGCTTGCCTCCACTAGTGCACTCTACTGTCCACAGAATAGCCAAGCAATCATTTGAAAATGTCAGCTGGCCTCCTCTGCTCAAAACTCACCTATGGCTTCTCATGTCACTCAGGATGAAACCCTCACTATGGCCCAACTACACTTCTGATCACTTGCCCTATGATGCTTTATTTAGGCAGAGAACATACAACAGATTTGACCCTTGCAGAGGCACAGCTGGATGTCTCCTAGGAAATTCAGGACTGTATCTGGAGGCCAAGGGTTCATCTACCCTTCCTCTCTTTCCTGCAAGAGGATGATGCTACAAAGTTTGATGCATGCTCTTCCCCTATATAATCTGCCTCATGGTCTATCTTCTTGCTCAAATACTGAGGGGAGGTATTCTGACTCTGTACAGGTCTTAAAAGGTAATAATGAATCTCAAAGTAGGGAGAGAAGAAAGACAGCAAAATTTGAGTGGTGAAAGACTCTATTCTTCTGAAAAAAGAAGTCAATTTATTGTGTTCCCTTATGTGTTTATAGTGACAGTGTGGGAAATGGATATGAACCCTATCATCATTCAACAAATATTTATTGGACACTTACTAAGTACCAGACTCCGTGTTCCATCCAATGATAAAAGATACATATAATAAATCTTGGCTTGAAGATGTTTTTGGTCTAATGGAAATAGATAGATATGTAAAGATGATGTGATATATACGTAAATGTGGTAACAAATATGATGCCAAATTAATTTGGCATGTGGGATTTTATAGAGACTTTTCTCTTTTTAAAGGAGATGATATTTGAACTGGGTCTTGAAGCTCATGTCTAATAGCTAACAGTTATTTTCTTAACGTTTTCTATAATTTCTCGAGTAGCTGATTGGGATTTAACATGCTAAGCAAATCTAATTGGCCCAGATAGTACTGAGAGTCCTAACTTTAGTACCATTAACTTCATGCTCTAAGTCACTCAGGTAACAAGTTACCAAAAAAACACATAATAAATATCAGTCAGGGGCTGGCCCAGTGGCCGAGTGGCTAAGTTCACGCACTCCGCTGCAGCGGCCCAGGGTTTCACCAGTTCAGATCCTGGGCAGAGACATGGTACCACTTGTCAAGCCACAGTGAGGCAGCGTCCCACATGCCACAGCTAGAAGGACCTGCAGCTAGGATATACAACTATGCACGGGGCAGTTTGGAGAGATAAAGCAGAAAAAAAAAAAAAGAAGAAGATTGGCAACAGTTGTTAGCTCAGGTGCCAATCTCTAAAAAAAACAATCAGTCAAATGGACTACGGTTATATAATAAAGGACACTCCAAGTCAATGGACTGCTATGCTGCCATCTTAAAAAGTGACATATATGTACTAACATGAGTATATCATTGCATTTTGTAAAAAATAATTGTATCTGTATCTGCTGCCTGGACTCCTTCTTACCAAGGCTCCTTGGGGAGCCCTCCCATGTTTGTTCATTATCCTTATAATTGCATATATCCTAATGTTCTATAATTGCCTTTTTATTTATATTACCAACTAGAATGAAACTTTCCTAAGACAGGAGATTTAGTTTTATTCATCTTTGCCTGTGTTCACTCCCCAGTACATAAAAGATGCTCAATATATGCTCAGAGTATAGATCACGATATATGACTTGGAATTAGATAGCTGACCTCACCTTCCTTTGACTAACTTTGCTGTCTAGGTTTTTTGCCCTACTAATTGTCCATAGTTATTCTGCAGTCTGTTTCTCCTAATAATTGCAGGCTAACAATGCAGCAACAGGCTCATGCTTTATTTTAGGGCTAACAGAAGTATTGCATTCACGAACAAGTAGAAAAAATACATCAATTTGAGACATCAGTGGAAAAAATATATACTCTGTTAATTTAAATATATTATGTCTATGATAGTAGGAGGCTGAGTAGACAAGAAAGGCACATTGAGGGGAAAGGTGGCATTGAAGGTACATGATAACAAGGAGTAGGTATGGGAGTATATGGAATTAAGTAACAAAAGGATCACACCTATCTTATTAGCTATTGTATTCCCAGTACTTAGTACAGTGCCTGGTACCTAGTTCAGTAAATATTTGCTGAATGAAAGAGGGTATATTGTAGGTTCTCTAGCCTATAGGCAAGTGACTTGCTTAAGAAGAGATTCCATTTTGTAGGAGAGAAATACCTCTTCTAACTCTGACCTATTCATTTATTTGAGTCCTTCATTCAACAGCCATTTCTTGAGCATCTACTGTGTACCAGACTTTGCTAGACTTTGTATCTAGAAACACTAAGATAAATAAAACATGATCTAGGAGAGTTTACAGCCTGGTGAGAGAAACAGATATATATGTACAGATAATTGCAATGTAGTTTTATAGTTGTATAAAAAAGAATATATACGGTGGCTTAATGACACAATAGAGTAGTTTGCTCAGTTTGTTGGAGAAGAGAGGGGATTCAGGAAAGATTGCTCCAAAAATGCATTTTGGTTTTTTTAAAGATTGGCACCTGAGCTAACATCTGTTGCCAATCTTTGTTTTTTCTTCTTCTTCTCCCCAAAGTCCCCCAGAACACGGTTGTATATTCTAGTTGTAAGTGCCTCTGGTTGTGTTACCTGGGACGCTGCCTCAGCATGGCTTGATGAGCAGTGCCATGTCCATGCCCAGGATCTGAACTGGCAAAACCCTGGGCTGCTGAAGTGGAACGCGCAAACTTAATCACTCAGCCACAGGGCCAGCTCCCTAAAAATGCATTTTAAAAGATGGATAAATGGAACCAGCCTGGTGGTGTAGGGGTTATGTTCGCACATTCCACTTTGGTTTCCCAGGGTTCAGATCCTGGGTGCAGACCTACACACCACTCATCAGCCATGCTGTGGTGGCATTCTGCATACAAAATAGAGGAAGATTGGCACAGATGTTAGCTCAGGGCCAATCTTCCTCACCAAAAAGAAAAAAAGATAAATAAGGAGTTTTGAGGGTCCTTTATACTCTACCCACTTAATTTACTATTTAATTGGTCATGATAATAAAAATTTTATCTTTGCTTTGTATGCTCGGCTTTTAAGATCTATTCTTTATTTATGAAATCATTTTATATTCTTTGCTTATTATTATTAGTCCTTTACTATTATACTGGTTTTATTGCACTCAAGATTCTCAAAAAACAACAGCAGAAGTAACTCTGAAATAGCTGTCATTGAGAAAGTAACAGACTAATTAAATATTTATTTATATTTTTAAAAAGAAAACATCTTCCTAGGTCTTGAAGAAAAGAAAATAATTTAAGGAGTTTCATGGTTTTAGACTTCTTATACATCAAAATTTGAAAAGCCATCTGTTCAATAATAGATATATTTTCTTTGTCATCTTCTCATTTTTTAAAACTCATTTGTAATTCAAATCAAAGCATTACAGAGTTGATTTTGCTCTGTGTTTACCAGTGAGGGGTCATCTCTGCCCTTGAATCTCACTCACCTGGAATCAACAACTGGACCATCAATGGCCTTTCCATTGGCCAAGGCCAGTGCATCTTTCATTGTCTTTAATTCCTGAGAGGTATAAACAACACAATTTATTCTTCTTGTAATGTGGAAATATAGTCATTGGTGAAAGTTCCAGTAAACTACCTGCTGGTAATTCAAACTCAGTGTGACTAAAGCTGCTCCTGGATTTGAGTTATGGATTTGGGGGTGAAATAGTGTATTTTTTATTACATTATTTATTTTCTAGTAGGAAACAGGGCTTGAAATCCAGGTTTCATTTTAAAAATGCAGCTAAACATATGTTGGTGCGTTTTTTATCATTACTATTATTTTTATTATGGTAAATGAGAATTGGCCTCAAGCAAAGCCGAGCATGCCCGCGACATCCAATTTCTGGAACACAATGTAATTCACACTCAAAGCAGCAACTGTCCTCTGTGAAATAAAGCGGGATCCATTCGGTAGACTCTCACAATATCCCCAGCTTGGTGAATCTCTAGGTAAAGTCTCTCAGTCAAAATTCAACGTGACTGTTAGCCCAGTACCACGTGATCTTCTCTATATAGAAAACTGTGATCTTTCTAATGTATAAATGTAGTCTTATAATTCAACAGCTCCAAATTCTTCAAAATCTCCCTCTGTATGAAAAACGAAACTCTTTTTCATTACAATAAAGGCCATTTTATCTGCCTAGGGTTCCACTTTCAATTCCCTCCACTCCAGGCCTCTAACTCCATAGTCCAGCAAGACTAATCTACTTTTAGCTCCTGGAATAGAATGCTGTGCTCTCTCCTTTCCTCGTGCCTTTGAAAACATTGTTTCCTCTACCCAAATGATGGTCTGCTTCAGTAACACTCTCGGTTAAATTATCCTTCCCTTACCCAGGCAGATTTAAACTCAAAATTTTCTGCATCTCTGCAGTTTGCACATGCAACTCTAACATTCCTAAGATTGTATTATAAATGTTTCACTATCTTTCCTCACTTCAAAACAAAAAAAAAAAAGACATTGGAAGAGAGGTCTTCTTTGTTTTTCCAGCATTTAGTGCAGTATTTGAGCAATAAAAATGATTGCCAAATATATGCATATATACATGTATGATGTCACTTATATGTAGAATCGAAAAAAGCTGAATTTGTAAAAACAGAGTAGAGTGGTGGTTACCAGATGCTGGGGGGATGCGGGGGGATTGAGGAGCTGTTGTTGAAGGATACAAACTTGGAACTAGTAAACAAGTAAGTCCTGGAGAGCTAACTCACAGCATAGGGATTATTGACAACAATACTGTATTATAACCTTCAAAGATGCTAAGAGACTAGATCTTAATTGTTCTCACTACAGAAAAGAAATGATAATTATGTGACATGATAAGGGTCTTAGCCAACACTAAGGTGGTAGACATATTGCAATATGTAAATGTATCCAATCAACATGCTGTACACCTTAAACTCACACAGTGTTAGATGTCAATTATATCTCAATAAAAATAAACTTTAAAAAATATATGCATGAATAAATATTGTCCACGAATACAAATATTTGCATTGCATATAAGAGGAATAATAATGTTAGCTGTTGTTTATTAAGTTCTTAGCTTGTGTCCAGCGCAGTGCAGTGTGTTATATGTGCTTCATCTCCAATTCACACGGCATTCCTGCCACATGGATTATATTATTTCTATTTTGCCCTTGAGAAAATTGAAGCTCAGAGAGGTTAGTTGAATAGGCCGCACATTGTCCTACAGCAGAAAGTCTGCCCTCACTCCAATGCCCGTGCTCTCCGCAATACACCTGGCTGCCTTGTGATTATTGTTAGGAACTTGAAAGACACAAATTAGATTTTGATTTAATCTTTTCCATTTCTTTCCAGCTCCAAGTACAGCCCAGTATGGAATTACCGGGAGCGCTGATGTTCTTTTCTCCTGCTGGTACCTTGTGTTGACACTGTCCTCTTTCACCAGCATATTCTACCTGAAGAATGCCATTCTACAATAAATTTAAAGACCCATAAAAGGCTTTCAAGGATTCTCTGAAAGTGCTGATGGCTGGATCCAATCTGGTACAGTTTGTTAAAAGCAGCGTGGGATATAATCAGCAGTGCTTACATGGGGATGATCGCCTTCTGTAGAATTGCTCATTATGTAAATACTTTAATTCTACTCTTTTTTTGATTAGCTACATTACCTTGTGAAGCAGTACACATTGTCCTTTTTTTAAGACGTGAAAGCTCTGAAATTACTTTTAGAGGATATTAATTGTGATTTCATGTTTGTAATCTACAACTTTTCAAAAGCATTCAGTCATGGTCTGCTGGGTTGCAGGCTGTAGTTTACAAATACGAATATTGCAGTGAACATGTGATTCTTTAAGGCTGCAATACAAGCATTCATTTCCCTGTTTCCATGAGAGTCAATCCACATTTACAAAGATGCATTTTTTTTCTTTTTTGATAAAAAGCAAATAATATTGCCTTCAGATCATTTCTTCAAAATATAACACATATCTAGATTTTTCTGCTCGCATGATATTCAGGTTTCAGGAATGAGCCTTGTAATATAACTGGCTGTGCAGCTCTGCTTCTCTTTCCTGTAAGTTCAGCATGGGTGTGCCTTCATAAAATAATAGTTTTCTCTTCATCTCCAACTAAAAGATGTTTTGCAAAATTCTGCAATTGGAAAGCAAAAATAAACCACGATGATAAAGTTAAACCATATCCAATTTCTAAAGAATGAAGGAGCTCTCTGACTGTAAAAATCTCTTCCCTCATTACCAGCTGGGTTTGAGAATTTTGACCCCAAGAACTCAGTTTTGTGATGAAAAACAATTTAACATAGTACAGATAAATTTACCATATGATTTCTTTAGTTGTGGCTAAATGTTAGATCCACTTTGGGAAATACTTTCCCTTAAAATGACAGCACAGTCCATCCAAAGCATTGTCTAGCAAGACAGCATCTTTTCCTTTCAGTATTCCAAGTCAAAACTTTTGAGATGGTTTGTCAGAAAGGACGCAACATCCGATTACCTAATATTACATGAGTTGGTAAGCACTCAAAATTAGTGTGGTTCTATGGCAGGTAAGTTGATAGGATAGATAGAGTGCTCCTGTGGATAGGAGCATTTTGCTTATTTTCCATCTGAAAACATCACCCAGTTGATATTTTGGAATGCATGTTATATAAAAAATTGTTCCAAAATACATTAGAACAAATATTCCACGCTGGTATGCAGTAGATCAATCCCTGAAATAACTAATTCTGCAATAAAATCTTTCTCTGTAACCATTTCAGCTCAAACAAGTAAGGCAAAACAAAATCACCATGCTATATTTCTTCTTATGTGATATATGTAAGATACGATCAAATGGAGAGAAGACACAGTGATGAGAATATCTTGATATGTTAATTATTCAGTTATCATGAATATTAAATTATTTCTATTAAAAGAATGAAAACTACGTCTTTGAAGGAAAATGCTGTTTCTCTAAGAAGTATTATACTACATATATTTGAATAATTTGATGGTTTTGCCCTTTATGAAAGAAAGAACATAGCCTTGAAATATGAAAGCCATTTTACAAGTTTGACAATGTTACCAATTTCATTACACCTAAAGAGATTTTTGCAGATATTCACTTTTGCAAGTCACAATAACAAAAAGCCTACTAATAGAGTTAGATATAAGAAATTTCACAAAGATTGTTCATATTCAAGGTATCTAATATTTTTCCCTGAGAGAGATGGGCTTGAAAATGGTGATTTTTGAGTAAAATTTAGTCCCAAAGTATACCATGAGTCTATTTAATTAGACAAATTAATCCTAAATGAAGAGGCATAAACATACAATATTTCCACAAAATGTCATTAATATGGCATAATGCTGTTAAATTTACTCACTGTAATAATTTATTACATTATTTTGTCTGATATATTAAAAGTGGGTTTTTAAAACACATGTGGCATTTTCACTTTAGTTATTATTGATTTGCTTCTTTACAATATTCTTTGTGGAATTGGTAAGTAAACCACACAATATTTTTTTGTATTGCAGCTTTAAAGTGGCACACTCCATAATAATCTACTTACTAGAAATAGTGGTGCTACCACAAAAGTGTTAACCATCAGTACCATTGTTTGGGAGAAAGAAACAGATCAAGAATGCATATTATACAGTGATCGCTTTCCTAGAGTTAAAAATACCTCCTCTTTGTAAGGTTTGTAGGGTAAATGTGAGGTAAATCGAGGTATAAACTATGGATGAACCAAATAATTAGTTCAAAGTGTTGTCATGATTCCGAATTTGTGGAGTCTGGTGTTTTTCCCATAGAATGTGACCGAAGTACAGTCATAGCTCGGTAGCTGTATGTATTTGCCTTTATGTTAGAAGAGACTTTCTTGAGTGACATTTTTAAATAGAGGAGGTATTCGCTATGTTTTTCTGTATCACAGCAGCATTCCTAGTCCTTAGGCCCCTGGGAAGAGTGAAATCATGAGTATTTATGAGTTCAATATTGTTCAAATAAGGCTACAGTATTTGCTTTTTTGTGTGAATGTATTGCATATAATGTTCAAGTAGATGATTTTACATTTATGGACATATGAAACGTCTGATTACTCCATTTTATCAGTCCTGACTGTACAAGATTGTTGCAATTTCAGAATAGCAGTTTTATAAAATTGATTTATCTTTTGATCTATAACAATTTTTTCTAGCTATTTATTTCAGTACTATATTTCCGCAAGTTCCATTTGTGGGACTCTTTTTCTTGCCCCTGAATTTTTGTTCAAAGAAAGAAGAAAGCAAAATAAAAAGCAGTTGAGAAAGCAGAGTGGAAAGAAAAGAAAAAGACAGAAAAGGGAAGGGGGTAAAGAGAGAGGAAAAAGAGAAGAAAGGAAGGATGGCGGGAGGGAGGGAGGGTGGAAGGAAGGAAGGAAGGGGAAAGGGAAGATCTGGAATGTTAGGGTAGCTGACTTAATTCAGTAGCATTCTTAGTATAGCTGTAAGTGGTGTAATTATGTTTTACAATGATCCTATTTGAAACATAACTCCTGTTACACCACTAAGTTTCTGTTATACAGCAATTATACAATAAAAAGTACTACCCATATTATAGTATTGTGTTTTGGGGGGGACACTAAAAGATTTGAGAGAGAGATTGTCAAACGTAAAGTCACTTTTGGGGGGTTTAAAACTTAACTGAAAAATTAATGCTTCATCATAACATTTAAGCTATATCTAGAAAGTAGACTGGAGAACTGAGAAAATTACCCAGATAATTCAATGCAAAATATATACATAAATACCCCTATGTGTGAACTCAGAAAATTCTGAGAAACTTATCAAAGCCAACCGTCTATACTGATCAAATTTACTGAATAATTGTTAATTTATCCATTGTGCTTAGCTTTGTGACACAGCCAAAAGTTACCTATTTAATCTTTTCAATAAAAATTGTTTTTTGAAATTCAGAAATGATTTAAAAAGAGGTCAGGTTTTTAACTATTTATTGAAGTATGTGGATGTACAGTATTTCAATAGATATGAATATGAATAAATGGTATGCCTTAAGATCCTTTGAATATGTATTTACTTTAAAGACTGGAAAAAGCTCTTCCTGTCTTTTAGTAAAACATCCATATTTCATAATCTTATGTAAAATATGTTGTACTGTTTCCAATAGGTGAATATAAAGTCAGTTTATCAATTAAAATATGTATTTGACTCATTTTAAAACTCTATTAGTTTAAGAGAAAAAGGAAGAAATAATAATTTAAACATATTTCTGCTATTCCCTACTTAATTTTCTGCTGCATCCACGATACCACATTCACACCTTTTAGGTATGCCAAAGTAATACAGGTTGAAAATTTAAGATGCCTCAATTTCAAAGAGCTCGACATTGTAGCCTTTCTCTCTGTTGCTGATTCCCAAAAGGTTTGACAAGCTGAACTACATCTAGCCCAAAGAAGTTTCCAGGAGAGATTTTATTATCAATTATTTAGAAGTTTTACCTGCTGAAAAGCAGCAGAGTTAGCAAGAAAGGCTGATGATAAAATCCTGATGGTTTTACAGGATATGCATCTGAAAACTCAAATGCCTATCAGACTCAGGCAAATAGTATGCTTTCATAAGACAGCTGGGTATAAAACAGGGTGTATATACTCCACCTCTAGGCATTCCAGTACAATTTCCTTAAAAATACCTTGCTTTCCAAACAAAGTAATTTGGCTGAGAGCCCTTAGTTTGTGACTGCTATAATATGCAAAAGTGAGCCACCCCAAATGAATGATTTCAGCCCTCTTCTTCAGATCTGTCCATTGATGATGGCCGACCACGTAAAAAGGAACAATGTGGTAAGTAAACAAAACAACAAACCATGAACATGGTCAATGCCTGGTGTAATAATATATTTTGAAATATGAGTGTCATTGCTATTCTGAGAAAACCATATCTACCAAACCCCTCCCCTCTAAAAGATGAAAACACACTAATAAGCATCTGATTTTCCCATTGGCTCATCAATGTTCCCTTTGTAACTTCTATCATGCACTCAATCACATGGAAACAGAAGCATCAAGTCTCAGACTCTGAAAGCTAGAATGTGACCATAATAGGTCAAAACGCAGATACTTCAAAATGACATCCAGGCGTTCAGAAAGTAATTACTCACTGTAGCCCATTAGGCAGAAATATAATAAGTATAAGAGAAAAATTTCTAAGAATAATTCATTTGAGATAGTGAATTTGATCCAAACACCAGAGAGTCAGTGTACTCCCTGAACTTCCCAAGAAGGATTTGCCTTCGCATTTGCACGCACTTTCTCCTAATAACCCCAAACATACTGAAAATAGTTAGGAATTGACATCTCTAGTGGCAGGAGAAAAAATTGGCAAGTGAATCAAATAAATACTTTCCAATCTTCCTGAAGAGGAAGAAAGGAGGAACAGTTTTCATTATTCTCCCTAAAAGCTCCATCCACAGTCATCCTAAGGAAGGCTCAACTCTCCCCAGGCCTTCAATCTAAGAACCATACTCCACCTCAGAGGCAGACGCGGTAGCTAGAGTTACTCCCGAAGGGTCATGACTAGCCCTACCTTACATTTTACAATGGCAGGGTACTTTGGCAGAATTGTCACTTTGATTTTCTCAGTACCTCAAAACATTATTATTATCACATATTGATGATGAAAATGAGATTCAGAAATTTAAGTCACTTGCTGAAGATTACACTTTTACCAAGTGACAGATTTAAGCTAAATGTGAAATGCAAAATACTCTCAATTTGTTTCTATTTCCATTAGCCTTCTTAGGAATTGAAAAAAATGTGATCACATTACTACCTTCACAAACAACTATATGTATATTTATATATAAGTAACTTTGTTCATATATATTCCTTTATTTTCCAGCACCTCCAGAGGGTTATGTTTAAAGGCAAATCACATCATACATCTCTTCTAAAACCTTTGGGATATGGGACATACAAATGCAATTGCCTTTGGACACACAGCCCTTGGTAATATAAGACCCATCACACCAAATGGAGGATCTTGTCATAATCATATGTATTTTTTTTCGATAGCATTCTGCAAAGGACCTGCCAAATTTTGGATAATCCACCAAGACTATTTCCCAGGCATCTGCAATCAACAAAATTCTTAGGGAAATGTAAATCAGAATACATACACAAATTTTTTTAAAATACACAATAGAATACTGATTTTAATCTTGAGTGATGTTGTTTGAGCCAATTTATATCAAAATACTAATTATATGCACATCTGTTTGTGCTGGGGCAGTAGAAGAAGAGGGAGATTCTAATTCTAGCAATTAAACTATATACAACCTAAGGAATACATTTGTACTTTGTTGTCAAAATATAATGCAAATCCTGTGGACGTGACTTTTTAATTTGAAAAAAAAGAAAACCATAACTTTGATATATATATAAATGAACACATTAATTCATTAATGAAGGACCAAGGAAGAGGTTACAACCAGATAAAAGAACAATCCAAAGAAGAGACATATTTATGGGTGAAGAATATTGAAATTAATGTATTACTGGAGGCAAAATTGACTTCTTCCAAAGTAAGAAATTCAACTGAATCTCTAACCAACAGATTTATTTACACATCTATAGACAAGAAATATTCTGCCTCGGTATCACTTATCTACAACTTGTAAAATAATTCAAATGCAATGAAAGGTATGGGGCTCCCATAGAATCAAAATCAGATAACTTGGAGGGTATGCTCCAACCAATGTGTGGGTTTTTCATTGCAGGACAAAGTTTTGCCTGAAATGATGAGATGTAAAAATCTTAAAAGATGTTTCATTAAATGAATTACTAATATTTTGAGGTTCAATAATATAATCTCTATTGTAATGACTCATAAAAATCCCCAAGTTTATCTACATATCTAATATTCTACATTCTCTGTATTTTAATTATTTCATTTTCTTCCTTATCCCACAAACCATTGCCCATAGTTTGGGACATATAGGAAGAGAAGTAAAAAATTAAAACATAACAAGAACCACCTTGCTTCAAGAATCTACTTTGGGCCAGCCCCAGTGTCCTAGTGGGTCAGTTCAGTGCACTCTTCAGCAGCCAAGGCCTGGTTCCTGGGTGTGAACTTACACCACTCGTCTGTCAGTGGCCATGCTGTGGCAGTGGCTCACATACAAAAACAGGAGGATTGGCAGCAGATGTTATCTCAGGGCAACTCTTCCTCAGCAAAAAAAATTTTTAAAAAAATCTACTTTGTTGAAAAATTAATGTATTTTGAACGTTTGTTAACAGAAAAAAATCTTTTTGTCCCTTAGGAGGAGGGCTATTTAATTCATGGGATAATAGGAATTTTTCATCAACAATGAGAAAAATGAAGTAACAGTTGAGATAGCAATATTTTGTCAACCAAATGCAATGGTAATGGTGAAAACATTGCAAGAAGCTGTAGCATAAGCTGAATGGTCTGCTTCCACTTAGTGCTAATGAGCCCAGTCCTTGCACAAATTTTGGTTTGGTAAAAACTACAGGAGGTAGCATGGTTCATTAGGCTTTCAAAGCTTTAAAATGTTAAAGGGGGTGGTTTTCTTCCTTCATTTCAAGTGAATTGCTGAAAGCATTGGGATATTCCTAAGTGGAACTTTGAATTTGCTAGTTTCTTCATTAATTTTGACCTTTTTATGTTTAAAAAAGTTAACTCTACACTATACCGCAGCAGACTTCTACCTCTTGCAGTTTTGGATTGTGCTTAAATGAGTACTCCAAGCACGTGAAATTTCCTGAGAATACTGGGGGACCATATTTTAGAAAAAGAACTCGTGAAATATTCTTTGGAGAACATAATATGCAAATAATGAAGAGCAAAGCTTTCTTGACCGTTCTCAAGCACCTAATAGGATCCACAGAACTCTTACATGGTTTTCTAAGTAGTTTCATAAATATAGACTGTGGCTGCAGGAAACTTCCCACCTCCCTACCGTGCATTTGACAAATGACCTGACAAACGCATGGTCAATAGCTCATTTTTGACGTGCTCCTTAAGAAATTGTTGCCAGAGATTTGAAACTGCTTCAAGCTGATATCTTTTGAAACAAAACACACACACACACACACACACACACACACAAAATTGCTCTGCTATCAGTGATCTGGAAAATAAGCTTGCAAGCCAGCCATGTGGTGTTCTGGATAACTCAAAAAAAAAGAGAAGAAGAAGAAATGACAACAGTGCAGCCAAGTTTCTGTTTAAGTTTCATTTGCTAAGATTTCAGCATAAGTAACATCTTGTGATATAATTAATCAGAAGATGGCACCTGCTTTAAATGCTGACGTGGAGAAAAGCAGATTTTTTAAAAATTTGGAACAAAATTATTTCTGGAAATATATCTTTCCTGTTGATAGATAACTAGTTTATGCTTTTGATAATCTTACTGTCTAGTAATTTTAAATGATGATGAAGAGAAAGACCCTTTTTTTTTATTTTGGAATAATTTTTCCTGGAAATATATATATCTAATTTATAGACAGACGATTAGTGTGTATGTTCAGACATTCCTATTCTCTCATATTTCAGTTTTAACAATATATTAACAAAGCATTTATGGTTAATATGTGACAAATATACATCTTTTATCAAGTAACACAGGAATTCATATAATGATCTCCATTTTTATGTTGAGATACATCCTCAGGCTAGTATCATTTCAAGAAGAATCTGTCATCTGTTGATTTTGGATATTTTAAAAATCAATATCTTGTCTTTGCACCCTGACTTCAGTTTCCACACTTATAATTAGTAAATACAGTGCTATAAATAAAGCTTGCTATTCTATATTTTCCCAGTTGTCATTCCTCTTGTTTCTATAAAAGTTTAATTATTGTTCATCTAAAATTAGATTTGACAGTAGTATATTATACCTTTTTCTCAAGAAAATATGATGATATTCCATTTCTTCACATAACATAATGAAAGAGATAAAGCTTCCATTGCTCTGTGACTCTGATAGTTGACAATGAATTCTCCCAGGCAACTGCTGAAATTGCTCCGTAAGAAAATAAACTCTGAATTTGAATAGATCATCGCTTTATAAATATGCACAGTAAAATCGTCAGAGCTTCTGTAATTGTCAGGTATAAGCTTTTGGTGATGTTTGCAAAAAAACAAATCCCCAAAGCCTTGCGAATTTAACTCTCTTGATTTCAGGGTTCCAGAAAAATTGAAAAATGTTTTTCAAAAGCAAATAAAAATAAAACTTTATTTTAAGGAGTCTCAGTGTTTCATAAATCCATGATGTCAGTACAATCACACGTCATACTTTTTCAGTCTTGGTTGCAAACAACGAAAACAGACTGACTAACTTGAGCAGAAAAGGAAGTCATTGGAAGAATTTTGGGTAGCGCTCAGAATGATGGAAAACCTGGGGAATAGGATGACATCAAGACAGGAAACGCAACCAAAAAGGTAGCCAGTAGGCAGCCAAATGCAGCTAAGGTCATGCGCCTGGTAAGGACATCACCTCCCTGGATATCTGTCACCTCCAATGGAATCTCAGCTCTACTCCTGCCACCCTGAGTTATAGCTAACCATTCCCGTGTCTGCTTCTCTTCCCCAAGAGCCAAAGTCCTGAGCAGCTGGCCAAACCTAAGTTTACACATTTAGGAACTAAGCTGCCAGATACAGAAAATATCTTCCCTACCTGAGTTTCAGAAGCAGGAGATGGGACCCTTTCTTGCACCAAGATCCATTCATAAGAGAGGTAGGCTGTTCAGATACTACTTAGCCAAAATATGAAAATTATCCATCACACATTCGTGCAAGCAGGTGAGTTTGTAAAAAATTGTGCTTGGGAAGCCATTTTACATTTGCTGTCATGCTAATTTAGTAAAGATTCTCTATTTTATCTATGACCTGACAAAAAGATCCAATTAGGCCTCTCTATATTAGGGTCTTCTACACAAAAATGCTTCAGCTGCTCATTAAAATGAATATATTGAACAATTCATCAGAACCTTATACTTGATGTAGTTTTGAAAAGTATAGTGGAGTTGATAAAAATTCTAAAGTTAACATTTCATAAGGACTGAAAATTCAATGAGGAGATAGATTTAGATAGCCGATAGATAGATAGACAGACAGATATGGACAGACATAACTTTTCTTTCCTCAAGATGAACATTTTTTAGTTGAGGAAAATATGCAAGCAATTTCTTTGCTTAAACTTTCCTTTTTAAAAACAACAATCAAAACAAAGACAAAACGTCTCCCTCATTCAAAATATTAGTCTAATATTATTTAGATTAGAATCAGCATATTTTCTTGAACCTATACACTTCTTTCAGTGCATAGTTCAACTAAGGGGTTTCTTAGGAGTAGTTTGGCTTCCATAACAATTATTTTTTGAAGTGCAGAGAAGCATAAAAGATTTTATATTCATAGTTAATATTTTAGTTTTAATAGGCATTTTTCTTGTACTCTAATCCAATGCCTCAAAGAGGATCGCGTGTGTGAGAAAGCTATAAAAGAGTCATAGTAAAAATTAATATAAACACTAATCACCTTTGGGAAAGCAGCCTCACAGAACAGCCCACTGTTCCAAATCAAGTCAACTGTCTCGCTTTCAACTTGAAATTATAGTAATGTTAGTTTGAGCACTGATCGGCTCTGATGAAATTGAAATTTTCAAAAAGTCTATGAACCAAATTCTAGATTTCTGGCCCCCCAAAAAAACTTTACCTAGATTCTCTTATCTTTGAAGGTACTGAATTAATAATTTGAGTAATGTTATAATGAGAAAAATAGAGTTAAAAAATTGGTAATTTTAAAAAACAAAAAATACAAAAGTATAACAGTTAGATGGCACATGCATAATTTATTTCATAAGTCCTTTATTTCACATGGCTACATTCAGAGAAATAAGTGTCGTTATTTCCTTAAGGTACCAGGCTTAGATCTTGGAAAAAATGAATGAGGACCCTGCATTTACCTATGATCTTTAACACTCAATAAATTTCCTTTTTACATTGCCCTACATCATTCAGACTGATTTAAAATGTGATGTTCTTTCATTCACTCATCACACATTTACTGAGTGCATATTTTTACCAAAACACTGTGTTGTTATATAAAGATGAGGAACTCACAGTGCAATGAGAGAGACAGACACATAAATAAATGATTTTGACACAAATATTGCAAATGTATTTATGAAGCGCTTGGGGAGCACAGAAAATACAGCAATTAACTATGAGGGAGGCAGAAAAGACTGCACAGAAGAGGTGACGCTGAAGCTTGATCTTGCAATATGACAGTTTCATACCGATTGTAAATTGCAATAAATATTTGATAAATATGAGCTCGAGTCCTCATTTGGAGCAATGTATGTCAAAATAGTGAAATTCACTTTAATTGATGGTCAAAACATCATCACTTGTATCCATCAAATGCAAAATTGATACTCACCACCTCCCACAATTTCTTTCTTTCCACTCTTGTTGAATCCACTCCAATAGGGTTTCTGTCCCTACATGTCAGTAAAACTCTGTCATCAATGATCTCCGCGTTGCTAAATCCAAAATGCAATTTCTCACTCCTCGTCTCTCTTGACCTGGTTAATGGATCACTCGCTCCTCTTTGAGACACTTCCAATACTTGGCTTCCATGAAATCCTGTTTGCTTCATTTTTCTCCTATCTTCTGGCTACTTGATTCTTTTGATGACTCCTCCTTTTCTTCCAAATACCTAAATGTAAGCGTGCAGTCCTCAGACTGCTTCTCTTTTCCTGCTACATTCAATCCCTAGGTGCTATCATTGAATCCCTAGGTGCTATCATTCAATCTCTCAGCTGTAAGCAGCAGCTATATCCTCCTCCGTATCTATATCTCCAGCCCAAAATTCTGCACAGAACTCAAGACTGGTACACCCAACTACCCATTCAGTAGCTCCATTTGGAATGTCTAGGAAACATCCCACACTTGAAGATGTTAAATCTGATCTCCTCATATTTCCTCCTAAACTAGCTCCTCCTGCTGCCATCCCCACCTCAGGAAATGATAATCAATTCTTTCAGTTGTTCAGGCCCCAAAATTTGGAATCATCTGTGACTCCTCTTTCTCTCAGACTCCACATCTGGTCCATCATTAAGCCCTGTCAATTCTACCTTCAAAATACATGTAGAATGTAATGACTCCTCATCACCGTCACTGCCCTGGTCTGAGCCACATCATCTCTTGCCTGGATTTAGGTCACCCTGAATCTAGCCTAGGCTTCTTCACTCTATTTTCAACACTGGAGCCATAGCAATTCAGTCAGATCTGCTAAAAACTCTCTCATATTTCTCCATGTCACTCTGAACATAACCAAAATTTTTGCTATGAATCCCAAAATCCCATGTGATCCAATATCTCATTAGCTCTACGTCATCATTCCCTACACCTCTTCCCCTATATTCATTTGACTGCAGTCTCACTAACTTCTTTGCTATTCCTTACACACGCCAGACATGCTCCCACATCAGGTCTTCACACTTGCTCCTCCTTCTGTTTGGCGTCAACTTCCCTGCATTGTCAGTGTGGATAAGACCAGGCCTTCCGTTAGGTCTTCCCTCAAATTTCACCTTTTCAGTGGAATCTTACTCTTTCTAAAACTGTAATTTCCATCCCAGTTATTTGTATTCCTCTTCTTTGTTTCATTTTTCTCTTTAGACCTTGTAACTAACACTATGGAATTTACTCATTTATCTTTTTTATTTTCTGTCTTTCTCATCAGAATATACTCCATGATGGCAGAGATTTTTGTAGGTTTTGTTCACTACTGTAGCTCTAATGTTTAGAAGCAGTGCCTGACACATAATAGATGCTCAATAAATATTTTTTAGTTGGTAAATAATATACAACATAGGGATTCAGGATTACAGAAATCAGTACTGGTACTGAGGACTTACCTATGTTCTGAGGAAGTTACTAAAAAGGAAGTGCGAATGTGCATATTTCTTGCCAAATCAGTGGCCTTTTCAACTGGGAGGAGGAACGGAGCAATGCACCAAGGGACGGATGCCTGTCCCAAAGTCTCCCGTGACTTCTCCCCAGGCCAGAATTCCCACTAGAAAGTTGAGGTGGTGGCAGTTCTGAAGCTGAACCTTAACAGATGCTGGCATTCTTGCCATGAAGGAATGTGTTTCCCAATTTCTCTTCCATTTTCCCTAAAAACATACCCTGTTTTAACCCTAGGCAAAGACTCATTTTATTTGTCATGATGTTTCTAATTGGGATTATTCATTCCACTGAGGAATCTTCTAATATGCAAATGATTGATCTCGTGTGTAATATTGTTATTTTTTCAACCTCATGTTCTATTTTTCCAGAAATTCATATAAAATATTTCTATTGGAATATAAGAAATTAACTCTCTTGGCTTTCCATGCCAATAACAGCAATGTTATTGAAAACAGAATAGTTGTATAGTTGTTTAGTTGTTGAGATGATATAATCCAAAATTTTATAATTTTAGACACAATCTCAATTAAAAACATCAATAAACTATGCTGGATTTCTTAATCTTAAAAAATATTTTCAGTGGGGCTTTTAAAATCTATCTTTTTTGACTAGTATAATTTTAAGTGCTCTGCCTTATATAACAGATAAATAGTGAAACTTCTGCGGTTTATCTTAATCGAAGTTTATTTTTCATTTGTGCAAAAGTCAAGTAGCAGCATGGCGGAGGTGAGGGGTGCTCTCCTCCATGCCGGTCGTCAAGGACCCAGGCTGACGAAGCCTCTTCCATCTTCAAAACATGGCTCCTACAGTCAGCCCAGGCATTCAGTATCTAACTGTAGGGCAAACGAAGACAAAGAGTAGAGGAACATCTGGGAAGTTTTTATGAGTTAGGCTTAGACGTGGCGCGTATCATATCTGCCTTCCATCAGCCAGCACTTAGACTTCTGGCCCCAATCTACATCAAGGAAGGCTGGAAAAAGTGTGCCAAAGAGAAAAGGGAATGGATTTTGTTAAATTTAGCCAGTCTCTGCCACAGTCTTCTCTTTTAGTCTCTACATATCCATTTTCCTCTTGCTCTCACATGCAGAACTCATTCTTCTACTCCCCCAAAGTCCTGTCCAGTCATTACACCCAGCTGGAAGTCCAGTATCTTCTGGTGATGCAAAAACTCCACTGAGTCCAAATGCGGCAACTTATGAATTAGTAACCCTTGTGACTATAAAACAACATATTTCCATCTCCTCTTCCCAAACCATACACATAACCAATTTTCAAAAGCAGTGGAAAAAATAATATAACCACAATGAAAGCTTCCATTCAGAAAATAAAAATAGTGACCGTTGTAAGAATGTACAAAATCTTGCAGAATAGATATTTTGAAGGGCCCCTACACATAAGCAGGAGGATATTTCTTGATTGGACTCGAGTTTAATTTCTGGGAACATCTCCCTTATCTATTTTTCTCCCTGGCCCCTTCTTCCACCCTATGGAAACTTCTTTCTTGATCACTGTCACCACGTCTGAAGTTGGCGCAGGAGATCAAGCCCCTCCTTGGGGCTGTAGAGGCTTTGGAAGTCTGATTCCTGCTTCAGTAAGAGGCCACGTCCTTAATATAATCTTAATCATAGGCCACTGGACCCTCCAAAACTATTTCAATTTTATTTCCTATTTTTAGAAATGTAACGAAGGCCACTTTTCCATCCTTTTGATCTCCTAAATTCCTGTACTTCCTTCATTCTCTTTGATTTCTTGAGCCAAACCTGGAAGTAGAATACCTCATTTCTACTCGCAATCTCTGGGCCAGTGAGCCAAACATCAGTCATGTGGCCCTACCCAACTTCAAGAAAAGCTTAGAAATGAAGTCGAGCTGTAGACTCAGCAGAAAGAAAACCAATTTGATTAGCAGCCAGGCAATTTCTGCTATAACTATTAGGTTTGAAGGATTGTTGCGATTTGGAGAGTGGACTTTTGTTTTGTTTTGTTTTGTTTTAAGGTTTCATGATAGAGAGGACGATGACAAGAAAGTCTCAGATTGTGAAATACATAATGTTTATGAGAATTCCATTTTCTGAACACTCTTGCTCTGATATTTAGTTTGATTTCCAAAAGTGAAAAATAAGAAACAAGTAGTATAATTTTGAAGAAATAAAAAATTCATTCTGCCCTGTCTTCCTTTGGCATAGGTTTAGAACCACGCACTCTGAGCTGCTTTTGTGTCTTCCTGACTACACTCTTAGCTCGTGAAAGGCAGCTTTCACGGTTAGGTACCCATACCAATCTTGGTAAATGTTCAAGACTCAGGGAGGTAGAAGAGGATATAAATAGATTGTTATGAATTTTTTAAAAATTAACTGGTACCTTACAATATCACTGAAATCAACTGTGTGCCCTTGATAAGAAGTTTAAGCATTAGAAGAAGCATGTTTCCTATGACAATTGGAGTTTTTCTTTGGTGCAAGTACAAAAATCATTGAGTTAAATTATCTTTCTAATTTATATATGAATGCCTAGTGTGTGGAGCTTTTCTCATGCAGAAGTCCCAGGGGCAGTGTTAGGATGAGGGCAGGGGCTACAGGGTGTTGGCGTCCATTGCATCAAGTTCCAAGATAGGTTTGCCCATTAAAGCACTACAGATGCCAGCTCTAGGTAGTACTTTAGCCGAAAGGAAGATTCAGGACAGGGATAAAAATGTGAACTTCCCAGGAGACTTCACATACAGATAGTTTATTCCTTATGGCTAAAGATAAACTAGGAGCAGGAACTAAAATATTACTAGCCTAAATATCTCTAAAATTCCTTAGTGGAGGTTTCCCAGGACAAATCAACAAGTAGGAAGATTTTAAAGGAATAACTTAGACCATTAACTCTAGATTTAACCTCTAATTATTATTTCAACCTCTTCACTATTAGTTTTAATCTCTAATAGATGGCCTGTGCAAAGCTAGGCAATGGCTTTATTGTGAATCACCTTCACACATTATCACCGTTATGAACTGACAGTTTGTGTCCCCATCCAAAATTCTTATGTTGAAATCCTAACTCCCCATGGGGTGGTATTAGGAGGTGAGGCCTTTGGGAGGTGATTAGGTCATAAGAGCGGAGCACTGATGAATGAGATTAGTGCCCCACAAATGACACCACAGAGAGCTCTCTCATTACTTCCAACACATGAGACGTAGCAAGAAGACTGACATCTGTGAACCCAGAATCCGCTCTCACCGGACACTGAAACTGTCAGCACCTTGATATTAGACTTCTCGGCCTCCAGAACTGTGAGAAACAAATATTTTTTGTTTAAGCCACAAGTCTATGGTAATTTGCCTGAATGGACTAAGACACATGCACAGGAGTCAGGCTTTAGTCTGTGATGTCCTCTCAAAGTTTTCTTCTGGAATGCAAGGAAAGCCACTTTGGTACTGACGTGAAGACAAAGTACCTCTCACACTTCTGCCCTCATGGAAGGCATATATTTTCTTTCTCAATTACTCAGTCAATTGTATTTCCTTTTGCTTTTCTCTGAATAACAAAAGACTCAATATTCTTTACCATATAATATTTATAATGTCTACTAGGACCACTTCTTCAACAAATTTCCATCACCACGCTACAAATTGGATAAAATTTTAAAGCATCTAATTCAGTAATTTTCCTTGCAAAAATGTAAAAAGATGAGTTTTATTTCCTTTTGACTAGCATGGACTTAGGAACTGGAGTTAGGATCTTTTTTTCTTCGAGTCATTAAAGCTTGAATTCTATCACCCATTTAATTTTATCCTCATTATACATTTTATTTTCACTAGTTACCAGACTTAACGATTCTAAATATATAGTGCTGTCAGCTCAGGACATTTGCAATGAGCATTTTTTCTTCACCTTGATTATGGCATAGAAAACCTTCAGAGAATTACACAAAGCCTATACTATTCATTCCATTTTTAATTCATCCCTCCAAATTAATGGTTTCTATTAATTAGACAACAAAAACTGAAAAGGGAAAAAATGGAGGGTGCACTGTTTTTCATCTAAAGGTGCGCTGCTGTAAGAGATGTTAAACAGTTGAGCCAGATTTTAATGAATTCTGAGATAGGTTTTAATTAGAGTTGACATAAGAACTGAATAGTTCTACAGTACCCTATACAAGAAGGATTCTTTTTAAAACTAAAACCTAGAATTACTATATGTAATTAGTGTTATAAATGAAAAGATATGAATGGCACAATTTTGGTGCCAGGAGAATACTAATTCAGATCTCATCCTAACAAGCTTCCAGCTCACACTGGCTGCCATTCACTAACTGTGCTATACTTCACAAAAGTCAACATTTGGACATCTAATCAGTAAACAAAAGGCACAAGGACAATATATCTATTGTTGTTTTACTAGCGATTTAACTTCCAATTCACCTAATTTCTAGATCTACATAATTTTTGTATTTCGTGTAGTCCTTAAAAATATTTCACATGTGCCTATTGACAGATCCAACCTAATCTGAAAGACGGTGAAGCGTCTCAAGAACCACACAGTTCAGGTAAACTTAAAAGACAGTGGTGTTGCAAATGGACCAGTTGTGCCAACTTTTATGACAGCACATGGCATGTTAATTAGCCAACAAATAAATGACTCACCTTAAAGGAGAATCTTATCTGGCCTATTGGACAATGAGGTAGAATTCCTGTAACTCAAAGAGACCAAATGAGGTTACTTTAAAATATTGCTCTACCCCACACTTTTTTTTTTTAAAGCATTCAGATAAAAACCCAAAATTACTTTCAAGGTCACTTAATAATTTTTTTTCAGAGAAAATGGAAGCAGTCTGGTTCATGAAGTAAAACCTATTTTCAATTTATATCAATATTTACAACTTATTAATTACATGCAAAGCTATATTGTTGAAAGACTAAAGAATCTTCTAGCAGACTTTATGATGTAGCCAAAAGTGCAACCTAGAAGAGTTTCTGGTTAATAGAAGACTCCAGAATGGATAAATATATCACCAGAAATGTCATCATTAACATGAGCATTATAAAACATACAATAACACATATAAGTATTATTTGTAAATATGCCATGTCATGGGCACTATGAGAAAAAAAGGATCCTGTCCTATTGGAACAAACAGTCTAAATTAGGCCATGGTTAGGATTACTCTACATCAGGGGTCAGTACATTTTTTCTCTAAAGTTTCAAACAGTAAATATTCTAGGCAATATGGTGTGTTGCAACTATTCAACTCTGCCATTGCAGCATGAAAGCAGTCATAGACCATATATAAAAGATTTAATGTGACTAGGTTCCCATAAAACTTTATTTATGGACACAAATTATTTTGTATAATTTTTCCATCATGAAAAAATTATTCTTCTTTTGATTTTTTCCAACCATTAAAAATTAGTCTTTGGTGGCCGGCCCAGTGGTGTAGTCATTGAGTTCGAGCACTCCACTTTGGCAACCCAGGGTTCACAGGTTTGGATTCCACGTGCAGACCTAGCACTGCTCATCAAGCCATGCTGTGGCAGCATCCCACATGAAATAGAGGAAGACTGAAACAGATGTTAATTCAGTGACCATCTTCCTCAAGCAAAAAGAGGAAGATTGGCAACAGATGTTAGCTCAGGGCCAATCTTCCTCACGCACACACAGACAAAATTAGTCTTTGGGTAGTGAACATGATGTAATCTACACAGGAATCGAAAGATGATGTACACCTGAAATTTACATTATGTTACAAACCAATGTTACTGCAATAAAATAAAAGTAAAAATCATTCTTAGTTTATGGGATATTCAAAAACAGATGGTGGCCTGGATTTGGTCCATGGGACACAGTTTTCCCAGGACAGGTCCAGTTTACATTTGTTGACCTGGTATTAATAGCTCCCCCTTTCAAGTATTCTTTTTGTGGGCAATAAATTATATGGTCATCCTACCTATGGTGAAAATATATCAAAACACGAAACCAACAAAGCATGCAACATACCCAGCTTTACAGCAGAAGTACATTATAAAATCATTTTATCTATAAATGTCAATAAATTAGCATTATTGAATGTAAGTGATATTTGCTATCTGACTTACATAGTGTACATCAGAAGGCATATTTGAGTAAAGGAAGAAAAGTATTCAGCAGCTAAAGAAAGGACCCACAGTTCAAGAAAACCGCATACAACAGAAAATAATTAGGTTTGTCTGAGATGAGCTGAAAGGGTATTCAGAAGAACAAGGAGACAGGAAACATAAATTGAGCCAGCTTTCTATTTTTATGCTGATAGAATATTATCCACGAAATACCATGTTCTGACATGGGTCAAGCAGTCCTGTTTAATATCTGAAAACATCACTGCAGATAAGGTGAAATTTGACATGGTAAGCTAAGGAAAACAGAAATTTGGCCTAAAATTTTTTTCATGAGATAAATGAGCTAAAAGCTGGAGTACTCAATACATAACAGATAAATAACAGAAAACAAGCCTTTTTGGAAGTCTCACACATCAGGAGTATTTTCATCCCCAAACTGCATAATTAATTCAACTCTGATTATACAATATCAGCAAAATATATAGGATAGCTCTTCCAGTTTCAGTATTCTGCAATCACATTTGCTGGTTAGACCCAAAGCACTATGGAATTTTCCATAGAAAGATTTCATTTATCACTAAAAATGACCAATAATGACAACATAGTTTGACAGCCACAATTTCATCAGGAGGATGCACAATTCAAAGAATATATTTTCTTCTTCCAGCTCAAAGGTTAAGATGCACCATGGCAGATAAAAGCAGCACTTTGTACCCCATGAAGACAAGGAATGATAGCCACGCTTTAAGGAAAAGCATGCATGTGGTCTTGCAACCTACGCTACAGACTCGTAGGCAGCTCCATGCAGTATCATGATAACTCCGTGATTTACCCTTTCTCTTGGCATTTAGACCAATACAACTCTGTAAGTGGTTTACTAATAGTAAGGAAAAAGAATTTCTGTCCTAGCTTCTCTCCCACATCCTTTTATTTCATTTATCTTTTTTCTTTATCCAAACATCAGGCTCCACGGCTACAAACAGGGAGCAGAGTGTGAGGAGCCCAGCATAATTCAAGGTCATCGATACCTGCCAACAGGGCCAAAAACCAGAGCTCCCTGGACAAACCATGTTCCATTAGTTCTATGACTCTTTCCTTCCCTGACTGCACATTTACCCTATGTTTTTTTTTTTTTTAAAGATTTTTTTTTTTCCCCTTTTTCTCCCCAAAGCCCTCTGGTACATAGTTGTATATTCTTCGTTGTAGGTTCTTCTAGTTGTGGTATGTGGGACACTGCCTCAGCGTGGTCTGATGAGCAGTGCCATGTCCGCGCCCAGGATTCGAACCAACGAAACACTGGGCAGCCTGCAGCGGAGCGCGCGAACTTAACCACTCGGCCACGGGGCCAGCCCCCTCATTTACCCTATATTTTAAGGAAATCATTCTGTAACAACAATGGAATTAATCATATTTGCATTCATAGAATTGTCATATTATAAAGAAAATACAGATAAAAATACAAACTGACAAAACAATAAAGGAAAATCAGTCTTCATGGTAGATGAGAGAGAAAGACTTACAGACTACTCAAAAAGACATGGAAAGGATGTGTAGGGCACAAAGATAGTATCCAACTGACTCATTCCATACGTGAGAATAATTCACACTAAAATGACCATTTCCTCCACTTCAAATCTTTCAGTACGTTCTGCTGAAGCGCCTGACATTAGCGTCTAATCCTTACCAATAAATGAATTGGCAGAGGACATGCACTTGGAACAGTGTTCACGCTAGAAGCTAGTCCCAGTGAATCTTATTCCTACTTGGATGCTGTGTTAGGTGTTAAAAATATTTATGCCTGGCATCAGAAGGGATACTAAAGTCAATTTATGTAAACAAATAGCTGTTAAAATTTTCATTCCATAAAAATGAAATTTAAATTGAACATAAAAGTCAAAATTTAATAAAGTGAAATTTGCAAAGTCTGTAATGCATATATTTGGTTAATAAAATTTTAGAACATCTTAAGTCTCTTTGCTGCCTATTTTTACATGAGATTTCCGATTAACAAAATCATTACTGTTTTTTTAATTGAAGCTTGAAGGCTAAAAGTTGATACCGGCTTAGAACAAGGACATATAAAATATACTTCTTTTTGAGAGGACTTCTTTAATTGCAAGAAAAATTTATGCCTTCTTTTCTTGAGCATGAATTTGAGTATAACATAACTCTAGATTAAAATGTACAATATGGTCAAGTTATATAGAGTAATAGTAGTTAATATTTTTGGATGTTTATCAAGTTCAAGCTATTTGCTGCATACTTCACAATTCTCGTATATTCCTCACAGTAACCCTGTGACATAAGGACTGTTACTTTGCCCATTTTGCACAGGCAGGTGAAATAACCTATTCACGTGTGATGGTGGAACTAGATTTAAAACAAGGTGATCCGCTTCCAGAGACAATTCTTTTAACCATCACTCTACTACCTCTCTGCATTTTATTTTCAAAATGACATGACTGCAAATCTTAAAAATTCTAGGATATTAGAGTGACTGATATGCTTCACTAAAATATACCAGAGCATGAACTGTCTGTGTCAATCTATGGATGAATTGTCACTTACACACAATTCACTATTTTACTATATTTGACAGACAGACAACAATTAATTTCATTTAGGTATCGAATCCACGTAACTTCCCTTTCTTGAGAGTTGTCAGACAAATTGTAAATATCTGCTGTTTCTACCGCATCATCTCTCTTGAGGAACGCATTCATTACTTTCACACTCTATTGAGGTCATAGGATTTCAGGAAAGTCACTTATTCTTCTATCTATTGCTGATATCCGGAAACTATTGGCTGAAACTTTATAAAAATGACAGGGTTACTACTTCAGCAAAGCTCCCATTATGTGTGACTTTTCAGGTCAACATCTACAGAGAATACAAGCAACAAGGAACTTTCACTTACAAGATTTCAGGTTGTAGGAAGAATATGGTTCAGTAGGGTCATTGAGTTTCTATTTTAGTATCAATAACTTCAGATGGGAGAACTTATATTTTAAGCCTTATTAAGGGACAAATCTAAAAAGATTCTAAATTTGAAACCATAGTACAAATGTCCAACCTCAGAATCTCACTGACTCTTGTCTAATCACCACCCTTGGTAAAAGTATTATTTTAAGGCAAGATATTACATAAAAATATCATTCAAACAGTTCATTCCTTTTTGTAGTCTCGTTTTAATTCTATTTTAAAAAGTCAAGAAAATGGCTTTTCCTCTAGAGCCTCCAGAAAGGAAGGCAGTCCTGTCAACACCTTGATTTTAGCCCAGTGGCACCCATTTTTGACTAGTACATCCAGAACTCTAAAAAAATAAATTTGCGTTTTAAGCCATTACCCTTGCGGTCATTTGATACAGCCACAATAGGAAATTAATACAACATTCAATTTCACTCCCTTCTACTGTCCTCTCCCTTATATCTCTATATATAAACAGAAAGGGAGAGAAAGAGAAGAGGAGAGAGAGAGAATGAGAGAAACTATGGGTTTTCATAGTTGGGAATATGTTAATACATGCCATTATTAAGCATATTTTATGCTCCTACATCAGTTTCTTTTTCCTTTGTCTCTAAATAATATGCTATCTTAGGAGGAGACTTTAAAAAAATTAAAGTTAAATCGACTTTGAAAACTCAAGTTAATAAACACTTCTTTTGGATTAATTAACTATACAAATAGAGAGCAGAGAGCAAATCAGTGTGGGCCTCCTGTAGGATGCTATTAGAGAAAAAAATGTTGCTGTCATTTTCACTAGAATGAGATATAATTCTGTTTCAGCCTGCTCACTCAGTTTGTAATACAGAAGAATTCAGATACCATTGTGTTTGAGTAATAACTTAATGCCTTACCTAAAAACACAATAATGGGAAATTCTGATAAATTAAACCAATATCTATTGAAATTAGAGTTGAGGAGAAATGTCCCCATGTGATAATTACAAAATAAGCTGTTGCTAGCAGTAAACTTTACCTGTTACATCATGAGGGCACTTAATGGTCGTGTTGAAATAAATTTATAGCTATAAAATGTAATTACATTTTGTTAATCCAATGCGAACCTCAAATGAAAAAATAAGTCCAGAATGCAGGTTTCCTCATTTTGCTTCTAGCCAAAGGACTAGAAAATTTATATTATGTGTTGCCTGATTAAGAAGCTATCTGATTTTTTTATTCTTGTACTAAATTTCACTTTGTATCAGGTACCTTAAAACAGTCATGATATTTTGATTCCACATGGCAAGTTTGCTTAATAAGAATATGAGGAATAAAATGACAATAATATTAGTACACTTTGCATAGTTTAGTCTTCATGTACAGTACTTTTGAAATAGGACCTATAGAAATTTTATGGTAACTTTCATGCATGCCATATTCATAAATAGTCCACTTAGCTCATTAGAATTTTTGAAGTTCCATTGCTAAATTATCATTTCAGTAAGGTTGCAATTATCTTAAATAGCACACAACTCAATATAGACTAGAAGTATTGCTATAAAGTTTAGCCTTAAACTTCTAGGTGTTTACTTTCTGCATAGTCATTGCCTACGGTGCCCTTCTTGGCAAACACATTTAGGTAACCAATGGCCACAACCAGACAAATGAAAGCTAAAACTGCCTCTTTCTCCAGGACTAAGCATTTGAAAAGGAGTTAGGTTGATAATAATAAGTCTTCAGGATTTTAAGCCTCCTTTTCTCACAGTAATTTTTCCAACCACTCTATGGTTAGAGTAATCCTTTAAAACAGTTAAATCTTACTGTAATAAAAGACTTTCTTTTCTAGACATGAGAATCTTTTGGCAGATGCTCATTCTCTTACAGGAGTCCTAACTTTTCAGAAGATTATTAACTTTTAAAAGTGCCTTAAGCATTGAAACAATAAGATACCACTACATGCCTATTAGACTGGCCAAAATCCAAAACATTGACGACATGAAATCCTAGCGAGAATGTGGAGCAACAGGAACTCTCATTCATTGCTGATGGAAAGGCAAATGGTAAGCCACTTTGGAAGACGGTTTGGCAGTTTCATACAAAATTAAACATACTTTTAACATATGATCCAGCAATCGAGCTCCTTAGTATTTATTCAAATACATTGAAAAGTTTGTCCACACAAAAACCTGCACATGGATATTTACAGCAGCTTTCTTCATAATTGCCAAAACTTGGAAGTAACCAAGGTGTCCTTCAGTAGGTGAATGGATGAATAAACCGTAGCGCATGCAGACAATGGAATATTATTCAGCGCTAAAAAGAAATAAGCTATTGAGCCATGAAAAGACATGGAGGAAACTTAAATGCATATTACTAAGTGAAAGAAGTTAATCTGAAAGGCTACATACTATATGATTCCAACTATATGACATTCTGGAAAAGGCAAAACTTTGGAGACAGTGAAAGGATCAGTGGTCGCCGAGGGTTAGTGCGGAGGGAAGAATGAATAGGCAGAGCACAGAGGATTTTTAGGGCAGTGAAACTATTCTGTATGATGCTACAATGCTGGATACATATGATTATACGTTTATCCAAATCCATAAAATGTACACCACCATGTGTAAGCCATGGACATTGGGTGATAGTGATGTGTCAATGTAGGCTCATCAATTGTAATAAATGTACCATTGTGGCACAGGATATTGATAATGGGAGAGGTTATGGGGGGTTGGGGCGGGCGATGTATCTCCAGATACAGTTATTGAGAGATAACTGTATAGAAACAGCTATCTGTATCTATAACTACAGATAGTTATAGGACCTATCTGTACTTCCTGCTCAATCTTGCTGTAAATCTAAATGTACTCTAAAAAATAAAGTTTGCTAATTAAAAAAAAAAAAAAGCCTTAAGCAGCACTGTGGCTGTCCAGGTAGAAAATGGCAGCAGTGGGCCTGGGTTTCTAGGCTGCTAGCTTGGTCTCAGACACATGGGCCGGCCTCTGTTGACTGAGTGCATGGTGCGGAGGGTTCAGCTTTCAGGTGGAAGGTTCTCACTACTTGGTCACCCGCCCCCTGGTGGGAGTGAGCAAGCAGAACACCTTCCTGAAGTCGCATCAAGGAGAGCACCAGAGACAGTTCACTGACTACCACCATCTCCACATCAGGCCCAAGCCCTTTCCCTGGGGAGATGGTAACCATACTCTATTCCATAACCTCCTGCAAATCAGCTTCTGACTGTCTGTGAAGATGACTAACGAGAACCTGGACTACTCCCAAGGCACGAAAGGCCACAGCACTGGTTTCGACCATTATTCTGCACATGGACCAGAAAACTATACAGGACCTTAAGAGTCCTTGATATGTATCAAATAATGACCATTCCTTTGCTTGTTGTGGGATATATATTAAATAAAAAGATTATCAAAAAATGCCTTACAAAGTTTAAGTAATTTGTTCATTTCTTTAATAATGGATGCAGATTAGTGACATTGTCCCTTATTAAACATGCTTTTTTTTGGGAGATCCTAGATAAACTTTGAGGGCATTGGAGATCATTTATTTGATATATTAAACATTCCCACAACACAAAATTATTAGATGTATTCTAATTTAAAGAATGGTAATTTTGTCATTATTTAGCTGGTATTGTTAATACCATAATGCCCCACTAAGGCATTTTTCTTTTCTGCTTAGAGGGTACTAGCTTCAATGATGTGTCCTTTTATAACGAAGTTGGTTGCAATTCCCTAAAGTCAACTTGTACAGAAGCCAAAGCAACACAATGTATTACTATGAGGAGTAATTTGTTAACATGCTACGAACGTAGGACACCAATGAATAGTTTGATTCATTTTCAGTCTGCCACAATGTTCTTGGAAGAAATATTTATCCAGTGTATTCCCACATCATTCAAACACTGTATGGTTAATTGTTTTTCATCGAAGCCAAATAATTTGATAGGATATCAAATAACTATAAACAAAGGCAAATTAGAAAAAAGTAAAATCAATTCTCTAAATCTCAAAGTAACTGTCATTAAACTACTGTTAATAGTATGCAACCTAACGGTATAACACACACACGCACACACACACACACACGCGCGCGCGCGCAATGGATTAAAGGAAAACTAGTACCTGTTACAATGCTCAAACAAAGGGAAATGCAAGGAAAAGAAATTGAAAATACAGCTACCTAGATTTCCAATGAGTCGTTGAGGAAGTGAGGTACATTGCTAAGGGTATTAACACTTTTGTGGTCATTATCTACCATAATGATAATTTCAGAAATAGTGTCTTAGCAGCAGACAAGAAATATTCTCCTCAAATGAGCCTAATTTATTCCTTGACTGGATCTAACAATGCAATCATGTTACTAATGGCACCAGCTATAAAAACTTCTCTACATGCAAGTAGGAAATGAAAGTAAATACTGTATTTAATCTCGGAACCAAACACAAACTAGTTCAAATCATAGAGACTTAGGCACTTGGTTGCAGAGAGAGACATAACAGAATAAGCTAAAAGCATTTTTACAGATTTTTTTTTTCCCCATCAGCTTAGCTCAGTTACTGTTCAATCTCAGAAGAACCCCCTTAACAATAACACCAGATAATCGAGTTATAAATAGATGCAAAACAGTAGGAAGTGGTATAGCACCATATGTGGCTTTTACAAATTATATGGAATGACTTCATTATTAGCACACAGCTTGCCTCATGCTCATTATAAATCATTTCATTGATAGAGATAATAATAATGGCTTATGATATTATCCCCTTGTCCATTGTCACAGCTTTCCTGGAGGGCTCAGCAGGTAGAGAAAAAATCTAGTAGATTTATATCTTTGGTTATATATTCATAGCAATCTACACTCATAGAGTTTTATAAAAGCAAGAAAATATAGGACTTTCCCCAAAAGATGTTATTAAGAGAGCTATATACATTTGTAAAAACTATTGATCAGGATAATTTAACCAGTTTTAGTTGTGTTTAAAAAGCTTTGAGCTTTATGTGCTGTGTCTAGAGGAGAAATGAAGGTCAAAGGCCAACCTTTCTCTCCTTGTGGTGCACCCACTATGTGCCAGGTACTCTGCAGAACCCACCTCCCTCGGTCCTCACAGCAACCCTGGGAGGGAGACCACTGACAGCACAGAGAGAGCTGGGTCTCAGCCGTGAGTAATGGAGACAGGAGTCAATCTGCATCAATTTTGTTTCAGATTCCTCTTAGCATTTTCTATCATCATTCCTAAAATAATCTACCTTAATTAAATTGGGAAGAAATGGTGAATTTAAAAGTTAATAACTAGCATTTTTACATAGTGCTGACATTTGTGAAGCCAGGCATCCATAGTTCAGTGTAGGACACCCCTGACCCTTCCATGGTGGATTCTGAATAGAGGGTAATAGACGGATCAGGACCCACGTGGTCACCATTCAGATCAGTGCTTCTCCAACTGCGGAGAACAATCCTTTGTTTTGTTTTGTTTTGTTTTGTTTTCAAATTTAAAATTATTTTTCTTAATTGAGGTAACATTGGTTTGTAACATTATATAAAGTTCAGAAGTACATCATTATATTGCAATTTGTGTGTATGTTTGGTTTTAATTTCTGATCCATTGCACGCCGTTATTTTGTGAAATGCAATAAAAATAAATTACAAAAATGAAGTGAAAATATGAAGCCAGTTTACAGAAAATAAGCTCAATTATTTTATGATTAGATTTAACAAACAATCCCACGGATCACATGCTTAGAAACAGCAGCAATGTCAAAGTGCTGTAAAGATTTCCAAACGCCCACACTCAGCTTCGGTTCTTACCTCATTGTGGACTGGTCTGTGGACCACACAGTGAGCAGCGTGAACTAGAGAACTTGGGAGAGGCCCCATCATTTGTTTCTCCTCTCTCTAGAGTCACACTCAGCTAGTGCCCAGATCTCAGAGTTGCCCAAGTTTTGGATTATTATGCTTGGAAACTTACGGACATTTAACAATTTGCACAAATGCTGCTAGTTGAAAGTAAACGGAAACATTCTGAGCCTTTTAGTCACTTTGTAATAACACAGCCCAAAGTCTTGGAAAGGCCAACATACTCTGGGTTTTCACCCCCACCCCCAAGAAGTCATTAAACTGTTCAGAAAAGATTTTTTGGACTGATTTGAGAAGTGGATAATCTACTTCCTAAGTTTTTAATTTTAAATGAAACCACTGAATGATTCTTTGTCTTAAAATAAACTGTTAGAAATCAAGATTTTTAAATGTGTCCTATATTCTGTTACTTTCGAGTTGGCATTTGGCCTCATAAGCCTTTAGCAGTTTTCACTTCTAATCATCAAGAAAGTACTTTAACATATTTGGGCGAAAACATTGACAGTAAATGTTGTGTAGGAAGGTAATATGCGCTTCACGTCAATGCACACACGCAGACCCATTCAGGTCATACGCTAGCAAAGTCCATTCTTGTGAACACTTTTCTATTAGCACTTAAAAGAAACCTAATATAATGAATAGGTGACATGAATAAATACCACATCAATTATAACATTATATACATAATTTTAGGACCCAAGGTCTTCTTTTATAAACCTGAAGGCTAATTGACATAAAATTTAGATTTGCGTAAAAATGCCTTCTTAATCACAGTATTATTTTCATGAAAAGTGTAGAACACTTAGAAAGACAAAAGTAAAATAGCAGGCAACTTTTATGTGACTTTTTCTTTTTCGAGTGAACATTATTAGAGACAATGATTATGCTACTTTGAGAGTAATGGGCTTTCTCTTTTGGTTATATTTCTACATGCGTGGGAGAATATATCAACAAATAGGAGTAAAATCTAAATTTCAGGACTTGAATAGAATTTCAATTGCCCAATGTCATTATCGCACATTTCATTATTCCAGATAATCAGATTTTCATCCTCCAAAGTGCCAATATACATCAGTGAATTCTAAGAGAGGAAAGGGCAAGAGAAAAAATATGAAATAATGTTACCATTTTACTTTGCAATAATATATAAGACCAAATACGTAACAATAAAAATTAGAAATAAAATTGAACTTTGCGACATGAAATAAGAATGTAGGACTCCAGCTTCTTTTTTTCTTTTTTGAATGTAGTTGTTACTAAAGAGTAACCATTACTGAAAAATCTAGACATTGGCGGTGGTGTCAATCATGTTTTGATATTTAAATGTATAATGTTATTTTTCATTAATTCCATCTGAAAAATCAAATTTGTATTGAAGACCTTAAACAAACTGATTAATTGTAACCATATGAAAAAATAAAACCACTCATTTTTCAGAATTTCTACTGGCATCCAGGGGAGAGTGATCCTAAATTAGAAACAGTTTTTTTAAAACACAAAACAAAAACTGCCTGGTATCTTAGCTAATGAAATAATAATAGCTATAATAGCAGTATGTCATCATTTGTAAAAGAAGTAACATTTGCACTTTTGTTGCCATTAGCAGAATGACTTTTCAATGGATGTTGCAATAGCTTATATCAGATAATCAGACTGAAATGCAGTCTATCCTGCTAAATACAAAATGAAACGTTTCCATCATACAGAAATTTTTACTCTACTTCCTTAAAGAGCTGAAAAAGAAAAGCATTGCTTCTGCCCAATGAAATGTTGATGTAACAAACATCTTTATCATATTACTCTGATCCACCCAACCTTTTTTCCTTAAGTTACACACAGAAAAATTAAATAGTCTAGATTCTACCCAATACAAACTCTTACTTCTTCAAAGGTAAACGTATTTACTTAAAGAAAAACATGCAACTGCCCATGCAAATTTTAAAAATAATAAAGAACAGATAAATTTTAAAAACAGATATAGTGTTGGACTAATGGGAAGAAAATCAATTGCAGAGGCACTATATGGCTTAACAGCGGGTTACGTGAAAAAGATCCGGATATTCTAGCAGACCACACTGAGAAGTAACGAGAAAATGAAGCAGCAGAAAGAGAGTAAAATCTGGGCAGAAATGAACGCAAGTGACAGTCTTAGAATCTTAGCACAGCAACGTGAGTGGTTTCAACTCCATGAATCATATTTTAAGAAAATGATGAGTACACTACAGTACCTCCAAAGGAGCAAGCCCAGGAGTCTGGATAGCTGTCAACTTTAGAACGATTAAGACAGAATGCACAACTGGCAGTCGACAAGCAGAATCTTACCGTTGGAATGCATTTTATTGGGCTTGCACAAAGCTGAAGTACACAGTACTTTGAAGTCTAGAATGTATACTAATAAGTAGAAATCAGGAGATTTCTCATACAAACCAGACTTCTAGCTTTTCTGGGAAATTAAAAGATCTGGCAGCACAAGTCCCACATTTTCCCCTTGGTGCCAATCGACTGAAGCTGGGGAGATGCTGCCTACCCTCTTTAGATAAGGTATGGATTCTCCATCTTCACCTGGTCAACTTCACACATTCAGGCCACCAGCCTGCCCTCTATCGGTGTGTTAGTTTGTGACCTGACAGATCTCTGAGTGAGGCTCTGGTTCTGTGTGGTGTAAAAAGACAGGAGGAGCTATGGCTGCTTTTCAATCAATTACAGATTGTCACACAGATGAGAAAATGAACTTTAAGTTTTCACAGAAAGCATAAGTAGGGCCTAAAGATGGAGTTATAGGGGGAGGGGTTTTAAGAGAACATAAAAAATTGTATCCTTTGAGATAGAACTACTTAACAATAGACATGTCTTTTTTCGGAAAGGAGTGTGCACCCTTTTATTGGAGATATTCAGGCAAAAGCTGGGTGGCCAACAGCACTGTCTCCTTTGTTCTGAAATTAAAAACCCATTGCATTATATCTATATATATGAAAATAGTACAATTTTAGTTGCTACATAGCTGCTCAACTGGAAAATTCCTCTTGCCCTGCTCTTTGAGTCCTCTCCATCTTTCAGGTTCCATGCAGGAGAAACACAACTTTTACGGCCAAAGGTAGTTGTTGCTCAGAATTTCCCACCTTTAATCTTAAACTCACATACATAGGTATATTTTCTCTTAATCTCCACTTCATTTTGTGGTCGTAAGCTATGGTACGACGCTTACGAGCAAGAAAATGCCGATTTGAAGACTTGTCCCATTACTCAGAGAGTGAATTAACCCTGAAAGTGATGGCATTTTCTAAACAATCAGTAAATCCATAGTTACTGGATGGAATTGCGTTGGTTTTGGTCAGACCATTGCAAAATAAAATCACTTAAATAATTCCTTTAAGAGACATATAGAAAATTCTCAGCCCCAGTTGTGAAGTGTGTACCTTTAAAAATCTGAAATGGAATTTACTCAAGTCTCTAGACCTCAATACCAGCTTACATTTACCAGTTTATGTGGGAAACAGAAGACCAAGTTGAATACAACACAAGGAAATGATCGCACCACAAGGCAATTGACCCAATTTCTCTAACAAAGCAATGAAGGACATGGAAAGAGAGACAGAATGAGGAAAGTAGAAAGGGAGACTGTGAGAGAATAAGAGAAATTTAAGAGACATAAAAATGAAACGAAATGTGGAAATCTTGACTGGATCATGATTCAAGCAAAACAACTCATGATATTTATGAGGCAAATGGGAAGTTTTGAATAAAGATTGGGTATAAGATAATATAATAAAGGATAGCTTCTATTGAGTGAAAATTTGTTGGGGAACAGGATATTCACATGTTCTTGATGTTTCATTCCACATATTACTTATTAACTACATTGGGGAAAATCATAATGGAGAAGTCTGGGGAACACAACCTTAACCAAATGAGCAAACGCAACATCACCAATAATGAAACAAATTTATATCCTGTGTCTCTTGATGTGTTGCAACCATGTAATATTCTTGCTGAAAAAAAACCAAAACATTAACCGAAATCTAATTATGAGGCAACACTCAGACAAATGCAAATTGAAAGCCATTTTGCCAAACAGTTGGTCTGGACTATTTTAAAACTTTAATATCATAAAAAAACCAAAAGAAAAAAATGGTTTGGGAAATGTTCTAGATTAAGGGAGGCTAAGTGCGAAGTATGATCCTTGATTGGCTCCTAGATTGAGAAGAAAATAGCTATAAAGGATAGTCTTCAGATAATTGAGAGACACTGAATATGGACTGTGTATTTGCCAATTTATGATATTAATGTTAAATTTGCTGTGTGGTCATTGTATCGTGGTTATGTGGAAGAATGTCTGGTTCGTAGGAGACACAGGCTGATGTAATATCATAATGTCTGCAATTAATTCTCAAATACTTTCAAAAGATACAGTGAGCAAGAGAGATACAGTGTCCACAAGCACTCCTGGGCAAGAGAGAAAAAGAGAAAGCAAATATGGCCAAATTTTAACAGTTGCTAAATCTAAGTGAAGTCAGGATATGCAAGTGCTCATTGCACCATGCTTACAACTGTTCAGAAGACTTGATATTTTTCAATGTCCAAACATTGGAAAAATAATTATTTTTTAATTGTGTAAAGTATGAAAATTGGATGGTAGCTATGTTAAAAATAAAAGTTCTTATCAATTGAAGATGCATACTGAAAGGTTAACGGGTAAAACAACATAATGTCTTTTGAGATTTTTCTTTGAAATATTTCAGTTTAAAAAAGAAATTTGGGGAATAAATAAAACAAAATTGGCAAAATTGTTGAAGCTAGGTGGTGAGCGTGTTTGCCTTTATTCTACGTAAAGGCTAATTTTCTGAATGGCTCATTAAAATATTATTTCACCTGTTTTTTAAAATTTTAAACCATAGCTTCCAAAGCAGTTTTGGCTACAATTTTTGATATGTAAATAAAAATTTAGAGTCAAATATTGGCAAGTACATAAAGTAACGTATTTTCTAGCATTATTCAGAAATTTGTTTAAAAGTAACCTCCAAGCAACTTCTGGCCATCTTCGAGATTCACAGGAAGAGTAAAAGATGCTGAAAATCTTTAAGCTTAAGGAAGGGCATGCACTTTGAAAATGAGAAAACCCACACTTTTGTGATTGTGAATGATACCGTCTTCTCAAATAGGAAGCATTCTAGCTCTAGGGTAGCATTCTGTCAATGTTAGACGGTTGGAATCAAGATTATTATCAGAAGACAGACTTCATCATACTCACTATTTTTATATCTCTTTAAATGCACCCTTTCTGAAGTCAAATCTGGCATGTCCAATTATGCTGCATTATCATGACAATTTATCAAAGTAATTTTTCTTTCTATAAAAATTAGTGTTCGTAATATAACAAAGTTCTTTGTACTTAGCCAGATACAGAATGAAAATATCTGTTCCACAAAATTCCATAAAAATATAATACAAAGGGAAAGATTTTGTCTGTCCCACAGAAATATTTAATATATTTCCATAGTGCAGAAACTGGATACAATTTCTCCTAATATGATGCTAAATTATAAAAGTTTGCATAAAGAATTTTGAAATAATTATATCTATGTGCAGGTCTTGACGTAAATTTTATAGAAAATATAGCTCTTATAAGACAAGATTTTCTGTCAACTCTGCACACATCCCATATACTCTTCAGTTGATATTTTCATCTTTTCCTTCCTGTTCCTGCCATGTAGTTAGAATGATGACCCAGAGTGGAAGAGACATTCTTGTCTTCTCTGTACTCCTGGCTCAGATACAAGAGACATTTTAAATATTTATCTATAAAAAGAAAACAAAAATCAATAACAAAAGCAAAGACATCTAATGAAAAAGACATACAATGTCACAAAATACAAATCAGGTTTTTTGCAGATTATGTCTCTACACTTCCAACATTTATGTAAAATCTTTTTTAATTTAATTATCTGTAAGTTTTGCTCATATATTGGTGATTATTCAGATATTTCCAAGATACAGTCTAAAGTAATTCCTTTTTTTAAAGGTCATGACTAGATATTGGTATTCAAGTGTAAGTATTATGTCTATTCTAAGAACAAACAGGTTAAATTTTTATAACTGCTCTTTTGTAACTTGTCTACCAAAATTTCCATCTGTTATTGCACACACATCAAGGTCTTGCTGATATTAAATTATTAGTGGGTTAACGCTAAAACACCTCCTTTTATAACTTATCACCCACAAATAATCTTATAAATAAAATATCATTTTAAATAATTTTAGATAAAGTGTTTTGAAGAATATTCTTAGTCATTAAATGTTAAAATGATGTGGTTTGGATTTTGACGTAAACAATGCTACACTGAAAATAAACCTTAGTTTCAAGCCATGTGCTTCACAGTTCACAAATACATTTCCATTAGTAATTCTAACTGGGGGAACTTATGTACAAGAAGGTACATCACAACAAGAATAATACTAGTTTCACATTTCTTAGAATGACAAGAACAATGAGTGCATATACTATGCGAATATTGGTTTCATATTGTTAATACAATTTTAAAATAGTATAGGCTGTGCTCGCTTCAGCAGCACATATACTACAATAACATAGGCTTGAATTTTCTGAACAATGTTTAACATTTGTCTGCACCCTCCTTGCTTTATGCATTAAACAAGCTATCAAATTTACAATTGTAGCTCAAAAGTAGATTGTGTAGAGGAAATGAGCGTGTTGAACAAGGTTCCAAATACCTCCCATCAAATCATGACCTCAGTCTTCTAGGAGGGGGACGCTGGGCTCCAGGGAAGGGCTTCACATTCTCCTCCTGAAGAGTTTCCACTCACACGAGCAAAAATCTTTGCTGTCACTTTTCTTTTCCGTCTTTGCTTTCCCATCCCCACCCCTCTATGGATCAAGGTTGTGAAAGGTAGTATTTTTCCAGCTTTGAATACTTTAGAGGAATCAGAAATGTGGTGAGAACCCTTGTACATCCTCATGTCTCTGCAAAATGGTTGAACTTACGGCAGCTGCATCAAGCCTTCTCAGGATCCAAAAAACACAAAATTAGTCTGTCTCACATTCTCTCAGATTCTCCAGAAGAACCAAAATTTGGCAGTCCTTCAAGAATCAGAAGACAAGGTTTTAAGGATAGTCTTATTTTACTTAGAACTTCCACATTTAATCTGCCCATTCAGCAAATATTTTATTGAAATTTACTATGAGCCACACATTCCACTAGGTGCTGAAATACGCACTGGTGCGCGACACAGCCGTGGTCTCGGTCCTTGGGAAGTTTAAAGTCTAGGAAGAGAGTTCACACTGAACAAGAAAGTCCCAGTGAGAAGCACACTATAGAGTGAAGGTGAAGGTTGCTGGGGAGTGTACTCACAGGGGTATGAATGTAACCCGTACCACAGAGGTGGGGGCCACCTGCAGAAGTGAGATTTCAAGGAAAAGGCTGGAGGATAAGTAGAATTTTGCTGGGTGAAGGAGTGGAGAGCACAAATAAAATCTGGAGACTATAATTAATATTTGAGAATACATGTCAGGAAACAAAGCTAAAGTTAAAATGATCTTTTGTCATTTATAAAGCAAACAAAACTTTTATTAGACTTTGAGCATAAAATGGCCCATTAAATCATATTTTCAATGAAACGTGACAACTAGAAAGATCAAGTTCCCCAGGTATTTCTAAGCCCTAACTCTAACTAATAGAGGAAAAGTGCAGTGTACCAATGACAATGTGGTATTGGTATATTTCTGCAACTAACAATCTCTTTTTTACTAATATTCTGAATAATGCCAGAACAATTACAGTTACTACAATTCCGAGGATGCTTAATTATGAATTTTTGCTTTGCTTAAATACATTAAGCTTAATTATTTGGCTTTCTGGTATTTCTCAATCTGGAAATGAAACAAATGACATCACTCTAAATGGAAAATTTGACATATCCTTTGAATGAAAAAATAATTAAACTACATGCATAAGCATCAAAGTAAAGTTGATCTTTTCAATTGGATATTTATTGAAATTGGAGAACTTTAATTTTTTATCTTACTTAATACTTAAAGAGTATTGAATTTAACTCTTTAAGATTGAATATGTATATGGCAGTTCCTTCTGCAATGAAAACTACTATTTTCAAAATGTACTTTAAATTCTTATCACTATCACAGTTTTATTTATGGTAATTATTTTATTTTTAACATTTAAGAAACTTTTGTTTGACTAATGCAGAGACTTTTTAAAATATAGGCAAATCATAAGCACACGGCTCAATAAATTGCTACAAAGTGTATACACCCATAGAATCACATCTGGTCAAGAAATAAAACATTACCACTATTCCAGGAGCACCTCACAAACCACTCCCCATCACACCACCTTTCCCAAAGGTAAGGAATCATCCTGACTTCTATAGCAGATTTCTCATACCTGTTTTTGAACTTCATATATACTGGAGCATACAGCATGATAACTGATAATAATGAAAATATGACCTGTCAAAGCTTGTAGCATGCAGCTAAAACTATGCTTAAAGGATAATTTGTAGCCTTAAAACGCATTTTTAAGAGGGGCTGAAAATCAAAGATCTAAGTCTCTAGCTCAAAAAGCTTAAAAACTGAGTAAATTAAACACAAAGAAAATAGAAAAATAAAATAATAAAGATAACAGAAATTAATAGAACATAAAATTAATATACAGGGGCCAGCTCCGTGGCCGAGTGGTTAAATTCGCATGCTCTGCTGCGGAGGCCCAGGGTTCAGATCCTGGACGTGGACATGGCACCACTCGTCAGGCCACGTTGAGGTGGCATCCCACATCCCACAACTAGAAGGACCTGCAAATAAGATATACAACTGTGTACGGGGGGGGGGGGGGGGGTGCGGGATTTAGGGAGATAAAGCAGAAAAAAAAAAAAAAAAAGATTGGCAACAGTTGTTAGCCCAGGTGCCAAAAAAAGAGAACAGGACCTTGAGGCTCAGAGCAGTTCAGTGACTTGTCAGGGTCACACGTCCTTGCAGAAGCGGATCTGGGACCTCAAACCCAGACCTTCCAATTCCCTTGTTTAAAAGAAAAAAAAAATTAATATACAATAGAAAAGATCAATAAAGCCAAATGGTGATTTGTTGAAAAGTCTAATAAAATTGATAAACCTTGATGAGAATGATCAAGAGAAATAGAAGTCAGAGGTAAACAACATCAGGAACAAAAACACAAAAGGACATCACTACAAACCCTACAGAGGTTATAAACATAAAGGGATGGTATGAACAACTATGCCACTCTGTTTCCATCATTTATAAATTATGAAAAATAAAATTTTCTAAGAAGCACAAATGAGAACAGTCAAAATAGATATTTTCAATTATCTGAACAACTGGAATATTATAATTTGATTTTTTTCATTGACACTGATGGATAGAACTAGGAATAGTGAAAGGAAACAATATGGAAATACATTTAGACTCACTCTAAGAATTTAAAGAAATCACATATTCTTCACCAAAGACAGTACTCACATCCTGCTTGGAAAGCCTGAGATGGATAAATAAGTTCATAACATTTTTGCATTTGTTCTGAATGTCTGAGCATCTGATGAAAGCTTTGGACATTCTTCCTGATGAATATACATACAGATATATACATAGAACTTACCATCAGGAAGCCTCTTCAGGGACTCATTAGTTAGGAAGACTTATGGTAGAAGATATCAATTATCGGGTGAAGAAATAAAGCTCTAAGATATATACCTACTCTAAAGTAATTCTCACATTCTAAATAAATGAATAAATAACCCCTAAATGCTATTCTATATTGTTGAAAGGTAATGTGGTAGGAATGATATGATTATTTTATCATATTAGCACATGGCTCATTTTAATTTAATTCAGAATGTTCTCAAAGAACAATGAGTTTTTTTTTACTAAGAACCATTTATATTAATATCCTGGTAGTCTATCTAATAACAGTACTGCACAAGATTGACTAAGCCTTGATTTCTCTGGAATCTCCGTGTACAAGGGTAAGATGGAATAAATATAGTTAGTCTATGCAAATATGTTCCTCTGAACTTTAAAGAAACACTTTTAGAAATAGTTTGAAATTACTGTGTTCACTTAAAAAAACTAAAATACAAAGAATTGGTTAGGCACAATCTTCCAAATTTCTTGTCATCAGAAAGAAAGGCATAGTATATTTCTACTGCCAAAGCAAGCATAGAGCAAAAATCAAGGCATATTTACAGGAGCAATTGTTAAGAAGAAAAAAAGCAGCCATCAACTAGAATGATCAGTCTTATTCATGACTAGGTTGAAAATATCTAACAGAAATGTGTTTCCTCCATGCGTATGCCAAGAAACTGGAGGTATATTTTAAGAGAATTTCTGTAAGATTTCTTTACAATAACAGGATGCTGCAAAACCTTGTTCCAAACACTAGAAATTTCAGTTGTAAAATATGTGATTTTTTCATTCCTTATGCTGATTTCAATGTGCAAAGAGTAGAACCCTAAATACACATAGCATTTGTTTTTGTATATTCAGTGTCCGACCTTTACACCACATGAGTTTACAATTTAATTATATGATGGTACTAGCAAGACTACAAAATAAAATCACTCAATAGTAAAACACACATGAGATATAATGTTGCCCACTGTGAAGTACAGCCAATCTTACACAGTATGACTCCTCAAGCATTTGAGAAACCATTCAACAGAATCATAGCTTTTGAGAGCTGAGATTTTAAGAGCAAATAGGGTCAAAATTTTATTAAGGGGCATGAAACACAGCCTGATATTATTAATCAGTATGGAATATAAATCCTTTAGTGACAGCTCTTAGCAGTTAAAGCAAACATTTGCAGAACATTTCACCTAAAGCAGATCAAAATAATAATAGAATTATTTGAGTTCTGGCAAATGATTTCATTACAAATAAGAGATCTTGCTGAAAGAGAGATGGTGTGAAAAAGGACTCAAATTTGTACTTTAATAAAGATTTCAAAGGACTTCGGAAATGAAAAACATACTATAGAATGAAGCGAATGCAGATTTATTTTGGCCTTTAGTGTAATACTTTCATGTGAGAAAGCAAAATTTCCCAGTCCCCAGGTCTGAATTAAACATTTTACATGATGTTTCCTATCTATTGCTATACAACAAACCATTCCAAACTTTACTGGCTTAAAAAACAGGAATGTATTATTGTTCATGATTCCTGTTCATTTTTCTGCTTCATATAGCGTCCACCTGGTCCCTCTGAGGCTGCATTTATCCAGATAGGCTGAGCTAGGAGCTCCAAGAAGGCCTCTCTCACTTCTCTGTGCCTTGGAGCTGACTGCTGCCTGGAGACCTCAGTTATGCTCACTATTGCCAGCTCTTCACGTGAGGGCCTCTCCACTTGACCTCCCTCCAGCAGGAGAGCTAGGGCTAACTGATAATATGGTTCCTGAGTTCCAAGAGGGAGAATTCTGCGAAGGTAAGCCTCAGTGTGCAAGTACATGTCAAGTCTCTGTCTGCATCACTTTTACTCACGTCTCATTGACCAAAGCTTTGATATGACCAAGCCCAGCATAGAGTGAGGGCACTGCAAAAGAGGTAAACTTGGGAAGGAGGGGGCATACTCATTGCCCTTCTCAATATAAGAGCCTACCATACATGAGATATCTTTTTACATGCACATGGAGTCTATGAGAGTGAATTTCTATTTTTCTACATCACTCTCTGATAAAAAGAAAAAATTCCACTATCCATTTATATTTCAAATAAAAAGATTCCCATAAATAGGAAATATAACAGGCGAGGAGTACTTCATTTTTAAAGAAACGATTGCTACCTTTTAATAAATCCAGGAGAGTAGGTGTAAAATCAACTGGCAAAGTAGACCTTAAAAAATAACAAGACCAATGACCGTATGTTCAATACGTAAGAATCATTTTTCTAGACACTTAGAATTATATCTTTACTTTTATGAGAAATAGTTCGCAAACAAATGGAAGACCCAATTTACATAACTTGGGTTTTAAAAACCTTTTTTGCTCAAATAGGCTTCTTGTTGTTGCTTATGACAACAACGACTAATAATAATAATGCATATAAAAATCAAAAGTAAACTAAGCACAGTGACTGATGATTCCCCTGATGCAGCCAAATGTTTGCATCAAACATAAATCTGCTTAAGTGTATTGATAAACTTAAAAGTACATTAAGCACAATCAGACCAAAAGTTAAGTGAAGGAAAGATCCGAGATAAGTTGTTGAGCACTGTATCTGGCTTTTGTCTTGAGGTCATTTGATGAACCACGTAAACTTGAACTTTGATTTTTAAGGCCACAAGGGGCATTGGAGGCAGTATACAAAGCCTGTGGTTCACAACCTCACTATAGGAGTGAATTAAAAGTAAACCAATGCCTCCTCAAGAATACTACAGGGAAAGTCACTTGTCTTGAATTTTGATCCTGAATAGAGACAGGAAAACGTCTTCCTCAAGAATTCCTAACCCCAAAACGTTTCCTCAAAGTGGCTTTGGAATGACAACGCATAATACATGAGTGGGCCAATAAACTTCATGTGAAGAGTTTAATTTAGTAAGCCTAGGTTGGTGCCCCAGGTTCCTATAAGGACCAAATCTAATACACTCTAGAGGGATCCATCTTCCTCCTAGAACTCAAAGGATTTTCACAGATAAACTAAAAAATATAACTTCTCTGTCAAAAGTGAAAGGAAAAGAAGCACTATGCGTGAGAGGCAGATGGCAAGCCACACCGCAGAACACCCAGAAAAAGTTCTGACACTGCCATCATCAAACTCTGAATAAATGAAAGGAATTAAAATACAAAGATTGACAACAGAACTTTAAAATATGACTAATTCGATTAAAATTAATAACTAAAACTTCTACAGATGGAAACTATGTTTGTCAAAATTAAAAAATCAGTGAGCTCACAGGAAAGCAGATATAACTGAAGAATAGATTACTGAGTTTGAATAGTGATCATAAGACAGTACAAGGAATGCATGGGTAATACGACTAAAAATGTAACAGAGACATTAGAAGACGTGAAGAGTCTAATGCATGACAAATTCGAGTTTCAGAACGAGAGGAAAGAGAAAAAGAGGTAGCGGCAATTTTTGAAGAGATAACGACTGAGAATGTTCCTGAACTGATGAAATGTCAAATATACAGAGCCAAGAAGCTCTATGAATCTCAAGCAAGAGAAATTAAAACAAACTTAAATGTGGAGAGAAAAAGGCTAGAGAGGAAAAGATTATTCCAAAAAAGTGATAATTAGATAGTTAAAGTATCTGTAATAAAGAGTCTGCCTCCATTTTTGATGTTTGACTGCTGACAGCTTTCAAGTCCCACATCTAATAAGCTGCCCAGAAAGCCTGGCTGTTCTCCCCTTTGGCATCTGCAAGAAGTTCTAACCACGCAAGCTCTGGCCTCACAGAGACCCCCACCCCCATTCAACATATGAACTTTGGGAAGACACAAACAAACTGTCAGTTCATAACACCAAGATGAGTTGGAAGATTTTGATAATTAGCGTTTAGGAACAGGACTATGGGATTGGGGCCCTCCTTAGAATGGCCTGGGTAGGGACCAGCCCATGGTGCAGCAGTTAAGTGTGCACCTTCAGCTTCGGTGGCCCAGGATCCCGGGTGCAGACATGGCACTGCTTGAGAAGCCATGCTGTGGTAGGCTTCTCACATATAGAGTAGAGGAAGATGGGCACGGATGTTAGTTCAGGGCCAGTCTTCCTCAGCAAAAAAGAGGAGGATTGGTAGCAGTTAGCTCAGGGCTAACCTTCCTCAAAAAAAAAAAAAAAAAAAGGCCTGGGTATTACACCTCAGCCTGGACTTGTGTGTCTCAGATTGAAGTATACGTCTTGATTCCAGCATAAGCCATGACCAACACCAGGATCAGGGGAACTAGACTTCCCTGTGACCATTGAGTGTGTGTCTCAACAGGCATTGGTCCCACTCTAGAGAATGTTCGGGGAAAAGACTGACACCCTGTGTAATATGTGAGCCCACTGGGTGACGGCTCAGGCAGAAGAGGAGCAGTTACGACGTAGCGTGCTGTCATACTACTAAAAGCAAATGGCTCACTAGGATGCTACAAAACATCATTGTTGCTGCTGCTAACTATGCTTCTGTCACAACAGAGATCCTGGTAGCAGGAAACGCACCCATGCCATCCCTGTGGAACAGCCGTAGGCTTAACACTGGGGAAGCCCCTAACCCTAACAATACTGATTTGAGGCTCTCTGGAAGGAGACACTTTTATAAACCTTATAAGAGCAGAGTAGAGGACACCCTGCCCTGCCAAAATATATCTAGTAACCACCAAAAAAGACCAAAAACATAAACCTGACTATAGGGGAAAGAGATAAAAAGAAAAAATGGAAACAAAGGTCCAAATTCAACTCAATTGAAAACCCAAAATTCACTAAAAGGATTTATGCCACAAAAAGATAAAAGGGTGATGATTGGCGGTTTGCCTCTGCAACATAGATTCTGAATTAACTTTAACATCTGCCGAAACGCACCAGTTGGCAAACCTTCGTGGCCTTAATCATTATGGGAGCTGCAATTACAGTTATTCCTGGAGATCCCACTAAATTTAAACAAAGTTTCCTCGTAACATTAGGAGAGCTGCAGACAATAAAATGAGGATAAACAGGTATGCCTTCCCTTAGCCTCTGGAACTATTGCCTTGCCTAAATTCCCTCAGGACATAGTGCCTGGTTTTCTAAAATACCCCATGGCAGTCATGGTTGCTCTGACCCAATGAGCCATAAATTAAAATGAAATTAAGTCTTTGGCACTCACAATTGGCTTGATAAAATAAGACCCTATGGATTTTCCCCTCAGATAAAATAGTTGATAGAGCCCAATATAAATTAAAATGGCACCTCTAAGAATCGAAACCCATTATATAAGACCTATGTAGAGAAGTAGTGATTATTTCTACTGCTTCTCTAATTAACAGCCCAATTTGGCCTGCTTTTAAACCTGGAAAGAATGAGTGGCACCTCATAGTACATTGCTGTAATGTTAATGCTATAGTCACACCAATTAAGGTCCCCACACGGAATATTATTAAAATTACTGACTCCATCCAACCAGCAACTGGTAAACACTTCGCAGTCATAGATTTGGCTAATATATTCAGCGTCTATTTCAACAGCCTTTCAGATGCAGCTTGCCTTCATCCTGTAAGGGACACAATAATGCATGCTGCCTGGCCACCCACAGGTTACCTCAACATCCCTGTGATCATACATAATGTCTACGCACACTTAACTGCATCTGACTTTCTCCAGGAGCACAAATATGCTATCACACCGATGACCTCCTTCTCCGAGGAGATTCATTTGACACACTTATTCAGGATATACGTAAACTCACAAAAGGGTTCATGAAAAGGAAACTGGCCATTGCCCCACACATAATACAAGGCCCCACCACTTGAGTTAAATTCCTGAAAAGTATCTGATAAGCTGAGAGCTGCTGCATCCCTGACACTGTCAAGAAACAGCATTGACCCTCTCAGCACCCATGATGATACAACAAACCCCAGGTGTGTGTGTGCTTTGTCGCTGTTGTTGTTTGCTGACACTAGGCACTTTATTAGTGAGGAGTCTGGGTCCGGGAGAGGAGAGGCTGGGAGGGACGGGACCAGCCTCCATCTCAGGGGATTTTCCTGCATATCAGGCGTTCCTTCATGCAGATTTAGAGGACACACCGTCAAGGGTGACACCCTGCTCTGCACACACCCCTACACACGCACCCAGGGCAGTGCTCCGCCGGCCAAGCCACAGGGTCCGAGGGGCGCCCTGGACAGCAGGGCTTCCATATTGGCTAGATGTCGCTGGTGGGAAAGCAGCGGCTGCACCTGCGCACAGGCACACCATCCGGGCTCACCAGGAACTTCTCGAAGTTTCAGGCGACACCTTTGCAGCACACTGGAGACCAGGTGATGAACTTGGGGTCGGTCAGCAGTGCAGAGTCGTTGTCACTGGGTGCAGGCAGGTGCGCCTGCGCGCCACTCCCCTTGCAGTTCTCAAAGAGCTTGTTGTTGGGCAAGAACCCGCCGCCTACTGGGACGAGCTTGAGGAAATTCAGGATCTCTTCGTTCTTGGCGTTCTGCGGATGCCCGAACGGGGTGCGCTAGAAGCCAAGCACCACCAGGCCCCGGGGGCCGAGGCACTGCAGCAGCCCGTTCACTTGGGTGGAGTTCCAGACGGTTGCTCCTCAGAGCTAGGCTAGTTCTCAGTGAGCAGCACCTCATCTCGCAGGGAGCCCAAGCTCGCAGGCTCCCCGCCGCCATGTAGGGAGCATCCCCTCCATATACAAGGAGCATCTTTGCCACATCCAGGGAGCATCCCCGCCACGTCCAGGGAGCATCCTTGCCACATACAAGGAGCGCGGGCAGCTGCGAGGACTAGCTGAGCGGGCACGTGGTGTGGGTGTGGGAGTAGCGGAGGGAGAGCTTCCCACTAGGGCAGCCGAAAGAAGCCCAAGATTTTTTAGGCTTTGGGTTCTGGAGACAATATGTTCCTCACTTACAAATCTTACTTAAGCCCACTTATGCTGTTACACACAAATCAGTCCATTATGAATGAAACATCCTACAACAAAGGCTCCAGAATCTGTCCAAATTGCAATACAACAGGAACTTCATTAGTGTTCCCTAAAGACTTCTTCACTGTAGGGGCTTTAGTAACCTTGTGGCATTCCTCCTAGAGTCCCTTTCTCACCCATGATGCCCGTAAGTTGCCCATGGGCTTCCCTTGCAAGAAATTGCACTCCTTAGCCCCACTGTATCCATTAAAGAGGCAATTGCTGGCTACACACTGAGCTTCCCTGAAAACAGAAGCTTTACAGGACCTGAGCCCATGACCCTCCATACCCAGTTGCCCATTATGCCTTGAGTGCTGGAAACACCCCATGAGCTCAGCAAGACCACCGAAGTCTCTTTGCTACAAGATGAACAGAACCTTGGCTTTCCGGCTTATCCGCCCTGCAGGAGTGGGGTGGAGGGGGGAGGAGAGGGGTATTGTCCCATCCTCATTCCCTTGCCAAATGCCACAGTGATGGAGAAGGTCACTCCTCTTCTGTGCCCTTAGCTTCCTGAGGAGCTCCTTGGTATCAGCTGAGTGAGCATCAAAGGGAGTTCGTATAAGAAGGATGGCAAAGCCATTACACGAGATGGCAAAGCCATTACACGAGATGAAGAGTTACGTCTTTTCATCCTTTAACTGCATGTTCCAGATCAAGAAAGGGACCCAAGAGTCAGAAAAATTGGCTAAACTTCAGTCAGCCATCTTAACACTAGATACTCTGGCCAACAGTCAGCATCATCTGTACTTTTTTAACCAAATCTTTGGTCCAGTCTAATGGCAGCGACAATTCCTTAGCCAAGATCTTCCCTTTGGAACAAAGAACTCGAGGTCTCTCTTCCCTCACAGACACCCAAAATATAAACTAAGGTCACACATGTTGCTGCACATGCTAAAGCCACAGTACAAGCCCTCACTAAGACACCCCATATCCTCTCCGGAGTTGCAGACCAAGGCACTCATTTCACTTCTCAGAATATACAGAGCTGGGCTCTTGAACAAGGTATTCAATAGAACTTTCAACACCCTTACTAGTTTCAGGCTACAGGCCTCATAAAGCACTGTAATGTCTTACTTAAACGAGAACAAATTCAATTAAATGAAACATGGCACATTTTAGTCATCAGTCAAATATTAGGGATAAATTGTAACCAGAGTCTGGCTCCATTTTTGATGCTTGACTGCTGACAGCTTTCAAGCCCCAGCACTCTCCTTTCTCCTTCGGCCCCGTATCAGGGCAAGCTGATGAGAAAGCTGATTTGTTCCCTCCTTGGGCACTCACAGGAAGTGCCAGCACACAGGAACCCTTATCCCAGCCCCACACCCAAAATAAAAGCCTACCGGGTTTCCTTTCCCTGCTCTCTCAAAATATTTTGAACCAGCTGGGGACATCACCCTGCTCTGGCCACAAAGCCTCATTAAATGAATAATAGACTTTTTCACACCCTCTTGGTGTGTGTGCAGTGTCGTCAGTCTTGATATTCAAAACAAATTATAGGTGGGAGCATCTGTCCCACCTCCGATAGGTGACTACAACATCATCTAATTTTTTAAAAGTTCAAATAAAAATTAATTTGAAAATAAGTTACATTGATTAAAAATAAAAGCGTTTCATGGAACTTGCACTATTTGAAACTAGAATGAAAATTCTGAGTATATTACAATTTGGATAAGTTAATTCTATGTGTTAAAAATTTCTAAACTACCCACTGGAAAATATGAGTGTATAACTTAAAATCTTGTACAGTATACAAAAGAAATTGATAGGAGAAAAAAATCCATCCACTATAAGGCAAGAATGGAGAAAAATTACCTAGAAAAGGAACAATGAAAAGCATTAAAGCCAATCACAAGTAAGGAAATAGAAACGGTAATCAAAAACCTCCCCAAAAATAAGAGTCCAGGACCGGACGGCTTCTCTGGAGAATTCTACCAAACATTCAAAGAAGACTTAATACCTATTCTTCTCAAACTGTTCCAGAAAATTGAGAAAGATGGAGTACTCCCTAACACATTCTATGAAGCCAACATCACTCTGATCCCCAAACCTGACAAGGACAACACAAAGAAGGAGAACTACAGGCCGATATCACTGATGAACATAGATGCAAAAATCCTCAACAAAATTTTGGCAAACCGAATACAGCAATACATCAAAAAGATTATACACCATGATCAAGTGGGATTATACCAGGGACACAGGGATGGTTCAACATCCGCAAGTCAATCAACGTGATACACTACATCAACAAAATGAAAAACAAAAATCACATGATCATCTCAATAGATGCAGAGAAAGCATTCGACAAGATCCAACACCCATTTATGATAAAAACCCTCAATAAAATGGGTATAGAAGGAAAGTACCTCAACATAATAAAGGCCATATATGATAGACCCACAGCCAACATCATACTCAATGGACAAAAACTGAAAGCCATCCCTCTGAGGACGGGAACAAGACAAGGGTGCCCACTTTCACCACTCCTATTCAACATAGTACTGGAGGTGCTGGCCAGAGCAATTCGGCAGGAAAAAGAAATAAAAGGAATCCAAATAGGTAACGAAGAAGTAAAACTCTCACTGTTTGCAGACGACATGATCTTATATATAGAAAACCCCAAAGAATCCATAGGAAAACTATTAGAAATAATCCACAACTACAGCAAAGTAGCAGGGTATAAAATTAACGTGCATAAATCAGTAGCATTTCTATACACTAACAATGAACTAACAGAAAAAGAACTCAAGAACTCAATCCCATTCACAATCACAACGAAAAGAATAAAATACCTTGGGATAAACTTAACCAAGGAAATGAAGGATCTATACAATGAAAACTACAAGACTTTCTTGAAAGAAATAGGCGATGACATAAAGAGATGGAAAAACATTCCTTGCACATGGATCGGAAGAATAAACATAGTTAAAATGTCCATACTACCTAAAGCAATCTACAGATTCAATGCTATCCCAATCAGAATCCCAAGAACATTCTTCACAGAAATTGAACAAACAATCCTAAAATTCATATGGGGCAACAAAAGACTGCGAATTGCTAAAGCAATCCTGAGCAAGAAAAACAAAGCCGGCGGAATCACAATCCCCGATTTCAAAACATACTACAAAGCTACAGTGATCAAAACAGCATGGTACTGGTACAAAAACAGGTCCACAGATCAATGCAACAGAATTGAAAGCCCAGAGATAAAACCACACATCTGTGGACAGCTAATCTTCGACAAAGGAGCAGAGGGCCTACAATGGAGAAAAGAAAGTCTCTTCAACAAATGGCGCTGGGAAAACTGGACAGCCACATGTAAAAGATTGAAAATTCACCATTCTTTTTCACCACACACCAAAATAAACTCAAAATGGATCAAAGACCTAAAGATTAGGCCTGAGACAATAAGTCTTTTGGAAGAGAATATAGGCAGTACACTCTTTGACATCAGTTTCAAAAGAATCTTTTCGGACACTATAACTCCTCAGTTGAGGGAAACAATAGAAAGAATAAACAAATGGGACTTCATCAGACTAAAGAGCTTCTTCAAGGCAAGGGAAAACAGGATTGAAACAAAAATCAGCTCACTAATTGGGAAAAAATATTTACAAGCCACTTATCTGACAAAGAGTTAATCTCCATAATATACAAAGAACTCACACTGCTTAACAACAAAACAAACAACCCGATCAAAAAATGGGCAGAGGACATGAACAGACATTTCTCAAAAGAAGATATGAATATGGCCAATAGACACATGAAAAGATGTTCATCATCGCTAATCATCAGGGAAATGCAAATCAAAACTACACTAAGATATCACCTTACCCCCGTTAGACTGGCAAAAACATCCAAAACCAAGAGCGACAAATGTTGGAGAGGTTGTGGAGAAAAAGGAACCCTCATACACTGTTGGTGGGAATGCAAACTGGTACAGCCACTATGGAAAACAGTATGGAGATTTCTCAAAAAGTTAAAAATAGAAATACCCTATGACCCAGCCATCCCATTACTGGCTATCTATCCTAAGAACCTGAAATCAGAAATCTCAAGAGTCCGTTGCACCCCTATGTTCATCGCAGCATTATTTACAATAGCCAAGACGTGGAACCAACCTACATGCCCAGAAACTGATGATTGGATAAAGAAGATGTGGTATATATACACAATGGAATACTACTCAGCCATAAAAAGGACAAAATTGGCCCATTCACAGCAACGTGGATGGACCTCGAGGGTATTATGTTAAGCGAAATAAGCCAGTCAGAGAAAGATGAACTCTATATGACTCCACTCATAGGTGGAAGTTAGTATATTGATAAGGAGATCTGATCGGTGGTTACCAGGGAAAAGGGGGGGTGGGGGGGAGGGCACAAAGGGGGAAGTGGTGTACCCACAACATGACTAACAAAAATGTACAATGAAATCTCACAAGGTTTTAATCTATCATAACATTAATAAAAAAAAAAAGCATTAAATAAGATGCTAGAGGTTAAAATTTGGTTAATTACCAAAAATGCAAATTGACTATGTTCCCATAAAAAATGAGAATTTTTAAGCCATATTTTAAAATTCTTCTCTATGCTGTCTACAAGAAATACCTCCCAAATATAATACATACATGCTCAAAGTAAAAGAATAAAAAAAATACAAGGCAAGTACTATTTAAAAAGCTGATGTAGCAAATAATATCAGATAAAATAGACCTCAAGACAATAATCATCAGTAAAGCAAAAGAGAGCATTACATGATAACAAGTATAAATGTGAATGTACCTGATAAGGTAAAATAGCAATATATAAAGCAAAAAAAGACAAGAAAAAATCTTTAATTACAATGGGAGATATTAACAGATCTTTTTAGTAACTGGTCATTCAAGCAGCAAAGGATGAATGTCCCAGAAGTTCTAGAATTGGCATGCGTCTTGACAAGAATTGGCATGATCAATCATTTTTTTAATCCTAACGTTTATTTGGGGGGTTTTTTTGGTGAGAAAGCTTCACCCTGAGCTAACATCCATGGCCAATCTTCCTCTTTTTTTAGTAGAGGAAGATGAGCTCTGAGCTAACATCTATGCCAGTCTTCCTCCATTTTCTCTGTGCCGGATGCCTCCATAGCATGGCTGAGTGGAGTAGGTCTGCTCCCAGGATCCAAACCTGTGAACCCGGGCCACCCAAGCAGAGCATACTCAACTCCAACCCCTCGGCCACGGGGCTGGCCCCATGATCAGTCTTTTTAACTTTAACTCGTCTAAAACATACGTAGTGATATAACATCTCATCGTGGTATTCCCTTGAACTTCTCATCTGTATATGTTCTTTGGTGAATTGTCTGTTCCCATGTTTTGACCATATTTTTGGAGTTATTTGTTGTCTTAGTAAGAAGTTTTGAGAGATTCTCATATATTCCATACACAGTCCTTTATGAACTATATGATTTGCAAATATTTTTTCCCAGTCTATGGACTTTCTTTTCATTCTTAGCAGTGTCTTTCAAAGATTAGATTTTTTTTTGGACAAAGCTCAATTTATTCATTTGTTATTTTATAGATTATGCTTCACACTTTTGATGTGGTATCTAAGAAATCTTTGCCTATGCCAAGGACACAAATGTTTTCTCCATGTTTTCTTCTAGAAGTTTTATAACTTTAGTTTTAGTGCTATAAATTTTCCCTTAGGTTCTGTCTAGTGACGTATCACCAATTAAGATAAATTGTCTTCATTTTTATTTAGCTCAAAATAATTTCCAATTTCTATTTTGATTTCTTCTTTGACCCACTGGTTATTTAGATGTGTGTTGTTCAATTTTCAAATATTTGGGAATTTTCCAGATATTTTTCTATTATTTATTTTTAGCTTAATTTCACTATCGTCAGAGAACATACTTTGGAAGACTTGAATATTTAGAAAAACTTTTTAACACTTGTTTTGTGGCCCAAAATATGATCTAACTTGGTAAATGTTCTTTGTGCATTTGAAAAGAGTCTGTAGTCTGCTCATTTTGGATATAATAGTCTAAACATGAAAATTGGGTCAAATTAGTTGATAATTTTGTTCAAACCTTGTCTAGTCTTACTTGTTTTCTGTCAACTTGCTATATCAATTATTGAGAGAGAGGTATTGATATCTTTAATATAACTGTGGACTTGCCTATTTCTCCATTCAGTTTTACCAATTTCTGCTTCATGTATTTTTAAAGTGGGCTTCCAAACATTTAGGACTGTTATGCCTATATTAAAAAATATGAAATAAGACACCTAAGTGGTAAATACGCCATGTTCATAAATGGGGAAACTCAATATCACACAGATATAATTTTCTCCTTATTGACCAAAGTATCAATGCTATTCTAATAAGAATCATAATGTGTTTTTTAATGGAACTTAACTATTTTATAATGTATATGAAGAATAAATAGCCAAGAATAGTCCAGACGCTCTGAAAGTAAAGATAAAGGAGATGTTTGTCTTTCAATTTGGTAAGACTCATTATGAATATATTGCAATTAAAACATTGTAGTACTGCTCAGAAATAGAAAATTGCCAATACAACAAAATAAAGAAGCAAGAAAGCAATTCATCATTATATAAACTTGAGTATGACAAAGTTGTCCCTGCAGATCAGTGGGAAAGAATGGATTATTCATTTCATAGTGCTGTAACAAATCTGCATACATGAAAAAAGTTAGGTTGGTCTCCTGTCTCATGTGATAAACTAAAATCAATTTCCGATAATTGAAGTCCTAAATATAAAAAGTAAAAGTAAAATTTGGGGAAAAAACTTTTGACTTTTGGGTGGAGATGGACTTCATAAACAAGACATGAAGCTCAATTTGGCAAAGAATTGATCAATTTAACTAAATTAAAATAAAAACTTCTGTGTGAGAAAGTTACTATAAAGAGGATGAAAATTCAAACCATAAATAGATAATAATTAAAAACCTATAACTGATAAAAAAATTTTGTACATAATATATCATTTTTAAATAATTGAGGAAAAGAAAAAGACAAGCATAAAGAGAAAGAACTTGAAGAGGTACGACGCAGAAGAAACCTGAACAGTCAATAAACGTATGACACACTCAACCTTATTAATAATCAGGGAAACAGAAATTAAATCTCCAGTGAATTAACATTCCACACCTGACAAATTGGCAAAAGTTTGAGGTCAACTGCAGGCGGCCCAGTGGCGCAGCGGTTAAGTGCGCACGCTTTGCTTCGGCAGCCCAGGGTTCACTGGTTCAGATCCCGGGTGCGGACATGGCACCACTTGGCAAGCCATGCTGTGTTAGGCATCCCACATATAAAGTGGAGGAAGATGGGCATGGATGTTAGCTCAGGGCCAGTCTTCCTAAGCAAAAAGAGGAGGATTGGAGGCAGATGTTAGCTCAGGGCTAATCATCCTCAAAAAAAAAAGACAACCTCTTTGGAAAATAATTTAGCATTATTTTGTAAAGTTGATATTCCTGTGTTCTGTGATGCAGCAATTTCACTTAGATTTGTATCCTAAACAAACTATTGCACATATGCTCCAGGGAAACTATGCAAGAATATACATAGCAACATTATTTGTAGTAGCAGAAAATTGTAAACAAACACAATGTCCATTGAAGTAAAATAAGTAAATAAATTTTGGTATATTCAGGGGCCAGCCTAGTCACGTACTGGTCGGGTTCACATGCTCTGCTTAAGTGGCCTAGGGTCACAGGTTTGAATCCCGGGTGTGAACCTACACACCACTTATCAAGCCACACTGTGGTTGTGTCCCACATACAAAATAGAAGAAGATTGGCATAGATGTTAGCTAAGGGACAATCTCCCTCAAGCAAAAAGAGGAAGATTGGCAACAAATGTTAGCTCAGGGCCAATCTTCCTGACACACACACACACAAATTGATATATTCATATGCTAGAAGACTATGCAACAGTGAAAATAATAAAAATAATAAATTATTGATACATGCAAAAACATGGATAAATCTAAGAAACATAAGGTTGAGGGGAAAAAAGCCAGTTGCAAACAAATTTACAAAATATAATTGTTATAATATAAAAGACATACGAAAGTAAACATTGTATTTTGTATAGGGATACAAATATATGGTAAAACTAAAGGAAAGGAAGGGAATTACACATGCAAAATTCAGAATCGCGGCGGAGGAAAAGAATTAGGATTTGAGAGGACATACAGGAGATTCCCAAGCAAACGTCAATATTCTTTTCTGAAAACTATGTCATGGGGACATGGATTGTCTTTTATACATATATTTTATAGGGTCAAAGTTTAATTTAAATAATTAAAAACTCGAAGTTCTTGAAGTAAAAATTATCAGAAAAAGTTTTTTGGTTTGAGGCTTTTAAAAAGAGTATGAGAGTAGAGGAAAGAAAAGGGTAAACAGCCAGCACTTTCCTCTGTGATGCCCTGGAATACTGATGCCCTACATAGCCGAATAATTATGGAGGGCAGTGTCATTTCAATCACTAGGAGCTCTTCTTATGTCATATATGTGTGTCTTTGGACAAAACTGTTTTAATCGGCAGTCATCACTGTTTGAATCAATTGCTTTGTTCTTTTAGCATTTGCTGGGACTTCTTAGGCATAAATGTTTGCAATGAATGCATATATATCAGATATTTTCTTTTGTATTTATACTTCCAACCTTCAAACAGCTCCAATACAGCACATATTATATTTTGTGTATGTGTGTGCGTGGCCTGTACATTCCCAAGTAAATTAGGCTAAGAACTTATATTCATAGTTAATTATTCTTAATTTTGATAGAAGAAAACAAAACATAATGCACTGATATTTGTTTTACATCTGTGTGTGAAATTGCGTAACAGGATTTTTGCAAGAAATGGTTTCTTATTTATTGGTACAACTAAAAATGAGAATAATTACAGAAGGAAAGGTCTCCAAAAGTTTTAACGATGGAATATCGCTAGACAGATCATCTCTGAGGTGAGTGAATAATGCCTATTGTAGGAAAATAGAAAATTCATCATTCGTTATGAATATACAAACAGAAATATTAAAGGCACTAGGGGAACCAAACTCAATAAAAAAGTGAATGGATGACCTATGCGCTATGGAAAAAAATCAACTTAATTATGGTTTGTTACAATAGTTCCTCTTTTTGAACAAAGTCCAGCTTTAATTAAAATCTTCTCATTCGATCAGATGGAGTTGCAGATGAGATGAGTTGAAACCATCTATTGTTCTTATTCAATTTAATGTACTGCATTTCAGCAGTAAGGAGATATACAAAAGAAAAGCATTTCACCAGCTCTTCAAAGGGGTTTGTTATGATTCTAAATTTAATTAAATTAGATTAGTTGCACATCATTTATATTATTAAAAATTTCAAGCCATTTCTAAGAGAGTTCCTCCTCCTCCTGTCCCATCCTTAGCCTCATCCATCAGTCCCAAATTCAAACTTACAAAAGCTACGTTGAACTCTTGGTATTCCTTTTAGTAAACAACAGAATATTTCTTATAAAATACTCTTACTGTCCTTTCAGTTGGCCAGCAAATATCAATATAAATAGGACTCAATCAACACATCACTCAATATCCATATTAATACAATAGACAACTCACCATTTTAAAAGTATATTTGCAGTTAGGAATTGCAGTCTTGAATAATCCCTCACTCTGTACAGCTTCTGTGTTTAAAAACTCACACATTAAACTTTGCACATTTCTCTAACTTCCTTCCTCTGAGTACAGTCGGACAAAATAGATTTAGAAATAATCCATTGTACATATATTTCTATGATGAAAGTTAATCCAGCTGCCTCAGAGACTATTTAAATATTATCTTTCAGCTATAGGATAACACTATCTCAGAAAGCCAATGTGGATCTCTATGTTGGCTGAAAAATGCAGCAATGTCAGTATATTTTCTGTTGTTTTTTAATTGCTAAATTATGGAGCAACTTGTTATGCAACATTAGATAACAAATGCTCATTTTGGTACTTGGGCAGAGAGAGGAAGCTGGAAGACTTTGAGGAGAGTTTTAGAAAAAATGTAAAGTGGCTCGAAGAAATTGTGGAAGAGTGATGGCTTTGAGGAAGTTGTAGTGAGAACCTACAAAACAGTTTAAAAACCTTTTTGTTGGAAATCAGAGGATAGGGGTTCCCTCTATGTAGTGGTAGAAACTTTAGCAATGCTGTTGCCTATGCTAATGTAGAAAGGAGCAAATGTATCTAATTTGCTAGGTGATCTAGCTAAAAAAGATTTCAAGGTTGAATGTTGAATGTGCTACCTTGACTCTTCAAGTTTCTTGTAGTAAAATGTGAGAGCAAAGAGAGAATAATTGTTAAACAAAAAGGATTCAGGACTTAGTATTGAAATTTGACAGTGTCTTCAGACAGCAAACAATACTGAAATTAAGAAAATGGTTTCTGAGCAAAGATCAAATACTGGGCACTCTCAGGAAGGAACAATTTAAAGAATAAGCAGAAGCTATTACTCTTTTGGCAATTAGGGATAAAGCTACTATAGACATCTGTGTGCATGTTTTTGTGTGGTCATAAGTCTTCAACTCCTTTGGATAAATCTTATATCCTCATCAGCATTTGGTGTTATCAGTGTTCCAGACATTGGCCATTCTAGTACACATGTAGTGGTACCTCATTGTTATTTTAATTTGCATTGCCCTTATGACATGATGTGGGGTATATTTTCATATGTTTATTTGTCATTGTGTATCTTCTTTGCTCAGGTCTTTTGCCCATTTTTAATCGGGTTGTTCATTTTCTTATTGTTGGGTTTTAAGAGTTCTTTGTATATTTTGGATAAGTTTTGGAACTTTATCAGATATGTTTTTGCAAATATTTTCTCCCAGTCTATGGCTTGTCTTCTCATTCTCTTGACAGTGTCTTTTGCAAAGCACAAGTTTTTAATATTAATGAAGTCCAGATTATCAACTATTTCTTTCATGGATCATGCCTTTGGTGTTGTCTTTAAAAAGTCATCACCATGCCTGAGGTTATCGAGATTTTCTCCTGTATTATCTTCTAGGAGTTTTATAGTTTTGTGTTTTACATTTAGGTCTATGATCCGTTTTGAGTTAATTTTTGTGAAAAGTATCTAGGTTCGTTTTTTGTATGTCATGTCCAGTTGTTCTGGCACCATTTGTTAAAAAAGAATATCTTTTCTCCAATGTTTTATCTTTGTTCCTTTGTCAAAAATCACTTGGCTATGTTTATGTGGGTCCAGTTCTTGGCTCTATTCTGTTCCATTAATTTGTCTATTCTTTCACCAATACAACACTGTCTTAATTACTATAGTTTTATAGTAAATCTTGGTGATATTGTGATTTATAATAAGAAATGTATATTTGGTCTCCATCCCATTCCTGGCCCATAGCTCCAGAAATCCTTGGGATTTCCTAAATGATAAGAGCAGTGAAGGTGAAAGGAGTGTCTTGTTATTCAACGATACCTGAGTTTATGTTAATGAGATGACTTTTGGAAAGTCCCTAAAGATGGGGTCTGATTTTCTAGGGGAACAAACCATGTGATTAGAAAGTTGGAACTTTCAGCCCCAACTGCCTACCTCCAGGGACGGGAGAGAGGCTGGAGGTTGAATTAATCACCAATGGGCAATGATTTAAGCAATAGTGTCTATGTAATGAAGGCTCCATAAAGATCTCTAAACTGCAGGGTCCAGAGAGCTTCCGGGTTGGTGGACATGTGGAGGTGCTGGGAGGGTAGCATGCATGAAGAGGGCTTGGAAGCTCCAAGCCCCTTCCCTCATACCTTGCCTTATGCATCTCCTCCATCTGGCTTGTAATAAACCAGTAATCTAATGAGTAAACTGTTTTCCTGAGTTCTATGAGCCATTTTAACAACTTATCAAACCTGAGGAGGAGGTCATGGGAACCTCTGATTTATAGCTGATCAGTCAGAAGCACAGGTGATAACCTGAACTTGTGAGTGGCATCTGAAGTTGGGGTGACAGGAGGGGGACAATATTGTGGGCTTGAGCTCTTATACTGTGGGATATGATGCTTATTTCAAGTAGATAGTGTCAGAACTGAATTGAATTGTAGGACACCCTGTTGGTGTCTGCAAAGAATGGGAGAATTGCTTGGTGGGTCAGACCCCCACACATGTGGTGTAGGAGGTGTTAATGAATAGTGAATAGGGAGAAACTGTGTTTTTTCCTTACAGTCTTAGGGTTGGGTAGTGTCAGTTCTCTAATTTTGTTCTTCTCCTTCAATACTGTCTTGGCTTTTGGGTCTTTTGCCTCTCCATATAAAGTTTCAAATCAGTTTATAGATATCCGCAAAATGACCTGCTGGGGTTTTGATTGAGATTGCATGACTTTCTAGATCAAGTCAGGAAAAAGTGACATCTTGACAATACTGAGACTTCCTATCCATGAACGTGGACAATATCTCCATTTATTTAGTTCTTGTTTGATTTCTTTTCTCAGAGTTTTGTAGTTTTCTGCATATAAATCTTATATATATTTTGTTAGATTTGTACCTGTTTCAATTTTTTTGTCATATATGGCTTTAATTATGTTGAGGTGCTTTCTTCTATACCCATTTTATTCAGGTTTTTAAAATCATAAATGGATATTGAATTGTGTTAAATGCTTTCTCTGCATCTATTGAGGTGATCACATGATGTTTTCTCAATTATTTTATTGAGGTCTTGATGGTTTATAACATTGTGTAATTTCAGGGGTACATTATTATTTATCAGTTTCTGTATAGACTGCATCGTGCTCACTACCAATAGTCTAATTTTTATCCATCACTATACATATGTGCCCTTTTACCCCTTTCACCCATCCCCCAACCCACTTCCCCTCTGGTAACCACTAATCTGTTCTCTTTATCTATGTGTTTGTTTATCTTCCAAAAATGAGTGAAATCATTCAGTGGTTGTCTTTTTCTGGCTTATTTCTCTTAACATCATATCCTCAAGGCCCACCCATGTTGTTGCAAATAGGATGCTTTTGTCTTTATTTTTGGCTGAGTAGTATTCCATTGTATATATACACCACATCTTTTTTATCCATTCATCAGTTGATGGGGACTTGGTTGCTTCCACATCTTGGCTATTGTGAATAATGCTGCAGTGAACATAGGGCTGCAAAAATCTCTTTGGATTGTTGATTTCCAGTTCCTTGGATAAATACCCAGCAGTAGGATAGCTGGATTGTATGATATTTCTCTTTAAAATTTTTTGAGGAATCTCTGTACTGTTTTCCATAGTGGTTGCACCAGTTTGCATTCCCACCAGCAGTGTATGAGGGTTCCTTTTGCTCCACACCTTCTCTAATATTTGTTAGTTTTTGTCTTGGTAATTATAGCCATTCTGACAGGTATAAGGTGATATCTCATTGTAGTTTTGATTTGCATTTCCCTAATAACTAGTGATGTCGAGCATCTCTTCATGTGCCTGTTGGCCATCTGTATATCTTCTTTGGAAAACTATCTGTTCATATCCTCTGCCCATTTTTTGATCAGGTTGTTTGATTTTTTGTTCTTGAGTTGTATGTTCTTTCTTTATTTTGGAAATTAACCCCTTGTTGGATATACAATGTCCAAATATTTTCTCCCCGTTGGTGGATTGTCTCTTCCTTTTGTTCCTGGTTTCCTTTGCCTTGCAGAAGCTCTTTAGTCTGATGTATTCCCATTTGCTTCTTTTGTTTCCCTTGCCTGAGTAGACATT